>NC_066377.1:13935710-14581031 GCF_013377495.2 Cygnus atratus | reverse complement strand
TTGTTTTGATTGTAGCAAACGCTATTGAATTATTGTGTTAAATAGGGTAATGATTAACTGATGATTAAGCGCTGTTAAGGAAAAAGCATAAAAAACTAATTTGTGATTGACAGTAAAATTAATAATCCTTAAATTGCTGATACATCAGACCTGTGTAAAAATTTCATCTGTGACAATGGACCCATGCTGGAGTAGTCTGCTCCTGAAGGATGGTATGGGCCCATATTGGAGTAGTTCTTGAAAAGCTGTTGTCTGTGGGAAGCCCATATAGGATTGGATGGCATTTCATGGGAGGGACCACATTGGAGCAGGGGAAGAGAGTGACCATGAAGGAGCAGAAGAGGTGAAGCGCTGTTGACTGACCGCAGCCCCCATTCCCCTGCACTGCTCAGGGGAGGATGTAGAAGAGGGTGGATGGGGGTGGAGGGAAGGTCTTTTTAGTTCACTTTTATTTCTTACTGCTCTAGCCTGTTATCTATAGTTAATAAATTACTTTAATCTCCTTTATGCTGAGTCTGTTTTACCTGTCATATTAACTGATGAGCAGTCTCCCTGTCCTTATCTCAATCCATGAACTTTTTTTTTTTTTTTTAAATCATATTTTCTCCCCCTGTTCTTTTGAGGAGGTGGAAAGAGAGAATGGCATGGTAGAGCCAAGCTGACTGTCAGTTGTTACACCACCACACTGGTTTATGTAAAACATATTAGTGGATTAAATGCAATTTGACTAGTTGAGCAGTTTACTTAATGGTACATAGAACAAGTTTACAATATTTCTAGATTTGGATCCCTTAAACCACTGGGACAAATATCTCATCTCACAAAATAGAGTTAGTATCGTGGAGGAGGAACTTCCAGCTGACATGAAACTAATGTAGCTTCCATAAAGACCAAGTAGCAAAGATTTAAGAATAAATCACTTCTCATGTACAGATGTGCCCTGGCCAGTCCTGGCATAAATCCACCATATTCCATTGACAGATAAGGTATCAAGGACAGGCTGCTTTACAAGGCAAGGTGAGCCAGGAACTGAAGACAAGGGAGGAAGAGCAGCAACATCACCAACAAGGAGCCAGGAAACCAAATCAGCAAAGTCAGGGTCAGAATCAGGTCTGGAAATGACCAGAGTCATCCAAGAGCCCAGTGATCACCCAGCAAATCTGAGGTGAAAAGTCAAATCCAAAGGTGTTTTGGCCAGTCAAGCCAAAAGGGACAGGATTAGTGTCAGAAATGAGGAAGTACAAGACTTGCCACTGACTTAGCTGCAATATAGCTGCTGTGTAGCTGAGATGGGTGTCAAGGGCAAGACTCACAGTTAAAAGCATCTCCCAAGTGAAGGCAGAAGGATGACTAAGGCTTCTTACCTTTCTTCATGACAGCTGTTATTAGCTAGCTAGCCTTGAGCTAAGCTAAAAAGGTGGAATTGTGTTCCAGGCCCTATTATATGTGGTTTGTTTTTTTTTTTTTTTTCCTACTTTGGTAATATACTCAAACTGCAATATAATCTCAGCTAAATAGTCACCCAATTCAAGTCATTGTAGCTTAACTGCAATGAAGAATTGTACTGTACATACATGGCAAGATTTATGCATCGGGGGAGAGAGGAGGGGGGCTGCAGGGGTGATGTCTGTAGAAGGAGATCAGGAAGTGCCCTGTCCTGGTCATGGTTGGTTCCACTTAGCTTGCCTCCTTCTAACCACAGGAGTTTATGGCACTTCTGTGACCCTATATTTCGGGATGGGTAGTGAATACCTGGAAAAAGGAACAGCAAAGCCAGAGCAGTGGGAGGTGCTCCACAGCAGAGCAAATACACCCCAAAGGGACTGTGGACCATGACTAAGCCCATGCCACAGAAAGTACTTGCCCAAAGGGACTGTGGTCTGTTGAGGGCCCATTCTGGAGCAAAGAAAGCAAGTAAGAAGGTAGAAGCAGAAGAAGAAAAGATTAAGGAACAAAGAGTGGCGTAAAAAAAATGAAACAAACAAACAACAACAAACAAACAAAAAACAAACAAACAAACAAAAACATAGTGCACTGAGCTCAACCTTCCATGCTGCCATCGTCTTCCCAAAATGACTGTAACCTGTGGTGACAGCAGATACTGGGAAGCAAGAGGAGATGTGTCAGGAGTGAAGCTTGGCCTGGGAAAGGGAGAGGAGAGGTGTTCTCCCTAAATATTGAAATATTTGTCTTCTTTGCTTCCCAGCACTCAAATCAGTAATAATGTTTATCTTAATTGTCACTAAATTAATTTAAATTTCCCATGTCACATCTGTTCTGCCTGCAACAAGAGTAGAGATTTTCCAGCACTGCAGTATATTAACAGCTCAGAAGAAGACAGTAGACCCAAACACTTGCTGTATATATACGTTTTTTACCTGCTGAATCAAATAGAAAGATTCTTGAAGAAGTGTGAACTACTTTGGTTATGAAAAGCAGGAGGAAAGCCCTCTAGCTCTTAAATAGCAACCTAAGCCTGGATAGAGACAATCTCCCAGGGCTTACCTGGTCTCAGTTGGTATTCCTTCAAGGAACCCCTTCAGATGAAGTCAGCTAAAACATCCTGGAGTTGTGCTATCTCCAGAGGTATGTAGATACTGCATAAGCATGCAGTATCCTGGAGTATCCTGCAAGGTATCAGCTCAACAGTTACAACAGAAGACAGTGGAATTAGTTTGCTGACCAAAAGAAAGTGAAAACAGCAAGGAGAAAGAAGTTGTGGCCTCTTCTACAGCTAGTACTAAGATAATGTAAGTGAGCAATGAAAACATGAGAACAGGTACACTGAATGGAGATGAGGGAGAGCTAGAGCAGAACTTCTGGTCCAGTGCACTAGTGAGAGACATTTGGAGAAAATGCAGAGGGCCTTGAACAAACCATGAGCAAAGGCAAAGGCACGTATGTGCCAACTGCCCTGTCAGATACCCAGCAACAAGTGACCACAAAATAACCTGCATGAGCCCTGGGCTTGCTCCTGCCATACCAGCTACTCAGCTACCAGTGACCAGCACTGACAAGAGGGGGAAACTGTGAGGGCCAATGGTCACCTTGATAGGACTGTATAAACAAATGTCTTGCTGCCCCTTCCATCACTGGCCACCCAATGGCTGCCCTTTCCCATCCAACCAGCTGAGCTCTCTCATCCGATCCTGATGCCAGGATGAATGGGAATGTCCAATTTGCATGGTGTCCCCTGGGAGACGCCAAGGTGAGCTGCAGAGAAAGTGGAGTTTTCAGAGCCATGTCTGGTCCCACCATGCCACCACAGCATCCCCACTTCTCTGTGGAGCAGCTCCAGGGAAGGGAAGGGGTTTGGTGTCCTTGTCTCCCTGTGTCTGTCTCAGCATCTTGGGGTGCCAGGGCTCAGACTGCAGTGTTTCTGGATGGGCCTTCTTCACCTCCCTGCCACAGTTGGGGGCACCCATGATGAAGACATGGAGGAGGGACCCCTGGTCCTGGTTGTGCTTGGAGAGGTAACTGGACACACTGCATCAGGATAGGGAGCGGACACCCTGGCCCTACTTGTGCTTGGACGTTATCGGAGTGCTCTATCTCCAACTTCCCCTTAGCTGTGGTTTCGGTTCTGCCTTCAACCCCAGTGTAGTCCTCCCCGCCCACCATGAAAGCAGAAGAGAAACTGCAGTGTGAGGGGACGTGCCAGGGGACAGCTGGGGAGGATCAGTGAGTGGGTAGTGGACATTGTGGAGGTAAGGTTGGGCCTAGGTACTTTGTCATCCCTACACCCAGCACCCACCAGGTGCTGTGAAACACTGGTTTAAGACCTGGTGCCCAAACCTGAGCAGAAACAGTCTGCCACCCCTTCCTGGTGCTGCCCCCCATCCTGCCATTGTTCTCCCTGGGTCTGGCAACTCTGCTGAACTGTGACTGGATGCTGATGGCAATGGAGAGATGGAGTGGAGAGGGGGGGTGGCTCCTGCCATTTCCATTCCCAAACCCTGGTGGCAGTTGGGGAGGGGGAGCAGGTTTCCCTGCCAAAGATGGTGGGAAGGGAAGGGGAGCACCAGGTTGCAGCCCAGCCCCAAGCCCTCTCCTGGTGGGTGTTTAGGGGAGAGTCAGAGCTCCACAGCACTGTGGGGTGCAGGGAAGCAGAGAGGTGGCCTGACATACTATGGCATGGAAGGAGAATCCCTGGAAATGGCGTCTGCTCATTTACTGCAGCTTCCTAGCAATGGGACCTGTGTTACATGCATTGGGGCTAGGGGGTCATGGCCAAAGGTGCCCCATCCCCATCCCAGCTCTGGGATCCTGCCCAGCTGAGTACTGCCACTCCAGAGGTCCTATGATAATAGGGAACGGTCTTCCCCTGGACCTGCATAGCGCTTTGTCTCTCAGCTGGCTCAGCCACAATGGGGGTGGGGGCTGTCTCTGCTTGGGGTGCTGGAGACCTGCACCCCAGAGAGGAGCTCCTGGAGGATCCCTTTCCTCCAGCCTGTGTCTGGCCCAAAGCCAACAGCTGTGGGGCAGCCTGGAGATGCTTGCCACCTCCTCCCTGGGCAGCCCAGGGTCAAGCAGGTGGCATGGCAGGTAGCCCTTGTCTTTGCATTCAGAGACACACAGACACAGACACAGACACAGATTTCTAGGTTGGAAGGGACCTCAAGATCATCGAGTCCAACCTACGACCTAACACTAAGTACTCCACTAAACCATATCGCTAAGCTCTACATCTAAACGTCTTTAAAAGACCTCCAGGGATGGTGACTCCACCACCTCCCTGGGCAGCCCATTCCAATGCTTAATAACCCTTTCGGTAAAGAAGTTCTTCCTAACATCCAACCTAAAACTCCCCTGTCGCAACTTTCGCCCATTCCCCCTCATCCTGTCACCAGGCACGTGGGAGAACAGACCAACCCCCACCTCACTACAGCCTCCTTTAAGGTAACTGTAGAGAGCGATAAGGTCGCCCCTGAGCCTCCTCTTCTCCAGGCTGAACAAGCCCAGCTCCCTCAGCCGCTCCTCGTAAGACTTGTTCTCCAGACCCCTCACCAGCTTTGTTGCCCTTCTCTGGACTCGCTCGAGCACGTCCATGTCCTTCCTGTAGCGAGGGGCCCAAAACTGAACACAGTACTCGAGGTGCGGCCTCACCAGAGCCGAGTACAGGGGGACAATCACTTCCCTAGACCTGCTGGCCACACTGCTTCTTATACAGGCCAGGTTGCTGTTGGCCTTCTTGGCCACCTGAGCACACTGCTGGCTCATATTCAGCCGACTATCAACCAATACTCCCAGGTCCTTCTCTGCCAGGCAGCTTTCCAACCACTCATCTCCCAGCCTGTAGCTCTGCTTGCGGTTGTTGCGCCCCAGGTGCAGGACCCGGCACTTGGCCTTGTTGAACTTCATACAGTTGACCTCAGCCCATCGCTCCAGCCTATCCAGATCCTCCTGCAGAGCCTTCCTGCCCTCAAGCAGATCGACACACGCACTTAGCTTGGTGTCGTCTGCAAACTTACTGAGGGTGCACTGGACGCCCTCATCCAGATCATCGATAAAGATATTAAAGAGGACCGGCCCCAGTACCGAGCCCTGGGGGACACCACTTGTGACCAGCCTCCAACCAGATTTGACTCCATTCACCACAACTCTCTGGGCCCGGCTATCCAGCCAGTTTCTAACCCAGCGAAGCGTACGCCAGTCCAAGCCCCGAGCAGCCGGTTTCTTGAGGAGAATGTTGTGGGGAACGGTGTCAAAAGCCTTACTGAGGTCAAGGTAAACCACATCCACAGCCCTTCCCCCATCCACCAAGCGCGTCACTTAGTCATAGAAGGAGATCAGGTTCGTCAAGCAGGACCTGCCTTTCATAAACCCATGCTGACTGGGCCTGATCGCCTGCTTGCCCTGTAAGTGCCGCGTGATGACCCTCAAGATAATCTGCTCCATGAGCTTTCCTGGCACTGAGGTCAAACTGACAGGCCTATAGTTCCCCGGGTCTGCCCTCCGGCCCTTCTTATAGATGGGCGTCACATTGGCTAGCCGCCAGTCAACTGGGACCTCCCCCGATAGCCAGGACTGCTGATAAATGATGGAAAGTGGCTCGGCCAGCTCCTCCGCCAGTTCTTTCAGTACCCTCGGGTGCATCCCATCCGGCCCCATCGACTTGCGCACATCCAAGCTCCTTAGCAGGTCGCCAACCATTTCCTCATGAATAGCGAAGCCTGCTCCCCATCCCCTTCCACCAGCTCAGGGCACTGGGGAAGAGGCAGAGGGTGCAGGGTACCCCATAGCAGCTCTTCCCTAGTACAGGGCCAGGAGGATGGAAGTTGTTATCCTCTTGGGACTGAATACCAAAGGTGTCATCACCTCTATTGGAGCTAATGTAGCCCACAGTGATGGAGATGAGGTGCCATCAGTAAGGAGAGGGAGGCACAGGGACAAGGCTTGAGGCCTCATGCATCTGTTTTCTCCCAGCATCATTTTCTGGGCTGTCCTTTCCCTGCCTGTTCACCCTCTTCTACCTGAGCAGGTTGACCCCAGTCTGTTGCAGCACCTTTTGCCAGCAAAAGTGACTAAGGGCTTGCAGGGTGTACTGGGGCTCCCCAGAGCACATCCTCGTCACCTGCTGCCCATCGTGCCCTGCTGCTCATTGCATTCTGTGTGGCGCTTGTGGCTAAGTGTCTTCCCCCTTGCAGGGTCCCCACAGGAAAATCCCCAGTACATGGCGGAGACCCTATGTCATGGCACCAGGGGGAGTCGTCCGTTTCCTGGACAGCAGCCAACCTCTTCTGGCATGTCAGAAGAGCGATTTCCACCTCCACCACCTACTCTGGCACATTTATGACCAGTGTTGGACTCCTGAAGAAAGGTAGTGAAAAACTGGTGCGACTATGTTGAACGGGTTGGGGGACAGAGATAGCCACAAAACGGGGAAAGATGAAGGGATTTAGGGCTGTTTGGTTGTAGAGGGAGAAGAGAGAGGGAAGGACCCAAGCGACATCTCCAACCTCTGACACAGGAAGATGTTTCCAGTTGGTGCAAAGCTGCTCTGGCTGTGGGACTTGCTATCACTCTCTGGGCTGGTTTGGGGTCCAAATCTCCTCCATGTCCTACTGCTGCCCCCTTGCCCATCTCCTGCCCTTACAAAAGACAGAAAGATAGGGGACAGTAACCCCCACAATGTAGCTGATGTCTGGAAAAGAGCTGTGCTGGACCCTGACTCTGAGTGATGTGCTACCAGGAAGGGCAGTCAGAACAACCCGAGTGCTCTCTGCCAGGGCATTGCAGGGTAAACCCTATTACAGACCACCACAGGCCAGGCTCAGCTGACATCTCCCTGGGTCTTGCAGTCTTGAGGGTTAACCCACTGAATTTCCCCCACTACTCACAGCCCTGGGCCAGCCTTCCACCACATCCTCCTGAATGACTGTAGCGTGCCAGGACCACCCCAAAACCACAGTGCAGACCCCATTGGCTGCTGATGCCACCAGCACTGCTGGAACCGCCCAGGCAGAACAGCAACAGAATGAAATGTGCAGCTGTGGCTCCTGCAGCCCTTTCCTCCTTGTGCTGCACCCACTTCTGAATACTTGGGGCTTCACCACTGGCAGCATGCAGCTCCCTTGCCTTCTTCTCTTCATCCTTCCTGGGATGTGGGCAGACCCAGAAGGTAAGTGGCACACTCCTATCTGCTCCATTCTCTCTACTGTGGGACTCTACAGGGGTGGCAGGGAGTGAGACCCAGGGAGACGAAGATGCATGGGGAGATGATACCCACCACTTAGGTGCAGCACCCAAAGGTGCCCTATCTCTGCCCACCCCCTCTGCTCCCATGTCCATCTCTGGGCTCACTGCCCTGCACCATCCTGACCAGACCAGTGGTGATAGCTCCAGCACAAGGGCCAAGGGCTCCCAGACAGGCTTGGGGTGCTGGTGTGTCCCCAAAGGTTCCGTTTTCCTCCTGGCAGTCCATGGGCACGGGTGGGAGGGTATCTTTTCCCCTCATGGCAGAACAGTCCTGCACTGGGCTCTAACTGCTTAAGCAGGTCCTGGGCACTGCTCTGAGCATGTGGGATCATTTCTTTTGCCATTGAAAGGTTGCTGGATCCTTTGCATGCTCCCCCTATGGTTAAAGGTTTCTTTTGCAGCCACAAGGAGCCTCCACCTTTGTCCCAGCCTGCATTTTCCATGCTGGGGTCAGGTGCTCATTGCACTCCGGGCAGGGGGGCTCTTACTGTCCCAATTCAGGCCTTGCTTTGTGCCATCAGTTCTCAGGGCTTCATTCAGCACAACAGGAATCACTGTGTGAGTGTTGGACTTGCTCTCCTGCCTCCTGTCAGGATTCAGTTTCCCATGTGTGCTGCCCAGCAGCCCCCCCTCACCACAAACCTAGGCGAAATTCACCTCCTCCCCTTCCCCCTTGACAAGATTTCCTGCACTGTGAGCAGGTCTCTGGTGGACCTGGGTCCCTGTGTGAACTGGTGGAACTGTTGTTCCCAGCCACAGACAAGATCACCCCTGCTGTCCCCTCCACACAACCAAATGATAGCTCTCAGGTGGTCACATCAGGGTGGTGAAGCGGTAAAAAGGGAATTAGAGAAGAAGCAGAGAGAGAGGCTCATCGAGGCAGTGGAAGGAAATTGCAAATTGTGTGAAAGCAGCTAGACAAGGGGATTTCCCCTGCCCTGCCCACCTGCCCCATCTCACCCTGCCCATCCCTGAGGACCCTGTGGGCCACTCCTCCTCCTGGGGTCCCCTGCCCTTCTCCTTCATCCTTGTGATCCTCAGCATGACCTTCTCTCCCTTGTCACCCCACAGGCTCTCAGAAACTCCACCTATTCCAAACCTTTATCTTCTACAATAGCAACTTTGTGGACCTTTCAGGCTGGGCCACCTTGGAGGACATCGTCTTCGCTGCCCTGCAGAAATACACCCAGGAAATCATTTACCTCCAACCATGGGTCTCCCCAGCCCTGCCCACAGATGAGTGGGAAAACCTGCAAAACCTGTTCAAGATCTATGTGCACAACTTCATTCTGTCATTTCAGGACACAGCTAGGCTGCACCAGATTCCCTGTGAGTACTGGGTGATCCTCCTTTTCTTACTTAAATGGCAGGGGAGATACCATGGTTAGGCAGGTGGTTTTCCCAGGGTGAGGCTCATCCCCTGCACTTTGGGTGTGCTAATCCCTGCGATTTCTGCAAATGAGGGAAACTCGATAATTTCTCCATATAGTAAACTCCATAAGTTCTGGTAGTGGAGGAATGTGTTCACACTCTCCCCCCCACTTTTTTTTTTTTTTTTTGACGTGGCTAAGTGCTGGGTCTAGCACTTGCAGTGCTACAGGGTTGAGGCAGAGTGGCTCAAAAGCTGTGCAGAGGAAAAGGATCTGGGGGTGCTGATTGATGCTCGCCTCAACATGAGCCAGCAGTGTGCCCAGGTGGCCAAGAAGGCCAATGGCATCCTGGCCTGTATCAGGAATAGTGTAGCCAGCAGGGCCAGGGAGGTGATCGTCCCCCTGTACTCTGCTCCGGTGAGGCTGCACCTCAAGTACTGTGTTCGGTTCTGGGCCCTTTCACTACAAGAAAGTCATTGAGACACTGGAGAGTGTCCAGAGAATGGCTACAAAGCTGGTGAAGGGCCTGGAACACAAGTCCTATGGGAACTGGGATTATTTAGTGTGGAGAAGAAGAGGCTCAGGGGAGACCTTATTGCTCTCTACAGCTACCAGAAAGGAAATTGTGGAGAGCTGGGGGTCACCTCTTCTCACAGATAACTAGCGATAGGACAAGAGGGAATGGCCTCAAGTTGTGCCAGGGGAGGTTAAGGTTGGAAATGAGGAGACATTTCTTCTCAGAAAGAGCAGTCAGGCATGGGAATGGGTTGCCCAGCAGGTGGTGGAGTCACCGTCCCTGGGGTTGCTTAAGAAAAGCCTGGATGTGGTACTTAGGGATATGGTTTAGTGGATGATATTGGTGGCTGGGGGATGGTTGGACCAGATGATCTTGGAGGTCTTTTCCAATCTTAATGATCCTGTGATTCTATGATTCTATAATTTTCCTGAGGACAGGCACAGAGCTGTGAGTAGGAGCTCAGAGCCAATGTCAGTGGCTTTCCTAAGCAAGGGCTAGCAGGAGAGCAGGAGATAGGCCCTATCTTGGGGCAACGAGCCCCCTGAACCGCCTGTCCTGCACCAGGATGTCCTGGTCCCCGGCATAACCTTTAGAATCAGAGAATCAAAGAATCAGAAAATCCCAAGTTGGAAGGCATCCACAAGCATCACTGAGTCCATCTTTGGCTGTGTTTAGCTCCACTTATGCCCTTATGCCAGCCTGCATATCCCAAATCCCACCAGCGAAGTCCTCCAAGACTGTGGAGTATAAGGTCAACCTGTTCTGTTCTCCTTTGTGGGATGGGAAACAGAGCAAGTGCCTGGCTCTGCACGCCATTCCAATGCTGGTGTCCTATGGGCAGGGTGCAAGGCAGAGTGGCACCACCCCTGTTACCACAGCCACACGCCTGCACCCCATGTCCTGTCATGCTCCCAAGGTGGTGGTTCCCCCTTTGCTGTGCTCCTGACCCAGCTGCAGGAACAAGCGGCTTGAGGAAAATGAGCTCCAGGGCTCACAGGCAGGTTTCTCATTCAGAGCAGTTCTACCCAGCACAATGAGCAGTGACATGCGGGAATAATTTGGGGTGCAGAGGGAAGGGGGAAAGGCCTGTGCCCAAAGAAGTGAATGCTGAACTGCAATTTCAAGCTCTGGCTCCAGCTCAAGGTACACTCCTGATACCCACCCTCCCCTCCAGACCCTTTTGTGTTTCAGTGCATGACTGGCTGTGAGCTGCACCCCAACGGCTCCTACACAAAATTCTACCGTCTTGCCTACAACGCTCACAACTTCCTCAGCTTTGATGTGGACAGCAGCCACTGGAAGAGGTGGCAGGAGAGTGAGCTGGCGGTGCATGTTGAGAGGGAGTTCAACAGCTTCACTGACTTTTCCGCAATACTGCAGCACTTCCTCAACATCACCTGCATTGACCACATGAAGAGACTCATTGAATATGGCAGGGCGGCTCTGGAGAGACGAGGTGAGAACACCCAGACCCCAGCATGGCCCACTTCAAAGCTCCTCCGCTGGGGCTCCCCTTACTCCTTCACTCTTGCCCCCCAGAGCCACCTGTGGCCACTGTCTTTGCCCACATGCGTGACCCAGCTCAGCTCCTGCTAGTCTGTCGTGTCACTGGCTTCTACCCGCGACCCATCAGTGTGGCCTGGTTGCGGGATGGCCAGGAGGTGCTGCCAGGCCCAGCACTCAACACCAGCGCCATCCTGCCCAATGCTGACCTCACCTACCAGCTCCGCAGCATCCTCGTCGTGGCCCCTGGTGATGGGCACACCTATGCTTGCCGCGTGCGCCACTGCAGCCTGGGCACCCGCAGCCTCCTCATCCCCTGGGGTAAGTACCACCCACAGTGATGGGGTGTAGGCAGTGACCCAGAGCCTGGTACAGGAGATGGTGAGCCCAGCTCCAACAGCAACTCTGGCCATGGCCATCTATGCACTTGCAGCCCCACTCTCTCTTTTCTCCTTCAGGCAGCTCCAAGGTGGCCCTGGGCATTGGTGTAGCTGTTGTGGTGCTGCTCACCGTGGCTGCGGCCCTCATTGGGACTGTCTGGTACTACAGGCACAGGTGAGATCTCCTTGCCAGGCCATGCTGGTCCTCTCTGCTTGGGGTATGGGTTGAGAACTCTCAACCGGCCCTGCTCACTGCCATCTCTCCTGCAGGTGCTGAGAGCATGGGATGCACCAGCCCCAGGGATACTCAGAGGCCATGCCAACCCCCTCAACTTCCTGATAATAAACTGCTATTTTAAACCCTCAAGCCTGTAGTACCCCACTATATGCTGTGCCAAGTACCAAGGAACACTTGGCATCACACAGCTCTGTCCCACCCTGGGTGGGCCAGGCAGAGACCTGGGGCAGTGCAGGGCCCACACTCCTTACCACAGGGAGAAATGAAGGGAAGCCTCCTGAGACCAACAATGAGTACCCGGCCCTATGCCCCTGTCCTGAGGGGCATGAGGCTCCTCATAAAGTGGCAGGAGTCAGTCAACACCAACACAAGACAGAGGAGCAATGCCAGCATAGGGGGGCAGGTATTGCCTCCCCCTACCCCAACCCCTTCAGGAGCACATCAGCACCTCTGAGCCAGGGTTTGGTCCCTGGGATCCAGGAATGTTGACAAATAACTATGGGGCCAGCACCCAGCTTGGAAGGGCAAAGAGCCCAGGCATAAGGTTAGGCAGTGGGATCAAGGTTCACCTGCCCAGTGGGATGGTCCAGTCAGAATCAGTCTCCATGGTTTAGTCCCAGGGCAGTAGTGGATGAAGAGGTCTGTGCCACACAAGGTGGGGAGCTCCAGGCACAAGTGGCGGCAAAGGACACGTCTGCCAGGGACAGAAAACATGGCCCATGACCAGGCAGGATGCCAACTCATGCTGGGGGCTGGCAAAGAAAAGTTGGCTAACCCCAGGTGATGGGGTGCCACCACAGCCATTGGGGACCCCACCTATAGCTGGGGGTATGGCCTCACAGTCACCCAAATTCTGCCCGCATTCACAGCCCTGGGCCAGGATGTCTCAGCTTAACTCCCATCCTTTCATGTGACCACAAGGGCAAGGGGATCCCCCTTCTCCACCTATCCAGGTGCTTGCCCTCAGCCCCCTTCCCGCTGTGTCCTTAGCTCTGCCCTTGCATTCCTTCTGCCCTTTCCTGTGCCTCTTCTTCACCCCTACATCTCAGCGCTATTTCCATGTCCCTTCATATCCCAAAGCACCCCTCTCCTGTCACCCTTCCCCATGTGTCCCCACCCTGTCCTGTGTCTCCAGCTCTGTTCCTGTGCCCCTTCTTCAACCTAGTGCTCCTATGCCATACCTGTCCCTTTTCCCTACCCCCAACGTCCTTTTTCCTGTGCTACACATTCTCAGCCCTGGCCATTTTCTCATCCCACAGTGTCCCTTTGCTGTCTCCCACATGACCCTAGTCTGACCCCGCAGCTCCCTTACTCTTCCCATGTCCTCTCTGCCGTGTACCCATGGCTTTACCCCATGGCACAAGGCTGAAATGGCCCTTGGACTCACCCACCCCAGCACTGACAAAAATGAGAATAGGATAAAACCATTAGACTATTTATTATTCTCATGAACATACAAAAGAATGGGCAAAGGAAGTAAGGAAACAAGTAACTGGCTATGAGCGTGCTGCGATCCAGCCCACCCTGCAGCACAGCCACCTAGTCCCCTGCGGTTCAGGGGCGGTTTTAGGGGTGGCTACTATCCCAGGAGAATGGAAATGCCTCAAGGCAAAGGTGGTGCCAGGGTCGATTCTGCCCTACATAGCCCTGCTCTGTCCTGCACTCATCCCTGCTTGGAGCCAGCATGGGGAGGCAGGGGGTTGGCACCTGTAGTGGTTGTACCCTGCTGGGCAGCTGAACTCCACCACAACTGCTCTCTCACTCCCCTGCCTCAAAAAAAAAAAAAAAAAAAAAGGGGCGGGGGGGGGAGAAAATACAATGGAAAAGATTCAAGGGTTGACATAAGGACAAGGAGATCACCCACCAATCCACCAATTATTGTCACAGGCAAAACAAACTCGGCAATAACCTAGTTTATTGCCCAAAAGCAGACTAAAAACACCTTCCATCCCCATCTAGCCTCTTCTACATCATCCCCCCGAGCAGGGAATGGGGACTGCAACCAATCCGTAATGAGAGAGGGAGTTAAGAGAGTCTTAGTAGACAGGATGCTGACTAATGAATACCTAGATGATTGTATTAAAAATAGATGTTGCTCAATGTCTTTACTTACTACTGTGCAAATTAACCGAAACAAGAAGTCTTGGGGCCCCTCACAAAGGATGGTTCCTGATAAAAACAGGGAACCTGTCTCAAGAACCGGCTGAGACTGACCCTGTGGTTTGGAAAAGAGCCAAGGAGCAGCTGAGTTTGCACAAAGGCAGGGGGTCAACTAGTGGTGATGAAGAAGAGTTATCAGCCTTCATCCCCACAACCCCCAGCAACCACCACAAGGAGACACTGCACAGGTGCAGATGGGAGGAGTTCATGGAAATGACTTCTTGGAACTAATTTTAATATGAAGTGGGGATAGGTCATGCATATGTATAGGAGCATTGGGAAACTTCATGCATATGTAACTCTTTACCACATATAACCAAGGCAAGTTGCCGTGTTGGGGTGCACACAACTTTGGTGGGACTTCCCCCCATGCTGCCCAGCGCTGAATAAACATACCTACTTTACAATCTTACTGATTGTAGAGTCCGTTTTCCACACATCAGTAACACTTTGTTTCCACTGCCCCTTCACAGTCATGCCCCGGCTCCAGTGTGGGGTCCCTCCCGCGGGATGCCATTCTTCCCGAACTGATCCTGCGTGGGCTTCCCACAGGCAATAGCTCTTCAAGAACTGTTCCAGTATGTCTCTGTACTATGGCGTCCATCCGTCAGGAGCAAACTGCTCCAACCTAGGTCCCCCATAGGAGGCAGTTCCCTCCAAATCACCTGCTCCTGCGTGGGCTCCTCTCCACGTGCTGCAGCTCTGGCCCGGGGCCTGCTCCTGCGGGGGCTCTCCATGGGCCGCAGCCTCCTCCAGGCCACATCCACCTGCTCCACCGGGGCTCCTCCATGGGCTGCAGCATGGAGATCTGCTCATCCATGGTACCCATGGGCTGCAGGGAGACATCCTGCTTCACCATGGGCCTCTCCACAGGCCGCAGGAGAACTTCTGCTCTGGTGCCTGGAGTACCTCATGCCTTCCTGCTCTGACTTTGATGACTGCAGGGCTGTTTATCACTCCTCACTCTCCTAGCTGCTATTGCGCAGCAGGTTTTTTTTCCCCTTTCTTAAGTATGCTCTCACAGAGGTGCAACCAACAGCAGCAGGTCCCTTTTGGAGCTGTCTGAAAATGGCTTTTATCTAACATGGAGCAGCTTCTGTAGTCTTCTCACAGAGACCACCACTGCAGACCCCTGCTACCAAAACCTTGCCACATAAACCCAATACATTCCACTTCTCGCCTCTGTGAAGAGCATATTTAAGAATTATCACAATATACTCTTACATTGCAATCATTACAATCTGCACAAGGCTCTCTTCCCTCAAAAAAAAGAAAAAAAGAAAAAAAAAATTCCCCACACCAAAATAAACATATCATCACAACACTGACAAAGAGGACAATTTACACACATTCCACCCTTCGTCCCTTCACTATATTATTACAAAACATATTCCACACAATTATTACTTTCTTGAATGCTTCACAACTATTACATTCTTAAACAATATCTAATCCATGTTTTACTCATGACCAGAACTGGTGGGTGATCTTCCTGTCCTAATCTCAACCCTTGAGCCCTTTCCATGGTATTTTCTCCCTCTTTTCCTTTGAGGAGGAGGAGTGAGAGAGCAGTTGTGGAGTTCAGCTGTGTAGCAAGGTAAAAACCCCACACCCCTCCACTTGCTCTTGCTCTTTGGTCACTTCTCATATATCCAGTTGTTTCTAGGAACTTCAGGGAGTTTAAGCATGCTCATCTTTCAGTAGTCTCTCTTATCATCCCTATAGCCAACTCTGTAATTGTGTTTGTGTTTATCATTTCCAGTCTATCTATGTCAAATGTTTCTTGTGCAGTCATCCCTTGTGGAATATGCACCTCATTGGAGGCAACTACTTGAATTTGACTCACAGTGGAGTAATGCTTTTTTTTTTTTTTTTTTTTTAATAACTATATAAAGCAACACAAAACAAAAACAATCCTTCCCCCCCCACCAAAAAAAAAAAATAAAACAATCCATTCTCTACTGCCCCCCCCCCCAACTTCTGTTCCTGTGTGTAGCCAGTTGTCTGAGGAAAGCAGATGGGACTTGGTGTAAAAGAGCTTTAACATCCTGCTGGAGCCTTTAGTGGAGAAGTCTCATGTAAGGAAAAGTGAAGTAAGTGGATGTATGTAGGACCTTATGGGACTGCTTTTCCTACTTGCCTAGACCTCTTTAGGAGACACATTGGATCAATGTCAATTGGAGAATGCTGCTATCAATTCTTCTCAAAACTCAAAACTCAAAAAAAAAAAAAAAAAAAAAAAAGCTTAAGTATAGAAAATCCTTTTTAACAAGTGCCCATTGAAAATTTCCCGTTTAATTACGCTCTTGAAACCTCACTAATTAACTACAAGTCTTGAAGACTTGATGAAAATTGCTGAATTGTAATGAACCTCATGATATATTTGGTGCTGAGTCCACGAAACTTAGGTAGTGAGAGGAGAATGAGGCTATGGAATGAACTGTTGGAAAAGGTTTCAGAAGGAAACGTGGACGTGTTCTGGAGTTCTAATGGGTCTCCATGTGGGCTGTTACTGGCAAAGCCTCTCCATGGGCTTGTTAGAGCAAATAATTGGAGGCCACGATTACAGCTACTCAAAGGCACTGTGCAAGCGACTCTGATGCTGAGTGAACCCTTGGTTTGTTTGGTGAAGGAGCAAGTCCAAGTCCTGGCCCCTAGCTCCTGGGAAGGGAGGTTCTGTCCCTCATACATGGCTCAGGGGTCTTCCTGGGCTGTGTGATGTGGGGAGTGCCATGTTGTGTGAAGGACAATGATATACGACACCTCCTGGCCTCCCCAGAGGATTTTAAGGAGGCAAGAGTGCACCATTGTCATGAGAACAGCTGTTCATGAACCTCAGTAGCAGAGACAACTGCCATAGCCACAGGTGTGTGAACTACCTCAATAGTTTTCTCAGACGGAGTCTTCTGTGAAGCCAATTTATTTGTGATTGCAATAGTGGGCATCCTGCAAGCAGCAGCACCCAGCAAAAGTATATCATAACCTTATATTCCCAATTACCCGACACTTGATTCCTTCCGTTTCCTCATTGGCTGAGTACTGCAGGTTCACAAACTACTTGACGCTTATTACTATCCCATATATGTATATATTTTTTTGACCAACCATTAATTTCTCCTTTTTTTTTTTCCTTCTTCTCTCTTGACTAGAGGGCCCATGATTTTTTGTTTTTACTGATTTCACACTGCTCATCCTGTTTTTCTTAGCTATCCTCCTAATTTTGGGACAGCAGAACCTTCCCGTTATCTTCTTAACATACTCCCCACTGCTATGCCACTGCCATGCCTACACAATCACTTTTGAATATGCAGTTAGTGGAATTTTCCGCTGCAAAAACACATTCTACTGCAAAAACATAACTTTGATGTTCACAATTCTCCCATCCTCTTTTCTTACTACTATTTTTGTTTTGTACCTCTTACATCCCCACTCTTAAGTTTTTAGAACAGTAGGGTTCAATATTTTTCTTCATATGTCACGGGAAATGATAGAAACACAATGCCATTGTTACTAGAATACTAAAAATATGTTGCTGGAGCCAATCCCATTCAGGCAACCAAGAGGTCAATTTTTGCAAATGTCTCTATATTCCCCAGAAGGTGTCATCTTGGGCCATCTCATATAAGATCTTGGTATTCTTCAGGCGCCTTGCCTTCAGGAGTCTAGCAGGGCAGACTCGGCAGATTGAGCAGCACCACTTTGCCAGGGGCTTGGAGCCCTTTATCTTGGTGATGCAGTTGCACATGACGCACCGTGCATCCCAGACGCAGCTTGCCTCACCATTCTGTGCCAGCGCTGTTTTCCTGGAACCTAGCAGTACTGTAGTGTTTTGGCAGCACTAGGTGGTTTGTCAAACACCATGGCTTGTTCTTTCCCTGTGGCATGGCCAGGCTGGGACAGCCACAGATCCTGCAGAGTGCGCATTGGCCCCAGAGCCAGGCAAGAGCTACAGCTCACAAAGACTGCACCATCTGTAACCTGGAGGAAGCTCAGGGCCTTGCTCCTGTTGCTGCGACTTTCCAGTCCACTTCAGCAAATACTAGTGTTTGCTTCGCTCTGGCATTGCCAGCCTTGGATTTTCTTTATGGATTCTGCACTTGTTCAGGAGTGATGTTCTAGTAAATCCTTTCCAGCTGCGTATGGCTCATGGTGTTAATGGTTACATAGTGTGTCATCACTACAGCAGTTGGTACGTGTCACTGCAATGGTATTATAGTAAGACTCATGCATATTGATGAAGAATGAATTTTGATGTAGCGGTTTAAAGTACAGTGGTGATAGAAGCAAACAAGCACAGTGGTGATGGAACCAGAGGTGTCCTCAGCAAGTACCAATCCAGCACCACTCACCGTCTCTGCTGCCCTGAAGGGCTATTATGACAGATGGAGCCCAAAGTCATGCACTAAATGAACTCAACAGACATTTTAGAGGGATGGCCCATAGACTAAAGGAATGATACCTCTGTGTATGTTATCAAAAGGCCAGAAAGGTGGTGATTATTTAGGATGTCACAGAAAGTGTGAGACCTGAGCATGCTGTAAATGGTATGGAATAAGGAGTGGATATTGTCCTGGATATTTCGGCTGAAGCAGTGTCAATTGTCTTCATTGTGGCTGGTGTTATGCCACGTTTTGGATTTAGGAGGAAAATAATGCAGATAGTTAACACTGATGTTTTGATTGTTTTGTTTACACAGAGCCAAGGATTCAGCTTCTCATGCTGCCCTGCCAGCAAGGAGGCCGGGGGTGCACAAGAAGCTAGGAGGGGTCAGGACCAGGACAGCTGATGCAAACTGGCCAAAGGGATATTCCATACCATATGACATCAGGCAGGAGAAAGAATACTGTGAGGGCTGGCCAGGGGGGACACTGCTGCTTGGGACTGGCTGGACATCAGTCCATTGGGGTCTTTCAAATGGACAGCCCAAAGTACACTTCATTTTAGGGGCTTGCTCAGAAAGGAAGCAAGCCAACATGTCAAAGAATGGCTAGGTCCCATTGCTGCAGTCTGCTCCAACACCTCAATTCAGTAACTCATCTCTTAATTCCTTCCAGACCTCAGTTTGGAGCATCCTTTTTCCTCCATTTCCTTCATTTCCTTCCTTTCTTGGGCAGAGTGACCATGAAATGGTAGAGTTCTCTACTCTTGGTGAAGTCAGGAGGGGGATCAGTAAAACTGCTATCTTGGACTTCCGGAGGGCAGACTTTGAGCTGTTCAGGACACTGGTTGACAGAGTCCCTTGGGAGGCAGTCTTGAAGGGCAGAGGAGTCCAGGAAGGCTGGGCACTCTTCAAGAAGGAAATCTTAAAGGCTCAGGAGCTCAGTCTGGCTACTGCTGTGAAAGATAACAAAAAAATGTTTTTATAAATACATTAACATGAAAAGGAGGACTAAGGAGAATCTCTATCCTTTACTGGATGTGGGGAGAAACTTAGTGACAAGAGATGAGGAAAAGGCTGAGGTGCTTAATGCCTTTAAGTCTCTTTAATGCCTCTCAGTCTTTAGCAGCAAGACCAGTTGTTCTGTGGGTACCCAGCCCCCCGAGCTGGTGGAAGGGGACAGGCAGCAGAATGTGGCCCTCATAATCTACGAGGGAATGGTTGGCGACCTGCTACAGCACTTAGATGTATGCAAGTTGATGGGACCGGATGGGATCCACCCAAGGGTACTGAGAGAACAGGCGGAAGTGCTCGCCAAGCTGCTTTCCATCATTTATAAGCAGTCCTGGCTATCAGGGGAGGTCCCAGTCAACTGGCGGCTAGCAAATGTGATGCCCATCTACAAGAGAGGCCGGAGGGTGGACCCGGGAAACTATAGGCCTGTCAGCCTGACTTCGGTGACGGGGAAGTTCGTGGAGCAGATTATCTTGAGTGTCATCACGCAGCACTTGCAGGGCAACCAGGTGATCAGGCCCAGTCAGCATGGGTTTGTGAAGGTCCTGCTTGATGAACCTGATCTCCTTCTATGAAAAAGTGATGCGTTTAGTGGATGAGAGAAAGGCTGTGGATGTGGTCTACCTTGACTTCAGTAAGGCTTTTAACACTTTCCCACAGCATTCTCCTCAAGAAACTGACTGCTTATGGCTTGGACTGGCGTATACTTCGTTGGGTTAAAAACTGGCTGGGTAGCCGGGCCCAAAGAGTCGTGGTTAATGGGGTTAAATCCAGTTGGAGGCTGGTCACTACTGCCCCAGGGCTCAGCATTAGGGCCAGTTCTCTTCAATATCTTTATTGATGATCTGGATGAGGGGGTCAAGTGTACCCTCAGTAAGTTTGCAGACAACACTAAGTTAGGTGCATGTGTTCATCTGCCCGAGGGTAGGAGGGCTCTGCAGGAGGATCTGGATAGGCTGGACCGATGGGCTGAGGCCAACTGTATGAAGTTCAACAAGGCCAAGTGCGCGGTCCTGCACCTGGGGCACAACAACCCCAAGCAGCGCTACAGTCTGGGAGATGAGTGGTTGGAAAGCTGCCTGGCAGAGAAGGACCTGGTAGTATTGGTTGATAGTCAACTGAATATGAGCCAGCAGTGTGCTCAGGTGGCCAAGAAGGCCAACAGCATCCTGGCTTGTATAAGAAGCAGTGTGGCCAGCAGGACTAGGGAAGTGATTGTGCCCCTGTACTTGGCTCTGGTGAAGCCGCACCTCGAGTATTGTGTTCAGTTTTGGGCCCCTCACTACAGGAAGCACATTGAGGTGCTTGAGCGAGTTCAGAGAAGGGCAACAAAGCTGGTGAGGGGTCTGGAGAACAAATCTTATGAGGAGCGGCTGAGGGAGCTGGGATTGTTCAGTCCGGAGAAGAGGAGGCTCAGGGGCGACCTTATCGCTCTCTGTAGGTACCTTAAAGGAGGCTGTAGTGAGGTGGGGATTGGTCTGTTCTCCCACATGCCCAGTGACAGGATGAGGGGGAATGGGCTAAAGTTGTGCCAGGGGAAGTTTAGGTTGGATATTAGGAAGAACTTCTTTACCGAAAGGGTTGTTAGGCATTGGAATGGGCTGCCCAGGGAAGTGGTTGAGTCACCATCCCTGGAGGTCTTTAAAAGATATTTAGATGTAGAGCTTAGTGATATGGTTTAGTGGAGGACTTGTTAGTGTTAGGTCGTAGGTTGGACTAGGTGATCTTGGAGGTCTCTTCCAAGCTAAATGATTCTGTGATTCTGTGATTCATTCTTAGTCATAACTGGTGACCGTGACTCTCCTTTACTGGTTTGTGGAAAGGCTGCTCCGCCCGTAACTTGCGAGGCTTGTGCTCCCTGCTATGAACTGGTTGGAAAGCCCTGGCTCTTTCAGAACCTGATTTGCCCATTAGACCAAAGGCTCAGGCATGCTCGGAATGTGGGTCTGTGACGGAATTCACACCATCACTGCTTCTGGAAGCCTGCTGCATGCCCACCAAGGCTGCTGCCATCATTGTGCACCCAGCTCTGCCACAAGCACCTTGTTTCTCCTCAGGTGCGGCCTCGGGCAAGGTGCCCCTCCTGGCTCCCTGCGGGAGAGCTTTAGGGGCTTCAAAGAATAGGCTCTGCTGGGCTTTGCTGTTGCTTTGCCTTTTGGAACAAAAGCACAAACCTGTGCTACAACACTGCAGTCGTGCAGCAATGCTGGAGCACAACCAACAGGCTGCCCTGAGAAGCGCAACCCCCTGCCCCTCTGTGTGCCCCCCATTTTCACTTGCGTGTGCCTCCACTCCCATATGACCCCCTTTCCCTCCACCATTTCCACCCCCATATGTCTCCCCCCCGAATTTTCACTCAGTGTGCCCCCTTGTGTGCAGCCCCACATGCCCCCACCCCAATTTGCACCATCAGTGTCCTTCCCCAGATTTTCCCCGACTGCACCACGGGGTGCCCCCAGCCCCATGTGTCCCCTTGTGTCTCTTCCCCCCCCTTCCCCCCAGCATGCCCTGTGGCACAGAACCTTCCGGAGCGGCCCCACCCAGCCACCCCTGCCCTCGCTCAGCTCTGCCTCGCACCTGCCCTGGCTGTGAGCAGCTGCCAGCCCTGTCCAACACCAGCCTGGAGCCGTCCCCATTGGCACCCCAGAACTGGCACTGCCCCAGAACCGGGCCCCTTAGCGATCCCCCAGCCATGGCCACCCTCAAGTTTGCCGACCTGCCCAGCATCGTGCGTGCGGGGCTGGGCCTTGGGATGTCCAGAGAGGGTCAGGGGAGAGAACGTGGGGCCTGTGGGGAGGTTGGGGATGCCAGGGTCAGATGAGGGAACTGGGGGGATTGGGGTTGGTTTTGGGTGCCCGGGGGGATCTGAGGCAGCAGGGCAGTAAGTGGGGTGTTTGGGGAGATGGTGGGTAGTCGGGGCTGTCTGGGGTTGGGGGGGAGAGAGGGGGGACAGACAGGTGTGTCAGGGCATTGGGACTTGCAGGGGGGTCAGGGCGGCCGCAGGTGTGGGGGTGCCTGTAGAGTACCAGAGCACAGGGGGTGTCAGGGCCATAGGGGCAGGAAGTGGGGGCTTGGGGACATTGGAGGTGTCCAGAAGAGCTGAGGAGTCCTTGGGGAGATAGGGTGAGTGGGGACAGGGAACTGCCGGGGAAGGGTGGGCAGAGGCACCATCTGAAGGTGTTTGGGGTAGTTCGGGGGTGCTTGATGAGAAATAGCAAATAGCTGAGCCTGTTTGTGTCCTAGGCCTGGAATGAACCAGAGGTCTATGAGACCAGTGACACACCCAAGGGCGACCAGGCCGAGTTTGAGATGGTAAGGCTTTGCTGGGGTCCCATGTGTGGTAGGGGTGAGCAAGGGTGCCGGTGCCCCCATCCCGCAGGCATGTGGCTCAGCGAGATCATCTCTGGCACAGGGGAGCGGCTCCTCGCACGTCCCCGCAGTGACACATCCCCAACATGGTCTGCTGGCCCTGTCTCAGCCTGATATTGCTTCAGGGCAGCAAGGAGCAAGGGCAGGGCTCAGCACCATGCTGGGTGGGTGTCCTTGCCCCTGTCCCCTGGCTCCGTGTCCTGCATAATGCAGCAAGGGCAGTAGAAGCGGGCAGGGCTGGCCTCTGCCATGTCCCAGTGGCATTGCTGGAGGACCCATGTCCAGCTGTGGGCCAGGCTTGAGGAAGGGCCAGCTGGTGTCACATGGAGGATGACAGGGGCCATGCTGCAGTGACTTCCCTCCCAACAAAGCTAAAGGGGGCACAGCTCATGGACCACAGACAGATGCCTCCCTCCTACCCCTGGAAGCCATGGGGACCTGCGAGGCATTTGGCTTCTGTGTCCTGTCATGGCTTCTGCTCTCACCTCTCCCCAGGGAAAGAACAGGAAAAGAAGAGATGGAGCTGGAGGGAGGTTGTCAGAATGGGGGCACAGCCATGTTGTAGGCTCTCACCTCGTCCCCAGGGTGGCTGGCTCCGCTCCATGCCCTGAACGCTTTGCTGAGCCCTCATCCTGCTCCCATGCTTTCCCTGCATTCCATGGTGATGTGGGAGCCCTTCACAGTGCCTGCCACGAGCACGACCCTGGATACCTCAGGGTGCCCAGTGGAGGTGCCCATCCTGTTGCTGCCCCTGCTCTCACAGCCGCTGCCCCTGCTGCTACCCTTGCCTCTGTGCTGGTGGCCCCTGTGTCCCACATGGCTCCTAAGCCCTCACGTAGGATTAGCAGGCAGCCCCAGGGGCAGGCCGTGGCAGAGGGACATGGGTGACATCGGGCCACGCATGGGACAAAGCTTCTAATGACATTTTTTTCTCTCTCCTCCTAACCTTGCTCTGACTTTCTCACCTCTGGGGAATGCAAGTAGCTGGTAAGAGCCCGTCTGTCAGCCACTGTAACACTGTGCTCTGCTCAGTGGCACTTGCTGTCTCCCCACAGCTGGACAGCCCCCCCAACCATGCTGGAGAGCTGCCCCCGCTGCTCTCACCCCTTCTCCATTTGTGCTGTGCCAGAGCTCCCTGATAGTGCTTCAGGCCACGGTCGGGCACAGGCACCAGAGAGGGGAGCAGGCAGGGTGTCCTTGGGGCACCTCCTGCAGGGCCCCGCTGTGTCAGAGGGCGAGAAGCACCCCAAGTTGCTGTCTGCATACGCCCCTCAAGGGGACATGTCCAAGTTAGGCTGCAGGCAAAGCCTTGGAGAAGTCTTGGAGGAGTCGAAGTCCTCTCACAAGTTGCAAGCACCCCAGAGCCCGCGGATGATGGAAGCCACCCTGAAACACAGCTGTGGGACTGGGGCCACCCCGACCGTACATAGCACGTATGGTGGGGCTCCCAGAACCGCCAAAGGATGTTGAGCCTCACTGTGCCCTGGCCCTGCTGCCAGGCCCTTGTGGGGTTTTTCCTGTTGGCCAGGCCAGGCCAGGGGTCTGATGTCCATGGGCCATGTCCTGGGAAATAGTGCATCCTGGAGAGCCCTTGCTGCCCAAGCAGAGCCTTTGCTGGGTCTGACTGCTGCACCTGCCCCCGTGTACCTGTTGCAACCTGAGGGCTGCCCTGGGGGTTTATGCACCATCCTGGGGCAGTCGGGGAGGATGGGGCCACCGTTGGCCCCATTTCCACCCATCTGGTCCCCAGCGCTGGCCCTCAAAGGCTGCCAGGGCTACAGAGAGCAGAGAGACAGCAGCCCTGCTGACAAACCCTTGAGTCTTCCTTTGTCCTTAGTGCTGTGTCCTGTGTGCAGGAGGAGCTTACCAGCACCAGTGTGGAGCACTTCATCGTCAACCCCAACGCTGCCTTTGAGAAGTTCAAGGACAAGCGCCTGGGCACCAAGGGAGTGGGTGAGCCAGAGGGACTGGGGAAGGGTGAGCTGTGGTCCCTGGGTTGCTGAGATGGACATAGGCTCCCCAGGTATTTTAGGGTGACCGACTGCTCTTCTCTTCCAGATTTCTCCGACAGCACAAGCAAGACCAGTACAACAGGCTACAAGTCTGGAGAGCATGAAAACGTGAGTCCAACATGCGCAGGGATGTCCCCTTAGTGTGAACTACCCTAGTGCATGGTCCCTTGTCCCTCCTCAACCCACAGTTACATCCCTGCCCAGCACCACAGCTCTCCCACAGCCACAAGTTTTCTTGCCTGTCTGTGAAGGCACGGCTACTACCAAGGGGTTTTGGGTACTGGTGTCCCAGCACCACCAGATCCCTGGTGCCATGGGCAAGCCCTGAGTCCCTCTGTTACCCTCACCCCCTCCATCCTCCCCCTCCCCGACGTTCATCTCTCTGCAGCTCAGTGAGGGTGTTGGTGCCAGACACACCTCAGCAGCAGTACCAGTGGCTGCAGCATGAGGTGCAGAATCTCATTTGTGAGATGGAGCAGATCCAGGTGATCATCACCCCTGCCATTGGGACCTGCAGGCAGGCCATCCTTGGGGGCTGACATGGCCGCCTGTCCTCCCCTTGCACAGAGCGTATTGAAGGAGTCGGAGGCCGAGGAGGAGCTGATGCCCGTGGCCTTGGCCAGGCAGGTGGAAGGCCTGAAGCAGCAGCTGGTCTCCAGCCACCTGCAGAAGCTACTGGGCCCTGCTGCAGCCATAGACTTTACAGACTCCGAAGGCATGCTGGCCAAGTGAGTGTGGTCCCGAGGCCTCATGCCTTCAGCTTGGGAAGTGGGGGGCAACAAGGGGAGGATGCCAGCAACCCCATGAGGCAGTACCAGAGCAGCACGCTCACCTTTTCCCCTTTACCAGGCGCCTGTTGCAGCAGCTGGAGGTAGTGAAGTGCAAGAAGGCAGTATCAGGGGAGAGACCCGACAAGGCCCCAGCCCCCACTGGAGACATGCTCACCTTTGAGCTCTACTGGAGGCCAGAGGAGGACCAGTTCTCCCAGGCTGCTAGTGTGAGTGTGTGGAGGGGGAGTCACTGAGTTTGACCCCAAAATGGCCTGTCCTGCCCTCTCAGCCCTTGTTTCCCCCCCAGATTGCAGAGCTGGAGAAGCGGTTGGCACAGCTGGAGGTGATGGTACGGTATGAGCCTGACAGCCAGGTAAGGGGACAGGCGCTCCAGCCCTGCCACTCTCCTGCTCTCCATCCTGCCCCACTGACGTGATTTACCTCCCCACAGAACCCACTGCTGGGTGGGCTGAAGGGCACCAGCCTTGTGGTAAGTCCTAGAATCCTAGAATAGCCTGAGCTGGGAGGGACCCATGAAGATCATTGAGTTGAATTCTTGGCTCCACACGGGGCAATCTAGTAGTTAAACAATATATGTAAGAGCATTGTCCAAATGCTTCTTGAACACCAACAGGCTTGAGTCCGTGCTCCCCTGCTTGGGGAGCCTGTTGTGCTGCTCAGCCACCACACCGGTGAAGAACTTATGTCCTAATACCCAACCTGAACTTCCGCTGGTGCAGCTTTAAGATGTTCCCTCACGTGCAGTCACTAGAAAGAAGAGATCAGCACCTCCATCTCTGTTCTACACCCTGAGGGTGCTGTAGACAGCAAAGAGGTCGTCCCTCAGGCTGCTCTTCTCAAAGCTGAACAAACCAAGAACAAACCAAGCTGCTCGTCCTAAGTCATGCCCTCTAGCCCTTCCCCCATCTTTGTTGAACACCTCTTTTGGGACCCATTCTAGTATTTTTTATCTCCTTCTCATACTGGGGAGCCCCAAACTGCACACAGTACTCAAGGTGAGGCCACACCAGCGCTGAGTGGAGTGGGACTGTCACTTCTTTTGACCGGTTAGCTCTGCTGTGCTGAATGCACTCCAGGGTATGGCTGGCCATGGTGTGGGTGGCATGGAGGGACACTTTTCCCCATCCCTGCACATGGCACTGGGGCAGCCGTGAGGCACTGCCTGGCCCTTCCTCACTTTGTTCTCCATCCCCAGGAGACCGTGCAGATCCTCCAAGCCGGAGTGAACATCCTGGACATGGCTGTGCTGGACCAAGTGGAGGCCCAGCTACAGGTTAGGGGGGTCAGAGAGAGGGAGGTTGGGGGTGAGTCCTGCAGCCCCCAGCCAGCAATAGTCCCACCTGCTCCGTGGAGGGTGGCACAGGGCCATGGGAGAGCCAGGGGAGGGCACCAGCAAAGGTTATGAAATTGGGGTAGGGGACACTGCTGGATTTGGGGTCTCACATCTGCTTCCCCCTCTGCAGAGCGTCCTGCAGAAGGTCATTGAAAACACCGAGCACAAGGCAATCGTGCTAGACCCTGAAACCCAGAGCAAAGTAAGAGGAGCATGGAGGGCACCTCAAAGCAACGCCAGCATGGGGGGCTTTTATGGAATCCCCCTGCAGACTGTGCTTACACCCTCCTTTCCTGCTTTCCACCCCTTGCCCCAGATACACCAGGTCCATGAGATGATGCAGCACTGGGACCCTGTGGCCAGCAGTCTGCCTGATGTGGTACAGCGACTGCTGACCCTCAGGGACCTGCATGAGGAAGGTGAGGGGCTGGAGGGGATGCTGGGGACAGTGGCGTGGCATGACAAAGAACATGCTGGATGGGGGGGGGTGCGGTCCCCAGCAGCACTGAGCTTTTGCCTCCCTCCCAGCCACGTGGTTCATGCAGGCCCTGGTATACTGGGAGACCACGCAGCAGGAGATGGTTGCTGCTCTCAGGAGCAAGGCCTTGCTGCTGGTGGAGGTGAGTCCCAGAAGCATGCACTGGAGAAGGAGTGGGTCCCATCCTGCCTCTCCCACTCATCCCCTGCCCCTCTGACTCCCCTGCAGGTCCAGAAGATGTTAAAGGAAAATCTGGCCATTGTACAGGACAATTTTTCATCTCTAAAAGCCCACATCAAACAGTTGCAGCAGTGAGAGAAACCCAGAGTCCCTTCGGGCGTTGCTGCCCCCCCAGACTCCACAACCCCCTTGGAATCCTTCCCGACCTGGAAGGCTTTTTTTCCACCCCATTCCTAAATAAACGTTTTGTCTAAAAGTGTGTCCATGTTGGCATCTCCTTTGGTCTGTGGCACATCAGCAGCGCCCAGATGCAGCATTTTGAATGCATATTTTATTGCATTCATAATTCCCCCCCGCCTCAAGTTCCCCTCTGACTGTGCACCCCGGGTACCCCCAGCCCCTTATGTCCCTTCATGTCTCCCAACCCTTCCAGCCTCCCCCCACCCCGAGAATGCCCTGTGGTGCAGAACCATGCAGAGCAGCCGCATCCACCCAGCCTGGCCCAGACTTGGCTCTTCCTTGTGCCTGTGGGTGATGAAGGCTCTGCACCCACACAAAGGGAGAAAGGCCACGGGGGGAGCTTTGTTCTCCTTTAACAGGGAGGAAGACAACAACAAAGGGTTGAGGAGGGCCATTTTTTCCCCACTCCAGCATAGAATAGGAACTGAGGAGGTTTATATCCCCCAAATGGAAGAGAGCAAACTGGGGAGCTTATTCATCCCTCGGAAAAGAGAAGGGCGATGGTGGAGTTCTTTCCGCCTCGGCGAAGTGAAGGGGCAGTGCGGGGGAATTATGTCCCCACCCAAAAGATAGCTGGGCAACGGGAAGAGGGTGAAGCGGTGGAGTTTTTCTTGGTCATATAGAAGGAGGGCAAATGGGAGGGGGGGCAGTGGGGGAGTATGTACCTCTCCAAAAGGAGAAGAGCAATGTGGGAAGATATTTCATAGAATCAGAGAATCATTCAGATTGGAAAAGACCTCTAAGATCATCTAGTCCAACCTTTAATCTAGTACTGAAGTCCATCACTAAACCATGCTACTAAGTTCTACATCTACACGTTTCTTGAAGACCTCCAGGATGTTGACTCAACCACTTCTCTGGACAGTTGATCCCAGACCCCTGATCCCAGAGCCCCCCACCCCAGGACTAACTGTGAGCCCCGGACTTGAGCCCTGGACCCTGGAGCTGACCCCAACCCCTGAGCCCAGACCTGACCTTGAGCCCCCAGACCTGAGCCCCAGACCCCAAGCCCCCAACCCCAGAGCAGACCCTGAACCCGGAGTTGACCCTGACCCCGAGCCCCAGTCCCGAGCCCCAACCCTGAGCTCCAACCCCAAGCCCCAACCCCACGTCCCAACCTGGAGACCCAACCTGGAGCCCCAACCCTGAACCCTTGAACCCAGAGCCCCCACCCTGGAGCTGACCCTGAGCCCTGACCCTGGAGCTGACCCTGAGACCCTGACCCCCAGAACGGACCCTGGACCCAGACCTAACCTCGAGCCCCAACCCTGAGCCCCAACCCCAAGCCACAACACTGAGCCCTGAACCCGGAGCAAGCACCAACCCCAGAGTGAGCCCCAGCCCTGGAGCTAACCCCACAATTAAACCCAGACCTGAACCCCGGACCCGAAACCCGGACACCGGAGCTGACCCCGAGACCCCGACTCTGAGCCCTGATCCTGATCCCCAACCCCGGAGCAAGCCCCAACCCCAGAGCAAGCCCAGATCATGGAGCTAACCCCACAGCTAACCCCAGATCTGAAACCCACACCTGAACCCCACATCCAAACCACGCACCTGAACCCCTGAGCTAACACCAACCCCCAACTCCGGACCCCGAACCCAAGCCCCTACCCTGAGCCCTGAAGCCAGAGCTAACCCCTGACCTGAACCCTGGACATGAACCATGGACACGAACTGTGGACCCCAAGCCCCAGACCCCGAGCCCCAGACACAGAGCTAACCCCAAGCCCCAGCCCCAAGCCCCAAACCTGAACCCTCAAACCTGGACCCTCGACCCTGGACCCTCGTCACCGGAGCCCCCGGTCTGGGCCCGACCACGGAGCCCCTGACCCGGGCCCGACCACGGAGCCCCCAACCCTGAGCCCTGACCCCACAATTGACCCCGAGCACAGACCCTGGAGCTGACCCCAAAACCCTGACCCCAGAGCTGACCCTAAGCCTCCGATCCTGGAACTGACACCGACCCTGGAACTACCCCCAACCCCCAAACCCCAGAGAAGACCCTGGAACTGGAGCTAACCCCAAGCCCCAACCCTGGACCCTTGAGCCCAGACCCTTGACCCCTGACCCTCGACCCCGAGCCCCAACCAGGAGCCCCAGCCCTGAGCCCAAGCCCTGGACCCTCAAGCCTGGACCCTCGACCCTGGACCCTCGACCCCAGACCCAGAGGTAACGCCGAGCCCCAGACTCGGAGGTGACCCCAAGCCCCGGACCTGAGCCCCGGACCCTGAAGCTATCCCCGAGGCCCAACCCCAAGCCCCAGCACCGGCCCTCGACCCTGGAGCTGATCCCGGACCCTCAACCCCAGAGCCCCAACTCCAGAGCTAACCCCAAGCTCCGCACTCAAGCCCTGGACCCTGGGGCTGATCCCAAGCCCCGACCCCAGAGTTGACCCTGAGCACTGACCCCAGAGGTGACCCCGAGCCCCGATCCCGGAGCTGACCCCAGACTGTCAACCTTGGAGCCCTCACCCCAGAACTAACCTCAAGCCCGGGACCCGGAGATGACCCCAAGCCCCCAACCCTGGAGCCCACCCTGGAGCTAACCCCAAGCCCCAGACCCGAGCCCTGGACCCCAGAGCTAACCCTGAGCCCCAGCCCCCTGAGCTGACCCTGAGCCCCCGACCCTGGAGCTGACCCTGACCCCAGAGCTGACCCCGAGCCCCCAAAATCAGAGCTGACCCCAGACCCGGAACTAACTCTGTGACCCAACCCCGAGCCCCAACCCCGGACCCTTGACCCCAAACCCTTGACCCTAGATCCTTGACCCTGGAGCCCCCACCCTGGAGCTGACCCTGAGCCCCAGACCCTGAGATGACCCCGAGCCCTGGACTGACCCAGAGGTGACCCCAAGCCATGACCCCGGAGTTCACCCTGAGCCCTGACCCCGAGCCCCCGACCCCAGAGCTGACTCTGGATTGTTGACCTTAAAGTCCCCCCTCTGAAGCTAACCCTGAGCCCCGGGCCTGAGCCCCACACCCCGGAGCTCACTCCAGACCCTCAACCCCAGAGCTGACCCTGGAGCTGACACTGAGCACCCACCCCGGAGCTCACCCCGAGACCTGGACATGAGCCCTGGACTTCGGAGCTGATGCCAATCCTGGAGCTGACACTGACAAAATGACCCCTGGAACAGACGACAACACCTGACCCCCAGAACAGACTCTTGACCCTGGAGCTAACCCCGAGCCCCAACCCCAAGCCCAAATCCCCAAACCCTCGACCCCGGACCCATGAATCTGGAGCCCTGACCCTGGACCCTCGACATCAGACCCTTGACACCAGACTCCTGACCCCACAGCCCCGACCCCGGAGCTCACCCCAAGCCCTGGACCCGAGCCCCGGACCCCAGTGCAGACCCCGATCCTGGAGCTGACCTCGACAAAACAAACCCCGGGACAGACCACAACCCCCAACCCCAGGAACAGACTCCGGACTGGAGCTAAAGCCAAGCCCCAACCCCGAACCCCAACCCCGGATGCTCGACCCCAGACCCTTGACCCTGGACCCTCGACCCTGTGCCCCAGACCCTGAGGGACCAGAACTGAGCCCCGATCCTGAGCCCCCAACCCCATAGTTCCCACCCCGGACACGACCACGAGCCCCTGACCTAGACCTGACCCAAAGACCCGGACCCGAGCGCCAACCCCAAGCCCCAGCCCAGAGCCCCAGCCCCGAGCCCCAGCCCAGACCCTTGACCCCGGAGCCCCCACCCCAAAGCTCACCCCAAGCTCTGGACCTGGAGCTGACCCTGAGCCCCGACTCCGAGCCCCGACCCCAAGCCCCTGACCCCGAGACCCCGAATCTGGAACTGACCCTGGACCCGCAGCTAACCCCAAGCCCCAGCTCCGAGCTCCAACCCCAAGACCCAAACCCAAGCCCCAAACCCAAACCTGAGCCTAATCTCCGAGCCCCAACCCTGGACCCTCAACTCCAGACCTTTGAACCAGGAACCACTACCCCAGACCCAATCCCAGAGCCCCCACCCCAGACCAGACCCCGAGCCCCGGACCCAGACCTGACCCAAAGACCCAGGCCCAGAGCTAACCCCGGCAGGCTCACGGGCCTTTGTAAGAATTCCGTCAGGGACCCTCGACTCCCGTGGCTCTGGGTTATTGCAGTGACACCAACACCGTCAGAGATTTCTGATATGTGCAAGGGGAACGCTGGATGGTTGGTATTGGGCGAGCAACTGGGACAGCGCCTGCAGCATTGAAACACAGTTAGGGCTTTGTGTTCTTAAAGTGTCCACTGCAGATATTTAAGATACTGTTTTTACTTTATACAGGGTAGGTTTGTTGTTTGTTTGTTTGTCTAAAGTGACTTTTTCATAATCAGAATGAACTTTTGGATACAAAGAAATTACAGAACACTTCCTCCTTTAACAGTGGGATATAACGGGTCAGTTTCCATGCTCTGAAATCAGAGAAAAGACTCAATTTATAAAGAGTAGGAGAAGAACCACACCAATATTTTAGCAAAATTACTTACTTTACAAGTGTAAAGTTTTGAGGTTTCTTACAACTGCTAGGGCTCTGAAAATCTTCCCTAGGTTGCACACAAACCCCAATAAGAAAGATCCCACAGCTAGAATTAAGCTAGAGTTTCTGTATATGAGGCCTAGTCTAGAAAACATCTCTGTTTTCCCCTAGCTGAATTGTACTCATTTCAATGGCCACCTGTGGTTGTGCTTATTTGGGAAAAAGAGAAGACTACTGATTATCTCATTTTTTTCCTACACTTCCTATAAGATACTCAGGCAGGATGGAATTTTCTTGCAATCCTTTTTCATAACTTCCTCTTGACTGGTAATAACTACAACTGATTAGGAAAGTTTGCAACATCTGTGCAGAATGATCTTGTACAATGGGTTTTAGGAAAATCGTGCTTACAGTATAGCTTTTCAGATTTCCTATGTTTGATATGGTCAAGCAGTGCTTCTGAGAGTTAACTTCTGACAGACAATATTTGATAATATCGGTAATACTTTCTCATATTCTTTCTCAGTCTGAGCCAGATTTCAGAGTCACCAAGGCAGAGATTTTTTCTTGTGACAAAATATGTGTAGTATTTATTTACTGTCAGGCTTCTAGATGTTATTTTCAGTAATATTATTCAAATCACTAATGCAATCTTAACTGAGTTCTTTCAGTCAGGACTAGCACATTGAGTTAGTGCCATTGATGCTCGGAGTTGACTGGGAAGCCACTGAAGTTAAGGGTCTGTGTGACAGAGTTGTGTAAATCACTTTCATGTTTGAATCTTTCATGTTGTGTTAATAAAAAAAATAAATCATAGAATTATAGAATAGTTTGTGTTGGAAGGGACCTTAAAGATCAGTTAATTCCACACATCCCTGCCAAAATCCTACAGTATCATTAAAATATTGCAATTCCACTAGGCTTTTGAACAGGAGCCTATAAATGGATATTGCTCTCTGAAGCCTCAAAGCCCTAGGCTCCCTCAGCTTCGGGGCTGGGACTGGCCCACATAACAGAAGCACTGGACACCCAGGTTGTTCTGTTATCCTGAGAGTATGAGAGCCCCTTTCCTGAAACAGACCATGCATTCATTCATTCCCATGTTCCATTCTTAACCAACAGGTCCCTGTTGGCCTCACAGATGACAAACTTACTTTTTCCAAGATTACCTAACTTACTGAAGGTGGCACAGCAAGTCACTGTCAGAAATAGAAACTGAGCTGGGTTTCTCAGTTCCTTGACAGGTGTTTAATGATTTAGGATTTGTGATTCTCTGGATTTTTGTATGAAAATGCTAGCCAAGCACACAAAAATCCAGACAATCACATAAATACAAAGGTTTTAGGTGGTCCTCTAGGTCTACCTCCTGCTCATACCAGGACTAACTTAGGTTGCACAGAGGGCCTTGTCTAGTTGAGCTAAAATCTTTTTCAAGGCTGGAGATCCCACAGCCTCTTCACACCCTGGTTGAGCATTTGACACCCTGCATAGTGATTTTTTTTTTTCTTAAAAGTAACCAGAATTCCATCTATTGGAACTCTTGCTTCTTGCCCTTCATACTGTCCCTGTGTACCTCCACAAAAGAGTACGGCGCCATCTTCTTTACACCCTCCCATCACGCGGTTGCAGACAGCAGTAAGATGCCCCTTTGCTTTCTCTTCTCCAGGCTGAACAGAACCAGCTCACTCCTGTGCTCCTGTGCTATGTCCTGTGCTCCGTTTCTATTGGGTCTTGGTGGTGTCCCCTGAACTCTGGTACATCAGTGCCTGTCTTACTTGGTGGAGGTCAAACTTGACTCAGCAGTAGCAGATGGGGCCTTACCCATGCTGAATAAAGGGGAAAGGTTCCCTCTCTCACCTTCCTGGCTGCACCCTTGTTGACACAGCCCAGGATGCAGCCACCCTTCTTTGCCACAGGGGCACATGCTGTACTCCTTCTCAACTTGTTTTTTACCAGGACCCCAATCCCAGCAACTCTTCCACCAAATTGCCTTCTAGGCACTTGCCCCAAGCATCTCCAGCTGCATAGGGGTTACTCCCTCCTAGAGGTAGGACTATCTTGGACTACCTGTATTTGTTGAGTTTCATGAGGTTTTGTCCACCATTATTTAGGACCTCACTCCACTAATGCTATATAAGTAAACAACATAAAACCAGTCCCGAAACTGAGGGAGCCTAGGGCTTTGAGGCTTCAGAGAGCAATATCCATTTATAGGCTCCTGTTCAAAAGCCTAGTGGAACTGCAATATTTTAATGATACTGTAGGCTGTTGAGTAGTCAACAGATGTCATCGACATCCATTAGCTGCTAAGCTATTTTAAATCTTCAATAGTGGCTTAACACTTCTGCCTGACTTAAGGCTTTATAAAGATGATGATTTATAAATGCAGGAATATTTCATTTTCACATAATTTTTATTACTGAATTTCAAAGTACTTTACAAACAACTATAAGGTAAGTCTTCTTACAAATAAGTCTTCTAGAGTGTTTGTTAACTAGGCAATTATTGTAGCAAATGATTTATAATTTTAAATCAGACTTATTAGTTTGAAATTGTCATCCTTAAAAAGAGATTGTTTTGTGCTGCTTTGTTATCAGTCATGTTTTCAATCATGAAAGTTAACTGTGGTGAATGTGGAATGTGTTGAATTTAACATCACTGGGACAAACAGTATTGTTGTTAGAATGCTCATGCTTACAGTAATATAGCTGTGGATTGAGACAGTACAACTCAAAGCTGGAATGGATCCCCAGTGCTGTTATTCAGTACTGCTGCACAAGGTGAGGTAAAACCTCATTGTAAAGTGTGGGAAAGGAATTTGCAGGTGGCTTCGCACTGTTTCACACATACCTGAATTAGAGATAATGAGGAAACAAGTGGTAGAAACAAAAACTTGAGCAAGGTTGAGATAAAGTAAATTGGCTGCAGTGTTAAAGATGAGCGTTGGGCAGTGGCCAATTGCTGGCTGGCTCGAGGCGTGTGTCTGAGGGTCTATAACCAATTGTATGACAGATTCGGGCACGTGGACAGCGCGTGGGGCTTCAGGGAAAGTATATGTAGTAGTGAAAAAGGGCAACAAATGTCTCCTGTTCAAGAGCCATCAGGAGTCCGTGTCTTGCATCCCTTCAATGGTGACCCGGACTTGGGAGGAGCAGCGCTGCACGAGCGTCCAAAGGGAACCCAGCCGAACGAGTCAAGCTCACAGCTGGACTGCAGCTTCAACCCCGGGACATCACCTGAAGGACAGGTGAGTGGCTGGGCATTGATCATGGGAGCTAGCCTTTCGGCAGAGGAAGAGGCTATAGTGAAAATACTAACGCAATGCCTAATAGACAGGGGAGTAAAATATGATCTGTTTAAGATAAAGCTATTATTGAAATTTTTGCGAAAGCAAGGGTTCCCCTCAATGGCTTCTGCAGTATTTGATGTAAAAACTTGGGACCAAGCCGGGGAAAAAATATGGGAAGCAGCGTCCAGTGGGGATACTAATGCTGCTGAGGTAATGACTACGTGGTGGCTGGTGACCGAGACTTTAAGACCGTGGCAGGCAGAAAAGGAAGTACAGAACGCCACTGCCCAGGCAGCCGAACTGAGATCAGAGCCTGCAAGGTCACCAGAGCGGTGCAATTTCATAGACCTGGGGGATGACAAGGAAGAGGGCTGCGGACCGCCGCCGCAGAACGCCTCCCCGCTGACCCCCTCGGCTCCCGCCTTGCCTACCCCCGATAACGCCTCCCTGCGGGCCCGAGCTTTCGACCCACGGGAACGATGGGAGCTGGTGCGCCGGGAAGCGCTAAAGGACGGGGACCCGGTAGGAATGGCTTTCTCGGTGCAGGTGCGACCCAACGGTCCAAATGAATATAATGCCTTCCAATGGGACCTAAATAAAGAATTAAGAAAGACTGTGACTACATATGGATTACATGCACTATTTACTCAGTCATTGTTAGAAAATGTTATGACTGGTCAATTGTTGGTGCTGTACGATTGCCGTCAGATAGCCGCGATGATTTTAACACCAACACAAAAAAATTACTCTGGAAGCAAAAATGGAAAGAAGGGTGCGAAGGAGAACAGCTGGAGGCTTCCTGCTGAGCTCCAGGTTGGAGGTGACATGCCTCCCAGGTTACTAAAGCACATTTTCCTCTTCTGCACTGCACCCAGGAGTCCCAAATCCCTGGTGTGTGTCGTCCCCAACGTCTCCACCTTCGACAGTGACTGGAGATGGCTGCAATACCCCATCACAGTCCTGCTCCTGCTGATCAGGGATGACGGCCTCATCTACTCCAGCTCGTTCACCTTCACCTACATCCCGGAGCAGAGCCTCCTGCCAGGACAGCCGGTCCCCTCAGACGTCCCGCAGGACTCGGACAAACTGCTCAACAGCATCCATCTGGAGTTCACCAGGACCAACTTCCACCTCTTCATGCAGAGCTAGCGAGCGGGGTCGGCAGCGCTCCGCCTGCCACCGGCCCTGGGGACAGGAGTGTCCCTGAGCCACGTCCGCAGGCTGGGGTGGCTGTGCCCGAGGGTCCTCCCCATACATCCACTGCCCACCACAATATCTGACCCGCTGCCATCTCTCTTTTCATGGCAGGGTCTCGCCCTGGTGAGATCTCACCTGAGAGCGCTAATAAATCATGCTTCGAGGACTCTTTACTGATTTGATTGCTTCTTTGCTGGCCTTCAGGATTTACCTCCCATGCTGGCACAGAACTCCCTCAATGTCCTCGGTCCATATATTCAAAGGCCAGGAGGGACAGGGATGAATGCAAGTGACCTTAAATGTCATTGATCGATGCCAGGAGTCCCTGCACCGCTTCTGTGCTTTTCAGTAACAAGGAGCTGATTTTGAGCAGCTGAATACCCAGCACCAGATTTTTTTAACTTTTTTATTTTTTTTTCCATTAGAGGCACAAATGGGGTAATTTCAAAAGGAAAAGGGAAAAAAAAAGAGAGAGAAACACTTCAGTGTGAAACCCAACCCTTTCCTAGCTGTCATGGCTCTCTGAGCTCCGTTGTTTCACGCGCACATGCAGTGCAAGGCTGGAGCCGGCAGGAAGCTGCTGATCTAAAGAGGCCATAAAAAGGAACCGGGTTTCTTGGAGCTGGACCCAAGCGCTACGCGGGGCAGGGCTTACAGCTTTATTTATTCTTCAGATCTCTGTGGCATCAAAGGAGCTATGGTGTACCTAGAAATCATGCTGCCCTGGCAATTCTGAGCTAGGGTTAGAAACGAGCCAGGTGCCAAAACTGCGGAGATTTTGAACCTGCGCTGAATTCGGCAGCACCGAGGGGAACAGGGGCAGCCCCAAAGCAGTGTGGGGCACCTGGTGCCTCTGGCTCGGTGCCCGGGCATCCCCTGCATTTTTTGGGTGATCCATCATGGTTCGAGCGACAGCTCCTTTGGCTCAGCGGCTCTGGCACACATCGGCCTTGCTGCGGGCATCTCCTGCCACGCCGCAGCCCGGGATGCTGAATTCAGGGCACGGTCCCCCACAGGGATGCACGGCGATGCCCGCTGTCGTGGGCTCTTCTTTCTGTGTCCCACGGATGGCCCCACAAGAGCTTGGGTCTGTGGGGTCTTACCCTGGGAGGCAGCACCTCCCCAGGGCCTCCCAGCAGTCTGGAGATGGGGCTCCATCTCCCCCAAACCCACAAGTGGAAAGGGGCAGCTTTGTAGCTCCTGGATAAGTCTCTTTCCCAAGCATATGCTCCACATCTGGGCGGAGGAGCTGGTAGCATCGTCAGAGCTGTTTATTTACATAACCCCCAATTAACACAAACCATCTCGGACAGGCACCAGCCACCCAGTTGTGAAGTCTTGCTCACCAGCAAGTCAGCAGCGCCCGCCTCTGCTGGACCGCTCAGGGACCCTGCATGCATGGGGACACGCACAGATCGTCCCCACAGGCCCTGGCAGAGCTGCTCCAGCATCTCCTGTGCTCCTGAGTCACGTTATGGATTATCTGAATTATGTGTACAGGCTTTTCCCCATCCTCAAGGCAGCCAGAAATGTGGGTTTAAAAGGAAGAATGAAAAAACTTTCAGATCACCCCAGGAGCTGGGAAATTACAAAAAGCATCACATGTTTTTAGGGACACACGGAATAACTTACACCATGGGTGGCCGTGGTGTTGTGTGAGCATCCTCGGGTGGTGGCAAGGTCCGAAGGCAATGGGAAATCACAGCAGCAGCGCCCTACTCCTGCTTCAGTATGGTGATGGGCACTTTATATATAAAGTTATACATATATATTTCAATATGTATATATATGCATTTATACAAATATATATGTGTATATAAACAGGTCCTGAAGGTGACAACACCTTCAAAAACATCAAGAAGAAAACAAGATCTTGGCTTTCTCCCCCCGAAACAATGTCCTACAGGATATCAAGAGTGGCTGCTGCCACCTAGCGAGCCGGCACGCGGGGCACTACTGGGGTCCCCGGGCAGGGCTGCACCCTGGCTCCGAGGGATTGCTGGTTTTTTTAAACATGGACCCGTTGCATTTTGCCCCAAACCACGCAACAGGTTCGGGGAGTGTTTTTTTGTTGTTGTTGTTTTTTGTTTTTTGTTTTTTTCCCAAATAATGCCCCGAGGGGGGAGGAAGGGAGCACAGCACAGCGCCCGGCTAATGGCAAGCAAGGGCTGGCTGCGGCATTGAGCTCCCCACGCCCTACGGCCCCGCATTGCTGCAGGATCCGGCCCCCCACCCCACAAGGACAGCCCTGACCTGCCCCACATCGCTGCTCGGTGAGTGAGGGGTGGCCGTGGTCCCCCGGGAATATTCATCTCCTGCTCACCCAGCTCGCATCCAGCCCACCGACACTGCTCCCTGCGCCGAGGTGGCTGCAGGGCTGGCTTGCTCAGAGGGCAATAGGTGATTTTTCCAGCCTGTAGGAAGGCTGGAAAAAAATGGGTTTAAAGACGATTTTGCATCTCTCGGAGCTCAAGGGGTGGGCAGAGAGGGGAGGCTGGCCAGCGGAGGCTGTAGGAAGGAGGCTGGCAGGTGCCAGCAGGGCTCGGTGCAGGCAGGCTCGCTGCCAGCCCTGGTTGTGAGCCAGCGAGGTGTTTGCGCTGGCAGGGGCAGCCCAGGGCACGTCCCACTGCTGTCACAGCTCTGTCACCTCCTGCCTTGAGGACCGAGGGGGTGGCAGCGCTGCCAGCTCCCCCCGGAGGACAGCGGGGCCACGGCGAGCATCTCCTGGGACGCCACATCAGGAGAGGCTGCAGCAGCCACCGCTGGAGATACTGGGAACGTGGGGTCACCACCACCAGAGCAGCTGTCCCTGCATCCCCAGCCACACTGTTTGGTGTAAATCTCATCCCAGGAGGGTGAGAATGTGGGGATGCAGCTCTGCCCGTCAGCTGGGGGAAAGAAAATCACCGTTCTTGGAAGTTTTGTGCTCCTGACGCCCAGGGCTGGCGTGGTGAATGAGCAGACCTCAGCCAAAGCTGAACCAAGGGGCTGGTTCCTGCCCCACGAGCCCAAACCCTGCCTCCCTGCCAAGCCCCCGCACTGGTCCCAGCCCTACCCTGCAGACCCCAGTAAGGTCCCCTCACCCCAGCAGCCCCCCAGGGCACCCCCAGCCCCAGGCAGGGGAGCCATGTGTACGGGGCCATAGGTTTGTGCAGTGCCCAGCAAACCCGTGCTGACTTTATCCTTTTTTTCTGGCAGAACTATAAATAACCCAGCTGGGCAGCAGGATGCAGAACGATGCCAAGGCCAAAATAAGCTGAGCCGGGTTGCTGAGGAGTTGCAATTACCTGCTCGAGAGACTCTGAGCGCATCGGGAATGGCCCAGGCGTGTGGCACCACTGGCCAGGCTCAAAAAAACACACAAGCTGCAATAAGGATGGGGTGGGCTGGAGACATCCATGGGTGCCTGCATCACCCTCGGTGCCTGGTGGGGGTGTGTCCTGGTTTCAGGTAGGACAGAGTTAATTTTCCTCCTAGTAGCTGGCAGGGTGCTATGTTTGGGATTAGAATGAGAAGAGCGCTGATAACATGCTGATGTTTTAATTGTTGTAGAGCAGCGCTTACACCAAGCCAAGGACTTTTCAGCTTCTCGCTCTGTCCTGCTAGCGAGCAGGCTGGGGGTGCAGCAGGAGCTGGGAGGGGACAGACCCAGGACAGCTGACCCAAACTGGCCAAAGGGGTATTCCGTACCATCTGACGTCATGCTGAACAATATATAGGGGTGGCTAGCTGGGGTGGGGGGCCGGCTGCTCGGGGATAGGCTGGGCATCGGTCAACGGGTGGTGAGCAATTGCATTGTGCATCACTTATTTCGTACACATTATTACTATTAATACTATTATTATTGTTGTTGTTGTTGTTATTATTTTTCCTGTCTTAATAAACTGTCGTTATCTCAACTCACAGACTTCACTTTCCCGTTTCTCTCCCCCATCCCGGAGAGGGAGGGGGGAGGGTGAGCGAACGGCTGTGTGGTGTTTGGCTGCCAGCCGGGCTAAACCACAACAGGGTGTTATTAATCCCATCCCAAATGGGCCTTTTGGAGACCACCACGCTCCTGTGCCCACAGCTCCAAGTACTCAGCCTTGTCCACGCAGCCAAAAGCCTTGTGGAAAATTAGGGTTTGGGTTGTTTCTTCTTCCCTAAAATGAGAAAAAACAGGTTTTAAACAAGCTCCTTCCTGGCAAGCTCCATACTCCCTGCAGTGTGGGGAAGGACCAAGCCCAGGAGCTGGCAGCATCCCGATGGGACAAGGGACAGGACCAGGGCCACCACGTCCACAGCTGGGGCCTGGTGGCTGGGGGGGGTGGGGGGCTCGGGGCGAGCAGAGCCATGCTGTGGGGCTGGATGTGGCTCCCAAAACTGGCCCCCTGCCGCTGCATGGCCAGGGGAGCCAGGCTGGCGAGGCAGGATGGAGGGAGCTGGCAAACTGCTTTAATCCCCGTCTCGGAAGAAACACCCTGGTGGTTTTCTCAGGGTTCACTGGGAAGGGAAAGTGGGTTTTTAGACAGTTTATATAAACAACCAGGCTTGAAAAATGCAGACCTAATTTCCATGCACTGTTGCTGTAATTATGCGTGCAAAGCAGCAGACAATTACAGAGCGGGTAGGCTCAGCGCTGAGAAAGAAATCAGGGGGTGCAGCTCCTGCCTGGGAGCCCTTGAGGACTCGGGGAGGGAGCTGCGGGGTGCCTGGCTGGGACCCCACTAGGCTGCAGGCACGTGCCCCACACAGACCTGCAGCAGCGAGCACAGGGTGTGTGACTGGGGACCAAAATCTGAAAATAGACTGGTGTCTGGCCCTGTTTTGTGCTGGGGAGCTGCAGGGGGCACAGCCCCAGGCAGACATCGGTGCCCCTCACCTCTGTGTCGGGGCCAGCCACGAGAGCCCACCCCAGCTGGTTCCTGCAAAAGGGCCGGGGGTCTGGATGGGTGCTGGGCTCTTCAGGATGGTGCTGGAGGAGAAGCAGCAGCAGCAACTGGAGGGCTTCAACCCACAGGGATGCGTCCTTGCTCCCTGCAACCAGGGCAAGTGCTAGCACAGCAAGGACAGCTGGGCAGCGCCAGGATTTCAGGGTGTGGGCTGAGCGGGAGACATGGACCAAAAAAAAAAAAAAAAAAAAAAAAGAGAGAATTAATTTCTACAGCTTTGATGTGTGAGTGCAGCTCAGTCAAATGCAAGTCTGCTCCCAGAGAGGGACCTGGCCCTGGGAAGCCCTGGGGAGCTGGGCTGGGGGCCAGCAGAGGTGCCCGAGCTGGCCCCCGCCTGTCCCCACTGCAGCGTCCCCAAGGAGCCAGGCAGGTTCTGCTCCCCATGAGGAGGGCTCAGCCCCTGGGTCCAGGGCAGAGAGGAGGTGCTGGGTTTGTGCCTTCACCCCAGGCACCTGGGCACTAATGGCAGATGAATTTTCCCTCCCAAAAAATGCCTCCTGCCTACCTCAGCATCCATTTATGCTGCTGCTCTGCTTCGCTGTGTGCTGTTGGTGACCGCAAGCAGCGGGGCTCAGCCTGGGGGCTCCGGGCTCTGAGGCTGAAGGCAAAGGATGGGCAATGCCAGAACCACCCCCCTTGAGGTTTTACAGACCTGCACATTCAGCTTCTGGCAGGGCACGGGGGGTGGCCGTGAGCTGCCATCACCTAAGGGGCACCCGGATCCTCACCTCCCGGACTGCACAGGGCTGATGCCAGGAGCACGGTGCCACAAGGGACTTGTGGCAGCTCCTGTGCATGGGACGGGGCAGAAGAAAAGGGGCTTTATTAAACCCGCTGCAGGTCACAGCGACACCTCCACCAAAAGGCAGGCTCGGAGCAGAGAGGCAGGAAGAGGAATTTGTTCTTTGCTTTCTGCCCTGGGGCTGCACAGACCCGAAAGGAGCCAACCCGCCTGCGGAGCTGGGGATGTGCCCAGGGTTTGTCCCCATGCCACCATCCAGTGTCACCGTCCCTTTGCCGATGTGCACGGCCATCCACCTGGTCACCGTCCCCTCACACCCCGCTGAGAGCTGGCACACGTGTGTGTGCGCATGCACGCAGCCCCCCAGGGCTGCGCCGGAGGGAGCGGGCAGGGCTGAAGGGCTCTTTGTTCCCCAGTGTAATTATACCTGAGCGGGGAATCGAAATGTGCTGAAAACTCCTCGCCGGGCGTTTCTGCAGGGAGCCGCGGTGCTCAGCCCAACACTGGCCCCATTGTTCCCTTGGTGTTCTCTGGGCCCACCTCCACTCCCGCTTCCCTGCCTTTCCTCGAAATAATCAGTCAGTGATTAAAAACCGGGCCTTTTCCCTCGGCAATGTCAACATCAGGCAAAACGCCCTGAAACTCCCTCCTGCTGAGGCTCCCTGCGCTGGGAGGGTGGCAATGTAGGGACAAGGGCAGCACCCCTGGGTGAGATTTTTGGCACTGGGAGGACCCCGGCTCCCCCGGGGCAGTGTGAGCTCGCCGAGGTGGGGAGCACCCCTCTCTGCCGCTGCGGGAGCCTCTCCACACTGCCTGTGCGGTGGTGACCTGCCTTATTACAGCTAATCCCTTCCCGGGACCAACGAGCCTTTAAAGCTTTTTCCCACCTACACTTTTCCCAAGCCATCAATATTTCAGCGGAGCAGAAATCCCTGCCCCTTCTGGTTTCCCTTTCCCTCGCACGAGGCAGCCTGCCCCAAATCCCACCCCACTGCTTGGGACCCACGGTCGGGCAGGGCCTCGCCAGCCCCTGCTCTTCTCCTGCCTTCTGCAGAGGGACCGATCCTGTGGGTCCTGGGCAGCTTTCAGAGCCCAGGCCCCATCTCTAACTGCAACCAGGAGCTTTGGCATGTGACAGCTAAAGCCTCGCTGCTGCTTATCCCCTTCTCTGACTCCTGCCCACGACGCACGCTCACCCCGCTGGGGTCACCCTGATGATGCTCATCCCACCTGGGTGTTCGGGAGCTCATCGCACCCCCAGCTCGGCACCTCTTCCTGCTGAGGGCTCAAAGGCTTCATCTAGGGTCGAGATTCTTGCAAAGCACTGAAGAAAAAAAAATGAACAAAACAGTAATAGTAATAATAATCATAATAACAAGAGTAAAAACCCTCTTGCCTGCTGCCTGGACTGCAGAACAGCACCTGCACGACCACAATTAGCTGCCCTGCGCTGGGGGATGCTGTTGCCGAGGAATCCCCCGGCGCCCTGCCAGGGGTGCGATGAGCGCAGACACCCCAAAAGTGCCCGCGCCCGGCTCTGGGGTGCCGGGGCAGGGAGCGGGGTGCTGGGCGCCGGCCGTGCCAGGAGGTGGCAGCAGGCACACGGTGAGCGGCGGGGAGAAGGGCGCTGGGGAGCCGGGACGGGATGGATGGCCGCTGGGCACCACAGGGGGGTTGGGGTCGGGATGCCCGGTGGGCGCCAGCACCAGCCCCTGGGGAGCCACCTCCAGGAGCCCACCCCAAACCTGCCCCCATCCCAAACCTGCTCCCACTCTGCAGGGAAAAGCACCCGCAGCAAAAGGGTGCTGTGCCCGGGGGTAGCGAAGAGCAAGGGCTCTCTCCTGGCAGTGCTCACCCTAGCACAAAACATGCTTCCCCCCCTGCCCCATCCAGGCGCCCCATCCCAGGTTCATCCCCACGCCAGGCGAAGCAGCTCCTTGGGTTCTGGTTTTAAAACCAGAGCAGTGCCAGGAGGAAAAACAACTTGGGGGCAGAACCAACGGCTTGGTGCGTGTCCCCCCTCACCAAATACCCTTGGGCAGGGATGGGGACAAGGCAGCCAAGGGGGCCAGGGCACGTCCAGCCCAGGAAGCCAGGTCCTGGGAACACGGGCAGGCAGCCAGGATCGTGCTCAGGGGGTTGCAGGAGACCCATCGGGATTGCTCCGCAAAAACAAGGCGCTTCTGCACTGAGGGTGGTTTTTGGAAAGTACACGGGCTTCTTGCAACTGAAACAAAGCCCGGGAGAAAGGAAAAGATAAACACACATTGTTCCAAGGAGCAAGTCCAAGAACCTGTCACAGCCCTTGGAGGCACGAGAGCCCGAGGAATGCAGGCGCACGTCAGCGGCTTGCTGGCACACAGCACTGCCAGGGGAGCAGAGGTCAGCCCCGAGGGGGCTCGGTGCTCACGTCTCGGTACCTCGGTACCAGAAGCAGGCTCTCAGGGGACCCCCCCAGAGCACCAGCACTGGACCAAGCAACTGCACGGAGCACAGCAAGTACTGCTGCTCCCTCAACCCTGAGGGAGCCTGGACCCAATTTGTTCTCTTTATACCTGCTAAACCTAAGCATCCTGAGAGGAGCTTTCACCAGGGAGACGTTTCCACCAGGGAGAAGGGAACTGGATTTTCTCCAGGAGGAAGATCTGTTTAAATACAGCGCTTCTTAGGAGGCTCAGCACTTGTCCCCGCGAGCAGCCTGAGGAGACGGAGAGGGGTCCCAGCCCTCAAGAGCACCAAGCTGTCAGAGCAGAGGGTCTTGGAGAAGCAGCAGCAGCTCCCTTCGGGGCTTGCTAGAGAGAAGAGCTGCCTTTGGTGGAAGCAGCACGGAGCCACCGCAGCCTTGCTCCCAGAGCAGCTGACCCCAGGGAGGCTGGAGCAGCCCTGCTCCCACCTCAAGGCCCGCATCACTCAAACAGAGCTGGCTTCAGACTTGGTCAGGCGAGGCTCTGTGCACCTTGCTCTACACCTGCAGGCATGGGCACGTCCTGCTGTCACCAGGGGACAGGCCCAAGCCTGCCTTTACCTCCCTCTGGCCCTTCTGGCTACAACCCTCCAAGTCCCATCACAGAAATAGGACAGCAGAGGGGACGGACTCACCTCCCCATGCCATGCTAGGTGTGCTTTGCCTGCCTGGAAGAGCTTCAGTACCAGGGAGCTCCAGCAAGCCAGACGTGCTGGTCCTACAGGAGTCCCTTGGGGGTCAGACGCTGCAGAGGGCACGGGGGCAGCTGACAAAGCCCCTGTGAGCTGCAGGCCACCACCGGGCCGGCTCCCCGCACACCCTCCCTTCGGTAAACCAAGCAGTTACACAAACATGAGGTCCCTGCTATCCAGTTCCCAAAAGTAATCCTAGATCAGAAACAGTCCAAAAAGCCGATTTTATAAAGTACCAGTTTATTTGAGGGGAAAATAAAAATAAAAACATTAACAGTGGAAAATCCAAGAGCAACTACACAAGAGAATCCAAGTACCCAGCGGAGCAGACACCTCTCCTGCCTTCCCCGTAGTGCTGCCCATAGGCACTGCGCGTCCTCCCCCTCCTTCCCAGTCTACAATGAACTGTGCCTGGCTCTTAGAGCACCCCAGAGCCTGCAGTTTCCAAGAACACACACATACTGGGACCAACAGAGCCAGCCTGGAGGAGAAGCCTCAGGGAAGCCCTCTCACCTTCACATCTCAGTGCATCACCCCCTCTGCCCCGCTGCACCAGCCCTGCACCAAGAAGCAGCTGCCACCAGCTGAAGCCAAATTTCTTTGTGCTATTGTCTACAGATTTGGCCTCAGGCCTACAACAAAGTCCCTGTAAGGAGGCTTGAGGAGCTGGTGAGATTCCTAAAAAATATTCGCAGCAGTCTGGTTCTGGGCTGCCAACCCTGTTGCTCAGTTTGAGGACCCCACAGCGAAGGTGCCTTGAGCCAGAGCAGGTTCAGACAGCTGCAACAGGACAGGACCTGCACGGAGTGCCCCTGCACCGCCCTTCTCCATCGGAGACCTGGGACCTGCAGCCACCCGTTGCTCTAGGGGGACTGGTGTGAGTCAGAAGAGGTAGGAGCTACGTACACAACACGTTACAGAGGACCACCACAGGAGGTCAGAGCGAGCCACCTGTGGCTCTGTGGCGACCAGAGGCAGCCTTCTGCAGGACATCAGTGCTTGGCCCAGGACCACCGGGGCTCTGCAGCACAGATACGCACCAAAAATCAAATTATTTTCCCTGTACTGTAAGCTCTCAATGCCTGCATCAAAGAGCAACCCCAGAACGGAGATGGGGACCTCAGCTGCACCTTAGAGGATCCAGCCTGACATCCCCTAATGCTGCCAGCCCCCAGGCGCAGCAGGGATGGGGTGGCACAGCCCTGGGCACGGCTACTAGCCCCCCAGCTGCCTTCACCAGCCCACCTGCACTCTAGAGCAGACACTGGACAAAGAGCAGTACAAACTAGACCCAGGCTCACAGCGAGGCTGCTGAAGAATTAACTCCAGCCTTTTCACTCTGAACTGTGTATTTCTCAGTAAAATATAATATATAGCTCTATAGGACTGATTATAATATATTACAGACTAGAAATACTCTCATCTTTTCCCTACTTCAATCATACATAATGAATCCAATTTTGCATACAGATTAATTCTAGAAGTTATTGCCTTGAATTCATAATTAAAATTCACAGAATAAAGCTTAAATAGTTTTCACAGAGACTCATTATATTAGCGTTTTACATAAAAAGGATAAAAGTTACCAGAAGAGCAGCCATTTCAGAAACTATAAATAATTCTATTTTTAAAAGTTTAAAAAAAAAAAAAAATCAAAACCTAAGTTACAAGAAAACCATAAATATCTTTACCCTCTCCAGTAGCTGCTATAGAACTAAGAAGAAATCTGTAACACACTGTAGCTAACCCTGCTGCAGTTCAGAATATGAATCATACAAAACATCTCTAGAGAAATGCCCAGCCAAAGGAAACACAAAGGGATTGAAAAAATAAATCTGAGGAAATTAAAAAAGTAGATTTTTTTTTTTTATTTCAAAAACAATTTCTACAAACTTTATATAAACATTAGTCTATTTTCTTTAAAATTTTGTTATAAAAACCCTACAGGCAATCCTAAAAAAAAGGTAAGAGAGTAAAGGCAAGGAAAGGGTGTCACCATAGCCAAGAGAAACAGGGCTGTCCTGATTTCATGGACTAATGACCCTTGCCTGGGGCCAGCAGAAAGAGACAGAAGTCTCCAGGGGAAGACATTCCCATAGGCCCTTTATGGCATTCATGGATTTTGAGCCCTATGGGCCTTTTACTCCCCGATAAGGCAACATTATCTGTAGTGTAAGAGATTCATAAATAGTTCTCCACAAAAATGCTTCACATCAACAGCCTGCTGCAAGATGTCTGTTAGCAAGGTTAATAAAAAAAAAGTCATCTTCTGTAGAAGCAGCCAATCTGAACACCACACACTGGATGCAAACACACAGTGTTTACTTCCATACAGTCTGTTTTATGCTTACATACCCTCTATAAAAACAAGCAGAAAGTTTGGCTTTTTTTTTATACTAGCTTTAGATAAAGTACACTGAGGTTTGTTGTTTTGTTTTTTCAGACTCTTTGTATTTCATTGGGCCCTTGTTAGCTGAGTGGGGTGGAAAGGGTCATATAGAAATTTTTCCCCCTCAAAGTCACTTTGAAATTCAATCCAAAAAGAACATTTGTTCAGCACGTCTCCTTGGAGGGCACAGTGTTTCCATACAGTCCATTTGTCCCTTGATGGGCACAGTGCTGCTGAGCTTTAAGCGTAGAACTCGTTTGTAGGGGCTTTCTTGTAGATCGGTTTCTTTCCAAGGTCGTAACTGCCTTCGTCCTTTTTCTTCATGCGATAGACTAAGAGAAGGATCAGGAAGACAGCAAACAGGAGGCCAACTGCCCCTCCTGCAATGAGGGCTGGGGAAAAAAATAAACATGGAATTAAGTCTAAACTCCTGGACAAGTCCAAACTGTCAGCTAAATTTTGAGATCTGCTTCATCAGTACAAGTTCCCAGAACTGCCTCCGGAATCAGTTCTGCCCATGTGCCTATCACCATATGTACTGACATTTTCAGCAACAGCAGATGTTACTGGAAAAAGCCACAAACTGATTTTCATCCAACCATAGAATAATCACATGCTCCACATTAACCAGTTGTGCTAACCTTCCAGTCAAGTGCAAGAAGGAACTTTTATCAAAAAGACAACCTCCCTGCTTTGGTACGGTTCCCTTTTTTCTTAGTCTCCAAGAGAGCCTGTCCACAACCCACAGTATCAACTCCAGGAAAATGGTGCAGCTTTGATTGAATGCTTTATTGTTTATATATACTCACATTTATGTGTGAGCACACATAATTGAGTATTTCAATTAAACAGCAACAACTCCCCACATGCACCCAAAAGATTCTTCCCTCTCCTCACACCAAGGGTGGCCATAAGACTTCAATCAAGTTTATCTTTTGCTGTGACACCTTCTCACTGCACTAATTCAGCTACTTTGTTAGGTGGCTTTGCAATCCAGTCTCCAGTCCCTCCTCCAGGTGGAAGGATGGCTGCACGTGGGCACAACGCGCTCAGGTCTGTACTCGGACATCAGGCTAAGTGCTGGATGAAGTTTGCCTTGATATAGATCTGTCCCACATGCTGAGGGGAAGCCAGCTGCTTGGTTCTGCTCTAGACAGAGCCACTTAGATTTGTAACAGCTGACTAGGTGCTCCAACCCCCTAGAGGAGTTGTTGGGTTCCTGGCAAGGCTCAGAAAAAGCAGGCCTTGGGCAGAGGTTAGAAGGAAAATGCCTGCATTTGATTTAGAAGTTTATGACATTGCTGATTTATGGCTAGATATGCCTCTGGCTGAGGAAGGCAGGTGCAGAGCAGCTGCCACATGACTTGCGTGGCACTTGTTTAAGCCAGCAGTCAGGTGACACGCTCAAAAACAAGCAATTTACCCCCAGCAAGGCAAGCCCTAGGCTCTTCTGCCATGTAAGGCCTAGAAGGCAGAAGTGATCCTGGTAGAGGCAGGCACAAAGGTAATGCAATTCAGTTCCCTCGTCAGAAGGGAACTGCTCCTCAGAGAACAATACAAGCCATTTTGATGTACAATACTAATAATTTGTCATTAAAGTTTAAGAACAATGTGGACTATTACCTGTAAGAACTTCTGTTCTTTCAAAGATGCTGCTGTTGGCTGTGCTTGCCATGGAGATCTTGTTGGACAGGTTCTCTTCAACAGGTACAGCTTTGTCTGGAATGATTTCATTGTCCAGCATCGTGTTTTTCTTCTCACCTTCTATCTTTCTCTCCATATCTCCAGGGATATAGTTGTCAGGTATCTACAGAGAATAGACAAACCACACCCGTCAGTAAGCAGCACCCAGCCTACCTACAATTGAAAGTAGGAGGGTGTGCAGGGAAAGGAAAGTTTGCTTAGTGCATTGCAAGCATGCTGTTCCTGCTCATGCAGGTAGATTCCTCTCAATGCCACGTCTTGCAGGGGGAAGGGTATTCAGAAAGCTTCAGAGATGGGCCAGAGTAGCTACACGTTGTTTAAAAAAATATATATGCAAATGCAATACCTACCAGAGGAGTATCCATGGTGGTCAGATTTATAGCATCTTCAGAATCTGGGTAGTCTGCAGGGGGGAAAGAAGAGGACGCTAAGTTTTCCTCTAATTACAGGCTGGTTTTCCACAATTCGGACACTTCAGCAACTGCAGTCTAAATAGCACTCTTGCTCTCCTGAATACCGTTCCCTCTTATCTACTCGTACATTCACCACTTCGTGGCTTCGATTGCACAAGACCATGAGATGTAATCTCCAGACCAACACCTCCTGCATGGGAGGGATCTTCAGCTGCATCCATTGGTCCCTGCTGCAGATTATCAGGAGTTGCTCTGCAAAGCAGGTCTGCCATAGCTTGCTAAACTAATGCCAAGGGAGAGCAAAGCTCTCACCACCCATCCCTAAAGGATAGTTTGCTAACCCTCTAGTCACCAGATCTGCCCAAACATGTCAGATACTGATTTCAGTACTTGTTCTTTTCCATTTAGAGAACAAGTGTTCACATAAAGGGGACAAGGAGCTGCTGAAACTGGTTTGGGCAGGGAGCTTTGAATGTCACAGAGTTCACTTCAACATCAGTTAGTCCTTTACCTTGTTTGGCCTCAGCTAAGACACCAAACTTTAAGCCCTTTAACACTACCTCAAGATTAGAATTAAAAAAAAAATCTGCCAGAAGTTCTTTGGAGTTCAATGGGACAGAGACCCAGCTAGCACAATGCCTTTTCGCTTGCAGTAAGGCAAGTTAGGGAGGACAGATGGAGTCCAGCCAGAGTGATTCAACATCATGGTACAACCACTTTCACTGTTCTCATCTCTGAGTGCCTACAGTCCGCACGGCTTTCTCATCTTCACCTGACACTCTGCAGTTCCCTCTGGAGCTCGAGCTGTACCCTTAGCCCATCATTCATGATTGCTGGCACTAGGAAGAATTTCAGTATCAGCCGAGGGAGATCCATTCGCCCCCTTCCCTGCTTACCTCCAGAACCAGACGTCTCATCTATATCTAACCCATCGGAAGTTGAGGGAGGTTTGAATTTGCCAATGTCTTCATCATCTGGCAGGTCTCCAGAACCAGGGTAGTCAAGCCATCGTGCATCCATGGTCTCGGTTTCTCTCACCTTAAGACAGGGGAAGAAAAGTGTTAAGTCTCAGGCAACTACTCTGAAGGGTTTTACAAAAGGTCAGCAGTTCAGGGCTGAACACATCAATTCCATCACAAGAACGTTAAATGCTGAACTTCCTCTCCACCAAGAGCATTATCTTCATTGGCCTGGAAATAGCTGAATTCCCCTAGAATTTCTCAGAACAGAAGTGAGAGCCAGTCTGGGATGGGAATTTCCTGAGGGCTGCGCATTCAGGACGTTCACCAAACAACCACAGGGTGAAAATAACACAACATGATCTTGGTCAGGAGTTCAGAGCAAGAGCACATGGGGAAAGACAATGCCTCCAGTTTGTCAGAAAGGGGCATTTGGAGGAACTTGCTATTCTCAGAGAAAGCCTGGCACCTATACATCAGGCTTTTTTTTGCACGGCACAGAAGCTTCACATCAAGGCAGCTCAGTGCTTCTTGCACTGAGAACAAATCTATTTTATTACCCAAGGGTTAAAAACTGATCTGTCAGTTCAGCTGATCTGCAGTGCAATGCTGTGATGTTCAAGAGCATTCGCTATCAGCAATAACTCGCCTGAAGGAAGAGCTTCCCCTGCCTCACCTATTCAATCACACGTAAACAAACAAGTCTATAAAATCAAGCCCAGGATCCCAAGGTTTGGCAACTGCGGCTGCAGATGCTTGGGAGCAGAACAGCAGCGCAGAAGGGCAGGCTGCCCAGCCCGCACAGCAGCTAGGCCGGGAGAGCCTCGCAGGGAATCAGTTGTGTGGCCACAGTGGCAATTTCTACACCAGAGCTCATTTGCACTTGGACCTTGCCGGAGCCACAAGCGCAAACCTCCTGCCCTCACCGAGGTTGTGCAATTCCCCCACAAGCCTCAGAGCTCTCCCACCAGCCTGGGGCCAGGTGAGGGTGCCGCGGAGGCAGCTCGCAGTTGCCCAACAGCAGCCCGCAGATTCCAGCGCTCCCCGCCTCTGATTCCACAGCCATGAAGTCATCGGCGTGGTGGGGGACTTCACCCCTTCCCCCAGGGCAAGGAGCGCGACGCAGACAGATGGGTCTCATAGCTGGGAGCTAGGCTGTCACATTTTTTCGTGCTGTCCCCGTAGAAATGCTGGATGCACGCTTCCTGGGCATCACCGTGGTTTAAGTCCTGAAGGTTAATCTACCCAGGAGTGTCTTTGTAAATAGCTGCAGCAGAACACATGCTTTTAGTCCACAGCCCTGCACATCTGAGAGCTCTTCTTATCATGCAAGTTTATCGTGAGTAACTATGGCATTACTGGGGGTAGAAGAGCAGAGACCCATGGAGCAATTAGCCCTGGGTCTCACCACCCAAGCCCGGCTGCTTTATCAGGATAGCAGCGAGCACAGGGCAGTGGGCTCTGCGCCCCTGGTGGCTCCCATCAGCCCCCCTGGTAGCCCAGGTGCGACCCTTCCTACAGCCCTGCAGTGACACAGCCTGACGAGTTATCCCCACCTCTGATCCTACAGGTGAACGCTCACAACCCGTCATAAGCCATGAGTCAGCTTCCTCTCGGCCCTGCTCGCCGCCCAGATTTCCCTACCATTAGGGTACTGGTTTTGCCACAAACAATGCCTTGTGGTCAGAGCGAGATGCTTCTCATTTTGCATGAGGAGCAGCGGCTACTTGATGTGCTTTTCATTAGCTTATTGAGGCATCTCTGGTTTCCCCTGCAACTCTGCTGGAGGATAAGCAAATGAATAGCTGCGGGGCATGGAGCACTGAGGCCAGCTCTCCTCCCAGACCCGTCTCCTCTCTGTCCGAGCTGGCGCGGAGCAATGGGAAGGGGGCTGGGGAGGAAGGACAGCTGGGAAGAAATCCCCTCGCCTCCTGGAACCAGGCGTTCCTAACATTACGGATCACTCACTCCAGGGCAAATTCATTTTGAGATATGTGAAACCCAGCCAAAGCCAGACCTGCAATGGGAACTGCTGCCAGCAGGCAGTCGCTGCTCCTACTACAGCTCATGGCGATTCCATGGAGGCGCAGGAAGGGTCGGCTCCAGTCTGCCCACGCCAGGACGGCGGGGCCGGGCAGCGCACTTGCTGCGATCCCTACAAGCGGGCTGCCAAGCCGGGGCAGACCGATGCTGGCAGGAGCGCCGTGCCGAGCCGCACCCGGGCCAGCTCATGCTGCACGCTGTTATGACTCACGGCCAGCAAATGTCCCAGCGAGGGAGGCTGAAGGAAAGCCACCTTTGGGCCACCGAGTGGCTGGACAGCAGGCTGGCCTTATCAGATCAGCCCAGGCATGAGCAGAGCCATGGCAGCCAGCCACGGCGATTAGTACGTACTGTGGAACGCACCAGGTTCGGCTATCAGAAAGCCCTATTTAAATCAGGACAGACAGTGTTTACAAGCCAGAGGACATAACAAGGAAATTACTGACTCACAAGCGTAAATAAGATTATATGGGAGCGTTCCCTGAACTCACTCTTCATCATCCTCTTGAGCAAGGACAGGGAAATTCCTGGAAGCCCGGAGAGCTCCTCGAGCCTTGCAGAAAGCTTTTCTTGTGGGCAGCAAGGCTTGTTTTTTTAAACAGATTCATCTGCCAGCTTCTCCCCGAAGCACAGGGAAGTTAGAGGGCTGCCAGGCATCTCCATGTCTGCCCTCTAGGTTCCAGGACACGCTCTCCCAGGGAGCAGGCTCCTTCCAGGAGCTGGGCCCTGGGCAGCCAGGAGTGCTCTGGCCGGGAAGAGTTAACAGCCGAGTGCCCTGCTCTCAGGGCAGGTCTGCAGCAGGCACATTCCTAGCATGCACACCTGTGAGAGGGCACTTTCCCAGGCTTAAAAGCAAAGGCTCAGGGCTTTCCGAGTGCCACAAACAGCTCCCTGCAGAACTGCTCATCCCAAGGAAGGCTCAGTCCTTGCCGCAGCCATGATAGCAGGTTGAGAGACACCACAGGCAGGTGCCGCTGCTTCCTCTGGGCTGGCAGGCCATGGCCAAGAGGAAAAAGCTACGAGACAGCAGCAGGGCACCAGGCAGCCCTTGCCAAGTCGTCTCTGGCCACGTCCAGCTTAACACCCTCCACAACTGCCAGCTGGAGGAGGGCACCCGCTGCTCAGAGCCTGCTTTCTGCCACCTGTTATCCCACACTGGAGCCGGGCCAGGGACTTGCTGGGAGAGGCAGACCGGACGGCTGCGCCACTCCACCTTGCCCCGGCAGCTGAAGTCGAGCCCTGCTATTAATATGCTCCTTTCCAGGAGAGGTCTGCACAGAAAACTACCATTTCTGCTGCTTCCAGGATTTCTTCCTCATGCTAAGCAGCTTTGATCCCCAGCAAGCACCGAGGGGGATTAACCAGTGTGCCGGGGATGGAGCAGAGGCCTTCCCTGCCTGCCAGTGGCAAAAATTAAGAGCCTATTCCCTGCTGGACAAGCAGCACGTCAGGCACGTGAGCTATGAGCGCCATTCCTGGAAAAGCTGGGCACAGAGGTCTCATGGGAGCCCCAGACAGGCTGTGGGTGAGGCTGGACAGGGCTTGCCCTGCTCCTGCCCTACAGCACAGGAGTCACAGCCAGCACCCCGAGCAGGGCGCAGGCTGCCTCTGCCTCAGTCCCAGCCCACCCCACTCCATCCCATGCTCCCGGGCCCAGTGTACCACCAGGCTCTTCTGAAAGCAGGAGCATCTATTCACCAAGGCAGCAAGCAAAAGGTCTGGCCGACGTGCGAGTTTCCCCAGCGGCTGGCTAGTTCTGGGAAATACCAGACCCAGGCAGCTCACCCACCCCAGCCCACACATCCTCACCGCAGCTTTTGCAAACCCCATCAGAAAGAAAAACAAATTATGTTCTGGAGAAGGGACAAAGCTTTTCAGACATGGGATTTGCTTTTGTGGCCACTGCCTCTGATCAACCACGCCAAAGTTCGCTAAAGGCTTCTTTCGAGGGCTGTAGCCAGCGAGCAGCAGAGGAGTCAGACCTGCAGAGACTCCAGCACCTGAAGTGCAGGGCGCTCTTTATCTCGTTTTACAACTCCGTAACGGGGAGCTGAGCTCTGTGCGCCTCCCTTCCCAGCACTGTGTACACAAGTCTAGGAGTAAACAGGAGCAAGGTGAAAGTCAACCCTTCCTAGACAAAAGCAGGTGGACCTGGGCCAGCCTGGGAGGTGGCAGAAGTGGCAGAGGTGCAGATCTGTTAACTCTTTATAACCTGCAGGGACAGATAACATAAGTAGCTCCTGCAGCTTTTGTTTGGTGCACTGTACTAGAGGACAGCTGTATGGATCACCTCGTTTCACTGCAGTGACCAGGGTTGAAGGACGGGGTCTCAGACCCCCAAATAAATCCAGGACGTGAGCCCAGGTGCACTGAGGAATGTGCCACAGTCAGGACTGGGGCTCCAGTCAAGCAGATCCATGGAAAATTCCTGTGCTGAGGGGAGACAGCCACAGAAGGAGGGACATCGGGGTATGTATGTGCTCTTGGGAAGTCTCTAGGCAAAGCTCTTCCCATTCCCTGTCACTATGGAGCTCGCTGGACACCATAGCGTGACTTGCTGTCTGGTGCTCGGGTGAAGTTGTCGGGACTCTCCTGGGTGCCGACTTGTGTGTTAGTTCAGATCGTCCCCTGCCCCATCCAGAAACCCCAGCTGAGCAGTATCACACAGACACCTTTCCCAGCCCCGTGCTGTCATGAGCTGCTGCCCACCCGGCTTTCCCGCAGCGCTGCCCACACTTTTGGCCAAAGAGCACCGAACCTGGTGGGGCCTTCCCAGTGCAGGGAGGCGAAAACTCTGCAAACCACCAGGCCTCAGTCGGGGGATTTCCATACAGCTCACTTCCACCACGCTCTTGCAGAAGCTCAGACACAGAACCAGGAGGTTTTAAGCTCATGCAAAGCACGCAGAGGAGCAGAGCTCGCCTCAGCCCCAGCTCAGCCAGGCCAGCCCTCTGAAACCAGGGGGGGCGAGGAGCCGCGCGAGTCAGCTCAGCAAAGCTGTAGAGAGGCGACAGCTCTATCCTCCCACCTTACAGCCCTTACAAGTAAAGCTGTTAGGAGTGACAGGAGCTTCCCGCAGAGCCAACTCCTGCCGCAGCAGAAAGAGAAGGGCCTACACTTTCCCTCAAGCCACCCTTGACTCCCTCCCCACTCCAGTGCAGGGAAAACCGAAGTTTCAAACACTTCTGTACTGAGAGCAAAACAAATACCATTATTTCAACCTAGGTCGCACCTAACTCCTTCAGCACTCGTGCTAACTCCTTGTGCCCGTGCCTGGAGGGTACCGATTTACCTCTGGTCACGCTGTCCCATGTAGCACAGCGCACACAACCCACCGTGCCCTCTGTGCCAAGGGACAGAAGTTAAGGCACGGAGGCACACGTGTGTGTTTTGTTCCACGACAGGCTCACCCCCAGGCTCACAGACACAGTTAAGTACCACTGTTCCTACGCTCAACTCTTTTTAAGCAGTCCTGGAGCAGGCCCACAGGCTCAGCCCATCTTCCCACTAAGTCACCCTACACGTGCACACCATCACAGCGAGCTGTAAAGATAAGCCCACAACGTCTCTGAGAAAATCAGAGACAAGCACAGGCCAATGCATTCAGAAAAGGCTTTATATTTTATATATATTTTTTTATGTACATGCATATACATAATTGTGCTTGGTAATAGAGTCCAGGAGCAGCGACTCGCTCAGTAAGACAGAACAAGAGGAACGCAGGGGCTGACAGAGCGCCACTCGCTCAAGGTCATTACGGGAAGCATCCCCAGTCCCTGTCCAAGCAGGTATCCATCTCCCTGCAGCCACAAAACCAGTCCTGTGTGCTCGAATCCGGCGGGCCACGTGCTCCGTGGGGGCAGGTACAGCAGCACGTGGCCAGCGCTAAGCACAGCCCCAGCGCGGGTCACCCCCCTCCTGCACGTCCCCCCGGGATCCTGTAAGCCGTGTTGCAGCAAGCAGCAATCCTGGGGGCTCATGCGGCAGCAGAGTCATAATCCCTGTGACAATGACGCCGTAATCCCGGGCTCGGCGGTGTGACCCGCTCCCACGGGGCGATCCCTCCCCTGCAGCGGGGATGAATCCCTCCCAGGCTCTGCAGGCACTGGGGAGCTTGCTCAAAATAGGCTTCCCTGCACTTACCCAGGCAAACCTCAGTTACCTCTTAACTTACATGCGTTTGCCGACACGCGGCCTGCTCTCTTCAGGCCACGCTGCACGCTTGTGCCTTTCAGGCCGTGCTGGAGCAGCAAACAGGAGGAGGATGGATAGATTACAAAGGAATGGATTCTGGTTTAACTGCTCTTGCCTGATTATCAGCCACGAGCAAAGCCGTGAAGATCCCTGTCCTCTGCCAGACAGGCACATGCTGGGATCTGTTTACTGCAATGGTGGCAAAATAGGTGCTCTAAGTAAACACTCAGTGCCCAGCTCCGTGCCCCAGAGCGGGGAGGAGATGACTGCTTGCCCCTCCAGCTAGGCTAGATAAAGCTCAGCAGGCAGTTGCAGATGGCTGTGTGTCAATCACTTGCCCTGAAGCAAATAAAGATAAGGTTCAGAGGAAAACTGCAGGAGGGAAAAGCAGGAGCTCTCATGTGACTTGAGGAGGAAAACAACCACAGCAGAGCCATGGCGAGCCCCTGAAAGGTTCTCCCAGTCAGGGACAGGAATTCAGAGTTCAAAGTTTGTTGTGTTTTTTTTTTTTGTTTTTTTGTTGTTTTTTTTTTTAAATGCTAGCTACAAATCTTATCATAAGTAGTTCAGATACTTCACTACCAAGGGCTTAGCTCAGAAGTAGGAGAAATCTATTCAAGGTCAGAAGGGGGATTCGGTTTTGAGGGTTAAGACTCACTCTGAGTTGTCTACTCTAACCTGGGAAGCTCCTCTTGTATCTCTGCCTGGGGATGGGGGGCAGAAATAAATAAGGATATAAAGGCCACAGCAAGGCAGCTTGTCCATCAAGGATGACTTCTCATGCTGCTACTTCACGCTTGGGATACTTCATATATCACCTTTCTCCCTCACCCAAGGGCAGTGAGGGCACGCCTCGCCCTTCCTAGAAGACGACGATACCCCGATATTTCCCAACACACACATGAGCAGAATTTCCACTTGGCAAGAAACGCACAACGTGCATTTTCAGGATCTTTATTCTCCCTCGTGCCAGAGCGTTAGCGAGATTAAGCCTGGCAGACACCAACTTCAAAGGCTCAGAGTCACGGTGCCGCTCCTAGCCGGCTCGCCGGGCAGCTAATCGCAGCTTGTTTGTGCGATCAAGATTCCCAGTGCTGCGCCCTACAAAAGCCTCCCTTCCCACAAGCCATTTTAATCTAATCAGAAGTAGTAGCCCAACGATTTAGGCTTAGCCCAGGCTGCTGAGCGCTGCCAGCAGTTACACTATGTAGAGCTTTGCTTTTGGCAAAGCTACCAGCGAAAGCTATCAGTATGGAAGCACTCAAGATGAAGTACTTGTGCCACTACACTATCAGACTATACCTATGTAAGAATTTATGTAAACAATAGATTCAACAGCAGGGATTTTCCCCTAGCTAGCTACCACTGTAGAGACGGAATTTCTAGTGCATGGGATTTTGGTTGTGTTTTTTTTGTTTGTTTGTTTGTTTTTTGTTTTTGTTTTTAAAAAAGTATTCTTGAATGTGCAGAGCTTGGGACCATCCAGCAGCCCCAGCGTGTGCTATTGCAGACCACGCAGCAGCATTACAGAGTCCTGTCCTTCTCCCAGAGCTCCGGACTCCAGGCCAGATCTCCTCCCCCCTCTGAGCAGAGGGCAGGAAGCTGGCAGCAGTTTTCCAGCACTCCCTGACCACTTCTCTGCACCCTCGCTGCTGCAGCCAGGAGCAGAGGGACCGAGTTATTGTTTTGCTCACTCCTTCCTTGGCTCTGCAGAGCCTGCGCTGGGCCAGACTAGCAAGTCATTTAGTAACCAAGGCATGGTACCAGCCTCTCGTACTCAGCCTCAGGAAACTTGGAATTAGCGCCAAGAACAGCTCACACATAAACAGACTCCTGCTCCAGAGTCGGCCCCGCCGCACGCCGCGGACTTGCAATAAATATTTATCTCGCTGGGAACACAGTCTTCCAAGCAAAAGCTCCTGACATCAGTAAGGATGATATGTATTTCCAGTTGAGGGGGGAATAGCTAGAAGCTGCTCTGTTCTTAGAGGGGGACACCAGCCTCCAAAAGCTCAGCAGCCCTCCCTGTGCCGCCACATGGGTCAGGATCTGTCCCTGCCCCGTGGGAGCCCAGCTCAGCGTGGCAGCACCCATCACACCAGGCGTGCTCACCTTCAGGAGCAGAGCCAGACCCGAGATCATCGAGACTTCTGGCCGCTGCGCAATTGGGACTGTTTTGCTGCAAGTCCAAGGCAGGCACTTTCCCAGTGCGGTCATTAACGTGCATTAACAGCTCTTTTTATTGCTACAGTTTGACTGTAACTGCAGCTGAAGGGCAGGAGGCAGGGTTAGCCTCCCAGCAAGGTAAACAAGGTACGGCCATGGTGCTGTCTTCAGGGTTTTAGAAGAGACAGGTAGCACAGTTTTAGTTGCACTGGGACGGAGACACCTTTTCCCCCTCAGCAGCTAAGGCACAGCAACATGAAAAGAAAGAAATCCTTCCCAAGGCACAACTTGCTTTGACCGACAGATTGCAATTTGTTTAAGCAAGAAGAAACCTCGTTTTTGCTACACAACACGAGCTGCTTGGGTAACAGGACTACGTGCCTAGCAGTCTCCTTCCCACCCCAAGGAGTGTCTCACCAAGCTTTTAATTAACTGCTTTGATTTTTAAGTTATCCCAGTTATTTGTCTAACAAGAGCCAATTGGTGTTTTGTGAGCAGACTCTCAGCCTCAAAGGGCTCAAGGATAAAACTGACAAGAGCAGATATTTCCAGCAAAACAAAATAAGACTTTTACAAGAAGGGTATTTTTGAAGTCAGCCAACCTTTAGAAATTGAGAGGGACTTAGCTGTGTCTTGCGTGTTTCCCCCTCCTACGCTGACATTTTCTCCAGATTCAGGATTAAGTATTTAGTCTCCTCTTTATGACTTTCCACTCCTTTGCCCTGCTACGAACACTTTCAATCGCTCCAGAGAACACTGCGCTTTTCCTCTGTCCCCATGCAACTCTCGTTTCCAGCTGTATCTGTCTGAAGAGGCGGCACCCACAGAGCTGCCAGAGCAGGTTAGCAGCTGCTCGAGACGAGGCAGTTTTCCTCATAAACCTCTGCCACTGGCGGCAAGGAGATGGCAGGGACCAACAGCTTTTTACCCACCATGGACACAAACCGAGATGGATGAGACCGGCGGCGGCGGTTAAGGCACAGCCTGCTGAGGAGCAGCACTGACTCCGCATTCGCCCCTTTCCTTCCCCCCGTAAGAAGAGACCCGGTGCTGCAGGTGGTGCCAAGCACATCTGAGTCACGGCTGCGAGTCCGGGGGCAGAGCCGTTACTCAGATGGTGACAGCAGTCTCGGGGAGCTGCTACGCCAGGCGAGTGCCAGAAACCCTGAGTCAGACTGCTGCTGCGGGGCTGACGGCCATGCACAGCAGACCTGGTCGGACAGAAGCCTTTACTGGACAACCAAGCGCGCGCTCAGAGACAAGAAGTCCCATGTAATCCAAAAGCGCAGCCCTAACAGCTCATTAACGTAGGATTTCCTATAGCCCCTCGGTGCAGGAGCTTGTTACAACCCTTTACCCAGGCTGCCCTGTCTGTTCGGAGCCACATAGCCAAGCCTCATCACAAGAGTCTCACTCTAGTGCAAATCATTTGAATCCTTAATCTGGAGCGTTTGCATTCCACCCAGTCTCAACAAACAGCCACACGCGCTCCACAACAGCAGCCCAGAGGTCAAACGTGTGCCGGGTTCATCCAGTTTTGTAGCGCTGCAGCTACAGCAGCTTCCAGCTTGAGGCTGCGAAAGCAGCAGGACCCTCCTGTTGTTATAGGGCATAAAGGAACAAGCTGTGCCGAGCAGGGAATGCAGCTGCAAGGATTTAAGAGCAAGCCAAAGAGGCAAAATGTTAACTCAAGAGCAAAGAAGTGTTTTGGAGGATGGATGCTCCATGTTGTCTCGCTGAAGCGATGACCGGGGAGTTGCGATCAGCGAGCCAGCACGTCTTCAGAGTATTTACCAGCAACAGCCTGAAGGGAAGGGAAAAATAGCTGCGGGAACCGTGCTGAGGTTTGCATGCTGAGCAACCAGCCGGACTCCCTCCTTCCTCTCCATTATCGCTCAAAGCCAGGCGAGCAGCCTCCAGCCTCGTGGTGGAAGCAGGACAAGTGTGTCAGGAAGGCGACAGCCACCCAGGAGCACCAAGACAAAGGGCACGTCAGGCTCCACTTCAGGCATTTTGAGAAGAGGAGGGACTGGTCTCCTGACCCCAAACATCCAGGCAGCACAAGGCAACAGCAAAGTCATTAACACAGGCTCGGAGAGGAGGGGAGAGGTGAAGACATATAGGAAAAAACATTTCCACAGTTGTTGGACTGCATACAGGCATTTGCAGGACCTTGAAGTGCCAAGGCCTTGGAGGCAACAGCAGGAGGGGCAGGAAAGAGAGAAATCCCACTGGCTAACAGCCTTAACTTCCTAGAATGAACGAGCCTCTGGTATCATCATATCTCTGAAAGTCCCAAGTTCAGTCCCAAGCTGCCTCTCGTGCAAACTGTTTGGAAACCAGAACCCTAAGAAAGATCTCCCCAGCACGGGAGCCAGCAGGCACTTGGGGCAGGGGCAGCAGCACCCCAAGTTCTGCGGGGTCACTGCTCCCACCCACATGCACCCCTCCGTGCCTGCTTTGCTCGGCGGGGTACGAGGTGCTGGAGAGGCCACTGCTTCCCATGCGTTACGGGCACTGCACCGTGACAGCCAGCTCTGGGGTCGGGTACCCAAAGCCACGGGCTCCCCTTCAGGGGCAAGGGACGTCTCCTCAGACTTGCTGCTTGGTGTTTTAGGGCGGCTGGGATTTGTTGCAGGCGTTCAGCGGCCGCCTGGGTTTGCCAAGTCGGGAGGTAGAGTAAGACGCTGATCGCTGCGTCTTGATTTGATTGGGAGGGACAGATGAGAAACTGGGCAAAGAGCAGAAAGAACAGGCCTCGGGGATCAATGGCAGCAGGACAAGCCCAACCGGTTCTGACATTAATAACGCTGCACTACTTTCCTAACACGGCTATCCTCAGCGAGACACCAGCTTTGCCAATCAGGCAGCCTCCGAGCGTGATTGCTGCCAACCAGCGGGCAGGGCCCACGGACAGCTCAAAGCCTCCCCCCTCTCCCCGAAGGCTCCTCAGCTTTGGGGATGGATTTCTGCTTGCCTGCACTGCCGGGGATGCACAAACACAACGCGGTGCTGGGGGGAAACTCTCTGCTTACTTCAGGGCAGCGAAGCAGGACTGCTGCGTCCAGCTCGCGGCCCATTAGCGCTGCTGAGGACCTGCTGAGCTCGGGGCAGTCACAGCCAGGAGCAGCCCAAGCCTCCAGCAGGCAGAGACATCCCTCTGATGCCGAGGAATACCTGCTGCCTACCTCCTGTGCTGCCAGAGGCCAGCGAGATGCTAGCAGTGTAGGCAGAGCTCTGCAGTCCCACGCTGCCCCTCCTCAACTCCACTGATCCCACATTTTAGCTGCACCAGGGGCTTTCTGCCCGTCCCCAGCCACAAGCCCCTATAGCACCTCCTGTGGGAGCCCCTTACTGGCCCCGCACAGCCTTGGCTTCCTGCAGCACTGGATGGAGAGGGCTGGGGACCACCAGGGGACGGCAGGCTCCAGCGCCAACCTTCCCCAGGGCACGGGGACGAGGCGGTGCTCTCGCGCCAAGCCACGCCGCGGGTGTAACGCAAGCCACCCCCAGCCTGGGCGCAGACGTCACACATCGGCACCCCGCTAATATCCCCCACCCTCTTACACATCCCGGATTGCTTCACGCGGAGAAATCCCATCCGCGCTGTAGAGGGGAAAGGAGCCAAGGCGTTTTTGTTTGTACAGGCTCGGGGAAATATTCGAGCACCAAATCGCTCTCAAAAGCCGCGCTCTTACATAAGCGCGAGAAACACAATCCCCGTCTTGTGAAGGAACAGCTACCTGTCTTCACCCCGCCCGCACGGAGGAGCTGGGAGCCGCGCGCTGTGCAGCCCTGCACGTTTTGGCAGGGCTATGAAAAATAAAAAAAAAAAAAAAAAAAAGGGGGAGGAGCGCCCACAGAGCTCTGCCAGATACTGTGTCATCCCATCTCCTCCTCGGCAGTCCGTAGCCTGATTTGTTTGGATAAGGCTCCGTAGTAGGTTAGTATTACCGCTCAGGCGCACAGCTTGCCTTACGTAGCTGGGAAGACACTGACAAATACTCCGCATGGGCTGCGCGCAAGGATTTACAGAATCCATCTGTTGGAAAGCCGTTGTCTTTGCAGAAATCCGATGCTTGCAGTCCACTCGGCTCTCCAGGGACACCCAGTTGCATTTCATACCAAACATGGTCAGCGCAGCTTCCAGATGCTGTCTGCCCCAAAGGTCTGCCCCGCCAGCTCGGGCCACTTCTCGGACGAGCGATTCACAAACTTAACAGCGGGGAGGGAGACGCTAGGCTAGAGCGGATTTGGGCTTGCTGGTCTGGGCAGAGCAGGGCAGACAAGCTCTGCAGACGCCCTCTGCGGGAGTCTCCCACCCCACAGCCCCCTGCCCCTGTTGGGGAGCACAGCACAGCACAGCAGCATCAGCACTGACCTGCCCGCACAGACAGCCTTCCGTCCGAAATACCCGACGGGGATAACCAAACCTAGCTTTGAGATCCTCGCCGTTATCTCACGCTCAGCAGCTCCCTCAGACCAGCAGAGGAACCTGCCCCGACCGCGCTGTCCGCGAGCCGTCACGAACACCCGAACCCAAACCCCAGGGAGGCAGAATCCCCAAATCTCCGCCTCACCAGGGAGACCACGCACGTGCCCGACTCGAAGCATCCCAACTCTTTCACCTCGTTGGGTTTAGGCGGTTCTGAAATCGGTCGGGCCCCCCTTTCCCTCCCCCGCTGGAGGCGAGGAGGGTTTGACACCCAGGGGAACCAGCGCGATCCCGCTCAGGCGAGGCAGGAAAGCGCACCCGGGCACCGCGACGTGCTGCGCGCCTCCAACCCGCCAAGCAGCGGCGATAAGAAGAGGGGTGCAGGGGCTCGGCCCCGCACCTAGCAGCCCACCGCTGCCCTGGGCCCGGCTGGAGGAGGGCGAGAGGGAGAAGCAGAGGCTGAGCGGGGAAGGGAGGCGGACGGGAGGCACCGGGCGGCGCCCCGCGGGGCCGGCACTCACCGACTCGGCGGCGGCGGAGGCCGGGAGGAGGCCGAGCAGGAGGAGGGCGACGCGGAGCAGCGGCATGGCGGGGCCGGGCCGGGCTGAGCCGAGCTGAGCCGAGCCGGGCTGAGCGGCGAGGCTCTGGCCACCCGCCGGCGCCGCGCTGCTTATAGCGGCCGGGCAGGCGCGGGGCGGAGCGCCGGGCTGCGGGGGGGGGCAGGGGGAACTCGGAGAGATTGGGGGGGAGGGCAAAGGGGAAGGGAAAGGGGGGGAAAGGGGGGGAAAAAGGAGGGGGGAAGGGGAAAGGAAAAGGGGGGAGAAAGGGAAAAAGAAGGGGGGGAGAAAGGGAAATGAAGGGGGGGCAGGAAAAGAGGGAGAGAAAAGGAAAAGGGAGGGGGAGGAAGGGAAATTAAGGGGGGGGAGAAGGGGAAAAAAAGGGGGAAGGGGAAAAGGAAAAAGGGGGAGAAAGGGGAAGGGAAAAGGAAAAGGGGGGAAGGGAAAAGGAAAAGGGGGGAAGGGAAAAGGAAAAGGAAAAGGAAAAGGAAAAGGGGGGAAGGGAAAAGGAAAAGGGGGGGAAGGGAAAAGGAAAAAGGGGGGAAGGGAAAAGGAAAAGGGGGGAAGGGAAAAGGAAAAGGAAAAGGAAAAGGGGGGAAGGGAAAGGGAAAAGGGGGAGAAAGGGAAAAGGAAAAGGGGGAAAGGGAAAGGGAAAAGGGGGAGGGGGGGAGAAAGGGAAAGGGAAAAGGAAAAGGAGGGAGAAATGGAAATGAAGGGGAGAGTGAAAAAAGGGGGGGAGAAAGGCAAAAGGAAAAGGGAGGGGGAGAAAGAGGAAAAAAGGGGAAGGGGAAAAAAAAGGGGGGAAGGGAAAAGGAAAAGGGGGAGGGGAGAAAGGGAAAAAGAAAATGGGGGGAGCGAAAGGGAAAAGGAGGGGGAAAGCAAACACACGGTATTTGTTCTCGTTTTCGCAGCATTCCACAAGTGACAGTGTTACATTTCCAGAAAGCCGAGTGGGACTTTCTGTTTGAGTCTCTGCCACCGCTGTGGTTATCGGGCGGCGTGTTACATCACGCAGTTCTTTTTGGAGACAGAAAATGAAACCGCTCCATCTATTTTCTGTGTAAGCAGCATGTGCAAAAAAACCCAGGTAGCTAAAAAAAAAAAAATCGACAGCAGAGTTTAACTATTTCAGGTTTTTCTTGCCATTAATTACTTTGCCTGATCGTGGGTATTTGGTTGTGTTTGTTGACAGCATCAGTTCCTGCCCTGTAACAGCCTGGGGTGCAGCTGAACTACCATACTGGCACGCCCTTTGTCCCTTGTTCACACTGCAGGTCACACTGGATTGCACTTTATTTTATTTTATTTTATAGAGAGTACAATGTATTCTTAATGAGGAAGCAATGCCCAGACTACAAAGCGCATGTGCCACGACCCCATCAGCCCCTTATGGATCCAAACTCTGCTAGATCTGGTTCTCAGCCCGCTCCACCGCTCCTGTGCTGCCCCATGAGACCTTGTAGCCTCCCTGTCCCATGTTTACATGCTGACCCTCAAAGCAAAGACATCTCTCAGGTGAAGCAGCGTTCCCAACTGCCTTTGGGAAGAAATATATACGGAGGGTGCGAGCTGAGGACACGAGGTCTCATCGTGTTGTGTTAGGACTGTACCTGCATGGTGACTTTGCTGGCAGGAGACCCTCCTTGCAGCACTGTCCTGAATTGGCTGTGGAGCTGGTTCCGTATGAACTGACAAGGAGCACTGCTCTGAGCTTGCAAACACAAAATCTGAAGATGGCACACAGCCAGGTAGGGGCAGGAACCGGCCTGGAGGCTGGGATGGAGTTTCCTGTAGTAACTGCCCCTCTGTGCTCAGGACAGCGATTTATCAGTAAACCTCTAGTTCACCTCAGCATCCAAGGCCGTTGAGGACGTCAGGGAGGGCTCTGCGCTGGGGGCTGGATTACTCTCCTTCCTTATTACCCTTGTTTCATCACGCAGAGTAGCTGATCAAAGAGCCACTCCTGGCGCGGCGGGGAGCCCAGCTCTTGTCAGCCTCCAGCTCTGGACACCCCACAGAGGTGGGCAGCAGAAGGCAGGAAGGAACAAGAGCACATGGGATGGGGTGAATGTGCAAAGGCTGGCCCCTGCTACGACAGCATCTGTCAGGCAGGGACAGCCTCAGCAGCACAAGGTGGACAGAAGCAGTGTACTCCTCCCTAACCCTCTGCATGAGGCCCATGTTTGTGTGCTGTGATCCCTCCACACCTCTTTCCAGGTAAAGCAGCAACCACAAAAGTGCTTTCGAAGACAGCTGCCTGTACTGTGGCTACAAACAGTGCTGATTTTCCTGTTAACTTCCTCTTGCAACAAGCACAATACACCTCCTGGCTTTTATACCCCTCAACACACATCCGTCCACTACAAAATCCCTCTGCGTGGCACCAGACCCCATTTTCCCTCCTAGGGAAGTTCCGATCACGGTGGGCATTCCTGCTCTGACAGAGGGGACAGGAGCCAGCCTGCCTCCCTGGTCCTGGGACCACACCATCATCCGTCACAGTCACATCTGTGTGCACAATCCTGCAAATAACCTGAAAGAAATCTCGGGCTTCTGGAAAACAGAAGAGAAAATTAAACTAGACCGTAATGTATTTTCCAGCCTCGAGAACAAATTTATATAGCTCTACCGATGACATTTTCAAAGTTCATTCTGTAGTTCTACCTCCCTACCACACACACACAACACTTTCAGTGTCTCAAAAACAATCATATGAGAGGAAATGCAGCCACAAAAATCGTAACACGGTTCTTTAAAACCATGACATAAAGTAGCCTGCTTCATTTTGCCCTTCAAATGTCTCTTCTTATAACACTGCCGTTCTCCTCTCTTAGGAGCAATGCAGAAAAATCGTGGGTATATGACATTCACCGAGAGTGACAGGACAAATGGACCCAGACAGAAAAATGCTCGACTGAACTGTACTCTCCTGAAGCCTCACTAAAAGTGAGGGAAGCAGAAGGAAAAAAAAAAAAAAAAAAAAAAACACACGCCAAGCCTCATATTTGTTCCAGGCAGTGAATGCTCACATTCAAGGTGTATCAGTTCCCTTCTCCATTTAAAATTAGTTGGCAGAGAAATAACGTAGGCGAGCCACAATTGTTCCTAACCCCGTGTTCCTTAGTGAGCAGTTAACTAACTCTTACACTGAAAATAAACATAAATGCCTGCCAGTTCCCAATACATGACACAAACATGCTGGAAGTAGAATGCAGTGTCCAACTACATTTGGAGAGAGGGGAATTGCATTTTTATACGACATATGAAGAAACGTCTAGATAATCCTGAGGCCATATGCTGAGCCATCTTAGACAATTCTAGATCACAAATGCTACTGCACTGGGCAGGAAAAGATATTTTTCTCAAGCACTGAGAAACCTTAGGTAGAGTTTAAAAAACATCCTACCTTCCAAGGGGTAAATGAACCCCAACAAAGATCAGTTCAGATAGCAGCACTGCCCTTTGTACGTCAGTTAGTAAAATGTAGATGATCTAAACAAATAACTTCCTGTTCTAGGACATGATTCCTGAGGAGGCAAAACAATACTGTCCTATACAGCCGTTTCTTATGGAAAGAATCCCTGGCTAAATAGGGCATTCTTATTCCATCCCCCTGATAGAGAAGTTACATGTGATCCGAGTACATTCTCAGGGTATCTGCTGTGTCCTGGGCATATCGCCATTTCTTCTTCCACCTGCTGCTCTTCATGACACGCAGGTGTCACACGCAAAACAGTCAGCTGGTTAGAAAAAGACATTCTAATCAGAAGCCAGGCAAGCAACATGTACTGTGGTAAGCTAGAAAGCATAACCTCTGTGCTTCGACATCCCTTTCCCCCTTAACACATCTTTCCTCCACAGCTGTGTGCGACTTTCGTTTCATCTAAGAAGAAGAAAATGAAAATTGAAAATGCACTTATTTCCCCCAAACTTTTCCTTTCCAGGTCCACTTTAACCCTTCCCGCAGAGAAGAGGTGCGAAGCGAGGCTCCCCTTGGTGAGATCTTCTCTTTCAGGAGGAGGACATGGCCCTATAAGCAGGGGCAGCTTGGGGAGGAGGAAGAGCTGGACTCGGGAGATGAACAAACACAACCACACAGCGTGCCATCACCATGCCAGCCAGGATCTCTCGAGATGGGCTGCAGCTGACCCCCAGGACTGAGCGCAGAGCTTCGTGCCGCAACACCTCGCTGCCTTTGCATGCGACTGTTCCCCCTGCAGGGTAGGAGGGAATCCGAACTCGCGTGTCTGACGTGACTGCTGCCACACTGACAGCTTCAATTATGGGGCAGCAACCAAGCAGGGAGGACACTCAAATCTGGAAGGAATTCAAGCAGGTACCTCCCAAAACACTATCTCGTATCGTGTGATCCCAGGGGCTATCGGATAAAGCAGAAATATTGTTGCTGATGACTGAGGCTGTGGAAAGATACTCAGCAATTACACCAACAGCCCTGCCAGGACTTCTGTTACACAAGCGTGGAGTTTTAGTCAGCTCTGACGAAACAACCAGAATTTTTGCTGGCAAAGGAAATTTAGTCCTACAAAGCTTAAAAAGGAACCAGGGAAGTGAAAGTTAGTATCTATGTGATGGCTTGCACATCTCAGAGAGGCAAGCGCAGCAGACTTCAGGAAAGGAAACCAGTTTCTACCAAGAACTACCAGAGGATGTGTTGAGCCTCACAATTCATGCTCGGCAATGTGCTGCCAGCAGGCAGCTTTGACAGGGCCTGGGATTTTCCCATGTTCACTTTTACACTCGCTAAGGTTGGTAAGTTTCAGCAGAGACAAATTCTCTGAAGGCCCATGTGAAAACTCAGCAGTCATGGCCCACATCCGCAGCGTGCAGCCTTGCATAATCCTTCCTAGGAGCAACAGGTCCGGGAACAGGGAGGGAAACATGTCAAACGTGCATCGGCACAGTGACATCCACAGAACAAGGAGAAACACGCAGCAAAGCAGCATGTGGAACTTCCCTTACTGGGAAGTGGAAAAAACGTCACAAGAGAATACCAGAGATCGTAATCTGAGTTCCCATAGCCAGAAATATTCCACGCCCACGACTGATGCTCACCCACCGCCTGCCATGAAGCTGCCTTCCTCCTTCAGCCTCCTCCTCTCTTTTGCAGCCACTGAGAGCTCTGTGGCCGCCCCTCGCCCTTCTCCACTGAAATCTTACCTCTGGATGGCTCCGCTGTCCCGAAGCCTTGGGGACATGGGTGTGCAGGCAGCGATGGCTCTCATGCCAGGAGCCATGTGGGCAGGGAAGGTCGTTCAGGCCCCAAAAATGAGCTTCAGCAGCCAGAAGCGGGTCACAGAGCGGGCACAGCAGAGCAGGAGGGACTCCGGCACCTGCCCCTTGTGTGAGGCATACAAAGAAGAAAACACTGTGTAACAGCAGAAACCCTCGCAAAAAACAAGCCGAGCCCTACACATGAGCAGCCTTGAGACACAAAGCTGTTGCCCGAGCACACATCTGGTGCTCTACGCCAAATGCTAAAGTAGGGACGGGCGGGCAGCGGGCTGGGACCCCACGGGCGGTGGGAGAGAGATGGAAATGAACGCCGCTGGGCAGCGCTCCTTCCACGCCTTAACGCCGCTTGACCAGGGCCCACAAGGCAAAGGAGACACCACAAGGCTGGAAAAGGAGAAGCCCACAGGGATGCCGGCTCGCAACGCGCCCCGGGCCCCCATCGCCGGGTCCTCCCGGCCGCTGCGGGGCGCTGCCCCCCGCCGCCCCGCGGCCGCATCCGCCGTGAGATGGCGGCGCAGTTCCGCAGCTACGTGTGGGACCCGGCGCTGATCGTGGCGCAGATGGTGCTGCTGCAGGCCGGCTACTACAGCTCGCTCGGCCTCTGGCTCGCCCTCCTCGGCGCCCTCGGCAGCACCCGACCCTCCCTGCACCAGGTCTTCAGCGACGAGGTGAGGAGGGGCGGCGTGGAGACGGGCCCGGAGCAGAGCAGGGGCTGCCCCCCTGGGGAAACCGAGCTCCGTGTGGGGGTCCCGGGCCTGGGGGTGCTTCGTAGGAGCCCCCAGAGGGGAACCAGAGTCGGCCGGGGCTCTGGGCGGCGTCAGGTCCCTGCGGGGTACCCCCAGAGCGGGCAGCCCCCCGCACAGAGTGCTATACCCCAGTGTTGGGGTACAGCGCACCCCCTGTGTTGTGTCGTACCCCGGTGTTGGGGTACGCGCCCCCACAGCTGGCAGTGCCCCGGGGTGAGGCAGAGGTGTGGTTTTTGTGGAGGCACGGGCTGGTGGGAGGGCTGCTGTCACCGCCCCGGCCCTTCTTACGGAGCGTGGTGGGCGCAGGGCAGTGCCTGTGTGGCTGGCTGTGGGGTGAGGTTGGCTGTGATGTGTGCTGTGGTTTCTTACTAATAATGCTGTGCAGATTTTAGGCTTCTCAACCCCACCTGGGAGGCTCTCCATGATGGCTTTCATCCTCAATGCACTCACCTGGTAAGTCAGCAAATAGCTAGAACATGTAGCACTCCTGTTATTCCAACGGTTCCGGTGTCTTGTGCTTACTCTTTCATAACATTGAACTTTGTGAGAATTCAGCGTGACCACTGCCTCTCTCACAACACCTCCTGGAAGCCCAGTGCCTGGTTGAGCACGTCTGTTGAGGTCAGGTTATTCCCTGTCCCTCTGGTCTGGAGAGGAGGCCAGCTGGGAACTGCTGGCTCTGAAGGTGACTTACCCTGATCCCGGATAAGTCATTTCTCTTTACTGCCTCAGTTTCCCAGTCCAAAAATGAGTCTTGCTCCCGTGAGAGATTTTACTGAACATTAGAATTAATGAGTCTCAACAAACACTGATCTGTAAACTGTACTGTACTTTGTGCCTGCCACTAGGCAGAGATTACTGGGGGAGATAGTGCAGAGAGCCAGGCAGGAATTTTTAAACTAAAAACTCATTTGCCTGCCATCATATAATTAAAATGCTGTAAGCCATTTAAATCTTGCTACAGCGTCTGTGAGCAAGGTGAGGAACAACCTATCCTTAAAACAGTTAAGAAGTCCTAAAACATCTTGATAACTAGCACCAACAATTCCTAATAGATCTTGCCATATCCCCTTTTCCACAGGCACAGTGCAATGTGTTTATTCATCTCTGTGTTTACTTTGCAGTGCTCTGGGGTTGCTGTACTTCATCCGAAGAGGAAAGCAGTGCCTGGATTTCACAGTCACAGTTCACTTCTTCCATCTTCTGGGCTGCTGGATTTATAACTCGCACTTTCCCTCAACTCTGACGTGGTGGCTGGTGCACATCGTCTGCACAGCGCTCATGGCTGCAATTGGGGAATACCTCTGCATGAGGATAGAACTCAGAGAAATCCCACTGAATTCTGCTCCCAAGTCCAACGTATAAACTTGCTCTGGCAACAACATGCTGCATTGCATCATTGTTTCCAGCACAAGTACATCTAATGCCTGAAAGTCATCACTGAAGAAGCACAGCAGGTCTGTTTAGACTTTTCTTTTTTTTTTAAGATCTTGGTGACTGCGTGAGTGTGAGCATCTCCTCTGTCATCATCAGACAACGGGGAGGAGCAGATGTTTATTTTATTAACACAAAGCATTAATGACTGTATGGCAAGTGTGCTCTTAAGCTCTTCATTCATGAGACTGCTAAAAACCAAGTAGCAAATCTTCATGCCTGAGGAGCACCTGGAATTAAGCAAACGTGAGAGGTCCCTGTATGGGTATTGCAGCGGTCAGCTCATCTTGCAGGAGCTGGCACAGTGAGCAGTGGGGCCAGGAGCTGCTGCTACCAGGTTGTAATTCACATGTGCTTTGGTTGGAAAGAAGTCAAGGAAGTGAATGGGCGGGGGAAAAAGAACATAACTGTACTTAATGTGAATCACCAGCTGAGACCCTAAATAACCTATAATCTTAGATGGGTTTGTTTGCTGTTTCCATGTTTAATGCATAGAGATGTCAGACAGCAGTTTGCTGAAGAAGTCTTTTGTAATAATAAAAGTATTATGTTGCTGTGAGTGTGTTACTGGGAAGCTAAGCACTTCAAGAAATACCATGAATGTCTGTATTGTGGCAACAGAAGTGTCTTGGGAAATCAGGCGGCATAACGCTCGCTTCAGGAAGCGTGTCAGCAGCCCAGGACCTCCACATGCTTAGTCCTGGGCTGGAGCTGTTTTAGGGGAAATCTGGAAAAGTTTCTAGAGCCACACTACCATTCCCAGTTGCCTGGGTCTTCCTGTCAGGCTTCAAAAATCTAGCAGCAGAGCTAGCCTGATTGGGGTACCATTTATTCAAGTAAGAAACTGCTACTTGGTTCTCAAAGTGATAGGATGCACCGTCAGTTAGAGATGCTTCAAAAACCTCACCTGTTGGGCCACCACAAACAAAAACCTTACAGCTAAAGGGCAGACCTGCATCCTGCATGCTGTCTGCTAAGGGGTGTTTTGTTTGTGAGATCCCAGAAGAGGGCAAAGCAAGTCGTAAAGAAAGATTGTTCTCCTGTGCAGCATCTTGCTGCAGTAACTTTCCTTTGTATGTCAATGTTTGTAAATGCCAATTTGTGTAAATTATTTGCTAATTTAGTTTGTTGAGAGTTGATGGGATGATTTGAGGTTGATAAACTCTCTTTGAAGTTGCTCTTTTGACTTTTATTACTGGTGAGAAACTATTTCAATTTGTGCTCTACTATCCAGATACTATGGATTCAGACAGGGTGAAATTCTGACATTTTAAGTATTTTGGGGGGTTGCTGCAGAGAAGGAAGGATTGATGGCTGTATGTGTTTAGACAGAACTTTTTGTAGTCTGAGATTTCACTAATGCCTACTGCTAACCAAACCCCCTTTAAGCCCAGTTTTAGTCCCATCATGAGTACAGCAGCAGTTTTTCAGAGGAAAAAGTTTACACAAGTTTTTCTGTGCAAGAGCCAAAACTTTCTGGAGGGCCACCCCGAGGCCATTTCCTACTGCTTCCCCTCTAACTCTGCTGTGAACTCAGCAAGACACTTTGTCCCTCCTTAAAACCTGCTGGTTTCTCCCATATGAGGATACTTGCCTTCCTTCCAGTCACATTCAGCCCAGACATAAACAAACTGGTGCTTGGTCTTCCAGTAGGTGCCAGTATCTCCTTCAGAAATGAGATGCATGTGAGCGATCACAGCACACAGCACAGAGCATGCTCTGCCTCGGGGCTGCCGAACACTGGCTCACTATCATCAGTTGTATTTTAAGACTCTTTCAGGGTCATTTTGTCCTCTCCTGCTTTTTGTTGTTAGTATTGAGAAGGAATGTCCCAGCCCTGCGCAGGGAAGGTTTGCAGGTTTAATTCAAGGCTGAATACCACACCAAATCCCAGTGTTCCTTAGGGATGATCTCCAGGCAACTGTGGAACAGAGGACTGGGTGAATGAATATAAGTGAGCATACGTAAAGGAGAGGAGAGAAGTCACATTAGTCCCATTTTTTAAAGGAGAACAGACAGCAGATCCCAGGGTTGCTGTGAGACTGTGTTAAAGAGGTGCTAGCTTTGTTCCCCTGGAGGAACAGGGATGAAGACTTTAGACCAAGGAACACACTTACCTCCTTACTTTCTGTATGCATAAGATATGCTTCGACTGCTTGTCACAGACTTCCTTGCAGGGGGATCCGAAGTTTCAGTGCAGCTTTGTATCTGGGGACACTTGGGTAGAGCAAGGACACAAGACGACTTGCCAAACCTGGATCCAACACCAAGGCTGTGGGACATCGAGCACGCTGCACTAGCATGAAGCATGCTGTAGGATTAGAGGTGCTTTCTTTAAGCAGGCTCCCTTTGAGGGGTCAATCTGTACAGTGCTTTTTATTTTATAAAGGAAATCTACTGTAGCTGTCCTAGTCATAGGGGAAGTTCTGCAAAAAATTAAATACTAGTTGAGGAGAAAACCTCTGAAATTCATCACTCCCATATTGTGAAACCTAATTATCACTTGTGTGCATTGTCAGGTCTCCGCAGCACCTTTGGCTTTAAAAAATTCTGCTGCTCCATACCTGAATGGTGGCAGATGGTCTTTGTTTCTTAATGAGTTTTCTTTTTTGTGTGTGCGCAATGGAGTTGGATTTGCTTTCAGGGAAGATTTTCCCCAACACCTGCTCTTCTTAGAGACAGTGATAGTATCAACTAGCTATCTGCACCCAAGGTTTGCAAAAAGGTCTCTGGGTTCTTGGAGATCTCTGCTGCAACTTCTACATTTTTCCCCCCCTCCAAAGCCATTTAAAAGTACAAAATTTTAAGAGAAGATGCCAAATTCAAAGAGAAGTTAAGGAAGGGTAATTATGAGGGGCTTATTTGTTTCCCTAAAGATGAATCAGGTGCAGTTTCTGGATTCAAAAGACTCCAGCCTTGGCTGCACGCAATACTCACCTCCTCAGCTTTCCCCTGCTGCAAACAACAGGCTGGAAAAAAGGTAATGGGGGAAGGGGAGACTGGATCAAGCAACATACACTGCTGGAGCAGAATAGAAAGGAAACCAAAACAGCCAAGTGGTTCAGTCCAGGCTCTGCAGTGCTCTGGTTTAGCCTTTCTCCCCCACGTATCGTCAGGCTTTGTGCCAGCAATGCTCAGTACATAAGTGGTGGCTGCAGAAAGCCTGTTTAACCTTGCACTGAAGTGCTGTCTGAACACCAGCTGCTCCTCACCAACTTACGACTTGGAATGTGCCTCCATCCATTCCTTCCCTCCTGGAGCTGAAGGATAGGTGATAGAGCGGGTAAGAGAGCACAGGCGTGCCAGGAGAGAAATGTGAGCTGTCATTAAAGAGCCCTGAACCACTGTTCCCTTACTGAAAACACCACAAGTGCCTTGATAAGTGGCCAGTCTGTGCAAACAGCCAAAGCGATGTACTTAGGGAAGTCAGACTGAAATACCCTGTTAGTTAAACATGGACAATTCAGATCTGATGAAAGACAGCTGGGTCCCGTAATTAGAACATGTAGTTCACAGCCACATCCAGCTGTTGAGCCCTAATTTAGAGCATGATGAAACCAGCTCTTTCCCCATCCAGGAGCAGCAGCACCACATGGGGAGCACACTGGAGCAGCAGGAAGACCCAGCAAGGCTCACGGTGCTCTTCTTAGCGAGGGGCTGGCCCCAGACCTTCACAGGAACAGGCCCATGCTGTGTCTCCAGCTCCCGTGGCCCTGTGCAGTATGGCAGGGCACAGAGCTTCATCAGCATCCTTAAAGCACAGCTACCTCATACTGCCCAGTATCTGAGTTTTTATAGCACACCCAGGAGTCACACGCAAACACCCCTCTATCGAAAATACTTTTTATGCTTGTACCAAAGCCGCAAAGGAAGCTAGAAGAGACTGCTTTCAAACAAGACGCAGGACAAAGAGCCTCAGCCTCTACAACAAAATTTAATTCTCTGGAATTACACACAGTTACCCACAGAGCTGCTTACAGGTACCATTGGGAAAAGCTGTAAAGCAAAAGAGTTGCCATAAATAATTTTATATATTTTTTTTTTTAAAAAGGTAGCTTGGCACCCCTTTTCCTCACAAGTATTTTTTCCTTTCTGTTTCCTTAGAAAAGGGATTTACACATAACACAGGAGTTACTCAGGAGTCCAGATGTGTGCTAGTGAAGAAGTCATGCACCTGTGATTATTCTTCAGTGGGTTTTCAAAGTGTCCTCAAAGACAGATGGCCAGTACCGCTATGCTTTTGGCAGGACATACACCATCCCCAGCACCTCACAAATACCAGTGTGAAAATTCCCATCTAATTTTCAGTGCCTAAGTCAAAAAATCTGAGGAGTTGATCTGGTGGAAACAGGCAGCTACACTCACAGGTTTCCATCCATAGAAGAGTGCAAAAGAATTCAGTGTTCACAACCAGAGAATTTCAGTGTTCACAGGCAATTTCCCATTTTTCCCCAAGTCCTCCATCCCACGTGTACAGTCCACAAATTCTGCAGGCAGCCAGAGCCATGCCTGTGCCTTGAGGCAAAAGGGGACAAGCATTATCCCAAATTACAGAGGAACAACAAAACCCACAAGATGCTGCCGGGCTCCTCCATGTCTCAGATACGGGACAGCGCTGAGCGTTCACTGAGCACCACACCCTGCAGTCCTCAAGGGTTTGGAGAAGAAAGTGATCAGAAAGGTGCCACGACGTGCTGCCCCCACCTCTGTTGCGGTACTTACAGAGCTGCGGGTCCTGAGTTCAGCCAAGTGACGATGAGGGGGATGCCGAGGACAGAAGCTTTGGGAACCTGGGTCCAGGCAGAGCTCTGGGCCGTGCTGGGGCTGCAGAGGTCAAACAAGCTGCCTCGAAACTTGACCTTCTGGGCCTCCCTCCTCAGCATCTCCCAGACAGCCGCCGCTTCCTTCTGGCACTCCCAGAGCACCGTCAGGGCACAGATGTGAAATTCATCCCAGTACCTGCAGCCCAGAGACACCACCGTCAGTCCCTTTGTCTGGGGAGGCCAAGGAGCCAGGCAGAGTCCCGCTGCCCTGTGCTGGCCCTGCAAGCAGCTGCAGCGTCAGATTTTTGGAGGAACTGTCCAGCTGCGGGGTGAGAACAGCTCGCCAGGAGCCACGCGAGGAGCCTGGCCCTACAGCCCTCCACTGCTCTTTCTCCTTCCCCACACCGTTACCCATTCCCGCTGCAGTCTCTCAGAGCATCTTGGCTAAAATTCCAAACATCACTGAAGTTATTATTTTTTTTTCCCCTTGCAAGTCAGTAAAATCCATTATTTTTCATCAATGTGTTTCCTTTCAGCACTGAGCACCCTGAACATCTGAAACTGCGGTCAAAGGCCCCGCGCACTTAATTTATGGCTTTCTTCAGGCTGATTCGGGGCAAAACACAGGCACGGAAAGGAGAACAACGGCTCCTGCAGCCTCTTGTGGATTTATAAGTAACATATCAGCAGAGGCTGGGGAACTGTGTTCTCATTAGACACCTCTATTTATCTCAGTATTATCCTGCACAAACAGAAGCCATTCAATGGCAAGAGACTTCTGAGGAGCTCCAGAAACAGAAACACAAAATAGGCACGGGTCTAGAAAAGGTGCAGCGGGTGCCAGCAGCCTCCAGAACCGACCCTGCTGCTTCTATCCAGATCTCTCAGGGCTTTCTCCTTCCCCAGATCTCCCTCTTACCATTGACAAAGAAACCAGGGGGTGGTGGACAAGCTGCTTTTGAGCTGTTTCCAATGAGTTCCCTGCCCTGCAGCTGCCCGCAGGCAAGGACAGCGGGCACCAGGCTGAGCCACGTCTCCCTGCCCTGCTCCGGGAGGGACCAGAAGCGGCTCCCCCTGCCTGGGTTCTGTTTGGGTTTTTTGGGGGGTGGCTGCTGAGTGTTTGAGGCTCGTGGAGTGTTAGGCTCAGTTCCTGACTACCCAACGGCTGCTGTGACTGCAGCGATCTGGCAGGGAGGGGACCAACAGCCTGGGAGGCTGCAGCGTGCACGGCAGCACGGCCGCGTCCCAGCGCAGCTGGATTCGCAGGCAAGGTCCCCGCTTCGGAGACACAAACCCACAAAACAAACCAGCTGGAGTCTGGAAGTCTCCAAACGCTATGGACCCTCCTCTCCTCCAGAGAAGCAAGCCTGGCAACTCCTCCTGAATCAGGTTTGTTAGCGAGGGCGATTACAGCCCCCAGGGACCTGCAGCACCTGCAGTCAAGACCCCAGCGCTGCCGACCTGGCACAGATCTCCCAGCGTGGTTTGAAGTCGCAGTTTCCCTCCTCAACAAGGATTTTGCCAAGGGACAGACAAGGCTCTGAGCCTGCTTGCTGCTAACCTTCCCCCGTGACTTCTTCCAATGAGGAGAGCAATTGCTCTGCCCCCACTGGGCCACCAGCTCGCCGCGGGGTCCTTTGGGATGGACGGGAGCCAAACGGACCCTGCGCGGGAAGGGGCAGCTTGTTTCGGTCTCAGCACCCTGTGCTGGAGATGACACCTTTGTCCAGGCAGGCAGGAGCACTTCCTTTATTTAGTTTTCTTACCAGGCTTACATCAAAACACCAGCTGTGATCGAGTTCATTAAACAGAGTCACTGTGGCAGAATAAATATCCCGAGATAATGAGAGCCCGGTGCCAATCCAGGCAACCCCTCGCGTTCGCTCCTGACCTGCTGCTGCTGCCCCGGGCCGGCAGCAGGCAGCTCTGCCAGGAGAGGGTTTAGCCTGGCTTAAATATTTGGGCAAAACGTGGCTGGGAGAAGCAGCTCCAGCCTGCTTCTGCTTTCAGCAGGGATCGCAGTCCCCGGTCCTTCACCCTTCACAGCCTCCATCTGGTCAGGCTGCGGTCGGGCAGGGAAGCACCGCGCACGCAGAGCCGAGGTGGCGACACCCCCGACACCACGCCGCCTCTCATCCCCATCTCCATCCCTGACCCACGCTCCCAGGGAGGGGAGCACGGTGCCTTCCGTGGGCAGGCAGGTGGCGGCTGAGGAGGGAAGGGGTTAAAGGCCATAACTCAGAAATATTTCCTGGCAGGAAAATGGGACTTCATCTTTTTCCTCCAGCCACAGCGAGCCCAGCTTGCCACGCACCGCCACCTGCCCACCAGGACCAGCACAAGGAGTCGGCTTGTCCAGGAAGGTCCCATCCTGAGCCCCAGTTCCCAGGTCCTGTTCTTTCCTATTTAGTGCCCCAGAGCCTGTTGAAAACCTCCTCTTACACTTCATTTGAGCGGGAGCTGTGAGTTTCAGCAGAGAGCAATCATGCCTCCGGCAGCCCCCCAAGCACATGCTGAGCCACACACACGGCTATTATCTGATACCAAGGAGCCACACACATCACAGCCTAGAAAAAGCAGTTCCCATTTCAGCCCTGCCTCCCACTGCATCCCAGGGAGGCATTTCATCCTAGGTTGTCCGGTGGAGAAGGAGGCAAGAAGGAGCAGGACACAGCCAGCTCCCCATCAGCAGGGTTTCTGTCGGGGGAACGCATCCCCAAAGCAAATAATTAGAAATGAAAGCACTGAGGGTAGTTAGCTCTCGGTTCTTTTACCTCTTTCATTACTATTCTGGGTCTCCTACAGTTAACATCCTCCCAGCACTGCAGTCACACAAAATACCAGGGGCAGGTGGCAATTCCAGCCTGAAAGATGATGGGTTGGGAAGGGAGGGAGGCAGCGAGCCTGCCCGGGGCTGCAGCACCTAGCTGGAGGCAGCCTGCCTCCCGCAGCCAGGTCCTGGTGTTTCCATCCAAACACTTGAGGGTCCGGGTCGAGTTCTGCCAGCCCCACACCCGCAGGGGGTCACGGTGCATGTCCTGGGGGCTGGAGCTATTTTTAAGGGCTGGGGATGCAGGCTCTGCCCGGAGGTGGATGGATGCAGGGAGCTCTCCCTGTGTTTGGGGTCGGAGGGAGGCAGGGTGTGTGCACGGAGGGATCCAGGCACACAGCAGCACGGAGGGGTGCTGGATGTGCGCCCCCAGTCACCCAGTCCCTGTCCTCTCAGTGCTGGTGGGGAGCCTGTGAGGGTCTGGGGCCCCATCCCACCCCCCCAGAGACCTTCCCCACAGGGTGGGACACACAGGGGGTCCAGGCACGGGGCCGTACTCACCCACAGACCCGGTGCAGCCCCTGGGGCTCAATGCTCTCCTCCTCCTCGTATGTGGCCATGTTCTCCCCCAGTTTCAGGACACAGTCCGAGAAGCCTCGGTAGACATCCGTGCACGTGGTGCCCAGCACCCGGTGCCCTGCCAGCCACCGAGGGGACAGAACAAGCTCAGAGACCTTTGGGGACGGTGCCCACCTCCCTCCTGGGGCGACCCGGGCAGCCCTGGGCCACCAGGGCAGGGCGAGCTCCCCGTTCTGAGCGGGATGCATGCAAACCACGCACCCATTGCTTATTTCCCAGCCCTGCCAGTTTGGAGGGGGGGGGGGGGGGGGGGGGTCAGAGAGATGATGTGGGGGGCAGCCTGGGTGCCTCCCCCCCCCTGCCTGCCCTGCTCTAGCTGAGGACAGGAACAGGGGGGCACAGCCTGCGAGGAGCCCCCAGAGAAAAACCACAGGACAACGACACGGACAAGAGGCAGGGGACCCCCACCAGCACCCCCCCCTGCACACCCCACACACCAGCACGGGACACTGCCCCTGCCCAGAGCCCCCAAACCCAGCCCGGGCAGCACCTCCCCAGCTCCAGCACCCAAACCCCAGCCGGGGCAGCACCCACCACCCGCCGGGGGTCGCAGCCTTACCCAGGGCGACGAGCAGGACGAGCAGCACGGCCGTGCCCCGCCGCTGCCCCATCCCGCAACCCCAGTCCGAATCCCAATCCCAATCCCAATCCCAATCCCGTGCCAGTGCCCCCCATGGCCGCCAGCGCTCCCCGCCCCAGCTCCGGCCGCAGCTAATTAGCGGCTTTGACCACGGTTAATTAATGAGGGGGCCGGACCGCCGCTAATGAGCACCTGGAGGGGGGCAGCCCGGCTCCTCGTCGCGCCCCTGGGGCAGCGCCCCCCGGATCTGCGCGGCTGCCGGGGCAGAGCCTGGGGGGGCGGGAGGCACCCCCCAGCCCCCAGCCCGACCCTTTCGGACCTCCCCCGGCTGGTTTCGCACAGCCCCCGGCTGGGGTCGCCCTGCCCCTTTTCTGGATTCCGAAACCCGTCCCGTCCCTCCCTCCATCCCTCCCTCCTTCTCTCCATCCCTCCCTTCACCCCCCTCCCTCCATCCCTCTCTCCCTCCCTCCATCCCTCTCTCCCTCCATCCCTCTCTCCCTCCCTCCATCCCTCTCTCCCTCCATCCCTCTCTCCCTCCCTCCATCCCTCTCTCCCTCCATCCCTCTCTCCCTCCCTCCATCCCTCTCTCCCTCCATCCCTCTCTCCCTCCCTCCATCCCTCCTTCCCTCCTTCCCTCCTTCCCTCCATCCCTCCCCAGCCGCGCTCCGCACCCCCGACCCGTGCGCCCCGAGTGCCCCGTGCTGGGCTCGCCCCCCTCGCTGCCGAGGAAGCCCCGAGAGCCCCCCCCCGCCCCGCACCCCCCGGAGCTGCAGCTCCCGGCTCTTGGCCTCAGGGCATGAGGACCCCGCTGCCCCCCAGCAGCAGCAATCCGGGCAGGACACGGGGTGCCGCGGGGCCGTGCTCCCTCCTCGTGCTCCTGCTCCACGCTTTTTGCTTTCTGCGCTCGCCCCCGGGCCCGGCCGCCACTTGTAATTTCGCAGGGTAAACCAAGGCCAAACGTTAAACAAAGACCAAAGTGCGTGTAGGTTCAAAGCCTTAAACTTCAGCACCTACAGCTATAAGACTTTGTTGATCCTGGCACCGGCAATTCCCATCGCTGCAATATCCTGAAGGGGACCGTACGGCATTTTGCATCCTTACAGCCTGGCCCTGGCTCTTGGCCAGCGAGCCACTTTCCTTTACTCCAGCCGAAATGGGAGCGGAAGGTTTCCTGGCAGCTTTGGTGACATCGCTCTGGGGGCTGGGCACGTCCCAGCTCACAGCCTGGTGACAGCTCTGCCACACCAGTGGCCCATTAATCCTGCTGGTGGATCAGCCCACCACCTCCTCGCGTAGGAGATGGGCGACAGTTTTCTCTCCTTTTCCAGGCTGGAGAGATGGGGATAGCTGGGGTTTTGCCTGCGAGGCTGGTGGGAAAATGCTGCCGTGCTCCCCTGAAGGAAACCCAGGGGAGCAGAGCCCTGCAGCTGCTAACTGCCTGTGTAAGGCTCCTGACCCTGGCCAGGCATCTTGGGGACTGCTGGTCCCCGAGCCCAGCAGGGGCATAGCTTTTGCTGGTGCCTGGTGATGGGGTGCATGGAGGAAAGATTTCCAGCCCCTCTGTACACGGGCATCACCCCCGACGTCTCCAGCCCCTCAAATCCAAAGCAAGTGGAACCCACCGACCTGCAAACGCAGCGGGATGCCAAACCAAACACAACTCTCGGGCAGAACGTCTGGGTCAGGAAGACACAGCTCGCTCCCTTTATTCGCAGCGCAATGGCTCGGTGTGTCGCCCCACAGACCTCCTCTTGGCAGCTCACCTCCTGCTCCTCCCAGCCCCGAACCTCCGGCAGCCCTGGAAGGAAAGCCAGCAGCACGGCCACCTCGCTAACGAGCTGGGCCTTAATGGGGGTCCCCGAGGCAGAAAGACCCCCGCTCAGCCAGCAGGGCACGCTGCACGTTGGGGTTCGTACCGATGGCAGCGGTGCCTCGCCCTCACTGCGGGTAGCGGATGGTGAGCACCTGCTCCAGGCTCTCGCCGCAGGAGCGGGTGCAGCAGGGTTTGACCCAGCGCTGGGCCGACGGCCGGCAGAGCACTTTGGGGGCTGGCAAGTGGAAGCGCTGGGGCAGGGTCCCCAGCATGTCCTTCTTGGCCTCGCCAGCCCCCCAGTTCTTGGCGAGTGGCTGGGGGTCCCCCAGCGGGGTCCCCGTCTCGGGGTCCATGGGCACATCCTTGCTGCTGGTGGCGTTGGTTGCCGGGCTGCCGACGGCCTCCTCCGTGACCTCCTGTGGCTTTGGTGTGAGGTGGCACATCCTGCGCCCAAATCCAAGAAGAAGAAGGGCACATTTGTCCTGCCCTGGGCAGCCCAGCCAGCACCAGGGCATGGCTCAGCGCGGCCCCATCAAACAGCCCACAGGGAGGGAGCACGGAGGGAGAGGCTCTGGAGCACAGGGAAATGCCTGTGCCAGGCCACCATGGGCTGCAGTGCCCATGGGGTGCAGGGAACGGGGCGGTTTGGTGAACCCCAGGCTGGCCCTGAGCCCAGAAACCTCCGGTACGGCTGAATCCGGCACCCTCCCAGACCAGCCCAAACCCACCTCTGATTCACATCCCTGCGGTTTATCCCCCTTTAGGTCATCCTCACCCCTCCAAATTTGTGCCTTCGCGTGGCAAACAAGCAGGGCCGGGGGCGCGGGGCCCCTCTGCCCCCCCGACCTACCTGGGAGGGACCGGCAGGAGGCCGGGCAGCCTCTGCGCTGCGAGCGAGTGCCAGCACTGCACGGCCACGGCATGCAGCCGCAGGATCCTGCGGTTCGTGCGCTTCAGCAGCCTGAGCAGCGACAGCTCCTTCAGCACCTGCGGAGCGGGGCGGGCAGGGTGAGCACCCCGAGCACCGCAGCCCCCCGCGCAGCCCCGCCGCGGGGACCCTTACCTTGCGGAGATGGCTTTTTGGATCCCTGCTGCCCAGCGGGCAGGGCTGGTCCCCCATGTCTCCAGCCTGGGAGAGGGAAAGGCAAGGAGGCAGGTTAGGGTTAGGGCTAGGGTTAGGGTTAGGACTGGGGTTAGGGTTAGGGTGGCATCGAGCTCGTCCCAGCAAGCATCACCGCAGGTTTGCACTCCCTGGGCTCCTTTGGGGACGTGGGGACATGTCCCCACAAGGCAGAGGTGCGTAATTCGGGTAACCCAGCGGGGGCTCCTCCCAGCCCACGGCATTGCCCATGGATGTCCCCACGATGGTGGCCTGGGGGGGCACAGTGCCATGCCGTGGGGCTGTACCTCCTGAGGGGCAGCCGGCTCCTTTTTGGGGGCCTCAGATGGCAGTGTAGGGCCGCAGGGTGAGGCGCTGGGGCAGCGGCAGTGGGGGACAAGGGCTGGGTTGTGCTCGGAGCTCATGGTGGCAGCGAGGACAAGGGCTGTGACCTCACGCCTCTGTGACACCAGAGCTCCGGTCTCAGCGCCCAGCTGCGCAAAGGGGACCAGGGACGGTCCCGTAATGGGGGGCACAGCTTAATGGGGAGTCAGCTTGGGTGACACAGCTCAAGAAGTGGCTGGGAGCAGGGCTCCCATTCCCTTCCTGGGGTATGGGAAAGCTGCAGGACCCCTCTGCTCCGGCTGGGCCCAGGGAATTGGGCAGGGACAGCCCAGGAGACTGGGTGGGGACAGGGGAGCTGCCAACCTGACCATGGATGTCCTCGAGCAGGTCCTGGGGGCAGGGCGGGTGCACGGAGCAGCTCTGAAGCGCAGAAGGGACAGGGCACAGGGCCAGGTCTGCAGGTCGAGGGTCATCCCGTTCCTTCTTCCATCATCCCACAAGCCGGCAGCAAGCGAACCTGAGTAGGGCCAAAGCCCAGCAGTCCGGGTACAGCCCTGGGGGAGATTTACCCACATTTACCCGTGCCCGACCGCTGGATGTGGGCGGCAGCAGGACACGGCTGCACTGCCACGTGCTTCATTCAGCTGGGCACATCATGGGGGGAGACCAGGCGAGGAGGTGAGCCCAGCGCACTCGGGGACCTGCCGAGGAGAGCACCACACCACTGCCACGAGCAGCTTTGGAGGGCTGCCTTGTGCGGGTGTGAGCTATAAAACCTTGTTGTGGCTGAACTGAGACCTCCTTGCGTTTGTGTCCGTACGTGAGCATGCATGCACACTTCCCACACTTCAATCCCCGATGGCATCTTCCCATTTGAAGCGCTCCCTTCCTCCCCTCCTGCCCAGAGAGGAGGAAAACCAAGCCGTGAAGGAACCAAAAGGCTGGTGAAAAGCAGCGGGGCAGAAACAAGCAGCTATCCCTACCTCGCACGGTGGGCAGGCAGCTCCTCTCCTCTGCGGTCCTGGCTGCGAGCATCTCTCCCAGCCCCGTGGTGCCTTCAGCACCGTGCTGAGCATCCCTCAGCTCCTCGGGGCCGGGGCTGTGTGACCACACCGGGGTGACGGGGCAGGCACCCACGGTGAGCCCTGCTTCCCCGGCCCGGCCGCCCATCCAACGTCAGCAGCTCCGCGTGCTTCCCCGCCGCCGTCCCCGGCTCTCGGTACCCAGATGACTGTGAGCAGCGCTTTGCCAAGCCGGGGAAGGTGTTTTCACCCAGCCGTGTTTAACCACAACACAGCGACAGAGAAGGTGGCTTAAATGTCACTGCTGGAGGAGGCTGTTTCGGCTGCTCCTCCTCTCACTTTCCCCGCCAGCTGAGCGGGGCCTGGGTGGGTGTCGGGACCCCGAGCTGCCGGGATGGTTTTGGGAACAAGGACACACCGGGATGCCCAGCCCTCGTGCAGCACCAGCTCCACGGGCTGTTTGCAGGAGTCCCCAGGGCCACCCTCTCTCCCCGTGGGTTCCCACATGGCAGCATCAACGGGGTCACCGTGCCGAGGGTGCAGCCCACCAGCGTCCCCATCCACCTCCATCCCCAGCCCCCTTCCCACCCTGAGGGCTCAGGTCGGGGGGCCACGGCCCCGCAGCCCATAGCTGGAGGGTCCCACGTCCCCTCCTGCGGCTGCCTCAGGAGGAGGCGGTGAGAGCAGGAGCGCTGCACAAGGCAGCCTCCCACGTGGCCCGTGGTGACCTTCCCCACCGCACGCAGTGCGCCCCGGTGCCGTGGCAGACAGGGCGGCTCGCGCACCCTCTGGCTCCCACTTGGCCCCCCCAGCAGGTAAGGGCTGCACCGGCCCCCGGCCAAGGCGGGGGGCTCTGGTTTGGGGCAGGGAATGGGGAGCGGGGGGCTCCAGGCAGGAGGTAATGGGGTGTCCGAGCTGTTTGGGGGAGCAAAGTGCTTTGGGGGAGAGCCTGGAGCTCGGCAGTGCCGTGCTGGGGTGAGCAGGAGGGTGAGGGAACGTCACCTGGTCTGGGGGTGTGTGGCTTTGCACCCATCTGAGCACCCAGGGTGGCTGTCCCTGCCAAGCTCCTGTCCTCCCCTGGCCCCACAGACAGCAGGGAAGTTGCAGACCCCATCCCATTTTGCCCACCCTTCACGGTGGTATGGCACAGCTCTGCTCCGAGGGCTAACGAGGCTGGTCCCGGGCACCAGGGCAGAGAGATCCCGCTCCCCCCAGCCTCTCCGCAGCCCCTCGCCAGGCCGTGCCCTCACCCTGCAGTGGTGCAGAGCAGCTGCAGAGGGCACAGCACCCACCTGGTGCTGGCTGGGGGCTGCTGCAGGCATGTCCAGCTCAGAGATATCACCCGCTTGGGGCCAGTTGTGCTGCATTTCTATTAAGCCAGCTGAGTTTTAAAGCTGTTGCTGTGCAGGAAAAAAAAAAAAAAAAAAAAAAAAAAAAAGAAAAAAAAATTAAAAAAATCATGATTATGGCAGAAAAGAGCATCCCTGAGTGGCCGGGCTCTGTCACTAACCCTTGCAGCTTGTGTAGCCCCCGTGAAAGTAAAAAGAGCTGGTGTGGTTTCCCTGGCGTGGGAAGCCAGCCAGGGCTGGGAGCCGAGCACAAGGGGAGAACAGTGGGGGCGGTGGGACCTGCGGCTGGCATTCAGAAAGCCAGAGAAATAACTCAGCACCAGCTGAACCTGCTGCTTTTAGGCAGCTCCTGCCCAACTTCAAAGGGGCTCAACCTCACTCTTGCATCTGTTCTGCCTCCTGGTGCCACTGCCTGACCCACTACGGGTCACATCGGCCCCAAGTCCTAGGAGGGGCTTCCCTTGCCCCCCGTCAGCCCTCCCCAAACCCCCCATGGGAGCCCCGAGCTGTCACGGTGAGATGGGGATGGAGCCAGCCCAGCCTGGCCCTGGCCCCTTCCCCCTGAGGTGCCACCCTGTCCCCGCAGCACCTACAGCCCCGAGGGGTGCAGGGACGAGCCAGCCCCGAGGCAGCATCCCCCCAGGGCCTGATGCTCCTCTGCCACGGGGACCGATGTCACCAGCATGGGATTATTGCCAGCCTCACAGATGCTGTGCGCCCAGCCCCACCACTTCCCAGCCCTGTAACCCTGCTCCTGGTGCTCTCCTAGATGCTCCTGCTCGCCGAGCCCCACGGGTGACGCAGTGCCTCCGGGACCTGCCCGCAGCAGCCCCACAAAATGTCCCAAGAAGGGGGGCTGCCGGAGGGTGCCGAAAGCAGGACCGTCACGGGGGGGCTCAGCCTGCCCCCGAAGAAGCGGGAGATGACAGCGAGGAAGGCGCTGCCGGCCCCGGGCAGCCCCAGGCACTGGGGCTCCACACCAGCTCCAGGTGCCTGGGTGCTGCCGGGGGGGCCCAGGGCTGCCTGCCCCTCGCCCCAGCACCCACCCCGCTGCGTGAGGCCTGTGGCTCCTGCGGGCACCCAGCAGCCATGGGCACGATGCGCCCTGCCTGGGCACACGAGGGACCCCGGCTCCACCACAGGCACTGCTGATGGGGCAGCAGGGGGCTGCCCACAGCCCCCGGGCATCACCGCCACCTACAGAAGGGGCTGGGGCACCCCCCGAGGCTGTCCCGGGGCCAGCAGCTGCCTGCACGCCCCAGCCTGGATGTCCCCCAGCAGGCAGCACGGGGACAGGCAGGACATGGGGATAGGGGTGGTGGGGGCCCTGCCAGGGCTCTGGTCTGCAGCCAGCCCGGTGGCACCAGCTGGGGCTGGGAGCGCAGGGGGCACAGAGCTGGGCGGGGGGCTCCCCCCAGTAACCCCATTGCCCACAGGCAGTGTCCCCAGGGCACGGGTGTATTACGGACTGGCAGTGGGTACGGGCAAGCTGAGCAGGGCAGCTGCCAGCCTGCACGATGCCAGTGTCCCCCCACCCACACCAAATCCCTCGGAGCCCCCCAGCCCCTCACCTCCACCTTCCACCAGCGCTGCCCCTCCGCAGCCCCCTCCCAGGGTGGCTTCCCCACAGGGGACAGGCGAGGAGCCTGCTGACACGGGGACCGTCCCCACGGTGCCCACCCCGGTGCCTGCCCACATTTCCACCTCCCCAGGGCTGACCCCCACAGCACCGTCCCACGCGTTGCTTTACTCCCAGCCGCTCTGCCCCGCGGTCGCGTACTGGCAGTGCCGAGCCCCGGCCGGCACCGGGGGGCTCTGGGCCATGCTGCTGCCCACGGCCAGCACGGCCTTCGTGCTGCCCCACTTCCAGCGGGGCTCCCTGGCGGTGCTGCCCGGCGGCGAGCAGAGGAAGGTGGAGGAGCTGCGGGAGGAGGATTTCCTGCGGTGCGCGGCGGCTGGCACCGAGCTGCGCATCAGCTCGTGTGTGGTGCGGGGCATCCGGAGGAGCTCGCACGCCGGCTTCGCCTCCCTGCGGGTCTGCCTCGGGGAGCAGGACGGGCAGGTGCGTGAGGGGCTGTCCTCGGGAAGGGGATCCCCACGTCCCCAAACGCACGGGGGCCGTCACAGTGCAGGCACTGACATGAGCAGCCATCCCCTGCGCTCTCATCACCCAAAGGAGCTGCCTGGGCTTTGCAAATATTTTTCCCCAAAAGCTCTGCGCCTCCAGGAGCTGGCAGTGAGGGCTGCCAGGTGCAGGGAAGCGGGCAAGGACATCAGTCCTGCTCTGCGCGGAGGGAGTGGGGCCGCGGGGAGAGGCAGGCCAGGCTGCATGGTCCCACCTACATGTCCCCACCAGATCACCAGCCTCATCCTTAGGGGACCCTTCCAAGCATCAGCCCCAGAGAGCTGAGAGCGCGCAGGCAGAGCGGGACCAGCCGGCCCTGGCACCCTAACCACGGAATCGGTGGCTTTCCTCAACGCCAGGCTGGCCCCAGCCCTACAGAGGAGAGGGTCAGAGGCCAGGGAAGGCCGAAACGGGTGAACTCCAGCTCCGCCACCAAGCTGCTGCATGGCCTTGGTCACGTCTCCTGATGTGGGAGGGAAAGAAGGAGCTGCGGGGTGTGGTGGGGCTGCTGGGCTTGTGGAGGGCAGCTTGGGAAGGAGGTGGCCAGCCTCCCAGCCTCAGGAGGCTGCCCTTCAGCAGTGGGGCAAGCAGGGGGTGCTGGTGGCATTGGGGCTGCTCCTGATGCGGGTGCTGGTGGCATTGGGGCTGCTCCTGACGCGGGCCCTCTCCTCGCCCTGCCCAGGTCTCAGTGGAGGTGCTCCAGGAGTTTCCCTTCTTCGCCCGGCACCGGGGCTGGGTGTCCTGCTGCCCTCACAGGACCTGCCAGCTCTACCAGCTCCCGTGCCAGCAGCTGGCCGTCGGGGACATCTGCATGGTGTGGAGCCTGAGGAGGCAGGGACACGACACCCACGGGGCTCAGCGAGAGCCTCCTGGGGACCGCTAGCCCTGGTGGCCACCGCGTGCCCCCGAGGGGCATGGCCAAGGCGCCGGGCAGTGCGGCCCCGCTCCCCCCGCTGAGCTGGCCCCCACGCTGCGGGATGCTCATTTCTCAGCAGCCACATTCCTTCGGGGGTGTTTATGGCTTTGCTGTCTCCCCGCTGTCCCGGACTAAAATCTCCCCTTTTAAGGGAGCCTCGGGAACTCGGTCGCTGGAGTTTCAGAGGCTGCTCCCTCGCAATTTATTGCCTTGGGGAAAAAAAAAAAAAAAAAAAAACCAACAACTTGCCTTGTTTTTCTCTTTGCTCCACGATTTACTGAGCGAGTCAAGCTGCGTCTCATTCCCAGCGCTGCGTGCAAAGAATAAGATCTATTTTCACCACCGAGTGATTCACCTGCCTGGCACTAGCTCACCTTTCACTTAGCAGCTGTCTCCCTGCGCAGCTCCATCCTCGCCTCCCGCCCCGCAGCACCCTGACTCACCTCCTGTTTTCTACAGACCTGTAATAGAAGGGAGAAACCTGACCGGGAGCAGCAGGAGGAACGAGTCACGTTGCGTTTTCTCCTGATGACGAGCACGCTTTGATGCTGGCTTCCCCGGGGACCTTTGGCAGGGGCTGAGCTCTGTGTCCTGGAAAGAAGATGTGTCATTTCCTACCTGGGCTGGCGACCCGGATCTCCAGGGGACACCTCCCAGGGACCTGGGAATTGCAGTTAGGGCGAGTGCTGGTGACACACGACAATGCCATGAGCCTGCACCCGCGGCACAAGCGAGGCAGGATGCTGCCGCGGGTAGGGGCAGACCCTGCGGGTATCTCCCAGGGGCCGGCAAGGCTTGTAGTAGGGAGCCCAGGGAGCAAGTGGAGACTCTCCACCACCTTCAGTGTCCCCTCCGTCCCCTCCTGCCTTTTGGCCGGGGGCAGGCACGCCTGGCCAGGAGCAAAACTCATTACGCGGGGCTGGCTTGCCTGCGTGCGTATAATGGGACTAAAATGGGTGCCCCGCTGCGCAGCACGGCTTGTGCTGAGGAGCCGGGATGAGTCAGTCTCCGTGCGGATGATATCAGAGCTTCTCCAGTCCCCTCCCCGCCAGGCGGGACGGAGGGGACGCAGCAGCGGGGTGCCCGTGTGCGGGGTCCCTCGGCGCTGCCGGTGCCGTCACTACCGTGGGGATTTGGGGAGCCACAGGGAGCTTGCGAGCACAGAACCGGCCTCAACGCCTCACAGGGGAAAGCGGTGCCAATCGGCGCAGACATCTCACATAGCAGAGACCTGAGCTAATTCCCTGGCCCTGCCTCTCGCCTCCCCGCCGGCAGGGCCGGGCAGGGCCGAGGGGTCAGCAGCAGGGAGAGCTGATGCTGGAGCACGCTGCCTGGATGCGTGCCGGGTGCTCGGAGCTGGGGGCAAGCGAGGGCCGGCGGCTGCCCCGAGAGCCTCCCCCTTCCTGCCACCGTCTCCTGAGCAAAGCTCGTCCCTCGCACCCTGCCGCACCCACGGGAGCTGAAGCCAGCAGCCGTGGGCAAGAGCAGGGGGTGCAGGAACAGGTCCCCAGCTCAAACCCACTTTCAGCAGCAGGAGGCAATTTGGGGACAGCAAAGGGACAGTAGCCAAAGCAGAGCTGGGACGCAAACAATACCCAGTTATCTCCAGCCATGCAGACAGCGAGATAAACAGGCTGAGAGGGGCCGGCAGGATGCCACAGATGCTGGGAACTCCCCGGGAGCCAGAGGAAAGGACGCAGAGGCCTGGAGCAGCCTGCGTGCGGGGCTGGCGCTGGGCACGGCGGGCACCGAGTCACCCCGCTGGGAGCAGCCCTGCTGGAAGTGGGCAAAACACCCCAAAAGGGGATTTCGAAGGTGCTGCTGGGGGAAGTCGGGGTGAGCTGCGGAAGGAGTCCACAGCCCGGCCACAGAGCGAGCTGTCCGAGCTGCGTCAGCTGCCCGTTTGGGGAAGAAAAGCGAAAAAAAAAAAGGGAGCGTGAATCACCAGCGCGCTCCCTGCCCTGCCACAGAGGCTGCTGTCCCCGCCACGCGTGGGGCAGAGCTCCCAGCTCCCCCGCCGGCTGCCAGCGGGCTGCAGAGGGGGTGACGCTGCCCAGCCGTGCCCCCCACCCCACCCCGGGGACCAGCGACCCTACAGGGGCACCAGCACCGCGGAACATCCCCCCCCCCCCAGGACCTCTCCTCTCCATGCGCACCGGCTGCTGCGCGCCGCCCCCCTTTTTCCACTTGTCCCCCCACCCCAGCGGCCCCATCCCCTCTTGGGGGACCCGGGGGGGGTCCCCCCGCTGCCGGTCCCCGCCCGCCGGGGCCGGGCTCGGCGGCACCGCCCCGCGCAGCGCCCAGCACCGCCCCGCAGCGCGGCATGGGCGAGGGGCGGCCCGCGGCGGCCCCGAGCTGAGGCGGCCCGGCAGCAGCAGCCGAAGCCGAATGTCGGGCTCCGGGGCTCGGAGCCGCAACCGGCGGCTGCCCGGTAAGTCCCGGCCGGTAAACGGCGGGGGGAGGTCGGAGGGGTTGGATGGGGGAGGGCGGGCAACGCGGTACCCCCCCCCCACCCCGGTCTCCTCGTCCCGCGGCGCAGCTCGGGGGTGCTCCTTGCAGAGCTCGCCTCGAAGCCCGGCCCTAATAAAACGGGGGCCCCCAACCCCCGAGCCCCGGTGCTGGCCCCCTGCACCCCGGCTGGTTTGTGAGGGGCTGCCCGGAAAGCTCCGTGCCCGGCGGGGGGATGCGCTGCGGGGGCACCTGCCCGGAGAGAGCCCGAGCTCGGGCACCTGTTGGGGCACAGGTTTGGGGCACGGTGGGGTGGGCACCCCCCGGGCCCCCCCCCCCCCCCCAGCACCCGGAGGAGCGGGTGCCCCCACTCCTGTAAGGTTTAGGGCCAGAGGAGGCCGAGCGGAGCGACAGCACGTGCGAAGGTGTCAGGGGACGGGGTGCCGTAGCCCTGCCTTGCGTCTGGCCCCTCCTGGGCACCGCGCTGCCCTCCCGGCTGCCCCGTCCTCCCGCTTCTGCGGGAATTGGATAAGGGACCGTAAATAGCAGGGTCTTATGACACAGCCTCTGCTGGGGAAAGAGCTCCGGGCGGCAGGGATATTTTTAGTGCTGAGACGCAGGGGATTTGGAGATCGCTCAGAGGAGCGCAGGCGACGAGGCCGCTGCGCAGGCAGGGGCTGTGAGGTGCCCTGTCCTTCCCGTCCCGTCACCCCCCCGCTTTTCCTAGCAAACGGCTCTGCCAAAACCACCGCCTCCCTCGCACTCGCCTGGTGCATTTCCTCTCACCGGGGCTAGGGTTATTTTTTGCTTTGCTGGACACGAGGTCAGGCGTGCCGGTTGGGAAGGGACCGCGCAGGGAATTCACACTCAAGCAGCCAGTGTCCGGGCGTCCCCTCCCTGCCCTGCACACTCCTCAGCGGCGTTCCCAGCTCTCCCCTCCGGCTGCTTCTCCCGAGGCTGAAGGAGCTGAGAGCCCCTGGGCCTTCCTTGTGCCACAGTGGTTTTGCTGGGGCAGGGCTGAGAGGGAAACGCTTGTGACCTCTGCGGGGCGTCCCAGAGGATGCTGTGGCAGCCGAGGAGCTGCCTCTTCCCCCGCCCCGATCTCCTTGCAGAGGCAGGGAGCGCGAGGTGCATCCCGCGAGCCAGCGGCAGCGGGGTGCCCCAGACCGCTCTGGAGGTGCACGGTCAGGGGGTCGGCTCTGGGAAAGCGCAGGGAGAGGGGCAAAGGAGACCGCGTGAGGCTGCCCCAGCTCTGTAGGGAACGAGCCCAAGCTCGGCGCAACCTCTCATTTAAACTGCACGCCTCGCCGTCACCCCTTTCCAAAGAAGGTCCTGAAAAACAAAACTCGACTCCCTTGAAATTTCCACGAGGTATCAAAGAGCTACGGTCTGAAGGAAAGGCCGTCCCCATCCCCTCTTGGCCTCGTGCCTCCGCTAACAAGCCTTCTCCCACCCCCGAGCACACCCCTCCCATTCACCAGCACAGAGGGGGGTTTGTACCGGGATCCCGCAGACAAGGAGAAATGGAAAACGCGTCTCCTCGCCGGGGAAACGCAGCCAGACAAGTGAAACGCGCTCAGCTCGCAGCGTGAACGCTGGCTGAACACCTTTCCATGGGTGCTCCCTCGAGCTCTGTTCTGCCCTCGCCCCATGCTAGCCACATCCCAGGAGCTGCTCCCCTTCCTTCCCACGGCAGGGAGGATGCGGACGGGGCAGCTGGCAGCGCCTCACTGCCCGGCGAGCCGTGAGAGCCGGAAGGATCTGCAGGCAGCGGGGTGCTCGGTGCCGGCCCAGGCGCGCGGGAGGTTCAGCCACCACCGAGGAGGGCCTGGCTCTGAATGCAGATAAGCCTCCGGCCCCTTGGCTGAGCTCGCTGTAGTAATAACCATGACAATAGTAATAAAAGGCAGGCCACCAGCAGGTACTGACAAATCCCCCGCGGAGCACAGGGGCCGCATTGTGCGTGTGAACGTGTCCCTCGGTGGGAACATGCCAGCCGGATGAGACAATCCCCGCCACTGACAGCCAGGGAGCATGACCGGCCGTCACATGGGGAAGGGCAGCGGCAGGGAACGCTGCTCTCCTTTATGTCCCCAGCCAGGGTTGCTGAGTAGCAGCCACACACTAGCAGGGCTGTTTGCTCCTCCTGTGCCCGGCAAGGCGCGGGAGGAGGGGGGAGGCTCCGTCCCCGACTCTCACCACGGTCACGGGTCAGGCAGAGCCCAGCGGCGCAGCTGCCGTCTCCCGCTGCCGGCGTTACGTACATAATGGCATCTCAGTGCTCGTGCCCAGCGCCCCGGCCAGAGCTCACAAACAAGTTCATAAACAGGTCCTGCTGATTTCTCCCGCAAGAGAAATCCCGGCGTGCCCTCCCCATGCGCCCACAGGAATGCTGCCACCAGCACTGGTTCCGGCTGTCCCCGTCGCGCCCTTCCGAGATGGACAGCGAGAACGTGAACGGCGAGGATCAGCCACGCTCACAGCACCACAGGCAGCACCTGCCAGCATTTTGGTTTATTTTGCATTTGCACTGCAGGATTTGGAGACTCTCCACCTTACCCTGAAATCAGGGCGCCTTTGGGAAGATGCTGCACAGAGAGAGCTGGTCCATCCCCCCCAAATCTGGGAGCCTGAAATGAGACAAGGCGGGCAGGCGAGGGGGTCACGTCCTCCTTCTGATAAAAAGCTGGCACAGTCTGCACTCTGAGCCCAGCCCGATGAGCTCTCCTCAGCCCTGAGGAGCATGATGAACCCTGGGCTGTTTGCCACAGATTTGGCACAGCTGGGCTGGGGGGCAGAGCTTTGCCTGGGGGAGACAGGACAGGGCTGGCTCCAGCAGCAGCAAAGCAGCAGCTCTGTAATTAGTGCCCTGGTCACCTCCGTCCCTGTCCCAGTGCAGCCCCTCCTTGTCCCTGGCCGAGCCCTGCTGCAGGTGGCAAGGCAAAAACCTCCCCTGCGCTCCGTGCTGAGGGGCAGCAGCACCCGTCAGCTGCTGGTTAAGCAAAGCTTAACCTGGACTGTGCTTTTGCCACCACAGCTCTCAGCCCAGGTTCTGCTCGGCACCGCAAGCCTCTGCGGGTGCCCAGTGCTCAGGTCAGACGTGCCAAAGCAAAGGGCCCTTCAGGCGGCCAGGGCTGCTGCCCCGGCCATCCCAGGAACACGCTGAGCAGTCAAAAGAGGAGCGGGGCCACTTCCAAAAAGAGCTCCTGAGGCAGGGGCCTGGGGTTCAGCTGAAGGATGTCCCAGAGAACGGGGTGCAGAGGGCAGAAGAGCACTGAAAGGGCTCTCGGGATGTGACGTTTATCTCCGGGACATCTCCCCAGGCGCGCCGCCTCTCTCCTGTTGGGGTCCGACACCACTGAATGTTGCTGACAGCCCCCCGCTGCCCTCGCCCCTGCTCCTGCCAGACAGGGTGGGGATGCTGAGCGCTGGCTGCTGCTCGGCTCCCTCCCTAGCCCGGAGGAGTGGAAGGTTTGGGCTGCGCTCAGGCAAAGCAGGGGATGTTTGTTTGGTTCCCTTGGTTACTGCACTGCCTGCTCCAGTAATCACATTTTCCTTGTGCCGGCTGGGCCAAGAGCTGCAGAGAGGAATTGCGGAACAAGTGAGGCCGAACACCAGCCTGGGAACAGCCAGGGTCACTAGCCGCAGCCCCTCCGTGGCGTTTGGGTCCTACCTGCTGTGGGTACCCAGCCCCCGAGGGACGCACCAGCTCCTGGGATGCAGCACGAGGCTCACTTCTGCTTTCCTTCAGCAACTGCCCAAGGGCTCTGTCGTTCCCGTGCGAGCCAGGGACACAAGCACCAGCGCTGAACTGCAGGAGGAATTACAGGAATGAAAATGTTTGTGCAGGCAGAAGCCAAGCTGGCTGTGCAAGCAGGGGATGTGAGCGCGGGAGCCTGCGAGCGTGGGTGCGGCTGTATTTATAGCGACGGTGGCGGCAGGGGTGGCAGCAGGGGTGAGCGTGTGCAGGGCTAACGAGGTTCCTAATCCCTTTTGTTCCTTATGCATTCCTCAGCCCAGAAAGCCTGGAGCACTGACACCAATTCTTGTTCCAGGGAGTTTCCCCTGCATGTTGACATTCACAGGCACCCTCTGTTTTGCAGCAAGAAAGATGAATTCCGAACATGTGCAAACCGTGGCTGATCTCACATCAACACCCTTTCCCCCCTCGATAATTTACTTCAGCAGCAGTGAAAGCAGCATGCGGCCTCCCAGCTCCTAGCTGCCCTGAATCTCAGAAGTGAGGTCTGAGGCTCCGGCACAGCGAGTGCTGGTGGTGCCGCCACTCCAGCGTGTCACAGCCACTCACGGTGACCAGATCACTGTGCAGCAGCAAAGCGGAGCAGAAGGGAATCACCTAAGCTCCAGCACAGCAGCGCCATGTGAGCTGGGACGGGCAGGAGGGCTCGGACAGCCCCGCCTGGCCTGACCCTCCTTGCCTTCCTCCCCAGCCGACATGGAGCAGGGGCAGCGCAGCCTGGACACGGAGCAGATGCAGCAGCAGCAGCTGAAACTACGGGAGCGGCAGAAGTTCTTTGAGGAGGTTTTCCAGCACGACGTAGATTTCTTCTTCCCTGTGTCTCACCTGCAGATAGAGCATCGGAGACGTAAGTGCTGCGGGCACCGGCACGGGGCTGGGGGTATTTCAGGGAGCTGGCATAGCCGTTAGAGAGGGGCTGGATGTCCCCAGTCCAAAGGCAGCTGGGGACGTGCCTGTCCCACACGGACACAAGACCACACACACTGCGTGTGGGTGTACGTGCGGATTACTCACACCACTTAACCTAAGGCACTGAACGTGGGTACCCTGGCTGGCTCCCTGCGTAGTTACTGGCTTGAGACAGGCTCCTCCAGACAGCAGTTTGGGACAGGAGCAGGGGATGCAGCGAAACAGCGAGGTTTTCCAGAGGGATGTTTTAAGGAAACAGGATTCTCCCGGGGACCTCTTACCAGCAAGTGGAATTCAGTTTCCCACTGCAAGGCTGGCCTCCCACTCTGGGGTCCTGCCTGGCATCTGTGGGACAGACAGACCCCGCCCCACAGGCTATCAGCGCCCTTTGCCTGGCACTTGCACTCACCTTTTTGCTGGCCTCTCTCTCCGCAGCCCCCTTAGGCAGCATTTCCTCCATGGAGGTGAACGTGGACATGCTGGAGCAGATGGACATGATGGACCTGTCAGACCAGGACACCGTGGACGTGTTTCTGGGCTGCGGGACAGAGGAGAGCAGCGGTTCTGGGCCCCTGCCAGGTACAGGCAGCCGGAGCACTTTGCGGTCCAGCACGGGAGCTGTTCCTGCCCCCAGCATCCCCACCAGCTCCTCCTTCGGCCCTGGCCGCCCTGCTCTGTCAGCCGCCCATCCCGGCGCTCAGCGTGCCTGCGTACACACGCACACCCCCTGTACAAAGACAGCCCCTTTACCCTGGGCTGGTCCCTGCCTCTGTCCACCTCCACAGCCCGGAGGTACAGAGCCCGTAAATGTATTTCGCTGCAGAAGGCAAGAGAGCTCAGACACTTTCCAGAGTCTGCGGGGCAAATTCTCTTGTCCCGAAGCTCCTCCAGAGCAGCCCGTGTCTTGCCGTGATGTTCTAGGGCCCCACCAGGCTGCAGAGCTCACTGGACTAAGCAGGGAGGCAGCGGGAGCCCTCCTCTCCCCAGCCAGTTCCCATAATCCAGCAGCGGAGCTGTGCTGAGGTCCCACAGGCGAAGCCTGGGGTGCCAGCACCCCACGCACATGCGCTGCAGCGAGTCACCGAGGCCAACCCAAACACCTCCCAGCACATCCTGCCGGCCGCAGCCGGCAGCCTCCCGCAGCGTGGCTCCGAGCCGTGCCTCACGCGAGGCAGAAAAGGCTCCGCTGCCAAAAATGGGGAAGGAATGCAAGGCACGGCCTAGCGCCAAGCTGGGGGGGGGGGTGAGAGGGGGAACGGCAAACGCGTGGCTCCCACTGCACCTGAAAGTGGGGTACGGGGGGGGCAGTGCAGCCTGCGGAGGAGCAAGGTGCGTTGGTGGGGATACCCGTGAAGTTTGGGGGGCAAGAAGCCTCCAGAAGCCTTTTTCTTCCTTCTCTTACCTCCCTCTGCTCCAGGGGCGGACGCCAGCCAGTGCGCAGAGGAAATCACCCTACCAGTGCCCAGCGCAGCCGCGACCAAGTCACGCATTTCCTCCACGTCGTCCGTCTCCACGGATCCCAACAGCTTGGACACCAGCGAGGAGGGGGCCGAGACCCCCGTGGTGCAGTCGGACGAGGAGGACCTGCAGGAGGACAGTCCTAAAGAGCAGGCGGCCAGAAGCTAGCAGCCAGCTCTGCCCCGCTCCCATCCTCCTCCGTACGGACCTGCCAGCCTGGAGGAAGGAAGGCTGCTGGCACTCTAAACCCCATCCTGGACTGCTGCCCTGCAGGAGAGGGGAGATGTTTCCCCCCGCCTCTCCCTCCACAGGTTCTCCTGGCAGCCAAGGGAGAAGGAAAGGGGTGTTGTTAGGCTCCCAAAATTAACTCTTCAGGCTTCGCTGCTAACACTCCCTGCTTCATTCCCCCCCCGCCCGAAGGCTCAGCATCCCACAGTCCCACACCGTTCCTAGAAAGCCATCCCTTGGGATCCCAGCTCCCCCGGTCCCACTGACAAGGATCCTTTCCGGACAAGCATTTAGCTACAGCAGACACAAAAATAACACTCCTCTCTAACCCAGCAGCGGGTGCGTGTGTTATTGGGAGAAAAGAGCGCTGGGGATGAGGGTTAGGTGGGGGCTGCAGGAGGGAAGATGGGGATAAAGCAAGCGTGCTGAGGGTACAGCTGAGAAGCAGATGGCCACATTTCTCCTGCTATACATCCCAGCTCCAGCACAGGGTGGGAGCAGGCAGCACGGACCTCTGCTTGCTCCGCAAAGAAGGATGGGCGATAGTGGAGCTGGTCACCATCCCGTGCTGCCTGCCTCACGGAGGCTGCTGCGTGGGCACAGCTGTCCCGGAGAGGGCTGCCAGTGACCTGTAACTACCCACAGCAGGGAGATACCCCGTGCCCACCAGCTGAGAGTACTTTAGCACACGCAGCGCCAGCAGCTCTTGCTCCCCAGGCCCAGTACGGGGGGCATTGTCCCGGTTGGCGGCTGCTTTGAGGAGCGCAGGAAGAACCACTGCAGAGCAAGCCAGGGGCTGCTGCCTCTATCAATGGCTGCAGGCCAGGAAAGTGCTGTCACTGCTCCGGCTGTGTCAGCACAACCGCAGTCACCCCGAGGGGGGAAGGAGCCTGCGAGATAAGCAACAGTATCCTGGCAATGTCGTGCATCCAGCTGCTTCCCAGGGGTGCTTGGACCTGCTTGCCATGATCCCTCCTGCGCCGGGCAGCCGTGCATGGAGGCTGCTGGGTCTCGGGGGTAAGAGGAGCGGTGAGCTCGATCGTGTCCTTGTCCCAGCGCTGTCCCGGCGTGACCTTCCTTGGGGTGCCCCCATCTTGCTGGCGGCTGATGAAGGCAGCGTGCATCCAGCCGGATCCCTGTCTGAAGATCGCTGCTGCCTCTGGAAAGAGCACGTCAAGGAGTGAGGGGGACCAGAAAACGGAGGGGCAGTCTGGGAAGAGGAAGCTGTTTTGGACAGGCCCGGGACACGAGGACAGCGCTGGGACAAGAGGAAAGGGCTGGGACACAGGGACAGGGCTGAGCCACGAGGGCAAGGTTGAGACACAAGGGCAGTGTTAGGGCACAGAATCACCGAATCGTCTAGGTTGGAAGAGACCCCCAAGATCACCGAGTCCAACCTCTGACCTAACACTAACAAGCCCTCCACTAAACCATATCGCTAAGCTCTACATCTAAACGTCTCTTAAAGACCTCCAGGGATGGCGGCTCAACCACTTCCCCGGGCAGCCCATTCACGAGGACAGGCCCTGGGACACGGGGACAGGCCTCGGGACACGCAGACGAGGTCGGGACACGAGGATGGGGCTGGGACACGGGGACCTCCCTGGGACGCAGCACGGCCCTCGCAGCGCCCCCGCTCGCGGCAGGCCCCAGCAGGGCCCCTCGGGGGCCGTCCCGCGGGCCGAGCACCGTCCAGGCACGGAGCCCGCCGGGGCTCCCTCGGCTCGCCCCGCGGGGCCGGCCCCGGCCGCCACCACCGCCGCCCCCGGGCCCGAGGCCTCCACGGCCGGGCCGGGCCCCGCCGCGTCTCCATGGCAACGGCGGAGGCGGCCGCCGCGGGCCGGAAGCGGAAGCGCTGGGGCCGGGGCCGCCGTGATGGCGGCGGTGCCGCTGCTGCTGCTGCTGCTGCTGCTGCTGGGGGCGGCGGGGCTCGGGGCGGCGGCGGCGGGGCCGGGGCCGGGGCCGGGGCCGGGGGCGGCGCTGCGGGAGGAGCTGCTGCTGCGGCCGCTGCCCGCGGGGGACGTGGCCGCCGCCTTCCAGTTCCGCACGCGGTGGGACGCCGACCTGCGGCGGGGGGCCGGTAGGCGCCGTGACGTCACCGCGGCGGTGGGGGGGGGTGGGGTGTGACGTCACGGGAGAGGGGCGAGGGACGTGGGGAGCGCGGGAGGGGCGGGGCCGGCGGGGGCGTGACGTCGCGGGGGCGCGAGGATGACGCGAGCGGGGCGGTGATGACGGGGGGGGGGGCTGGTGACATCACCGCGGGGGGAGTCCACGTGCCGTGACGTCGGCAGGTTGCGCGTGACGTCACGGCGCCGGGCGCTGACTCCGCCGGGGGCAGGGCGCAGCGCGGGGACGTCAGCGGGGTCCTGGCGGTGGCAGGGAGGGGGCAGCGGGCACCGCGGGGCGTGGGGACACGGCGACGTCGGCAGGCCGGGGGGATGACGTCAGCAGGCCGGGGGCGATGACGTCAGCAGTCCGGGGGGATGACGCGAGCAGGCGGGGGGCGATGATGCGAGCAGGCGGGGGGGATGACGCGAGCAGGCAGGGGGGATGATGCGAGCAGGCAGGGGCGATGATGCGAGCAGGCGGGGGGGGATGACGCGAGCAGTCCGGGGGGATGACGCGAGCAGGCGGGGGCACGCTGGCCGGCACTGACGCCTCGCGCAGTCTCTCACTACAGGCTCTTCCCGAAGGCGCTGGGGCAGCTGGTGGCGGCGCAGGGCGTGCGGGAGCTGCACCTCGCCCTCACGCAGGGCTTCTGGCGCACCCAGAGCTGGGGGCAGCCCCCCCTGGGCGCCCCCGCCGGCGCCGAGCTCTGGGTCTGGTTCCAGGACGCCGTCCCCGAGTAGGTACCTGCACGGCGACACCACGGCCACGGCACCGCCGGGCGTCTGGGGTCGCAGCCGGGTGGGAAGCGGGGACTGCAGGAGGCAGGGCAGGGCGGCCGGCAGCACGTCTGTCCTCTCCCCGGGGCCTTTCTCACCAAAGGCCTCGTGCACTGGGGCCCGCCTGGAGCTGGAAGGGGTTTGGCAACGTCCGGTGGAATAATGAGCCCGTAAGAGCAGGGGCCGCGGCAGAAAAGGCACAAAGGGCAGGGCGGCGCAGAGAGAGAAAGCTCTAGTTCCCTAAAGGAACGAGGAATTCCCTCAGGGGGCTCTGCGCTGACAACCCCCTCGCTGTGGTGTGGGGTTACAGCTCGAGCTCTCATCCGTGACTCGCTTCCTTTGACTCCCGTTCCCTATCTGCCACCGTTCCCTGTCGCGCGTTTCCTCTGGCTCAGCCCAGCAGCTCGGCGTGGGTTTGCAGAGCTGCCTCCGCCCCAGAGGGGGCCTGCGCGGGGCCCCGCTGCCCGGTCAGCGCTCGGAGCTGCACGACGGTGCCCCATCGCCCCCCGCCTGCTCCCCCAGCCTATCTCCTCGCTGACCAGCTGCGCCCAGGGACCGCCCCTGCAGTAAACGTTGCCCGGATCCCACGGGTTAGAATAAAACGTGAAGAGGGGCGGAGAGTGAGTGACCACCGGCCTCTGGCTGTGAGCTCCTGAAAGCCAGCACGGTCAGCGCAGCGTAGTTGTTGAACGGTGCCGATTTGCCACCTGTTATCCCGAGCTGCCGAGTCCTCCGTGATGTGATGTCTGTTCCCACAGCGTTGACAAAGCCTGGAAAGAGCTGAGTAACATCCTCTCGGGAATCTTCTGCGCTTCCCTGAACTTCATCGACTCCACCAACACGGTCACTCCGACAGCGTCCTTCAAACCCCTGGGCTTAGCCAACGGTGAGCCCGACCCGCGCGTGCCCGAGGGCTGGCTTCGTGCTGCTTGTCCCTGGCTTGAGCTCTGCCCCGTGACACTGGGGGGGAGTCCGCGTGCGGGCCCTGCCAGGACTCCTGCTCTGGCAGTGTTTGTTCCTGAGTTCACAAGTCGCTGTGATGAGATAGCCCTAGAAGGGGAAATCCGGTGTCCCAGAATAAACACCGCAGAGGCTGCTGCTCTGCCAGCTCGGCCCGGAGGGGAGGGAGAGGAAGCGTTCCCACTGGGTTCCCTGCCAGCTGCAGCAGCAGGTATCGGAACACAAGGGCATGGACAGCGGGGGTTGGTAACCTGTTGGCAGCATTTCCTCTCCCTGCTGATGAGACTTACACTTGAACAGAGGAAAGCCACAAGCAGCACGTGGCAGATGCTCCCAGGCCCTCAGCTGTCCCTCTGAAAAGCGTTTTACAAAACAGAGAGTGAGAACCGCAGGATTTAAGGCGCTCAGAAAAAAAACCTGCCGAGAGCTACCCTTACCTAGTCTTTCCAAATCACTCTGACCAGAGTCGGATCTATCCCGGAAGGAGTTTGTGGCACTTCGGGCGTATTCGGAGTGTGTCGGGCTCCGGACTGCACCGGAGGACGGAGCAGGTCTGCTGCTCTCGTGCCTGCTGTTAACCCTCTGCCTCCCTGCCCAGGGACGGATCACCGGCTGCTGCGCTACGCTGTCCTGCCCCGGGAGGTCGTCTGCACAGAGAACCTCACGCCCTGGAAGAAGCTGCTGCCGTGTGGCTCAAAGGTAACGGCGAGTCCTGCTCTGGGGAGCTGGGGGCAGTCCAGCAACGTACACCAGGAAGCCTCGTGGCCTTGCAGAGAGCAAATTGTGGACCAAGTTTTCCTTCCTCTCCCCGCAGGCCGGCCTGGCCGTGCTGCTCAAGGCTGAGCGGCTGTTCCACAGCAGCTACCACTCGCAGGCAGTGCACATCCGCCCCATCTGCCGGGTGAGTGTCGGGCTCAGTGGCTCCCTCCTGTGCCTCCCTCCTTCAGCAGCTGGGCGTCTCCTGGCAGCCCAGTGCTTTAGGCGTTGAGGAGAGGCTCGATGTTCGGAAGCTTTCCCCAGGGCTCTGTTCTAGACAGCTTTAAACCCCCAAGAGAACACCGGAACCCTCCTTGCTGTGACTTGCAAGATGACCCAGCTCCTGTGCTGTGGATTCGGTGTCTCACTGGGACTCTCGCAGTCCTGCTGTAGTTCGAGCTCTCTCCTGCCGTCTTGCCCTTCCGGAAGGCATGATCAGAGCCACCTCTTTCTCTTCCCCAGGATGCTTCCTGCCTGGCTGTTTCCTGGGAGCTCAGGCAGACCCTCACTGTGGTCTTTGACAGCTTTACCAGCGGCCAAGGAAAGAAAGGTAAGCGCAGCACCAGCGCACTGTGGCCCCCGCGTGCCCCCAGCCCGCCTCACACTGCTGTCACGGACTTTGCTTCCCGCAGACTGGTCCTTGTTTAAGATGTTCTCTCGCACTCTTACTGACGCGTGTCCTCTGGCATCGGAGAGCAAGGTCTACGTTGACATCTCCCCTAAGAACAAGGTAACGCTCCTGCACTTACAAGCACCCTGCTCCCTGTTCGGTCACTTCACGTGGCTGTGGAGCATCGTTGCCTCCACACTCTGCCCAGACAGGTCCTGGAGGCCTCCAGGGCTGCTGCAGGGCTGCAGTGGTCTCCTTCCTCGGAGCAGGGCTGCTCAGAAGCGCTCAGGATGAGCGTGGCAGTGTCAGCAAGCGTGCCGAGCTGGCCACTTCTGAGGGGGGCTTTGCCAGTTACTCCAAGAGGCACATTCCTCTTCATGGCCCACTTGCTTTCTCAGGAAAAAGAGTTACTGGAAGTGACCCCCACTCCAACATCCGTACACGAAGCTGTTGTCCAGGGAGACAAGAGAACCTATGCAGTCTACGACCTGCTCAGCCCCTCACTCTTCAATTCATCCCGCAGCCTCAACGTGCAGCTGAAGTGGAAGCGGCCCCAAGACAGCCGTGAGTGACCAGAGCGCTACTCCCCCTGCACCGTCGGTCCAGGCTCCGGGCCCAAAAGCACCTGGCAGCAGCCTCTCATTCCTGTTTCTTTTTCCCTTTTGCAGAGGAACTGTCAACACCCGTACTCCACGCTCAGCGCTACGTAAGTGGCTACGGGCTGCAGACTGGCGAAATCAGCACTCTCATCCACAACACTCACCCGTACCGGGCTTTCCCTGTGGTCCTGCTGGAGACTGTGCCGTGGTACCTGCGGCTCTACGTGCACACCCTGACTGTCATCACTAAGGGGAAGGAAAACAAGCCAAGTGAGTGGATCCTCCCAGCAGCGCATGCCATCCGAGTCCCTTGGCACAAGCAGCTCATTCCAGAGATGGTTTAGTCCCTCCCTTGAGCCCCAGCGATAACTGGGGGACAGGACTGGGAAACAAAACATCTTAGGATGTTTTCCCAGCCTTCAGTTCAGCACTCGCCGCAGATGAGGCTTTATTAAGTCTGTTCTCTAAGGGTCCCTTGGGCAGTGTTTCATAACCCAGCAAGAATCTAAAGCAAAGGAAATTGATTTTTTTGTAGTTAAGGAACCTCGATGTAAAACTGATGAGTGGATGACATTTTACATTTTTACCTTTTGTTATGAACACCTAACTTTTGTGGGTCATCGGTGCTAAAGATCAGCCAGATTTAGCTTTAACACATGCTTTTTATTACTTGTTCCGTCTTCACTTGCCCCAGAAACTTTTCCCAGGAGAGCAGAAGAAAGATCACCCACTTAGCGAGATCTCTAGGCAATGTGAGGCTGCACAAGTGCCACTCCAGTGCCGCTGATGAGTGTCTTTGGGGCTAGGTTATATCCACTACCAGCCAGCCCAGGACCGCAAACGGCCTCACCTACTGGAAATGCTGATCCAGCTTCCAGCCAACTCTGTCACCAAGATCACAATCCAGTTTGAGAGAGCCTTACTGAAGTGGACGGAGTACACGCCTGACCCGAATCACGGATTTTACGTCAGGTAAAGACATACCGCAGCTCCTTGTCCCCTTCTGGGCTTTGTGTAGGACTGGCTACCCAGGCCTCTGGGGCTGGGAAGAACTTGTGCTGTCCCTTCGCTGGCAGGACTGACGCTAGTGCGTCCTTTGTCTCCTCAGTCCATCCGTGCTTAGTGCCCTGGTGCCCAGCGTCATTGCAATGAAGGACGTGGACGTGGAGGAGAGCCCGCTCTTCGCCTCGCTGTGAGTGTTCCTGTCCCCTGGAGAGAGGGGCTGTGCTGCAGCACGTGTGGGCTGGTTGCAGTTATCCGACCTGGTCTTCACCAGCCTACAAAGACTCGTGGGTCCCTGGGGAGCTGCCGCGGGATGTTCTTGATGTGTCGGGAACAGCAGCCCAGGGGCCCTCTCGAGGGGGGCTGCTGGCAGGGAGGTGACTACAAGGGACAGCTGGTGGTGTGAGTCCCCGCAGCCTCTTCCGTGGTCTCCTCTGAGATTTGGAGGTCCTGGGGAGAGCCTGACCCCTAAGGGGCTGTGAGCACCTCCAGAGGCCACCCGGCTCCAGCGCTGGTCAGCACGAAGCGGTGGTCTTGTGCAGGGTGACGCTAACCTTCCTGCTTCCCCTCTCCAGCTTCCCTTCCTCCGACGGCTCCAGCTATTTCGTGCGCCTCTACACGGAGCCACTGCTGGTGAACTTGCCGACGCCAGACTTCAGCATGCCGTACAACGTCATCTGCCTGACCTGCACCGTGGTGGCAGTGTGCTACGGCTCCTTCTACAACCTGCTGACCAGAACCTTTCACGTGGAAGAGCCAAGCCGGGGAGGGCTGGCCAAGCGGCTGGCTAACATCATCCGTAAGTTCAGGGGCGTGCCGCCCCTCTGAGGGCAACCAGGGCCGCCGGTGCTGGACACAGGGCTCGGTGGAAGGCCAGAGCTCTGTGGGGAGACCCAGGGAGGAGAGCGCTGCTGCCTCCTGTCTTTGCTGCCTGCGTCTCTCCTGGGTCCTACAAGCTGAGATTGCTTCCGTGATTAAGATGGAAAAGGGCTCTAAGCGCAGTAACTCCCAAACTGCATTCACACAGGATTAGGAAATGTGCAAGTCGTCTGTTTGGGTGAGGGGTAACTTATTTACCAGGAACAATGCTGGAAGTAAACTTGAGCTGTTTTGTACATTTGTGCTGCTCGTTGTTTTTGCTTTCCTGACCCCACAGGCAGAGCTGATCCCATAAGACACTGCTGAGTGTCTAGCAGACTGCCGTGGTCGGCTAGGGGAAGATGCAGACAGTCTAGGGGGAAGGGGCATGGTCTGCACTGCAGGAATGGTTTCACCTGCTCTGCCATCACAATTCCACAGTTGCCACATTGCATCGCCCTTCTTCCAGACTCCAGCACATTTGAGCCAGTTTGCAAATTAACCTCCAAACTATCTGCTTGTCCCCTCTTTCATACCAGGAGGTTATTTCCTTTTTTAAAAAAGCCAGGAGCAGAGCTTTCATGCGCGGTGTTTTGAAACCCCTCCACCTGCTTACCCTGCGCAGCAGCTCAAGATCCTCCATCCTTTTCCCCGAAGCTCTGCCTCTGCCATATATTTCTGCCTGTCTGCGCCACGTGGTGTCCCCAAAGCCTTGAGGAGCCTGGGCTCAGCAGCCCCCCAGCACTGGGCTGGGAGCACAGGAGCAGGGAGCTGACTTCAAGCAGGTGAACAAAGCGCAAGAACCTCAGCAGGAGCAATATTGCAATGAATTGCTCTCAGCAACTGCCCGAAAGGAAGGTGTGGGGAGCTGGGGGTCGGCCTCTTCTCGCAGGTAACCAGCGATAGGACCAGAGGGAATGGCCTCAAGTTGTGCCAGGGGAGGCTCGGGTTGGAAATGAGGAGACATTTCTGCTCAGAAAGAGCAGTCAGGCGTTGGGACGGGCTGCCCAAGGGCGATGGTGGCGTCGCCGTCCCTGGGGGCGTTCAGGGGGCGGGTTGGACGCGGTGCCTGGGGCCGCGGGTCAGCGGGCGGTGGTGGCAGCGGGACGGTCGGGCCGGGTGACCTGGGAGGGCTGTTCCGGCCGCTGCGCCTCAGTGAACCCAAGCAGGAGCTGTGTGGACACAGCCCCCAGGACCCCCCCACGCTCCCAGGGACAGCCGCAGCCTCCCCGAGCCGCCCGCTGCCCTACAGCGATCCCAGCCCCCCCAAAGCCCCCCACACCCCCATGCCCCATATCCCCCACGCCCCACACCCCCCATACCCCATAGCCCCCAAGCCCCGCGCCCCACACCCCCCCCACACCCCCTTACCCCATATCCCGCCCCCCCCCCAAGGCCACACAGCCCAGGCGCGCTCCCGCCTGGCGGCGCCGCGCACGCCCCGCGCACGCGCACTGCCCCTTCCCCATCCGCGGGGGCCGCGCAGGCGCGCTCCCCCCCCACTCCCCCCCGCCCCCCTCCCCGGGCCGTGGCCGCGCAGGCGCAGTGCGCGCCCCGCCGGACGGAGCGGCCCCGCTGCCGGGGCCGGGCAGGGCGGGCGGGGGGCGGCGGGGCCCGGCGGGCTCTGAGGCGGCTCCTGGCGCTCCTCCGGCCTCGGCCCTCGGCGGGGCGCGGCGTGCGCGGGCGGCCCGGCCCGGCGGCCCGAGGAGGAGGAGGAAGAGGAGGAGGAGGAGGAGGAAGGAGGCGCCGCGCCGTGAGTACGGGGCTGAGGGGGGCTGAGCGGCGCCGAGCCCCGGGGGGCGCCGTGCGGGGCCGTGTGGGAGGGGGCGGCTGAGCCGGGCTGGGGGAGTCACGGCCCTGACCCGGCGCGTTTGGGGTGCCACAACCATAGACCGGCCCATTTGGGGTGCCACGGCCCTGACCCGGCACGTTTGGGGTGCCACGGCCCTGACCCGGCACGTTTGGGGTGCCACGGCGCCAAAGCAGCCTATTTGGGGTGCCACGGCCCTAACCCGGCCCATGTCTGGCCACAGCCAGGGCAGCGCGCTCGGCTCACCGCCACCACCTAACTCCTGGCCTTGTCCCCCCAGCCGCTCTCCCCCCCGGTGGCTCGCACCTCGCGCCGCCACCCCCGTGCCCGGCAGGCAGCAGGGCCCCGCCGCAGGACCCTGAGCCGGCTGCGGAGCGGTGTCACGAGCGCGTAGGTACGGCAGGGTGTTACATAGGGAGCCCTCAGGTGCACTCTACAACGCGCTGAACTCCGTTAGCCCAAAGCATAACCAATTTTACAAACGTTGTCGCGGCGGAATACCTCCTGCCTTTCCAACCCGTATGTCCCAACCCCACAACCCTAATCAGTAATATTTTTTTTGCCTCTGCTTGACAGGCAGACACCTGGGCTTTGTCAGGCTGTACTCACGCTAACACAGCATGAACACAACAACAGGAAAGGCAGTAAGAGATCCAAATTAAAGCTAAAAACATTGGTGTTTTTTCAGAGAACTTGGAGCGGGTCTGTAATTTGCAATCCCTGCCAGTTATGCGAAGGGCAGCGGTGAAAAATGAGGGCCACTGAGAATTAAGAAATTAGTACAAAGGAAAATAGCAACACTCCATAGGACAGCTGTCTGTGTGTACGTCTTCGTGCCGTAGAGCTGACTGACTTAAGGCTCTGCTCCTGGGATTTACGTCTGAGAAACACAGGTAGTGCTGCTGCCCTCCTCGCTCACAGGCAGAGGTTTGTCGGCTCTGGTGCCGAGTGTGCAGTAATCCAAACGGGGCAGGATGCTGTGCTGACTCTGGAGACCAGCTGATCGATTCCCCAGTCAGAGTAACACAGCTCAGAGAGCAGCTGTGAAAATGGTAAAGAGTGGTTCCACAGAACGCCTCCACTTTTCATGGAAGGAGTGTTGCTCTGGATTGTCCCTAGCTTGAGAAACCAAAACACTTTGTAAACCCCCGAGGCTTGATTAGTCAAGGAATTGCTGCCCTTTTGGAAAGGGTTTGCAACTGTATTGCACCATTTCTGAGTCTCCATCAAGCGTTCCAAGGCATGAACTTATCAAAGAATGGCATAAAGCCTTTGCCAAAAGTTGGAGACTCACTTTTTCCAGCTGAGTCACTCTGGCAGAATAAGCCTTTTTAAAAAAAAAAAAAAAAAAAGCACAGAAAAATAGTGGCAATGACTAAAATAAAAGCTGAAGTTAAAACCCTGTTACTGCAAATAAGACTTAAAAGTTTGAAAAGTTATGGTCCTTAGTTGTTTCGTTTGCGGTTTTGGTTTTTTTTGAGGGTTGGCATCTAGAAAGCTAGCGCACCGATGTTTTTCATAGCTAAAAAGGCAAAAAAAACCCAAAACAAACACCCTTGTCACTTGATAGCTCTTTTACCTCTTTTTTTTCCCCAGTGCTTTGGATGTTGTGTGTTTAGCAGCTATTTTGGACGCTACGCAGTATTTGAGAGTTGGCTTCAAACACACGCAGGCAGCAGGAAGCTCTGCCCACACAGAAAGCTCTGTGGCTCTGACAAGGTCCTTGATTTAAACTGTTTTAAGCAAACTACGGTATAGGCAAGCCTTATACATAAGAAACCGGGTGCAAGCCCCGAGGCACGCTGTAAGTACACCACGCTATTTAACCTGAGAGATTTTTGTCTAGGCAAGTGGCTTTTAACTCCCAAGCGGGAACTTGGGCTTCTGGGAGAGGGAGATTGGCATCACCACACACAAAAAGGAGTTATTCAGCCTTCTGTTGCGACTCCGGGTGACCGGTTTGTGTAGCACGTGCAAGTTTTGCCTTCCCTTCCTTGTGGACACCACTGGCTTAACAGCTGCCTCAGTGAGGTCTGAACAAGCTTACCTTTTAAGTACCTCTGAGTGATTAGCGAAAGCCAGCTGATTATTCTGTCCTGTCAGGGTAAATGGGGCGTTAAGGACTTAGGGCATTCTTGCGAAACGCATAAACTTGGTATTGGCATCCTGATGCGGCAAGCCTGTGGCACGCGAGCGCTTCTCATCCTTCTAAGTGCTGAACTGGCTCGGAGAACGCCAAGGAGCAGCTTGCTGGCTCCTCGGACGGATGCGTTGTAAAGGTGAATGAGCCATTGCAAAAGGCGAGACCTGTGCCGCGCTCCTCGCTTTTGACTTGTCCTGATTAAAGTTTTGCTTCTGGGTGGGAAAGGCGTGCCGGTACGCCTGCGGGGGAGTTTGGAAACCCTCCCCGCGATCGCATGCCAGTCCCACCTGCTGGTTCTGAACGGTCTCGGGAGGGAGGAGGAAGGACTGTGAGCGCGGTGGGAACCGGTTAATAGGCACGTGGAAGAGCACTGGCGTTCGCTTACTGCCGAGGCGTGCAGGGAACTCCCCACGCTGCTCCTCTGCCTGCAGGAGCTGCCAGGGAGGCTCCGGCAGCGCGGGGAGATCAGAGGGGAGCCGCAGAGCGCTGGCTGCGGGCAGGACAGCGGGAGCAGCACGTGCTCCGCTGCCGAGGGGGCTCCGAGCACGTTTGGAGCGGCTGAGTAGCTGCGGAGGAGCGAGAGGAGGCAGTGGTGGTGCGACAGAGAGGAACTGGCTGGTAAACACGAGCGGCTGCCAAGTCAGATGACTCGAGCACTCCTGAGGGGAGCGGGACACCCGGCCGGCTGAGGAACGAGATGAGTCAGATAGGCAGGGGAGAACAGGAGCAACTGGTTGGGGAAAAGCAGGATGCGGTTGTGAAACAGGGAGCTCGCAGAGGTGCCGCTGGATGACAGGTAGTGGCTGGCTCTGGGACACACGGTAATCTTTTGCTTGGATCACGAGGAGGGGACAAAGGAAACAAGGGAGGAACGTCTCGTTTGCAAGTTTCACCTGCAGATTATTGCTCAAGCACCTAGGCAAAGCTGCATGTTATTACAGCTTCAAGAAGGGACTTCCTGTTCCGGGCACTAAGGAGAGTGATACTTCCCTAAAGGGCTGACCGTGGGAGACACGGCTTCTCCGTAGGAAGGCCTCTGCAGCGCGAGGATCAAGAGCTTGGAAAGAGAACACTCGTTGCCAGCCGCATAAAGGGTTCTCCAGCAAAGAGCAAGGAAGAGAATGCATCTTGAGGAACGCAGAGCTGCAGGGTTCCCAAGCAAAGGTTACCTTATCTAAGATCTGCTAGATCACGCAGGCAACAGGTTTTCAGCCTTTAACTGGTGGGTAGTTAAGGGGCAGAGGAAAATAAAGCTTACCACGGATACAAGACTTAACTGGTCAAACATCTGCGTTTGTTCGAAGCCTGAGAGGTTTGCAGAGCGAAGGGCACTGCCATAGAAACTTCACAGTAAAAATAACCACTATTAAATGTTTCTTTATTCTGCGGAGTGGTTTTATTGATTGCCACGAGCAACTGGCTCCTCCAGAAAATACCAGTATTTTAAAATGGGTAACTTGTTCTGAGAGCGGCGTTCGTCGGAAGGAGTCTGTGCCACGATGAGAAGGCCAGGCCGTGGAGTTCAATGCAGCTGTCCCGAGTTTTAATTACACTCGTGAAATGTAATCAACTGCAGAGTTTGAGAGCTAAAGGCTCAGTAGTTGTAGCACTGCTACGCCTGAGATATTTATGACAACAGGCCTAGAAGATTCCGGAGTTTGTACTCTAATGCTAGACACGTTGTCTTAGGCTGATTTTCTTACCCATCCTTCACTGCGGAGACAGAGAGCCCAGAGCAGGTATCTGAAGGCACTTAACGCTGAGGCTTTCAGAGTGGGTGACCTGAAGACTGCAGCACAAGTGCAGCAAGAGGAGTCGAGCTGACGTGATGTCAGGGCTGGATTTAGCCGCAGCGTTATGGGATGTTTATGTAGTGCTTTGCCCTGCACAGCGTTTAAGGCACTTGGGAGGGAGGCTACAGGAAACGTCAAGTAGAGAACACTCAGAAGGATTAAGCTGGCCACGCCACTGATTTAGCACAGCTTGGTTGTATTCAGTGCAGCGTCATCTTTGCCTAAGCAGGACAGGAACTAAGAGATTGGGGAGCGTGGTTCAGTTCCGTATCTGTTAAATCTTTTCTCTGAGTACTTCCCCGTGGAGAAGTTACCTAATGCTTCAGCAGCACTCGTACTCCAGAAACAGCTCGGTGATGTACAGAGGCTAGCAGACAGCAAGTTTGGCTGTGGAATAAGTGATCATTATTCCCAGATCATCTGTTCACAGATGAGGGAAACTCAAGACTTGCCCTTAAAGATGTGAGCTGCATGAGATGGGATTAACACCGGGATTTTATTCCTTTAACTTCAGCCGTATTGCCGTGTAAAATAACTTCCTTATTCCTCTGGCTGCCTAATTGAACCCCAGCTGTCCTCTCTGCTGGAGAACACTCTCTTGCAGGACAGCCAACACAACACACTCTCCCCAAATACTCTTAATCGGTTTGCCCTGGTGGAGCTTTTGGCCTGCGTTCTCTTTCACTAACATTAAAATAGATCCTGCTGCTAGGAACACAGCAATGGCAGCGTGCTTCCTGCTTCCGACACCAGAGCTGGTTGATACCAGGGAGCTTACTGAGCTGTGAGACACGGGCCTGACCTCGGTGGTTTTTTGGAAGAGAACCGTTTGTGGTTTTCTCTTGGCCTTTCTGTTCAGTCCCTCATTCTCTCCCCCTTAGCCAGGAAATCCCTTCTCCTGCCAGCAGGAGCCGGAGGAATGTGCTGTTTGTTTACTTTCTCACTCCTTCATCCTACTACCCTTCCCGCCCCCCAGTCCTAATCCGAACAGGCTCAGCTCAGCCCTTCGTCCTTCTGACAGCATACCTCGCAGATGAGTATTTTCAGATAAAAGGATCGCTGCAAAAAAAGCTGTTCTGGCCAGGCTCTGGTTAGCTGGGGTGAGGCTGTGGCGTTTTGCAAGGCTGGGGCTGTCCTCCTGCCCATCTTCCTATGTCTTGGCTAGCAGCCGCGTGTCACCATGATGTGCTGCAGGACAGCATGGGAGAAGAGTACATTTTCCAAGCTGGTCCCTCTTGCAGCATTCCCCTGTGTGCTTTTGCCTTTTTGGGGCAATAAGCTAGGAGTTGTTCCACAAACTGAGGGAAATCTTATCAGTTATTCTCCCCAGCGATACCGACATCTACTAGCCTGACTGGCTATTGCCATCCCAGACTGCTAAACTCCGTTCTTCTGCCCTCCTTCAACAGTTCTGGCTCTGTAACAACACCTGTAAGGCATTTATTATTTTTTAAAACCCTCTAAAATACTTGAAGATGTTTGGCTTAGAAAGAAGAAAACACAGTGTAGTTGATCTAGTTGCTAAAGATAGAAGGGTATTTTCTGGACCTCTAGTGCGCTGCCATCCCTGGTTAGAGAAGCCCTTGAAGCTCGCTGCTTCCACAGGGTTTTGCAATAATCCAAGTAAGGAAATCCTGTGTTTACAGCACTTATGAAAATTGCCATTTTGAGACTGTCCCCCCCCTTTGATCCATTCGCATGCTTTGTCTTATCTGCCTTTAGCTGATTGGCAAGGATTGTAAATCCCTTAAGCAGGGACTGTCCTCTCCTTTGTTCAGCAGCATGGACGCCGTTGGGGCTCCCCCGGGCAGCTACGTGTGGAGTTCAGATTTTCTGCTGTCCCACTGGCAGACCGCAGTGGGTCTGTGCCTGGGGAGGAGGCAGTTTGTGCGCTTAACGCTTCCTAGAAGCGTGGCTGAACACCAAACCGGCCATTTTTGTCTTCCACTTCTTCCTTTGTGCCACCTGTGAGTGTACCTCTCAGTTGCACATTTATACCATCACTCAAGACTTTGGACAGCCTTGTAGAAACACACGTGTCGGAAGGCAGCTTGTTTCCTTTCCTGTTGCTCCCCCCTCCACCTTTCTTTTCCTGCACCATAAAGAAAAGGGTCTCAGGACTGTTAGCCGGGGTGAGAGCCCGAGCAACAAAGCACGCAGGGCACACGCTGCTGTATCAGCCGTAGGTAGTCATGTCCCCAGCTTCTCCCTCAGAAAGCAGGGAAGTTGACACCAGCTCCGGGTCACCAGAATTTAGCATTAGGGGTCTGAGCATCAGTATATGATGCTTGAGAACGTGTGAACTGTGGAAGAACTGCTGTTGATCTGTTTGCTGAGTGTCTCTGACAGTCTGACGTTTTACGTCCCTACAGAACAGCCCACCGGAGGAGCTGCTGAAGACTGTTGGGAGCACATCTGACTGCTGCTGCCACAGGGCCCCGGCCAGCCGGACACCATGTACTGCCTTCAGTGGTTGCTGCCTGTCCTGCTCATACCCAAGCCCCTCAACCCAGCGCTGTGGTTCAGTCACTCGATGTTCATGGGCTTCTATCTGCTCAGTTTCCTCCTGGAACGGAAACCTTGCACGATTTGTGCCTTGGTCTTCCTGGCAGCTCTGTTCCTCATCTGCTACAGCTGCTGGGGGAACTGCTTCTTGTATCACTGCACAGGATCCCAGTTGCCGGAATCAGCTCATGATCCCAGCATCGTGGGCACCTAGAGAACGATAATCTGCCAGTCTGCTGACAGCTCTGGTTTTGCTTTTTTTTTAAAAAAAAAAAAAGGGGGGGGGGACTAGGGAGGAGGGGAGGGGGTGTTAGGCATGTGACTGGAGTAAGAACAGCCTGTTTCCTGTAATGTGTGTGGACTAGAGTGGTAAATTCCTGACCAGCCCTCCCACTCTGCCTGTGAAATTTGACTTGTTTACTGTGTGAACTCTGGCAGCACCACCTGCTTTTTTAGAAGCAGAAATCTTTTTCTCTTTTTCCCCTTCCCATATCACTGGGAACGGACACCAGCCCTCCTAACTGAGAACTGGTGGAGGAAAGAGCTGTTGGCTTCTGTCCAGCTGTTGCATGGTGGTGGAGCTGCGTGGTACTCATCTGCATTAGGCCACGGTGGTCTAACTCGGGGCTCCCGGCCCTCTGACTCTGCTCAAGTAGCTACAGGACCCTCTCCAGCTTTCTGTTTGTGGGGAGCCAGCCTTCCCGCCTTGCTGATCAAGGGAAAGCTCGACAGCTCGCAGATGCACTTGGCCAAAAGCTGCTGGAGCCAGAGGCAGTTGAGTCATCTCCTCCCGCTCAGCCTGCCAAAGAGATGCGCGCACTGCCCAAGTGCTTTCTGAACTACTTACGCTCCGAGATCATAGCCTGAAAGCCTCAGTTGTGCTGCTGCTTTTATAAAGCCTCACAGGCAGCGGAGGCTGCCTCTTCCCCTGCTAGATTTCCAGGGTTTACTGAGGTATTGACTGTTGGGGTAAGAAACTGCTATGCTGCAAGACGTGGGGTTTTCATAGGCGCCACGAGCCTCACCCCACAAAGCTCGCCGCTAGCCCAGAAGGCTGGGTGTGGGCAGGGCAGGAGAGGGTCCTGCGGTGGAGGCGTAGCTTGGAGCAGTGGCTGCTTCGGCTGCTTTTGGTGACAGTGTTCTCAGGCCAGGGGTGACAGAGGGTGCTGGTGCTATGCAGTGGGGAAGGAGAGGCCAGAGGGGCGCCCGGTGCCTCCATCTCCCCTGGCAGAAGGATGTCAGGGCTGGGTGGTAGCGGGTTGCTCTTACACGGCCGCTGCTGAGAGCTCTGCACTCATTGCTGCCTGCAGCAGCGGCTCTCGGGGGAGCCTTCCCTGGGGCAAGGGTTTGCTTGTGAGCAACCGTAGGGGTTAACACAAAGTACTGTCTCCGCACTGTCAAAGGGTTCCCTCTCGTTCGCCATCTGTTCGTCCTTACTTCAGTCTACGAGTCCCGTAGGGGAGAGCAGCACAAGTGGCTGCTGCTGTCCCGAGGAAGTTCGAGCTATGAGGTTGTGAAACTTCCCGAGTATTGTTTGTTCATTGCACAGCTGTTCAAAATGTTTAATAAAGCTTTATAAACTTTGGTCTATGGACTCCTGCCCAGCATGATGCGTTCACTGCTCATTGCAGATGCCTCAGCCCAGCAATCGTGCATCTCTGTATTGTTTTGTTCCCAGCACGGTAATCCCAGTCTCTAGCAGGAGGCAGAGCCTGTCAGCCCTGCAGCTCCCAGTACCGACTGTCTGCGTTAACGGTTTAACCTAACCCAGGGCAGGCTGAGAAACGTGCAGGCAATCCCTAAAACAAGCTCGCTCTGCACACAACACAGGCGGTAGCTTCTGGTTGTGTCTGTATTTGTGTGACGGATCCTCACCGTTCCCTTACTCACTAAGGAACCAAACCCCAGAGCTGTGTTCTGAAGTCCTGCTAATCCCAGCTCCCGCTAACCCCAACGCCAGCAGCGTTAGAGCCAGACACGTGCCCCCGAGCCTGTCCCGCGGTGTCCCCCCAGTGCTGTCCCCTTGCCGTGGGCACAGACTGGGCTGGGACCCAGCTGCTGCCCGTCCACCCTCGCTCCTGAGCCCTGGACACCAAGCCCGAATTGGAAAGCATACGAGGCATATCGGTGTTTACACATCCAAAAAAAACCAAGCGTGACACATCCTCAGGATGAGAGGTGGCAGCCCCATCACCTGTCGGGCTGAGGGGAATCCCAAGAGCTGCCACGCTAGCTACAGTGTACGTAAAAATAGAAGGGAAAAAGGAAATCCTCTCATTTGCAAGCTATGGCAACGCAGTTGTCTGCACTCTGAACAACATTTAAGTTTTATTTATTTAAGCTAAAAGGATTTTTTTTTTTATTTAAGCTAATGCAGTCAGTTTAAAGCTATATTTTAGTTGCTAATGAGCCAAGATGCGCTCTACTGCGATTTGAATAAGTCCTAGCCACAAAAGCAGACAGCCCTGGGTGAGAGCAAGCCCTGGCTTCGTACATCCAGCCCAGCCCAGGACAGGGCTGCGGGCTTCCCCTTCCGCCAGGCCTGACCTGGAGAGAGAAGCACTTCAGAAGAGGGAGGCTGCCGGTGCAGCGACAGGAGAGATCTCAAACTGCTGCGTAGGAAATCTACTTTTCACAGCACTCCCACCCCAAACGCAGTTAAGAGCGCTCTTTGCTATGCGCATAGCCCTCACTGGGGCACTATCTGCCACTTCCTCAGTGCGCCGAGATACAATCTTCATCTTCAAGATAGAAAATTAAAGTAACTTCATCGCGGTCAGACAGAAAGCCTCGGGCAGGGCTAGGAAGCCAACCAGGTCTCACATCCCATGCTAATGCCCCGATCCCCAGCTCACCCTCTATAAAGAGACCGTGAAAAACCAGCCTGCAACTGCAGAACAGGTCAAACCCGACAGCTTTTGGAGAGCAGCATCACGGCTTCCCTGCCTGTGCACCACAAACTGGGCTGAGCCCACACAGGCGCGGTACCGGCTCCTCTACAAAGTCGATGTGACAGAGACGCTGGCCCCGCTCGCCAGGAGCTGTCCCCCAGCGGGGTGGCTCTGTCACCCGGGGGGTCCCTGCTGCACTGGGGGCAGTGGAAGCGGAGGGGCTGAGAGCAACCGCTGCGTGGTGCCACGTCCTACCGAGCCCAGGCACTGCCTGGAAGGGATCTGGCGCAGAGCAAGCCTCATCACCTCGCTTTGTGAATTGCCCATCTGCCTCGCGCTCCCTGGCTGCGGGGAGCAGGAGCCTTAAGCTATTCCTTTGCCTCTCCATTGGAAGGAGATCGTTTTCTTTTCTAGGTCACGTAACAGATCAGTGGCGCTGCAGGGTCAGGGGAAGGAGAACAGAAAAAACACCAACCCATGCTCAGATGCCGGGAATCAGAGCCGCAGCAGGGCTGGCCACACCTCGGGCTCCCCACTGCAGCCTTGGGACCGGGGGCTTCTCTCCCTGCGCCCCCTTCCACACCTCTCGCCTGCTCCCACCAGCCCTGGGCTGGCCCAAGCCCTGCTGAACCCGGGGAGCCGCCAGCATCGCTCTGGGCCAGCCCTTCCCCCGCCTGCGCCCTTTGCTCTTGCTCCTTGCACGGAAGGGGCATTTTCCTCGCCCTCGGCAGCTGGCAGGAGCTAAGTGCAGCGGGTAAGGACTTCAGCCTGTCTCAGGAGCCCGGAGATTAACCCTTGGCAAGAGGGCTTCGCTGTGCCTCCGAGCAAACAGGCAGCGGGATGAGGGAGGACGGGCTCGCTGCCGCCACGGCAGGTGCTGGAACAACACAGCCAGCAGGACCCCAGCGCCAGGACAAAAACCACAACGTTTTCCACCTTCACCCTCTTGCAGCCCGGATCAAGAGCTGGGACTTGATACGCTTCGGGGAAAATTAAGGGGGCGCTCAGGCCAAGCAACAGCTCATCCTTTCCATTCCAGCAGCCCCCCAGCGGGAGCAGCCCAGCCCTCTGCAGCCCCCTACCAGCGCCCGAGCCCTCTCCCCGGCTTACAAGGCAAGGCGAGAGCACAAAGCGAACAGCGAGATTAAGCCTGTTAAAGGAGGCGAGCGGTATAATCCTGAGGCACATCTGCCCGGCTCAGGATGGGGACGTGTGGTGGGGGCTCCTCCTCACCTCCCAGCCCAGCAAGCCTCCGTCCCTCCAGGGACAGACCTCAGGGTTGCAGCAGCTTCAGCCTACCCCCCCCCCCCCCCCCCCCAACCCACACAGGGGGCTCACCAACACCAGACACTCCCTCAATTGCTTAATTGCTTTAAGGAGAAGTAAAACACAAGGCATTAGGCACCAAAGATGACACGGCACTCACTCACCAGCCCGAGGAGAGCACCGCAGCAGCAGAGCAGAAGTGCAGCACGTGGATTTCAGGGCACCAAAACCTCCCCACACCGCTGAGGCTCAGCCACAACCCTGCTTCCTAAGAGCCTATTCCCACCACACCACTGGTACAAATCAATTAGTTAATCGCCAGCTGAGGGATCCCAATCAGCACCCACTAATTACCCTAATGAAGCGAGCCTGCTCCTTGCCAGCCCACTGATCCAGCAGGCTGCAGAAAGGAGCCTTCCCTCCCCAGCCCGGGCTTTGCCACCTGCATGGCCCCATGCAGAAAAGGATTTAGGATGGATGGATGCGGGAGAGGAGCCGGCTGCTGTCCCAGCACAGCCCCAGCAGCCCCTGCCTCCCCTGGGAGCTCACCCAGCACCACCAGCCATGCTTGCTGTGTGCAACTTATGTAAATCAGTGGTCTATAAGTGAATATAAAGGTATAGATCATGCTGGCCATTACCCAGGGGTGGATTTGGAGCTCTGTCAGAGCAGGAGGGATGTGATGGAAAAGGTTCCCCTTGCTGGAGGTAGCTCTGGTCCCCCCTGAGCCCAATCCCAACCCCAAGAGGCGCACAGCACCCTGCATGGCTGCGCACCGAATCTGAGGCACATCGGATGGAAAAAGCCCCCCAAAACACCCAGAGCCATACAGAGAAGTTGTACTCACTCCAGTGACCGCCGACCCCTTACGCGGGATGCCAAGAAGCCCTCTCATACATGAGCTACGCTTTTTTTTTTTTTTGTGAGGTCTGTTTGTATTTAATTATCAAATTGCAAAGTATTTACAACAACATTAGAGTTTCAAAGCATCTCCGCCCCCCACCACCCACAAAGCTGGACATTTTCAGGTTTTTCCAAAGTTTTATTATTATCCAAAAAAAAAAAAAAAAGCTAAATATTTTTACTTCGACACTGAAAAAGGCAGGTGGGGAGGAGGGGGAGCTGGGGAGAGAGAACCAGATCCACGTGTTCTCTGCATAGTCTCGTCTGGAGATCTTACAAAAATGCTATTTAAAAAAAAAATTACACCAGCAGAAAATACCTTGTACGGGGTTATTGGCCCATCGCATCCATGCCAAGGAGCATCGTGGGGTAGGGGGGATTCCCCTCTAAATTACTGGCTTTGAAAACAAATTGGCAGACCAGGAGGGTGATGGAGGGGAGGCTCTGAGCCTGCGTGGCCTTTGTTGAGGCCAGCCGCAGCAGGGACTGCAGGGACTCCAGGTCCCACCTAACGCCCCGCACACGCGGTCAGACGGATGGACACGTAGACGGACACACAGACACACATCCCCAGCCCTGTGCCATGCTCCTCCTGGGTTGTTTCACTGCCTTCTGCCATGAAAAGCCCCCAGCCTCTCCCTGTCGTCAAACCCCCGGGGCAGGGAAGAAAGCCCAGGGCGGTGCTGACGCTGCAGGGGCGTTATTGCTCCACCATGCCAGGGAATGAAACAACTGGGTTGGGAGCACCCCGGCCCTGCTGTTCTCTCATGAGAACCTGTCCGTGCTAAAGAAAACAAAAGGTCACGCGTTAACACGTGCATTCGCCTTCTCTCTCCCCAGTTCGTGGGTCCAATCCGCCTTCTGCACATTGATTTAGAGATTTAGGAGCCTTCTCCCGGTGCTGGGGATTCTGTGTCCCTCCCATGGTTATGGCACAGGCTGCCCCTTGTAGCACTAAGGGGCTTCTCTGGGACCCATCAGCCAAATGGCCACAAGACCAGGAACTAGAAGACCTCAGGGCATGACAGTCCCTGCACGAACGCAGACAGCAAAGGTGCTGGGGGAAGGAGAGGCTCCGAGTCCCAAGGTGGTTTTAAAAAAATCCATTAAAACAGTTGCTGTTCTCCAAGCCAAAGGCAGGATCTCTCTTTTTGTGCCATGTTTGAAGGCTTTACTATTAAAAAGGGGCCACCAAGCCAGAACTTGTTCAATAAATAAGATGCTGGGGAGCTGTGGGAGCGAGTGGGGGGCAGCGGCGGCTCTGCCCTGCTCCTGCGGAGGCAAGGGGCAGGAGCATCTCCCCCCGCTGCAGCGTGCGGCCCCAGCACCTTCCTCGCCTGGTTTTCCATGGGTGCTGGGCCACCGAGGCAGAGCCGCAGGAGCTGGCGGGTGCCACAAACCACCGCTGAGCTCCTGGATGAAATACCCAGGCTGAGAGCAGGCTGCAGGGGCGCACGCCCCGAGCATCCCTCTGCTGCACACCAGCGACCCAGCCCACCGGCATTTTTGGCACTGAGGGTGCTCAGGACAGGGGTGCTGACTGCTGCAGCCTCGCACGCCAGGACAGTGAGGGGTTCTGCTTAGGGACAAATGCAGACAGAGACATCGGCGTGATGGCAGGAGGAAAACAAAGCCACATGCAACCTGGCCGGCTGGTGGGGGGGCACGTGGGGGCTATGTACAAGGTGGGCGCCAGGGCTGTGCATGGCACCAGGGGTTCAGCCTGGTGGGGACAACGGGGGGGCAAAGCTGGGCATGGGTAAGCAGTGACCTCCGAAACACAGCCAAGGGCTTGGGGAGCGAGCCAGTGAGCCTGCAGATATCTGCGTGGCACAACGCTCCCCAGCAGCCCAGCCCCAGAGGGTGGTGGCAGCAGGAGTGGGGAAGGCAGCTAGAAACGTACCAGTGGACAACCGCGTTGCAAAAAACGAGTATTGCCCCCAAAATGCTCCCACAGCCCGAGTGGCCGCCTCTGTCGCGTGCCCCAGCCCCGTGGTCTCGATTTGGGGTTGGTGGCCAGGAGAGGCGCAGCGTTGGGTGGAGAAGCCCTGGGGGGGGCTGCAGGGGGCCAGGCGAGGGCTCCGTGGGGTCCCCCCCCTCGATGCCGATCCCAGAAGCGACGAGGTGGTGCCCTGCGGGGGACAGGCACAGCTGGAAGACTCGACTGTGTGCCCAGGAGGTCCCACGGGACAGGGCGGGCAGCGGGGCCCTGAGCAGGGCCAGGTCCCACTCGTGGCGCGAGGACGGGCAGGCACTGGAGGAAGGAGCCTCAAGGCCAGCGTCCTGTTGGCACCACGGGCCTGCGGGATCATGGGGCCTGGTGCCTCGCAACGTCTGCTCCCCAGCTGCATCCCAGTCCAAACCAGCGCTGGCGTGTGCCTTCCCCACAGCAAAACGTCTCTGTGAACACCTTCGGGCAAACCAGAGCAAAACGGGTGGGCGAAGGGGTAGGGAAAGTCATGGTGATTTTAAACTAGGGAGGGTGCAAGAAGCTGTGGCCACATGTCCGAGGCAGGAGGTGCTGTCCCCCAATTTCTCTGGGGAAAAAGCCTCCCAAAAGCCAAGCCTCTCGGGGGGAGGAAGGTGATGCCCCGCCAGCCCGCTGCCCCGCTTGCCCTCCTGAGCTGGTGCCAGCACCCTTGGGCTCCTCTCGCCCCTTCATTAATCAGGGGCCAGCAGTCATAACGAGCGACGGGGCACCCGGCACCTCCCCTGGCCGCAACCAGAGGCGATGCCCCGTCCCGCTCCGGGGCTGTTCCGCAAAAACGGCCCCCTCGGCGGGGAGGCCAGCCCTCCACGCCCCGCGGCGAGGTCTGCGGTGCCAGGAGGAGCTCCAGGTCTATAGGTTCTCGCCGGGCTGGTACTGGGGCTCTGTCGAGGTGAAGTAGTCCTCCAGGAAGGCCTGCAAGTACTCGAAGGTGGGCCGCTCCTCGGGGTCCTTCCTCCAGCACTGGCACATGAGGTCGTGCAGCGATTCGGGGCACTCGGGCGGGCAGGGCATGCGGTAGCCCCGCTCCACCTGGTCCAGCACCTCCCTGTTCACCATCCCTGAGGAGAGAGGGGCCGTGGTGCTGAGTGGGGGCTGGGCCGGACCCCGCACCGTGCCCGCCCCACGGGGGGCGAGGGGCTCCGTGCCAGCTGGCGCCAGCTCTCACCTGGGTAGGGCACTCTGCCCTTGGTGGTCAGCTCGGTCAGGAGGATGCCGAAGGACCAGACGTCCGACTTGATGGTAAACCTGCCGTACAGCGCCGCCTCGGGGGCCGTCCACTTGATGGGGAACTTGGCACCTGGGAGGGGAGGCAGGGTCAGGGGCTGCTCCTCTCCGGCGCAGCCCCCAGGCCCTCCGCACACAACGCGAGGCACCGCGGGACTGACCCAGGGGACACCACAGCACACCCTGTGGGGACTGGGGACCGTGACATGGCCACCGCCCGCGTCCCGCCCGCACCTTGCCGGGCCGTGTACTCGTTGTCCTCGATGAGGCGCGCCAGGCCGAAGTCGGCCACCTTGCACACCAGGTTCTCCCCCACGAGGATGTTGGCCGCCCGGAGGTCTCGGTGAACGTAGTTCATCCTCTCCACGTAGGCCATGCCGGACGCGATCTGCGGGGCAGGGCATGGGGACTGAGGCTCACGGGGGGGGACACGAAGGCCCTCCGAGGGGGGACGGCTCTGCAGCCGGGCCCGACCCAGCTGATGGGAGCTGGGACGCGGGACTGGGAGGGGAACCACGAACCCACCTGAGCTGCCATATCCACGAGCTGTGGCAGCCGCAGGTACTTGCCCATCTCTCCCTTCAGGAAGTCCAAGAGGCTCCCTGCGAGGAAGACAGCGGTCAGCATCCTTTGGCAGAGCAGAGCCACCCCCCCGGGCCAGCCGGTGTCCCTCCCGTGCTCACCTTTGCTCATGTACTCGGTGACGATGTAAATGGGCTCCTCCGAAACCACGGCGTAGAGCTGAACCAGCTTCTCGTGCCGGAGCTTCTTCATCACCTGGGCTTCCTGCAGGAAGGCCTCCGGGGACATGGTGCCGGGTTTCAGCGTCTTTATTGCCACTCTGGTGGTGCCGTTCCAGGTCCCTGGAGCACAGGACACATTTATGGGGCCGTGTCCTCTGCCTGCTCCCCCCAACTGGGAGATGGGGCGAGGACGCTGCGCTGGGGACACGGGGCCGAAGCGGTCCTTACCCATCCAGACCTCTCCGAAGCAGCCCTGCCCCAGCTTGACCTCGAGCCGCAGCGATTCCCGGGGGATTTCCCACGCGTCCTTGGCGAGCCCTTGGGTCTGGGGCTTGGACGTGGGGCAGACGGTGGTCAGACGGTGGCACAGGCCATCGGCGTGTTCTAGCGGGGGACAACGTGCGGGTGATGCTCTGGCATTCAGGCACGCGATGCCTTCCTTGCAAAACACCTCGGGGACCTGTACCCAGACCCTTTCCCCTTTCTGAAACCCAAGCTGTGTTTTTCACTGGGGTGCCCCCATCCTGGTTTGGGGACCCCCACGCCAGTGCTGGCTTCCAGCAGCCGCTCCCTGCAGCAGGGGCACATCCATGTTGGAAAAGACCTCCAGGACCACCAAGTCCGACCGTCCCATCACTAAACCACGTCCCTTAGAGCCACATCCACGCATCCCTTAAATACCTCCGGGGATGGGAACGCCACCACCTCCCTGAGCAGCCCGTTCCAAAGCCTGACCACCCCCTACACGAAGAGATTCCTCCCAACACCCAACCTAAACCTCCCCTCGCACAGGCACAGTGCCCTGGGCATCACCCAGACCCCTGGGATGTGGGGCAGGGGGGCCTCGCCATGCACGGGACGGGGCAGAGCCGCGGCCCCGGGTACGCACTGGAGTAGTAGGCCACCAGCTGCTGCAGGCTGCCGAACTGCGTGCGAGAGGTGATGTAGAAGCCGCCGCTGTCCAGCTTGCGGATCTTGTAGTGCTTCACGTTGAGCCCCTTGGCATTGTCGAAGTCGGAGACCGAGAGGCAGTAGGCACCTGCGGGCAAAACCCAGCAGCTCAGGGGCTGCGCGGGCATCGGATCCCCACGGGGGGAGCAGGATGGTGCACGCAGACTGCCGGTTTTACCCCCAAAAGCCCCTCTTATCTGTCATTTACAACTGGTGCAACAGCCAAGAGGCACCACGAGGTGCAGGGATGAATGCAGCAATAAAGGGGCAGGGACATGGGGGAAGGATGGGGCCGCAAGGAGCAAAAGGGAAGGTTCACGCTGCTGCCTGCATGAGCTGTTTCCACTGGAATAAAGCAAATAGCACCACGTTCAAAGCACCAAGGCAGAAAAAAACATCAAGGAGCTTTTCCCAAAGGTGCATTTGGAGCCAGACTAAAGCACGTTTCCAGGTAAGAAACGGCATCCTCGGCCAGCCAAACTCTGGAGATCAAACTCGCACAATCGGGAAGCACAAAACAAGGATCAAGAAGCATTAGACCTGAAAGGAGGACCTAAAAATTCATCATTGACTTTGTCTGGTTGCTCGCAAGCAAGAATTTGACATTATGCAGGTGGTAGGAAAAAAAAAAAACACAAAAAAAAGTATTTTTGGAACAAAAACAAAAAAGAACAAAAACAGAAAAAATCCAGGGAGAGGACGTGCTGCTGGTTCCATTCCAAAGTGTTTTGGAAGCCTGTGGGTACATGGGTGAGCAAACCATTAGGGCCGGGGTGGGTAAAAACAGGACATCTCTGCCTCCAGCTTGGATGCCAGGAGAAGAATGTGGCAGAAAGGGGACAAAAAGGAAAAAGGAAAAAAAAAAAAAAAGCAAAGCAAAGCAGCAGCTGGGTGCTGCACGGGGAGTAAACCCCGGAGGCACAAATCCTGACGGCAGATGCTGAGCACAGAGGGGACAGCACCAGGCTCCCACGCTGCACTGAACGGAAACACCTCAGGCTGAGAGGTGACCGCAGTTTCCCACGGCACAGAAATGTCACCGGCGATTTCACGGCACGCTGGCACCCGCTCCCTGGGGACCAGCACCGGGGGAACAGAGCGCAGGATGCTCTCCGTGCCGCAGGGGCTCCGTTTGGTGACCGTGAGCCTCATCCCCTGCCCGCAGGGTGAGGCTCCTCTTCCTCCTGCCCATCTAAGCCAGGGGAGCAGGGAGCGTGGCCCAGTGCTGAAGGACCCACGCGGATGCTCCCGTGGGTCCCCTGGTGCTCAGGGTGGCGTGGCCGTTCCCAGCGCCGTGACCCATTTTCTGCAGAGGAAGCAGGGGAGGAGAGAGGCTGGGGCCAGCACGAAGCACAGCAGGGTGGGCACCCCTTGTCCCCGCGGCTGGGGCTCACCTTTCGTGGTCTCACTCTCCCGCACCAGAAAGGTCCCCCGGGGGTTTTCGGGGTTGAGGAGCAGCCTCTCGGACTCCCGGCGAGTGATCTTCCCGAAATACCACCTGCGGGAGGGAAGCCACAGGCTCAGCACGGGGCGCCCGCGCGCCCCTTGGATTTGCGAGCAGCCATCCTGCGCCGCCGACCGTGGGCACCGCTCAGCACCTGGGCTCCAAAAGCCTCCCCAGAGGAGGGCAGCCCTTGGGGCACCCCTAGCTCTTGCCGGGGGTGGGATTCCCCCACCGTGGGCTGTGCCACCGGGTGGGGACAGTCTGCGGAGACGCATGTGGATTGGAAACCAAACCAAACCAAACCAAACCACACCAAACCAAAAAAAAAGCCCCAAGAAATACAACAGAGGCCCCTGCAGGTTTTGCCCAGGAGGAGAGGGACAGGAGAGAGGGAAAAGCGCTCGGTGGGTGGTGTTTTTTTTTTTTTTGTTACTGCTTTTTTTTTTTTTTAATTAAAAAAACTGTCTAAAAGATAGCAATTACTCTTCAGCCTGGATGGAGTCTGAGGGCGCGACATAGTTACTGGGGATGTAGCCCGTCTGTCCTGTAGTGAGGGAATGAGCCAGCCACCAGTCACCTTCCCTGCAAGAGAACCAAAACACACTCAGTGTGAAGCCAAAAAGCCCCCAAGCCCCCCTGGGCCGTGCCCTCTCCTACCTCCGGGCAGCGTCCCCGTGTCCCTAGAGGCATGGGACGAGCAAGCAGAGCCCAGCCCGGGGGGGGACAGCAGCGAGCAGCACCCACACCCAGCCCCGCAGCAGGACCCTGGCACACAGAAAGACCCCCTGGAGACCCCAGGGCATGGGGCAGGAGGGTGGCAGCAGAGCCCAACCTGCCCAAAATCAGCCCTGGGAGTGCTGCTGGCACAGGGGTGCCCCGCTGCCACCCCAGGACAAGCAGCATCTCCACGGTGCCAGGGTCACCCATGTGCATGTGGGATGCTGTGAAATGAGGGGTCTCCTGGCTGGAAAAAAGGCCGGAGAGCCAAAATACCTTTGGAGCCATCCGAATTTGAGCCGGGTCTGGCTGGAGATGAGACGCAATGGAAACCCCAGCGAGCAGGTAAGCGGGGAGCAACAGGCAAAGGGGGAGGGAGGGGAAATGGGGAAAAAAGCGACAGAATGGCAGTGATTAAATAAAGCGCCAGAAAAAAACAAAAGAAGGCAGAATTTGTTAAACACAGGCTACTCAAGGCAACAAAAGGGATCAAATAAATAAGGAATGGAGCAGGCTGGAACAGAGTGAGGTGTTCTTTAGGCTGCTGCGGTGCCCTCGGGCCGGATCCAGCAGGCACGGGGCAGCCGGGCTTGGTGCTAGGCACAGGGGTCCCTGCTGCAGGCCCGGGGGTCCCCCTGCAGCCTCTGCCAAGGGCTGATGGTGCTGGGGCTCAGCCGTGGTCCACAGCTCGCCGAGCATCTCCAAACCAGGCCCCCGGGGTGCTCCCAGCCCCAGGCCGGGATGTGGCTGGAATTTGGGCGATGGGGGGAAAGCTGCCTGCAGGCAAAGCCCAGCCCCGGTGCTGCGGGGTGGGCTCTGCCCCGCTCTTCCCTGTGGCACACGTGTCCCAGGGCTGGCCCCAAGCAGCCGGGGCCGAGAGGAGGTGGCCCCAGGAAGGTCTCGAGGTGCTGGCAGGGTGCAGGAGCCTTCTCCCGCTGCGCTCTGCCGTTGTCCCCCTCATAACCCCGCACCTGACCGGGACGGGAAGGACAATAAATGGATAAAAACAAAAGGGCCCTGGGAGGCAGCTTCCCCTTCCAGGCAGACAGCAGGGGGTTCCTCACAGGACATCCAGGCTCTCATCCGTCACAGACAGGCACCTCATTTATCCCGACCGCCCACGAGGCAGGGCTAGGGGAAAATGGCGGATCCATGCGAGCAGCCCGGCAAGGACGGGCCGGGTGGCTGCAGGGCGCAGGGCGTCCTCCGCACCGCTGCCCCAAAAGTACACCGAGAACCTCGACTGCTGCAGGCACGGACCCTGTGAGCCTGAACCCTCCGATCCTGACCCCGGGGAGTTCAGCCCCCCCGCCCCGATCCCTGCACACCTCCACCTCGCCCCAGCCCTGCGTGCCCACGGCACGGGGCGTGCTGTCCCCTCGCTCCTCGATGCAGGGGGCACAGAGCTGCTGCCCTCCACCTTCCCCGGGGAGGCCGGGACGGGGTCGGGGGCTGCTTCGGCTCCTTTCCCACGGGGCCGGAGCAAACATCTGCCTCCGAAGCGCCCAGATTTCGGCTCGGGGCTTTATTCCAGCTCGGGCTGAAAGGCTGCAATCTGGGAATTCGGCAAAAGCAAACTATTCCAAAAATGTCTCAGCGGAAGGAAAAAAAAAGTAACAATCGCCATCATCAAAACAAAGCATTTCAACAATTCCCTGCACAGTTTTAACCAAAATACCCCGTTACACCCCCGCTGTCTGCCAGCTGGCTGGGAGGGGACCTTCTTTCGGTGATGGGGTGAGCGGATTTGGCCCTCAGGGAGGCCGAGGGTCACTGCTGGAGCTTTGCAGGATGCAGGAGCAGGGAGGGGAGCAATGGGCTGCAAACCCAGCCCCAGTACAGCAGCCACCAGGCAGCAAAACCACTCTCTCACAGCCATGCCGAGCAGCGTGGTGCTGCCTGGGGCGGATTTCTCCAGCACTTGGCTCCTTTCCAAGGTCTCAGCCACAGCAGACACCGCTGGGGTCGGGGGCTGGGTGCTGCACCCTCGACTCCTGGTGGTCTGCATCGCCAGCACAGCCCTTGCGCCCCCTGGGATGTCACCAAGCATATGGCACGTGGACCCTTCCCTCTGACCAAGCCTTTGACTGACAGCAGCAGAAGAGGGGGGGAAAAAAGAAGCACGGACCCCTCCTAGGTGATTTAATGCATAAAGAAAAACCCCGTGTATGTGGGCTGATCCAGACCCCGTGAGGGGCAGAGCTGGCTTCGTCACAGCACGAAGCGGAGCACAAGCCCGGGGCTAGCTCCCTGCTGGGGCTGGGAAGCGGAGAAGCACCAAACACCCCAAATTGGGGCTTTTTGTGCACCACTGAAGCCCTCCATGCAGCACATCCCAGGCTTCACGGACTGAGCGAATCCCCATTAATAAACGATGAGTGTGGGAAGGAGGAGACCAAGGACCGAACTGAAAACCTATCTGTGTGGCACTGCTGCATCCCCGCGGGACAGGAGCGCTGCCTGCGGGACAGCCCCTCATCCTTCTCCCTTTGCGGGGCTGGCTTTGGTCCCCAGGTTTCAAGGCGGCAGCAGCGGGGACAGCGAGCTGAGCGCGCTGCGCATCAGGACCAAGCACGCAGCAGCTTTAGGAAGTGTGCCAGTCCCTGGAGCGACTCACAGAAAATAAAACAATAAATTAAAAAATGCAAAAATAAATGCAAAAGGAAAAAAAAAAAGACCAGGAAGGAGCAGAAACCCAAACGAAACAGGACTGATGAGGGGTGCCGGACGCAGACAAGGGGTGCAGGCCCAGTTCAGACCTCCCTGGTGCAGAGCCGCCGGCACGGAGGGGGCTCCGCATGCTGCCCCACTCACCCAGGGAGGACAAACGTGGCCGGGCACGGCCCCCCCCGGCAGCCTCTGCTCCCTCCTGCTCCCACCCGCCGCGGGCAGCCTTTCACCAGGGCAGGTCGGCAGCAGCAGTAGCAGCACCAACCCGCGATACACACCTGACGTCCACTTTCCTCCTAACGAAAGCGTGGCGGGCAGGAGAGAAGAAAAACAGTCAAGAGGGAAGCTGAGATCACAGGCACTGCGTAAGCACGAGAAAAGCATCTGGGGAGTGGAGGGAATGAGTCCAGGCAGACGAGAGGCAGCCGAGCGCTGACAGGGACAGGGGGCAGGCAGGGACGTGACCCCGAGCTGGGGACTGGCTATGGGACGAGGAGGTGGCTTGGTGGCAGCTGCAAGGCAGCGGTGCCCAGCAGTGGGGCCAGGAGGACGGGGGAGCATCGAGCATCACCCAAGCGATGGCCTCTAATGCCAATGTCCTCGGACACGTCACTGCTTCCACACACGGCTCTGAAATGCCCCTTGGAGTGTCCCCGGGGATAGCTGGCCTGCCCGAGGCTGGGCTCGGTGACCCCTTTGGAGCCCTCTCGAGGGGGTTAAGCTCTCGGGGGCTTGGCCACAGGGGCACAGGGACACTCACGTGTTGTTGACAATTTGGAGGCGTTCTCCTTTCTTGAAGGACAGGTCCGTTTCGGTCCGGGACTCGTAGTCATAGAGGGCCACGAAGGTGGTGACTCCACCTGCGACAGGGACCGCTCAGGATGAGCGCCGCCACCCCGCGGCACGGCACCGGGGGACCCTCCTGTCCCACCATCCTCCCACCACCAGGCAAAACACCTCTGCCAACCTAGCCCAAAAAAAAACTCCTTCCAGAGGAGAGGACCCCACCACCACCAGGAGGAGCTGGAACCAAACCCAGCGAGACCCAACTGCCAGCACCCGAGGGACCCAGGGCCGCACTGACCGGCCAGCGCCCCGGAGCGCTGCGGCGACGTGACGGTGTCGGAGGTGTTGAAGCCTCCAAAGAGCTTGGATTCGGCAGCCATGGTCCCGAAGGAGCGGCTGGGGGTGCGATGGGCGTCGGGGGCAGCCGTCTTGCTGGGTGTCTGTGAGGCCGGGTAGCCCCCGTGGTGGGTGCTGTCGGCTGGCTCCAGGCTGCGCCGGCGCTGGCTGGGGTCTTTGGGCTTGCTCTTGCTGCTCCCCATGGTCCCGGGCTGGAGGAGGCAAAACATGCAGAGGACTTTTATTTGTTATCATCGTCATCATTAAGCTGCTTCCCAGGGGTTTTGCAAGATGCCTGCCCTCTAGGAAATGAAACAAAACCCCCAGAGGCTTTTCAAGCACCAGCTGCCGGGAAGCCCGGCCCTCCTGCCCCTGCCCCGGGACGGCATCGCTGCCCCCTTACACCCACGCTGCCCCCAGATGAGGCGGGTGGGGAGATGGGATAACAGCACAGCCACCAACCCCACCGAGGAACGCCAGGGCCAGCCCTCCTCGAAGGAAAAGGCTCCTGGACACCGGGGCGAGCAGCAGCACGAGCCCCAGGGCCACCTGCACGCTGCCGACACATCGGGGATGCTGCGGGGGGCCACATCTCTGCTCAGTGCCTCCGGGTGCAGCCCCACACCACACAGAAACAGAGGGGACAGCTGGGTGGCAGAGCCACCGCAACGTGTGGTCACCGCTCGTCAAAAGCTCATCAAAAAAAAAAAAAAGCTTGCCAAGTCTCCTGGTGCCCCAAAGCCCCTCCTGCACAGCGGGGCAGCCTATAGGGCCGTGCTTCCTCACGCACAAGGGGTTTCTATCAGGACATGGATGGGAGAAAATAGGACCCAGACAAACGTTCACAGGACAGGATTCCTCCAACAGAGAAACTCGGAGGATCTGCAGCTGCACCGCTCTCCTTCCTCAGGAAGGGGATTTAGGTGCTGAGGACGGTCCTGTGCAGCCCAAAGCCTGCAGCAAACCGAGCCCTCGGAAACAAGGAGCAGAAGTTTAGGTCGGGAGCGGTGTAAGGCAGTCAGCGGCTAAGGACCAAGGGATCTCTGCTTTATATATAGTCCTGCCTTCCCTTCCAGTTAAGATCCTGCTCTATAAATACCTCCAAGGTAATGATATAAATGAAGGAAGGGAATTATTCGCAGTCTCCCAAGATGGCAGGATACACAGCAGTGTCCTGCAGCTATGGAAGGAAATATTTAGGCTAGAGCACGCAGGCAGGATGGAAAAGGGAGGCGGAGAAACCTCTCTACAAGGAAAAACCAAGCAGGTGAGGAGCAGAGGAGGCAGCCGGCGCCTGCGGGGCATGGAGCAGAGGGCGAGTGGGCTGCAGCTGCCTGCCAGGCTTTGCCCCACAGAGGATTTTCCAAGCCAGAGCTGGGGCTGCTCCCTCCTCCAGCTCCCTCCCCATGGTCAGGGCTTGGTTTGACCGTCAGTTTTCCAAGAGACCTGGCTTCAAGCAGGGCCTCAGCCCACACTTTGGGGATTTGGGAGCAGAGCGGGATGGAAAGGTCAGATACAAACCCCGTGCTTGCAAATCGTCACCGCTGGCAGACTGGCGGTGGAGAAGAGGAGAGAGGCTGCCCCATAAATAAATGTGCTGCTTAAATCTGAAGATGCTTGAGCAGAGTTGCAGGGGAAAGCGGGTCTTTAGAAAAAAAGAAGCAAAGTCCCCTCCCATACCAAGAGCCAACCCCCCCCCGCTCTCCTCCCTCCGCTCACCTCCGTGCGGGGCTCGGGCACCCGCTGGCACTCCCAGGGCCCCGTGGGCTGCCCGGGGACGGCAGGGCTGTGACCATGGGGCTCGTGACAGCCCACGCGCCTCTGAGCAAGGCGTGCCGCTGCTCACAGCTTCCCCTGGCCATGGCACTTCCCCCAGCAGGGACTCAGCAGGGACACAACTGGGACACGGCCGGGACGGGCAGCGGACGGAGCCGCAGCCCCCGAGCGCACCCATGGGGGTGGCTGTGGGGACAGGGGGGGGCTCCTGGCCCCCAGCACGCTCCAGCGGCACTGCTGGGCAGCAGGATTAAGCAATCGGGTTGCAAAAAGCTGCCCACCGCCCGCAGCCATTCCCCACCTGCGGATACCGTGCCCGGTACTGGTGTGCGCAGCACCGCGGGTGTCCTCGCAGCCACACGCCCCAGCACCCAGCCGGTTGGTCCCGCACGGCACGGCCGGTGCTTGGTGCTTGCCCACTCCTTCCTTTTTCACACCCTCCTCGCCCCAAGGTGACGGTGCCGTGCTGGGGGCTCAGCACCGCTCCTGTCCTCAGCCGGGCAGGATTTGGGCAGGGCTTCCCCCCAAGGTGCAGGCAGCGGGCTGGAGCGCAGCCAGCGTTCCTCGCGCTCGCCTCCGACGGATTGGAGGCGGCAGCTCTCCTGCGGGCAGGATTAGCACCCCAGGCACGTCGCAGCCTGCAGGGACTCCTCTCCTTTCCTCTCTCCGGGGGCTCGGCGCCGCTGACAAATTGCGAACCACCGCGGTGCTGAGCTGCGAGGTTTCAGCTCCGGTCCCTGCAGGACCGGCTCCTGGGGGCATCAGGAGATGGGGAGACCCTCCCCGTGGCGATTCCTTACCTGCGTTTTCCAGCTACAGCCTGGCCGTGGGGTTGTGGGGGGCTGCCAGTGGACTCAGCTCAGCTCCTGCAGCAGACAGAGGGATGTTAGTGGCCCTGTCCCCGCCACCTCGTGCCAGCACCGTGGGCTGCTGCGCCCACCCTCCTCCTCCTCCTCGCCACCCGCCCACCTCGGCGGGTCCCCCCAGCGCGGGGCAGCCAGCTCGCACCCACCCACTCTGCTCTCTCATGTGTGAAGAGGGGACGATTCTCTGCTCCACTTCATCGCGCCCACCCGGCAAAGGGCGAGGAGGCGGCGGGGGCAGCCCCGGGCGATGCACGGCGGCGAGAGGGCAGCAGGGACACGTGGCTCCCAGGGCACCCCAACCCGCTGCGGGGTTTTTTGGTTGTTCCCCAAAGGAGGAGAAGCAAAGTCAGCACCATGGGGCGCTTCCAGACCCATTGCTCCGTCTCGGATGGCTGGGACCGGCCGCAGGGGCACTGGGCCACCAAACGGGGACCTTGTCCCTGGGGACATGAGTGGCCCTCCCCGCCCCCAACAGCACAGACAAACCACGGCGTGAAGCGCACACAAAGTCTCAGAGTACCTCACGCTGCTCAAGCCCTGACTCAGCAAGAAAAGCGTGTTTTAACCAAAATTTTCAAAAGGCACAGATTCTTATTACAAGCGCAGGTGCCGAGGGGAAGTGCAAAACGTGCTATTTTCTGGCAGCAGCAGCCCAGGGCAGAGCTTTGGGTCAGAACCAGAGCAAGGAAGGGCTCCACGCAGCCGGGGGCTCTCGGACACCCTCCCCACGCGCAAAACATGCAGGGGTCAGCTGCAAGGCAGCCCCCGCGGCACCCTCAGATGGGCCACAGCCCCCAGCAGAGGGATGCTGCCGTGCCAAAAAGCCAGAGCCCAGGCTTCCCTTCGCCTCCAGGGACACCGCACACCGCAGACGGGTGCTGACGGAGCAGGCACCAAGCTTTTCCCCATGCCACCAGCTAACCCTGCCGCGCACCGCCCAGCCACAGCCTCCTGCCTTCATGCAGGAGCCCCGGGTGTCAGCAGCATCGCAGCACGCAGCTCCACGGCAGCTGCTCCGGGCTCCTTATGCTCCAAATTTGCAGCACGAGGCACAAACCCGCACAGGAGCTGCAGCCCCCCGTGTCCCCCCCACCGGCTGGGCGCCGTGCCGAGGATGTGCCACGCTGCGGGTTTATTTTGCTCCCCTTCCCTTCCCCCCCCCCGCCGCCAGTAAGTTTTGTGGCTATTTTTAGTGCATTTGATGAGGGTAACGAGCAGCAGCTGATTGACAGCCCTTTACGACTTGAATGGTTTGTAATTTGTGCTTGACTAATATTCGCCGCCAATAATTGCACAGCGGGATGGGAGGTGGGGGTAGCTGCAGTCTCAACTCCAGGCTGCAGCACATACAAATAAGGCTGCGATGCGCACGCACGTGGCGTCCCCACCGCCCCGCGCCGTGTCCCCACCGCCCCGCCGTGTGTCCCCAAGCACAGCCACGTTCCCACAGTGGCCCCGTGGAAGCATCCCTCGGGTGGTGAGGCGCTCTGCCCCGCAGCAGGCATGGCACCCCGCCTGGATCCCCAAAGGGATGCTCAGCACCGAGTTCTGCACACGGGGTCTTCCCGGCCCCCCGTTCCCCCCCCCCGCAAGCAGCAGCAGGGCTTGGCCGAGCCGCGCAGCCCTGCCCAGGAGAGCCCCAGCAGGAGGGCACCGCCGCGCTCCCCCCTCCAGAAGCAATTAAACGAAGCGTGCTGAGCTGCACCGCTCAGCTTGGATCCCATCGCGGCACGCGGCAGCGGCTTCCCCGTCCTCTCGTGCCGGGGGCAGCAGAGCCCCCGCGCAGCACAGCCGGGGCTGGGAACACCGCCTGACCTGCCCGACACCCCCAGCCCTCTGATACCGACATCCGCGGGGTTTTGCTCCCCCCCCTAAAAAAATTAAACGGCAAGGTGGGACGTGAGAAAGGGCTGGCTCCTCCGCCCTACCTCGCAGGGATGCTCTCGGAGAAGCAGCACCGGGGGGAAGCGGCTGCTCGGGGGCCAACGCGTCTCCTCCAGCCAGGCTGCTTGCTGCTGCACCCGGATGGCTCAAGGATACAATGGAAGTTGTAAAAGCCACGCTGATAGCAGGCTTGGCGACGCAGGGGGAAGCGATCTTATTTTTTTTTCTTTTTTTTCCCAAAGACACTAACAAAAGACACTGATTGGGAGCAGACAAAACACAGAAATACCACGTTTGCTGGCTTCTGTGTAGCAGGAGCAGAAACCTTGGGAAATTCTGCGACACGCTGGGGCCCCGAGCCAGACAGGGAGCCTTGGGGAGGGAGAAATCTCTGGCAAAACAGGCTCTGTCCTTGGGGCTGCTGAAGAGCCGGGTGGGTGCCGAGCAGACCAGGACACAGTGCTCCAAGCACGGGGACACCACGCCGGGCAGGGACATCTGCACAGTGACCCCCCCCAGGCTTTAACGCCCCCCCTAAATAGGTGTTGCTTTCCTTCCCTGCAGCGTGGTTGCAGGCAGACCTCTGCCAGCCCTGCCTGTGAGAGCTTCGCATTAAGCACGACCTGAATCCCGGCTCGCACACACCAAAATCAGAGCCATCACCGCCGGTACAGCTGGGGGGCGGTGGGCAGGGGGCCACCAGCAGCCCCAGGCAGGTTTCCCCTCGCGCCCGCCCGCTTCAGCGCCTCGCAGAGCCCCCGCGAGATGAATAACTGCACCTGTCTGCTGCCAGACTGAAAAATGAAGCGTGCAGGACGGCGGGGACGCCGCGCGAGACAAAGCCGCCTCGTGGTGCAGCGCCGAGCCCACCGGGGGCGAGCAGAACCAGACGGAAGGAGCGAAAAGCCAGGGACACGGCCCCAAGCCCACCCCACGCCCCTTGCCCACGCCGGGAGCAGGGACGGGTTCACGCACAGCACACAAAAATCGCCTGCTGGGTGTGCCACAGGGCAGTGGGACCCGTGGCTGGAGGCGGCCGACGAGCCGCCATGAGCACGGCCAGGGGGCACCCAGGCAGCCCCAGTGGTGCGCGCCCCCGTGCCCATCCTCCAGCAGCCCCCTCCCACATTTTGGCAGGAGACGCAGCCCCAGACACGCACACGCAGCTGCTGCCCCCAAATGGGGGACTCGGTGCCAGGGATGACCCCCGAAGTTTTGCTTCCACCCACGGCAGAGGCGGCGCCAGAGCCTCGCCAGCCCGGCCGTGAGCGGTGGCAGTGGGATGGAGGGGCTGGGGACAAATCCTGGGCCACGGACACCTTGTAGGGCACCACGATGGCAGCAAGGCACGCGGCTGGGGGCCAGCAAACGGCAGCGCAGCCCCAGGTGCACCCGGGAACGCCTCGCTGCCCTGCCCGGAGCTCGAGGCCCCGGCACAGCAGCACATCCCCGACGAGTCCCACGTGCTGGTGAAAAAAGGGGGGCTGCTCCCCCAGCCTGCAAAGCAGCCTTGGTGCTGCAGAGAGCAAGCTGCCGCCCGATGCGAGGAGTGGCCCCTCCCTTACCACCCTGTCAGCTCCCGTTAAATTTAGAGCTATCTTAATTAAAGCTGCAGAGCCCAACCTAGCAGGGGCCAGCGGGTCGTGACAGGGCGAAGGATAATTAAATCAGCCATACAAATTCACCCCCCTTCCACGCACGGGGGAGAGTCACGTTCGGGAGCAATTTGGGAACGTGTCAAAACACGAGTTAGAGACCAGACCAAAGCCCCGAGAGGCACAAAGCAGGTGCTGGATGTTTATCTGGCCAAGAAACTCAGAAACATAAAAAAAAAAAAAAACAGAGAGGCGTGCAGGGAGGCAGGGACAGCCCGCGCCGCCCCCCACCATCGCGGGGCTGCACGCTGCCCAGCGCAGCGGCGGGGCCAGCCCTTGACAGTCATTTTTTGTTTGTTTGTTTTTTTTTCGAGGCGATGGGAAGCAAGTTACCCAGGCAGGCAGGGTTTCACGGGATGGCTCTGCACACACCAGCAGCAGCTGGGGCCGCACACAGCCCAGTGCCCCCCAGTGCCCCCCGGAGCACCCCAAAGCCAGGTGAGGGCAGGGAAACCCTGACAGCGGGCGCCCTGCAAGCTCGATCTTGCTTAAGGCGGGCCAGAAAAAATCACAAGGCTGACCTCCCAAACTCACTGCCAGCTCCCCGGGGCGAGCAGGGTGCCAGCACCTCGTGCTTTCTGGTGTTTTAAGCCTTTTGCTGCCCCAAGGGCTCCTCCCCAGCAAGGGCAGAAAAGCGGCTTTCCGTAAAGAAAAGCGGGATCTGGGCGTAATCCCAGCGTGGCAGCACCTCGGGCGGGGTTAGGAGGCACGCAGGGGATTTCTGTGATGGGAGAGAGATGGACACCACCTGCAGCAGACCCGGGCACGACAGAGCCACATCTCCAAAGCTTCAAACCAGGCAACAAGTCCAGCCCCGGGGCTAAGAGCTGAGGCCACCACTGACCTGGAGCCAGGAAGGTGCCAGCCCGGGTTCCAGGGCTCCCGCAGGTCCACCAGCCCCGTGCCCGTGTCCCAGAGGAGGTCCCAGGGTTCGGGGCACTGTTAGGAAGTGTTTGGGGTCAGGGAAGAAGCAAAAGTGAGCCGGAGGCTCCCGGAGCCCCCGCATGAGTGCTTCTGGAGAGCATTTGGACACTTGGACGGGAGCACCTCGCCCCCAGCCAACAGACGTGTCCTCCACCCCCTCTGCCGCGCAAGGGTGCCCTGGCAATCAAAGACAAGAAATTTTTCACCCCAAGGCCAGCCCGGCACAGGGACGGGTCCCGGCGAGGCGGTGGGATGTCCCCGGGGAGATGCTCCAAGCCTGGCATGGCCCCGGGTCGCCTCCCGGTGCCTCCCAGCCCAACTCACCCCGTGCCTCCAGGATCCCCGTCGGGGCACGAGCCAGAAGCAGCGATTGCCAAACCAGCTCCAAGAAATGCTTTCCAAAGCCCTTGGCGTGCGTTCACCTGCAGCGTGCTTCTCCCAGACAGGTGATGAGGGCACCCTTCTCCTCCTGCCAAGGCCGGGAGAAGCGGAGGGAATGCTCCAAAGTGCACCGAACGCCTGCGGGGCCGGGCAGCATTGACGGGGAGCCGGGACCAGCACCAGGACTGACGGAGCCACGGGGCAAATCTTCCCAAAACCGCCCTCCAAAGAGACCCCCAGAACGCACCTTGTCAGTACCAGCCCCAGGGCATGCCCCCAGCCCCCGGGGCTCCCCACCCGCTCCCATTTCCTGCAGCCCCCCCAAATGCACGTCGTTCCCATCCTCCCCCTGAGCCCCCCCCCGGGGAAGAGGGGCTGGGCGGCAGCGGGGTGACCCGGGCTGGCCTCTGGAGGAGGAGCGCGAGGCCGGGGAGCTCAGTTCCCCATTCCTGCCTCCCAGCTGCCGGCTCCAGGACGGCTGCAGAAAACGGAGCTCGCTTCTGCTTTCTGCCAGGAGAGAGCCTGGGGCTCCCCGGGGACACCCAGCGCCCAGCCCGGCTGCTGGGGAAGGGGCAGGCCGGCAGCGAACGGCACGGATCGGGCCCAAAGGGCGCTGCCTACCCGCGGGTGCCGTGGCTCAGGGGGTGTCACACCGGGCAGCACCGCTGCCATTGCGTGGCCGGCGGAGCCGGGCGCCCCAGGCTGAGGATGGCAGCTGGGCCGGGCGGTGAATCCTCCGGGCTGGGGGAGGAGGAAGGGGCACGGAGCACGTGGGAGACGGAAAAGCTCCGGATCCGAGCAAGTTGCAACCACCCCGGCCACGCTGGCGTCACTGCCAAAACATTTCCCCGCTGAGCAGAACCAGCCTGGCCAGTCCGGCCGGCAGCGGAGCTCCCCGGGCCCCCCCAAGCCCCTGGGGGCCGCAGCACGGGGCGCACTGCCCCCTGCCCCACGCAGCCCCTGCGGGACCCCGGCGGCACAAAACGCTCCGAGGTGGACCAAGAAGCGAAACGGCAGCTGCTAAAATAGGAGAAGGGTGTCCGCAGGGTCCCCAGCGGTCCCGTGGGGCGGGGAGGGCATCGCCTCTCCTCGCCGCTGCCCCGCTCCTGGATGGGGACGGAGCTGCCCCTGGGGATGCGGCAGGACACAGCCGGCACCGCAAAGGGAAGGAGAAGGGCCGAGGGTCTTCCAACCCCGCTTTGCAGCAGTCTGCACTTGACACAACCCTGAGTGTTTTCACATGAGTACCAAGGAGCCCGCACAGCAAATTTATGCTGATTGTGGGCTTGTTTTCCAGGCTACCTGGGGATCCTGGGGCTGCTGCTGAGCACAGGCTGCGTGCTCCAGAGAACCTTGGGGCCACCAGCCCCGATGCAGGCATGCGCAGGGGGCTGTGGGTGAGGGCTGGGTGATGCAGCTGCCAAGGCAGGGTCAGCCCCCCGGGATGCTCGCGTTACCCCTGCCTTCGCCTCGACCTGTGTGGATGGGGCTGGGAGCAGCTGACGTGGCAGCGGGCACAGCCTGGGAGCACAGCTCTGCTCTCAGCACCACCACGCTCTGCCCCGAGACGTGCCCGGGGAGCCTGGACCTCTCTGGTAGGGACAGCAGTCCCCATGGCCACTCTGATCTCTGGCACCATTTGTCACTAAGACGAAGTGACCGCCTTCGGGGGCACCAGAGGAAGCTCAGCACAGCTGCCAGAGGGGTCACAGGGGGCGAGCTGAGATCGGCCGGACCCACACGGCGTTTCTGTGCCTAAAAACCCCGTGCTGGGTTCCCCAGGTGTGCCCCAGCCGCTCCCGGGGTGAGCGGGATGCTCGGAGCCAGCCGCGAGGTGCAGCCCAGCCGGTGCTCGCCGCAAACAGCCCCAGCAGATGCAAAACAAAGGAAAACGCTGAGCTGGTGTCTTTCATCCTGCCGCTCCGGGAGGGGAGAGCCAGGCTCCGTGCACATCCCAGCCCCACACCACTCACTTGGGTGCCCAGAGCCCGGCTGGGTGCTGGGCGAGTGGCAGGGACCAGCCCAGAGCTGCCGGCGCGGGACGAGCAGCGGGCACACGGGCACCTTCTGCCCTCCCGTGGCACGTCTCCCACCCGTGCTCGTGTCGCTCATCCCACCCAGGGCTGCCAAGCGCCCCTCTCCTCCCGATGGCAGAGCCCGCGGGGCAGGGCCGAGCGGCACCTCCTGCTTTCCATCGCCTCCGGTCCCCGGCTGCTTGGACACAGTGTGGCCAGAGCACAGCACGAGAACCCCCCGAGCCCTGCGGCCGTCACCACCGCCAACAGGGCGAGAAGGGCTCACAGAAGCTGCAGCACACACGGACGTGTGCACACAGGGGCAGGTCTCGGCGGTGCCTGCGCTGCTCCCGGCGCCCTAAGCCCATCTCCCCCACGGGCTTTCAAACCCAGCAGTGATCTGGGAGCACGACACCGACCCTCACCGCAGGGCCTTTTGGGGCCCCACACGTGTCCTCCCCACCCTGCGCCCCGACCACCACCAGCGCTGGTGGGATTTGGGTTTTCCTGTCTGATCTGGCCCCCCCTTGGCACAGCAGGCACTCACCCCGGGCAGCAGCCCAGCCGCCGCTCAGCGTCCCCGACTTGTGAGGACGCGGCCTCTCGTCCCCTGGCCTCTTGTCCTGCCGTGGTGGCAGGGCTCAGCCCCACGCTGAAGCTTCCCGAGCCTCCCTGGGCCGCTGGGGCTCCCCTTATCTCACGCTGGAGGCAGCCGGGGAAAGGAAAGGGCACGGCAGAGCAGGGAGTGACTCCGAAAGCTGTTGTGTTTGCTTTTTTTTTCCATGTTTTGTTTCATTTTGGGGAAGTTCCCCACCGCACGGCTCCGCCCCAGGAGCATCCAGACCCCAGAAGGCGCAGCCCGAGCCTGCGGCCGCGGGGACACAGAGCTGGGGAGGGAGAAGCCGAGCACAAAACCAGCTGAGCTGGGGAGGGAAGCCCTTAAAAGTCCCACCCGGGAGGCTGCTGGCGGGGAAGCAGCAGCACTCCACGTGCATAAGGTCGCATTTGCCCTGGGTGAGTGCAGCTGGGTCTGGATGGGGAAACTGAGGCACGCGGGTGGGGAAGCAAGGTGGAGCAGTGAAACTCGGGCAGCGCTGCAGCCCCCAGCTTCTGCTGAGCAGGCTGCGAGGGGGGAAACTTTTAGGATGTGGCTGCTCAGACACACAGCAGCCCACAGGCACGGGGAGCTGCTGGGGCCGGGCGAGGTCGCTGCGCCCAGGGCTACGCGGCACCAACCCCGGTGCCATCCCCCCGGCATGGCTTAGCCCCGGCTGAGCGGAGACCGCCCAGCTCAGCCCACCCAAGGCTGCCCTGCCATCCCCTCCCGCCTCAGGACCCCAAACCCTGCCCTTCCCAAGAGCTCCCTGCCCCCGAGCCGGGGCACCCGTGTCCATGGGGACCCCATGTGGGAGGAGGGCACGAGGCTGAGCTGAGCTCGGCTGCCCCGTGGCGGCGAGGCAAAGGCGAGATTCCTCCTCCCTTTCCCAGGGCTTCACACGGGCGTTTCGGTGCCTTGTGGCAGCACCGAGGGCAAGTGACACAAGTGTCCCCAAGTCACACGCAGGGGGAGGTGCTGATCCAGCAGGACCAGCTCACTGCTCGTCCCTGCAGAGCCCTCGGTGCGCCCGTGCCGCCACCTCGGGCAGCCCTGCTGTGCCCCAGCCCAGGGACAGGCATGGCAAGACGGCTGTCACCAAGCCGGCGATGGCACCAGGGTGACAGCAGGGGTTTGGTGACGGGGAGAGGCAGGGGATGGGCACAGAGCACAGGCTCACGAGACCGCACTGCTGCTGAAAGCTGCGCTTCCTCATTTTCCTAACTCGAAGCCCTCTCCCCCACGCAGCCAAGCACCGAGGCAAGCCTGCTGACCTTCGGGTTTCACTACGGATATTTCGGCTGCTTCACCGCATCTCCACGCAACACCAAGATAGCCTGGAGCTGCGGGGCTCGGGCAGGCTTCTGTAGGGTCTGAAGCAAAACCTCCACCCGGATCCCCCTTCCCCAGGGTTTCTCCTCCTTGCTCCGCGCACTGCTCTCGTCCCCTCTGTGACCCAAGGGTCCCTTTGCTGGTTTTCGGGCGCTGCCTCCACAGGTGCCCCCCGTGCCCTGCAGCAGCCCCAGCAGCCCCCAGTGCGTCCCAAGCGCTCCCCAGCTTGGCGCCCGGGGAGGCGGAGGGCAGCGAGGAGATACGTAGCCTCGAGGAAAGTCGGCGCGAGACGCAGATTTACAGGTCCTGGTTCCTGGCCCACGTTCAAACCACATTCATTCCCAAAATCTGTTTTGGCGCTTTCTTTTCCAAGCCGTGCACGGCAGAGGCATGTGCAAAGCGGCGCCGCTTCCCTCGCGCCCAGCGCCGCCGAGGGCCTCGCACCAAGGCCGTCCGTGCCAAAACTGGACCTGGGCGCACCTGAGCTGTGACGCAGCTCACACGGGTCCAGCTGTGCTCAGCCAAACACTTCCCCCGTGTTTTCCTCCCTCCCGACTGGACCACAGGGTGGACAATCTCATGGCTCACTGCCAGTTTAAAACATCAAGGACCAAAATCATTACTTTCCCCACCCCCCCCTCCGAGGCACGCACGTTTCTGCTCCCGGATGGAGGCTCCGGCACAACACGAGCCCCGGAGGGAACAGCTCTGAGTGCCCCCAAGTCAGAGGAGGCGGAAAGCAGAAGGACGTTGGAATGGAAACGGTGACAATCCGTGCTCCAGTCACACAGACGGCACGGCCAGGAGGGTAATTTCCATGCAAAGAGGTTGGAGCTGGTTGGTGAGCACCACGCCACGGGGAGCCTGCCCGTGCCGGGCACACACGCGCTGCTCCGGCGGGGCTTCGAGGACTCAGGGCTGAGAGGCGAAGTGCTGAGGAAGTGAGGTCAGACGGGAAATTGTTCCAGGAGATAAAGGAACGAGTTAGAAGCCGAGCAGCAGAATAGGCAGCACAGGAAACAATAGTGCTTCAGATAGCCCGGCGCGCTTACCCCCGCGAGGCCAAGTGGGCAGCGCTTTGTGGAAGCGATGCTCTCGTGCTCTTCCCCCCTGAACACGCCGGGAGGAAGCGGGGGCTGTTGCTTCAGCCGGGCTTGCTCCAGCTGTTCCCGTCAAGGCGTTACATGCACTCGCTGGTTGCTATAAGGAGTGGCCAAGTCCTCCCTGCCCCACCAAATACCAATTTCGTCCGTGTGAGCGGCTTCACGAGCCAGGCACAGCCCCGGCTTGGGGCGTGCAGGAGAGGCAGGGGTCCCTGGGGTCACAGGAGCCACCAGCTCCATCCTCCCTCTGCTCCCTCCTTGCCTCCATGAGCCCAGAGAAACGGTGCTGCTTGCCCCGGGGCAGCCCGCCCTCGGGAGCGCCGATGTCCCCTCCATGCCACCACGGAGCTTCCTGTCCCCGCAGCAAAGCCTCTGCGCCTCTCGGCCACCGCGAGCTTCAGCTCCTTCCCCTTCCCAGCCCTCGCTGCCTCCCCGCCGCACCGGGGTGATCTGCCTTCACGTGGGACAAAGTCATTAAAGGGCAGAGATATTGTTAGGGCTTCTCCATCACACTACGAGGCCACTAAAGACCCAGACAGAGAACAGCGGACTTCCCTTCACTGCCGCGTCAGCCCAAGAATAACCCCATCCCCATAAATAACCCCGTCCCCATAAATAACCCCGTCCCCAAAATCCTCGGGCTGGGTTTTGGCGAAGCTCCTGAGCGCGAGGCGCCTGGACGAGCCCCTGCCCTGCTGCTCCCGGGTCAAAGCCTGGCCCTGGGAGCCAGCCCGCGAGCTTCCAAGCAGAGGTGCCCTTCTGTGAAAAGCCAGCACCGACTGGCTAATGATTAGAGACGCGGCTCCCCGGGGAGCGAGCGGGCAGCCTCATCTCGGAGGCACCGAATAGCCGAGGTCTGTCCAGGGGCCAGATCCTGAGCTGGCCCGGGGTGGCACAGAACAACTGGTGACAGCACGGGGAGCAGCGCAGGATCGGTCTCCCCACCTGCAGAAGTGCTGGGAGCAGCCCCGCAGCGGGAACATCAGAAATATCAGAACATCAGAGAGGACGCCGCTCTCAAGTGCAACGTTGGCGACGTCCCCCTGTGCGTCCCCAGCGCACCTCCCCGGGGACTGGTGGTGACAGTTTGGTGCCGCACGGGAGCCCAGGCACGCGTTGAGGTGCTGATGGGGTTCCCCGGGACAAACGGCCTCCAGCCCCAAAGGCCGGACCTCGGGGGAGGTGGCCGTGGCTCGGTCCCATGCCCGCGCGCTAGTCACCGGTGGGCACGCCTCGCACGGTGGGCGCACGGTGGGCGCCTCATCGGGTGGGAGAGGAGGGACAAAACCCTCCAGCTTCCTGCCTGCCGCACACCTCCTCCTCCTGGGGGGAGCACCAGCCTGGGAGGAGGGAAAAAAAATAAATAAACCAAGCCTTTTGTTGCCACCCTCGTGCAGCTCGGCTGGCGTCCGGCACTGCTGGAGGCGCGCTGTCCCGTCCCCGGGATGCGAGCACCGTACCCCGGCCCCGAAGGCCACCGGGCGGTGGGACCTGTCCTGGGGACACCCCTGCACCGAGCGGCCGCACCATGTCCCCTTCCCTCACGTCGTGTCCAGAACAACCCGCGACAGCCCCGTGGCCCTACGTCCTCTGGGGTGGCCACAGCAACGTACCAACACCCTGTGGGAACGGCATCCCGAGCCCCTAGGGCGGCGCAGGGAGGGGACCGGAATGGGGACCGAGGTCACCGCCCGGCTCCAGAGGGGGACCGAGCACGTTGGATGCTGCGGATCCCCCCGGTGGGTTTCGCAGCTCTCCGAGGCGACGCTCCACACCAGACGGGGTCGGCACCCCGATGCGCCACCACGGCGAGAGGAGCCCAGCCCGGCCCCGCTTTGGCTCCGCCAAACCCCGCGCTGCTTTCCCGGGGCTGCGACGGGGACTGTGGGGACGCGCCAGCGCGGTGGCTCGCAGCCACGCGTGGCGACCGTGTCGCCTGGGTGGCCGTGGGGGAACTCGGCGGCTGGATAAAGCCCTTGGAGGGGCGACCCGGGGCACCGCAGCCTCCCACCGGGCTGCTGCTGTCCCCCAGCCCCGGCCGGACACGGCCCCCCCCGGGGCTGGACACGAGCCCCCCGAAATCACCGGCGAGCGAACCCTACGAGGGAAAGGGATCGGGAGACATCAAAGCAAGGAGCGGGGGGGCGATGAATATTTCGTGTCCTGGCCTACATTCGGCCCCGCTCTCCCCGCCCTGCGCTCCCGGGGGTCCCCCGCAGCCCCCGAGCACAACAAAGGGGAGCGCAGGCAGGCGGTGCCGCCCCGCCAGACCCCGCTGCACCCTCGGCACCCCCAGCCGGGCTCGGAGCCGCCCCAAACCCCGACCCTCAGCATCCCCCGGCAGACCCCGACCCCCCAAAAACCCCGCGCATCCTCCGCTGGACCCCCCCGACCCCACAGACCCCACAACCGGCCGGCGGGCACCGCCGCCCGGACCAAGCCCACCGCGAGCCGGGGACACCCCCAGCCGCTCGGCGGGGGGGCTTCTCTCCAACCCCCCCGCACCCCATGGGGACCCCCCCACCCCGGGGCCCCCCCCCCTCCGGGCCCCAAACCGGCCGCCCCCCGCTCACCTCCCCCGTGCGCGCCCTCCGGGGCTCGATCGCGGCTTTGTCTCCGTGCCGGGGGCGCGGCCGCCGCCCCCCCCGAGCCGTGGCAGCCCCGGTGCCCCCCCCGCAGCCCCGAGCCGAGCCGAGCCGAGCCGAGCCGGGCCGGGCCGGGCGCTCAGGGCTGCGCCGCCGGCAGCATCGCGCAGCGCCGCCGCTTACGCTCCCGCCCCCGCTTCCCCCCCACCCCCCCCCACCCCTCCCCGCCACCTTCTCCGGGGTGTGTTTGGGGGGGGGGCAACCCACAGGGAGAGAAAAAAAAAAAAAAAATAGGAATATGGCAGCAAACCGGAAACGGCTATAGAAAAAAAAAAAAAAAAAAGCAGCCCCTCCCCTGTATTTTTTTTTTTTTTTTTTAAGGGAGAAGGCTCCGGGCAGCCGGGCTCCGCGGGGTGCGGAGCGGGGTGCGGAGCCGCCCCCGCCTGCGGCTTTAGGGGCGCGGCCGTGGGAGCCGCCTGGCCACGCGTGGGAGCCGCGGCCCCGGGGCTGGGGGGCTCGGGGCCGGGGGGGTTCAGGGTCAGGGGGTCCTGGGGGGCTCGGGGCCGAGAGGTCTCGGGCTGGGCGCAGCGCGGAGCTGGCGTGTGTTGGCGCTTACCTGGCAGCCGAAGGTGGCACCAGAAGAGAGCGGTGATTTTGGGGGGAGGTTAGAGCCAGGCCGTTGTCCGTTTTGGTGTATTGACCCAGAGCAAAGGGCTGTTTGGTCGCAGATTTTGTGCTTGGAGCCGAGACCGGGCACCTCCGTCCCCCAGCTGTCCCGGAGGGCTGCGATCCACCAGCCCCCGATCTCCAGGAGGAGGTAAAACCTCAGCGTAGGGGGACGTGGGGACAGAAGAACCATGGGCGGCGGGGAGGCCCTATGGGCACAGCGTGGGCTGGGCCGTGTCCCATGCCGTGACAAACACGAGTGGGGTTCGGCCATGTCACCCTGATGGCTGCCCCAGTGCTGCCCGACCAGTGGGGCGGCCCCCCCCGCGTCCCCCATCAGCCATCCACGGCATCGCCGGGTGCTCCGCGAACCTCCGGGGTGAAGCAGCCCGCTCCTTAAGCCCTGCGTACCCGTTGACCTGTTTTACGAGGCTGCGGCAATCCACGGGCCACATTTCCACATCCACACTTCGTCCACCATCCCTGCCCATCCCAGTGACCCTTGCAGCCACCTGAGCGGGGATTTTGGAAAGCCCGCCCTGTCTGAGCAAGCCCTGGCACTTTAGAAGCAATTTGGGAAGTTAGTTTGGGAACGAGTTTCGGGGAACTATGCGGCGGAGCTTTTCTTTCTGTTTCCAATCCTCCCCCCTCGTTCGTTTGAGTTATTAAAAAAATATTTCCCATGACACTGCCGAAGGCCAGCGAATCCATGAGTCACCAGGAGTGAGGAGTCACGCACGCACTGATCCATCACCACTGGCCAGCGCAGCGCCGAGGGGCCCTACCCGGGAGGAGCCGCCGCCGATAAGGCCGGTGAGGGCCAGTGCACCCCATGCCAGCTGGTTTTGGGGCAGCAGCCCTTGGGACAGCCCCGAAATGTGGCCTGGGTTTCCCCCGAGGCTTTTTGGGGTGCCACTGTGCAGCCCGGCAGACACAGGGAGGTGTTAGGGAGGGATTCCTCCACCTGATGGAGGGGGCACTGCTCGTGCCACATGTCGGCACATAAATCATACCATGGGGTCCCCCGTGCTGTCTCCCAGTGGGATGTATCCTGGCTGTGTCCCCACCGCCCCTGCCCCAAGGGGACAGGGCTGTGCACCCCCTGCCAGCCGCCCAGCACCGCCTCCCCTGGGGAAGCCCAGGAGCCGCCCCGGGGGCAGCTCGGCCCCAGCCCCGGGGAGCTGCTGGGGGTGACTCAGCCTCTGCCGGATCCAGACCCGAACCCAAGATGCAATTATGACTTATAAATATTTGAATTTTGTTTTCCTCTTTTGCAATCGGCCCCTTTTCTACCTGCGGCCCTGCAATCGCGTTTCCATCTCTGGCAGCGCTGGGCTGTGCTCAGAGGCAGGCAGCGCGCCTTCAACGCGCTGCACCGGGCCCGCGACGCAGCCTCCTGGAGGAAGATGCCAACGTGCAAATTTAACACGGCAAATAGACACTCTTTAAAACCAGCCTCTTATCTTTTGGGCTCCGATTCAGGAATGTGCCCTTGCAGGACTCTGACATTAAACATGCAGCACTGGCGATAACGTGATTTAAACCATTTGGGTTTAAGCAACTCAGCACGCCCCGGTGCCGTCCTGGCTCCCAGCTGAAGTCCTGAGCCTGAAGGCCGCTCACCTGCAGCCCTGCTGCTCTCCTGCTCCTTCTGCCGCACTCCAAGTATTTGTCTTCAAACAGCCCAAGGCACGACTGTTTGGTTTTTCACCCAGCTAGGGACTCCAGTCTCTTTCCTAAAACTATTCTCTTCCTTCTCTTCACCTTTAAACACCACCAGAAAATAACACAGGGGGGAGGGGAGGAAGGCTATAGGGACTGAAACTAAGAGAAAAGCAGGTTCTTTCAAATTAAAATAATATTTATATATATCACCGAGTATTTCTGGTGGATCAATTCGCTGCACATCTTGGTTTCTTGTTAGAATACCACCTTGAGACAAGCACAGGTATGCTTGTGCTTTTTTTTTTTCCTGACCTTTAAGCAAGTTTCAGCAGGAAAAATAACTGCATGTGGTTTTTCCCCCTTTAGGCGTGCTGTGCACGGAGGGCGCGTTGCAGCACCCGGTGCCGCAGCGTTCCTCCCCAGCGAGCTCCGAGGCTCGGCCCCGCTGCTGGGGACACGCACACTGCCCGGGGCTGCAGAAGCCGCCGAGCTCCCAGAACGACCTGAGCCCCGTCCAAACCCTCCACGGGGCTCCTAAAATCTTCCTGCAAAGCAAAAGGGTGCCACTGGGGTCCCATAATTGATCCGAGTCCTGCCCTCCCCAGCGTAGCCGGGGATTTACAACAAAACAGCCATTCATCTCCAGCCAGGTTTATTTTTAAGCATCCCTTTGGCAAGCACGAATAAGTTTTGTTTCATGGATTCCGTTCCTGAGGCTAGCTGCATTTTGCACACTGCAAATCCCTAATATATTTGCATGAATTATTACTATTAATAATACAATGGCTGTGTTCGAGATGCTGGACAGACGCAGAAGCAGCCACGGCTGTGTCCCCGAGCTTTACGGTCTTGCAAAGAGTGAGTGTGCGCGGCAGCAGCCGGTCAGCATCAGGAGAGCTGCAGTGACGAGCTCAGGGGCTGACTTAGGCGTACCGAGGGGGATTGACCAGAAGGACTGTCAAGGCACGAGCTATGTGGCAATATTTCATGGCAGAAATACTAATTCTGGCCAGTCTGCCCTGCACCGAGCACTGGGACAGCAAGAGCAGCGCAGCAAGAGCTGGTGTCTGGCAGGCTGCGTGATGAAGGGGGCAGTGGAGGAGAAGTCACCAGGAGGGCTCAGGACCCATCCTGTCACTTGGCACGGTGACAATCTGCTGCGCTGGGGACCCTCAACCCCGGCACCGAACTGCACGAGCCAGGAAACCTCACTGCAAAGTGCCCCGGGGACCAGGACCGCTGGAAGCCACGGACTTGTCCCCATCTGATAAGAAGGCACCAAGTTCAGCAGCTCCGTGTGCTCAGGGCAGCCACAACATTCCCTGTCGGGCTTCGGACTGATAAAGCACAACGTTTTGCTAAGATCTGAACTAAGCATCTTGGAACACCTCACTCAGGCAAAAATCCGACACTTTCCACTTCTCGCCTCAGTCCAGGAGAAAAGCAGCCCACGAAACATTAGCATTTCCCAGCGGTGGAAATTCTGCTTTTTGGCCAGCCTCGGCATCAGCAGCAGAGAGCGGTTCAGAGGAGCTCAGGGAGAAGCGTCCAGATGAGATTTATGACCCTCTTTCCAGCCGCTTTGCGAGCGGGGCAGCTGGGGAACACTCCCAGCCGCCGGGCGGTTCAAAGCTCTTGCGGTCACCCTGGCGCAACAATCCCCGGAGCCGAGGGCGTGTGCGGGGACGTGGTGCTGGGACACCCCTGGGGGGCAGAGGAGCCCCCAGGGCACCCGTCTGGGCTGCTCGAGGTCCGGCAGGCGGCTGCGACCTGCGTTAAGCGGAGCTGGCGCAGACACGAGGGTGTTTCCCCTGAATCGCCCAGCGCCGGTCCTTTGAGCGAGGGACGGGCCGAGGAGGCCAAAGTCTGAATCTGACAAATTTAAACCACATGACGTTCGGATCCACGCTCGGTTTATGGTGAACTAAACAAGGGGGGAGGCAGGGGAACAGTTGGCAGCTTCCCCGCGTCTCTCAAAACCTGCAGTTCTCATCACCTCGGAGCCCAGACACCCGGGGATGCTCGGACGTCTGCTCCAGCCACCCAAAGGAGCAGCTGCAGTGCCAGGAGCACCCACCCGTGGAGCCCACAGCCCGGGGCACCCTGGCACCCAGGGACACTCAAAGCCGGGGGGACACGACCAGGCCAGCTCCTGGCCCGAGCAGGGCGCAGCCACCCCCAGGAAGCAGCCGGAGCCTGGCACTGACACAGCCGCCAGGTCCCCGAGTGAGGGGAGCGGCTGCGCCCTGCAGCAGCTCGCCCGTCCCGCGCCGCCTGTCGTACTCTGGACTTTGGCTTTGCGTGAGAGGGATTTACAGGCTCGGGGTGGCTTTCGCACAAGCAGCGGCCAGAGGGAAGGCGGTAGGAACTGGCTTTGGAGCCAAGGACACCTGGGCGGTAGCCTCAGCTCGGACAAGATGCGCGATGCCAGGCCAGTGCCGCTGCCAGTGTGGAACCAGAGCTGGCACACAGAGACCCCCGGGACCTTTTGGTTAGGAAGGAGGGGACGACAGTCCAGGGTCAGGTTCCGCAAATAAGGAATGCTGCATTTAGCATGGAAATAGGACATCAGTAAAGCCTAGCACTGGGGATGACAGCGCCTCGACTTGAAAAGGCGTGAGGAACTGAGAGACCCTCACCCCCTCCACCCGCAGCATCCCCCACCTGGCAGCTGAGCTCTTCAGGTGCTACAGAGACGTCAGCCAGGCAGGAGATGTTTTTACAAAGGAAGCAAAACAGACGTGGTCCAAAGCGGGCTTGCCTTGTACCTACCTGCCAAAAAGGACGCCAGAGCACACGGGGGACAAGCTACCACGGGCTGCAAAGCAGAGAAACTAGAATTAAAAACAGGCTCCTTCTCTCCGGGCTGGCTGATCGCACCTCAGACAGCAGCGTGGTTATGTGGGTGGGAGGAAGGCTGGCCCCGAGCCACGGAGGAACCTGTCAGCCTCCGCTCCAACCACCCGCTGCGGTGCGCCGAGGGACTGCGGGCGTCTGCTGCGTGGCTGCTCACACCTCCGGCGCGCAAGGTGCAAAGAGCATCAAAGCCACACAGGGGACTTCGGGCGCCCAATGGAACTGGGCAAGCTCAGAGGAGGGAAGCAAACACTGCGAGAGGTTTGGGGTTGCACAACACCGATGCGTGCGTGCTGGCGAGGAACGGATCTGAACGGGCGGCGCGAAGCGGCGCAGCAGCATCGCACTGGTGTAGCGCAAGAGCTTGGGAGCGTAATATTTAATTGCTTTAACTCCTCGTAGCTCAAGGGTAGGCTGAGGTGCGTGGCACGGCTGCCTGGGTGCACCTGGGGTTCCCAGGACAGAGAGCTGCCTTTTCCCCAGTTATGCTGAAAAAATAGTCAGGGAAGGGGAACAAGCTCAAGGGGCTGATCACAGGCGACACCCTTCTTCCTCCTGGGCTGCTTTCTCTCCACGTTCTTTCTTTATATCAGTCCTTGCAAAGCGAGGCGATACTTGCAGCCTGTCACTGGCAGTTAAAATTCAGCTGCAAGGACTGAAGAACTGCAATGGACATCAGCCTACAGGGTGGAAACACCAAGGGGGTGCTTGGGGATGAACTGAAGTGACAGAAAGGCCACAGATTGGGGAGAACAACTTGAAACATGGGAAAGTGAGCTGAATTTCAAGGGAGAGACGGGAAGCCGAGCTCATCGTCCTGCAATTGCCAGCCCAAGCAAGAGCCATTTTAGACAGACCAGCTACTGCACTAGTCCATATAGCAAACGCCACAAAACAGCCCCCAAAACAGTCACAAACTACCAGGTACCAGAGAAGAGCAGGAGCTTTCACCTGCAATAACTGGCAATTTCAGAAGAAATGCCCAAGCAAACACTGGCTAGCACCGGCATCTCTTGCAAGACAATGCCAGCCGAATCATCCCTTCTGGTCTGGGGAGGATGAGGAGGGTCAGATCCCTCCAAACTGCCAAATCTGGCAGTCAACCTAATCATCAAACAAGCACGCGTGCTCCCTATGCCATCACTCTCCATTCATCATCCCATTTTCTCGCTGTAGTCAGTCCCTGATGCCTCATGAGTTTAATGAGCAAACTAACTAAATCAATACAGCCATCTTGATCCCCACAGGCCGCGGGCTGTGAACAACAGAATGTCTGCCTGGAAAACGCGTCTGCCTGTTAGAGGGGCTCCCGAGAGGGAAGGCCAGCACCCCAGCTCTTCGGACATCTCCGCCTAGGCTGGCCAAAAATTAACACGTGCATGTTCAGTCCTGCCCTGGGAAACAGAGGTACTGACCAGCTCCTCCCCTCCTACAGCCTCGTTTTCTCCTGAAGTATCACATACAGCCTTGATGCCCCCTGAAATCCAGGCACTGGAGGGATGTTTTTGCATTCTTGATGACAGGGAAATCGTCTTAGCTGATAGCCTCTTCAAGGGGCCGACTGGCAAACATCAGTCCTCTTCAAAGACGGCCTCGGGCTCTTCAGCTCCTGTCAGCAGGGAACCTCACCGGAGTACCTCTGAAGCAGAGAGAAACTTGTGTATGAGTAGGAAAGTAAATTAGGTCTGAACAAGATTAACAGGGATTTAATTGAACTATGTGAACTGGAACTCCAGTCACGAGCTACTTATTAGGCTGTCTCAGGGGATTGTGCTGCTTGCACCGGAGGAGCACAAGGATGCATTGTGAATGAGACAGCTCACGGGGACAGCGACGGCCACGGCTCCCAAGATGAGTGGCCGGAAAAGGAGACCTGCCTGAATGCAACCAAAAACGAAGCAAAAAGATGTCTCAAATCCCAGCCATGTTTCTTCTTCTTGGCCTGTTGAGGGAAAGGAACTTGGTACTGCCCATCAGCAGAGGAAGCCCAGCTCCCGGGCTCTGGCCAGGAGCACGAGGCGCAGTTCACAGAGGTGCTGCTGGCTGCCTCGTATCTGGAGGCAGACATCTGAAAGCCTCCCCTTCAATAAAAGGGACTTAATGAAGTCTTCAGCTCCCTTTGGGATGTTAATTACAAAACAGCCTGGAGAAAAGTGCTTGGGAATTAAAGGACTTACCACGCTAGTCCTTTCCTTTCCTTTCCTGGTGAGGGAACCGACCGTGGCACTTGCCAGAGCTCGCCTGCTCTTCCCACAGCCCAAGAGCGGCCACCAGGCAGCTCCTTGCTCCAGCCACGGAAACCTGAGCTACACTCACACACCGAGGAGCTTGTGAAAAACCCTATTATCAATCTGCTGAATCCCCATCTAATCCCCTGCTCATATTACTAACAAACGCTGCCTTTAGTTTGGAACCTTCAGGTGGGCTCTTGGAGCCAAACTCTCTCATGAGAGGCAAATTAATTTAGCCATTGCACCATTTCCTCCTGCCAGGAAGGTGAAGGTGTTCTGGGAGATTGCTTGCTACCTCCAAGTCAAACACAAATACACGCATGCCTGAAAGTATTAACTAACCAATTTCTCACAGATTAAAGGATCTCAAAGGCTTTCCCTTAATGGATCGCTTTTTATGAATAGGTTATTTATGTCTCTGTGTTCCAATATTCTGAGAGCTCTGGCAGCTTTCACAGTAAACGCACAGAAAGAAGCAGCAAAGTTCAAAAAAGGTTTTTTGTAAACAAAGATATTCAGGTTGTATTTATTACACATTTCAACAAAAACTAAAATACACGGGACACTGGTAATTTCTAAAGACATAGTGTAAGTTCAGTTAACAAATACATTGAAATAGGTATCAAGCTGTTAGAAACAGAGTGGAAATACAACACAATCCCACTTCCCCTTGACAAAATGAACCCCCAATGTCCATGATTTCCACTTAGCAATGAGCAATTAAGCCTCTAGACAGCTAGACAAAGATGTTGATGTAGTAGCCTGCCATTCCAGGGTAACCACACAGGGCTCATCCCTAACTGGTTCTCGGCTGTGGAAGCACTTCTGTATTTTGGGTAATGTGTGCACTACTCTTTCAATATTTACAGTTCTGTGAGAACAAAGCAATAGAACCCACCTTTAGGTAACCTGCAGAAAGACCGAGTTGTTAGATAAAACAACCACCATCCTCATTTACTAAAAAGGAAGTGATTTACAGTACCTATCCAGGGAAGGGCAACACTTTTCTTTCCCCTGCAGATCACGGACAGGAGCACAAGCCCGTAATGGAAACTCACAGCACAATATTGTTCTTTGTTATTTGCGTGGGAAATTTTTGTAATGTTTCTTTGTACTGAGAACTCAAAGCATCTTTAGAGTGCTTGTGTCTCACATGCTTTGTTCTGTTCTCCTAGTATTGCCTTTAAGTAGTTCAAAAAAAAAAAAAAGGGCTGAATTTCAAGCAGCGCTCTAAGCTGGATTTTAAGGAGCGCGATGGCATCAGCATTCTGGTTAAGAGAAGCAGAGAACGTGGAGCAGGGAAGCAGTAAGGGGCTGGAATCAAACTGGCACTGGGATCCACCTGGCTCACCCACCAAAAGCAGGAAGGAGCAGAAAATACGGCCTTTTGCAAACCGATGGCTTCTGCAGACGTGCTGCTAGGCTTCTGTTAGAGACCACACGCAGCACAGCGCTGCTGCCGTACCCAGGCTCACACGGCATTTGTGAATTGAGGACGGGAGTCTACGTATGCAAAAAGGATCGCAGACTTGCAGCCCCGCCAGAGAACCCTTTCCTTCAAAGCCGCTCTGAACCCTGGGTGCGCCTAAAACAGCAGGTTCTCCTCCCATTGACTCATTCGTGATCAAACAAACCAAGATGTGAGCTGGCATCAGGAAGCTTGAGCTGCCCTACAGAGACTCCGTGGCTACGTCACCACCTATCTCTTTCCAGTCCTGTCTAGCCATATTTAAATCTAATACTAGATTGTCCCTGGCCCTGGAGAGCCAGAGCCTGAAGGAACACAGCGTATACGTCTCTTGCCATAGAGTCATGCTACACAGCCAGCTTACCGCACCTCCTCAGGCTGAGATCCTATTTAACTTCAGGAAAGAAATCACCAAGAGGAGACGCAGCATACTGTGTAGCAGGTATGGCTGGGAGGGTGTTTGCAAATTCAACAAACCCCAGCTGTGTTGAAATGGAGCACATGGTTAAGGCTGAGCTAGCTCACAGGAAGGTTTATAAACAGCACGGCTAGGCAGTGCTGGTTGATGCATGCCAAACGCAGCACTTCAAGTCCCCCACCTCAGAGCACCTTTTCTCCAACAGGCAGTATCGGGTCTTTCCAACCTTCCAAGAACATCCCATTACGCTAAGCATTAAGCACCTTCCAGAACGGTGATTCCTGTAGTCACTGCAGTCTCCACCACAATCTCAACTCCCTGAAAGACTCCTGCTTTCAGGAAAGGGAATAGAAAGGAAGAGTACATGGGTGGGGAATAAGAAAGAGGTAGCGACGCTGAGGAAATGAAAGCTTTCATCTACAGCAGTCTGGCATCTGATGAGTTATTACCTAAAGAATTAAAGAATATGACAAAGCCATTATTATTGAGCTGTAAAATGCAGCTATGTATTTCAGACTAGATGACAACAGAGATGAATGCAAAGCTATGTAGTGTGGTATCCTTGATCCATTTGATCCTTCTGCCTTCAAAAAATACAACACAAACCGGTATCCAAAGTAGCAAACCCATGCTCCACCTTCCACGGGGACTGTTCTACAAATCCTGGCCAGCATCAAGTAGATAGGACAAGCCTCTCCACCCATCAAAAATGACAGAAGTCACTTTGATGGTGACTGATAAATTAATCATGTCAAATGAAGTCCTGGATATGTGAAGTCCTCTTTGCTTTAAAAAAAAAAAAAATCTAAGGCAGAAGCCCTTCCCTTCCACTTTTATAAGTTCCTCTCCCTTGTCCCTGAAAGCTAAAGCATGGCAATGCCAGAAAACCATTTAACATAGTTAGTTGCCTTTGATGTCATCTCTGAGGAAGCATGATTACAGGTGATTTGTCTTTTGAGGTTCGTTGGTCAAGCCTTTATCGTTTCTTCTTTGTTTCTTTCTTGGGTTTCTTGCTTATCTGCGGGGCAGTTGCCTTTGGCTTCTTCACTGTCTCTGATGTCTTCGGCTCAAAACTGTCCGAGTCCTACAGGAATCAATTAAGAAACAGTCAGTGACTTCTTAACAGTTTGCTGACAGCTCACTTTGGGAATTTGTGTGCAAGCCAAAGGAACAAGTGCTGGGTATCTCTGTTGGAACACACCTATATCAAACCGAGCTGACATTTAATGAGACTTGAGCAGCACCATGTCTGCTTCTTCTGCATGTGCTGTTTGAGGAGTGCAAGTTCATGCCCAGAAACAGCTTGCTACCAGAGAAGCTGTTGTAAGCGTAAGTGTCTAAATCAGGCTTTGGAGAAACACAGTACCCCAATTTTAACGGCAGAAAGAAAACCAACACTAAATGAAAACTATTCAAACTGGGAAAATGAAAAGCCACCATAAAAATCACCAGTATGCGTGGCAACATGCCATAGGTATTTCTGCAAAATGTTAAGCCTCATCCGGTGCAAGACAAAAAGTAATCCTCAAAACAGTAGTAAGAACGTCAAGTTCAGAGCCACTAAACCAAGCCTGAAATTCAGGGAGGGAACCAAAGGCAAAGCTCTCTTCACCTGGCCTAACAAGGAGTCCTCAGGTATCCAGCTTGCTTCCTTCAGGGGAGATGACAGATAATACTTCAGCCATGGGAAATAAAGTCTACTTATCTTGTAAAAACATAAGGGAGCAGCGCCAGTCTCATCTGAGAAAGCGCACACACACAGATTGCCTCCTTCCATTAAATGCATTTGAGTACAAATATTGCCTTAGCATCTTGGTTTCTATCAGTCAGAGCTTGCCAACTGGAAAAGGACACACAGAAAATGGCAGAGCAAGACGTGCTAGTTTCAAGCTTCCAAGACAGAGCTCCAGATAACAGAGGGGAAGGCAAGTATCTGACAGGATCCTTTTAATCAAGGAGCTCTGTTCAAACACCTCTCAAGTCACCGGGCTATTACAGCTCACATCTGTGTGGCTTTCCAAGGAAGGAGATTTGGCTGGCGTTCCAAAGGCTGTAATCAGCGCGCAGGGAGCTGGCAGGCTCTGGAGAAATGGAGCAACATGCAGTTATTACTCAAGGATGCAGCATGGTGCTGCCATAAAGCGAACACTGCTGCCTTCTAATGTTCAAACCAAGGTAGTCTCCAAAGCCTGAAGCCTCCGAAACAGAGAAGCCGATCTGTACCCTACCTGGACTCGAGCACCATTCCCAAGGTTTGGAGGGATAGTCTTTCTTGTTTATTGTCTCGGAAATTAATCACAAGGGCAGAACATCAATAGGACAGCATGGAGAAAAAAAAAAAGAGCATGCAAACAACAAAGGATGACCTTAAACAGGAACAGGTCCTTGAGCTTTATCACTTTAATTGGAGGCTTGGTCTTCAGCTTCCCACTTCAAACTAAAACCGTCACTCTTCCCAGCTTTCAAGAACAGCCATAAATTCATAAAGGGAAGCGACGGACTCAGATGGATGGGCTCTGGTGGCTGCAGCAGGCCTAGCAGAAGGGAGCGTGCACCCAGGCCAGGGCATCGGGAATCCAGTGCATCAACACACCTCCACATCCCGCTGACAGTTAAAGGTGGAAGTTGGGCCATGAACTGTCCTGCTTGAGCTAGAAAGGAAAATCTCGCTCTGCCCTCTCTGTTGTATGGTTTTAACCCCCCAGACCGCTGTTATCAGAACACATCGGCCAGAGCCTTTTTCCTTCGCACTGTGCCTCACCCTCAGGCATTCCCTTCTCCAGCTACCCTAGCCATACTTTCTCTCCTACAAGCTTCTTTACAAGACAGGTAACATCAATGCCACGTGCTGCTGAAAATCTCCATGCTTCCTCTGCACAAGAGGGAGCAAACGCCAATAGAGCCTGACATCAAAGCTTTCCATTCTGAGTTGTTACTGAAAACAATACCATGCACATTTAGAGAAAACCTGAATCAAACCAACAAACTTGCAGGCTGAAATACTGCCGGCTCCACCAACACGAGCGCGACCAAGCTCCTGGGGCTCTTTTATCACAACAGCTGGGTGGATGCGGGTCACCCCACTGTGGCCCAATTTAAAGTAAACAGAAGATGGAATCAGAGCCCTGTAGCTCACCTCAACCTTTGACTTTAACATTCTCTTCTGCTAACAGCAAACGGCTCCCTGCACGCTTGCACAGGATTGGGCGCCAGGACTGAAAACTGCCTTCTTGGCATTCGAATACACTCGAACTTTCACCTGTACCTTGTTTCCAAAAATCATACGCAAACAAGAGCCCTAAGCCATTTTCTGACAGGCAGGCCCTGCAAAGGGGACGCCCTGCCTGGCAATTAATAGAGCAAATCAGCAGTAGGATGATAACGTGGGCTTGGGACCGAAGTATTCTTGTGTGCGATCAGGAACAGCACGCACACCCAGCGGGAGGTGGGAAAGCTAGAAGGAAGGAAAGAGAACGAGCTGTGGATCATTAGTTCTGGGGCAGACTATCGTGTCTCCACCAGCTCTGACATGTTCCCTCCCATCCGATTTTCTGTGATTCTGTGCATCTATAACAACGTTAAAGAACACTGCTTACTGTCTTATGGGACTTTGAAACTGGCAGGATTATGGCTAACACGCAGATAAGCTGGAAAATGGCTCCGAAGAAGAGTCCATAGCGTAGCACGTTCTCCATGAATGTGGGCTCGGGGATCTCAGGTGGGGAGAAATCCAACTCAGCAGCCATAGTGGAAACACCTTTCTCCTCCAGTGCTCTCAGGAAGACTGGTTTCTACGGGAAAGAAAAAAAGAGTACTTATTTACATCGTGTGTTCTGGCGTTACTTTCCAGCAGCAGAAAATTACAGGCTACCTTATGGGGTTTGCTGAAGATAACCTTTGAATATCACCACAGTACGTTGGTACAGATACAGACGCAACCACAAAGAGGGAAATGAAGCTCGCATTCATTTGGATGCTCGTCTTTCTCTACCTGCCTAAGAAAGTAGCCCTCAAACATGAGTTTTAGTCCATTTGCAGGTGAGGGGAAAACAAGCAAAATATGACAGATGGCCATAACACAATAAAGGAAAGCTTAAAAAGCAAGAAGATACCTCTCCCTGAGGCCGATCATGCATGCAAGATGAATGCCAATTATTCATTTTCACTTACGTTGTACGTGTAATCACAGCCTTGTTGTTTTAGATGTTGTACAAAACCCAACGTTTTAGATAAAGCACACAGAGAGCAGATCTGCTGAAGAGAGGGGGATGAGTTCAATGTTTAACTACAAACAGTGCGTTAGCGGATGGTTACAGGAAGCCCCACATACCTCGCAGCGGTCACACAGGAAGTTTGTGTCAGAGTTAAATATTGATCTCCCAGGTCCCCAGCTAGATTTTCAGCCACTCCCTCCCTTCCTTTTCCTAATGGAGTTATCGCTTCATCCTACAAATGACTAATGGCTCGCTATAATAACCGAGAACCCTCCCTCCAGAATTGCTCAAGTACGCCACAGAAAGTCACAAAAGGGAAATTCAATTCTTCTGAGACACCACCAGAACTCAGCTGCGATTACTCTTACTTGGTTTTCCTGATCTGCATGATTCAGTCGTGTGCTTATTGAATCAGCACTCCTTGTTTATACACACAGTTCTCTCTTGGCTTTCGTTTGTTTTTCATGTTACTAAAGGCTGGGTGCAAGATTGTGCTGCACGCACGTTCCACTTGGAGGGCAGTAACCTGTCTCCCAGAATTTATCCATCTCCAAAGCAGGCTTTGCATTTCTTACGCTACGAGGAGATTTCTACAGCCTGCAGATGTGACCGAGTTCAGAAGGACGGTAAACGCAGAGTATAACTTGAATAAAGTTGTAATTGATAAATTGAAGAAAAAAATCAACAACTCTGTGCTGTCACAGACAGAGGCAAATGTCACCTGGGTACAAACTAAAAGGAGCGGTATATAAATCACAAGCAATAATAATTATTTTCTTTTAATTCAGCTGAAGTATGGGATCTTATTTTGGATTGAAAAAGACAGCAAAAGTATTCCCAACTGCATTTGATATCTCCTTTGAATCAGGATATAATTTAATATCTCCTTTGAATCAGGAGATAAGAACAGGTGACCTCCCGCGGTCTGTACTTCAGTGAGGAGAAAAAAAACCACACACTTCAAATTCTGACTGAATTCACGATCCGTGCATGAAGCTGGAATACGCACCGGGCCATGCAGGCTCACAGATCTCAGTGCAGACCCAAGGAGGGGACTGGGCTTAGGACAGCATCAGCAAAGCATGCGTAAATGTAATTCACTCCTAACTGCCCTCAGCCTGTAAAATTACCCTTCCTCTAATCTACCAAGGCAGCAGTTCCTAAGCAAGAATCACGGAAAACTTCAGCCTTGAGCTGTATTTTGTCTGGGTTTTACTTATTGGGACACCTTTAGAAAACTTCATTCTTGCTCCCACTCTTCCTAAGCAGAGCAGGAAGGCACGTTGCTTCTCTCCTCACCTGGGGTTTTTTTGGCACGAGCTGCTACCGACAGTCCTGATTCACACACCTGAAACACCAACACACCAACACAAATCAGAAAAGGGAACTGACACATAGACAACAAAACCCAAAATCCCCGTCCTCGTATTCCGCCAGTCACCCTTCCCTTTCCTGCTTCATCTCTCGTTAGGGCGTTATTAATTTTGTAAATATCCCCAGTGACGTGAGCAGCGCCGAGCGCCCAGGTGGCAGCACGGCGTGGCGGCCTGCGAACACAACCCACGCAGCACGCCCCGCGCTGACACCACGCTGCAGCTACCGCAGCAGTCACAGCCGGCGCCCCGCGGGAGAGCCGCTCATTTTGCTGCTATCAGCGGAGCTGAACTAATACAAGGAAAAAAAAAAAATCCCTGCTTTGAAAAGACTCCCAGACCTGCACGCTGAAGGAGGTTAACCCTCACGCGAAGCAGCAGGTCCAAGTTACACGTGTCAGGATGCCCAAAGAGCAGCGGGGAGCCAGGCTCGGTACCAGGCACGCCTCCTGCAGCGCACACAAAACGAGGAGGGAGTTTTCTCACCCAGGGAGCTACCTCGTCACGCTCTGCCTGGCGGCCAATGCAACAGGTCCCTGAGCGATAGTTGGCTCTTCCTCCCTCTTCCAGGGAGGCTACAATTTCACCATCTCTTCCCTTGCTAACATCTCTTCTTCTCCACAGGCTCAGCCACCTTTTTCCCCAGACGGCCTAGCCTGTTACCTATACCTAAAGTAAATGTTCTTAGGCTGTATTTAAAGGTTTATACTCCTCTGGCAAAAGACATAAGCGTATGACACAGCATGGCCCTCCCCAGTTCTCCCAGTTGGTTTAACAGTAGGTATCGCCTCCCCCCCCAGGCCTTGCTGGCTCACTGGAACACACCAGTGGAAGCAGGTAAAAACACAGCTGAACCGCACTAAAGGAACTGACTTTGATTATTTGTTTAAAACTACTCTTAGGGCTTTAGAGCAAGCTAGCTGCTGCCACCCACAAGTACATCTTCCTGCAGCACAGCCAGAGCCGCACCACGGAATCAGCGTGGGGCTGCAGGGCCCTGGCTCGAGGCTTTGCTCAGTGCCACTCGGGGGCAGAATCGGGCCCGACGATAAAGAACCTCGTGCTTTCAGGCTCAGGGCCATACACGAGCCACCCCAGCAGGGGCAGATAAAACCTTTCCTTCTGCTGTCCCGCGCCTCCCAGCAGGCACCCCCAAGCCCCACCACTGCGTACAATGCCTAACACAGGACAAGGCCGCAGGAGCACTTCACGTAACACACACTGGATCCCTCTCGAGGCGCCAAGGCTCAGCACAGAGCACAGGAGGCTGAGAGCGCTGGGGCTGCCCAGCCTGCAGAAGGCTCTGGGGGGACCTCACTGTGACCTTTCAGTACTTGGAGGGGGCTGATAAAAAAGCAGGAGAGCGACTCTGTTCTCAAGCGGATATCGACAGGACGCGGGGGAACGGCTTTAAACTGAAGGAGGGGAGATTTAGCTCAGAGGTTAGGAGGAAATTCTTCCCTCAGAGGGCGCTGAGGCCCTGGCACAGGCCGCCCGGAGGAGCTGTGGGTGCCCCAGCCCCGGGGGCCTTCCAGGCCAGGCTGCACGAGGCCCTGAGCGACCCGGCCTAGCGGGAGCCGCCCCTGCCCGCGGCAGCAGCCGGGCGCTCCCTCCCGCTCCGTGACGGAGCCCGCAGGGCCCGGCCCGCTCCGCCGCGACCCCCCGGGTCCCCCCGGCCCCTCCCGGCCCCCGCTCGGCGCCCCCCAGGCCCCGCCGCCCCTCACCGCCCGCTCGCCGCCAGGCCAGGCCGCGCCGCCCCGGAAGCGCTTCCCGCCTCGGCCCGCCCCTAGCAACCGCCCGGGGCCGCCCGGTTGCTAAGGGCGGCCTGCCCGGCCGCGCCCAGCGCCCACCCCCCCTCCAGCCTCGGGCACGGCGGTGGCCGCCCGGAGCCGCCGGGTCCTGGCCCCCCGCCCCGCAGTCCCCTCCTCAGCCGGGGGGGTTTGGTTCTGCTTCCTCGGACTCCCGGGCAGCGATAGTTAAGCCTCCCGCTGCTGCTTTGCTCCCGCCTGGGTTTCTTTCTTTCTTTCTTTTCCCCCGCCCGGCTCTGAAATGGAGATGCCTCGATGAGATGAGCTATAAAGGGGGAAAACTGGCTTGTGCTGTGCTTTGTTTCTTCGTGGTATTTAAAGAATCTGATTTGCTTTGCCCTCTTCCTAACCCTGAAGTATCAGTAGTGCCAGCTTAGTTTTGCTGCAGAGCCTTATTGTCCAGGAGTCTAAATACTTTGAGGAAATCCTCATCAGTTTGCTGATAAAAAAAATCAGTTACTTCGCTACAGCGGATGTAAGGGATGGCATTTGTAGTAAAAGGATTTTCCAGGCTGCTACCAAGCATTTCAGTTAAATAGGTATTAACAAAAACAATTTCAAAGGTTTTGAGCAATTGGATTTAAAACCTTTTATCTTTTTATTTTAATGCAGAAGACTTTACGGACAACGAGAGAATGTGCACAGCTGTGAGTTACAGAGGACAAAGACATTTTACAAAGCAATTTTTCTGGCTTGAAAAATTAAGAAAAAATTACTCTTAAATAATGATCAAAGCTTTCACTACCTGTGATGGCCAAGGGATAAACCCAGAGCTCAGGAACAGCAATAAACCCTGCCCTTTTAGGTCCTGAACACAGAGCATCAAGGATACAAAACCACTGAGGATGGAGAAATAACTTGTGAAAGCGAATGTCAGGAGAGATCCTATCAGTGTGGCTTAAATGACCAGGTTAAATGATTTCCATACTACCAGTACGCTGAGCTGGGTGGTGCTGCTGTCCACGTACACCTCCTCACGGGCACCGATCCTCAGGGTTTGAAGGTTGCAGGCAGAGGGGAAAGCACACACACGGCTCCCGGCCAGTACTGTACGCCTTCCAGGTTAAAGCTCTTCCCTTCTCTCTGCCAACAAAACTGGCACTAACTACTGAAAGGAGAAATAGGCAGACAGAAGTTGCAGCTTTTATACAACTCCCACCCATTCCCTCTACCACCAGCCCCCTGGCAGACCATCAAACGCCTTGGTGGTAATGCCAGGCTCCGCGCAAGGGAAATAGCCTTTGAGCTGCAAGCAGGTGGTGCCATCAGCCCGCCCTGGCTGCGCGCCTTTCACCTGCACCGCACTGACCCGTTCATTTCGCTGATTTCGAAATGATGAAAGAGGAGGCTGTTTGGAGGTGTATGCTGGGTGGATGATTTTCCAAAGCCTACGAGATTTGTGTGGGTTTCAAAGCTAGCATTGATTCAACGAGCAGAAACGGCAATTTTGTCAGCACCCAATTCTGAACAGAGACAGAGCTCAGATGTGAAGTCTTTTCCCAAATCCAACTCATCCGTAGCTTTTTTATTTCTTTCTAAATTCCTTGTTTGGTTTGCATTGCAGTATTCCCTGCAAGTCTTTGCAGTGAGACCTGTTTATTACCATACACTGCACACGTATCCTTGCTCACCTTGATCTTTTCATCCTCAGGTCATTATTGAGCCAGGAAGAAATAACTGCTTTGTTTTTTGGTCCTTACTGGAAACACGAATTTCCTCACTCCATCTCCATAAACTAACACATCTTACTTAAACTCTGATTTTTTCATCAGAAGCTTTCAAAGCAGTGTTTCCTTAGGAGGGGTACCGGCAGCTGAAGGACTTTAGTGAGCCAGTGACAGGGTTAGGATTTTAACGCCAGCTCTCCTTGTTCCTTGAGCGTGGCTGTATTGTGCTGTGTAACTTTCTAGGCAAAGCTCCTTTCCAAACTGAAATGAGAGTGGAAGACCAGAGATGAATTCACTGCTGGCATCAGAGCTCTGTCTGCCTGGGTAGGAAGAGGAAGGAGCTGGTATTTAGCTAGAAATTCAGGAACCAGTGACTCTCAGCTGACTGTAGGATGCTGACATCTGGCTGAAACTCCCGGCGGTTCACTTGGGTGATGCTGAAATGCTCCTGTCGCTCCACCAGGAGATAAACAGAGCCAGACAGGTAGCAGCTCTATAAATGGTTCTCACCCGCAGAGCACATCAGGCCTCCTGATACATACGTATCTTGCTGGCTGGTGCCATTTGTTCTATTGTAGTGTCAGTGATACGGTAATGTTTGAAGATTAAGTAGGCTTTTCAAGCAAGCTTTTAACTCTCTGAGACAGTCTTTTCTAATAGCACTTCCTTGTACGTTTTGAATTACCGATTTATTTTGTCTATTTTTAATCTGAGCCCTTGCTTCAGACTCATTCTCACAGAGCAAACTGCGCTCCCATCCAGAGGGACCTTTTGCGAGAGATTATTTTGATAATTGTTTGTATTCAGGTTCCTACCAAACTGAATTCTTCAAGGGAAATTTCTCCCCAGGATACCTATTGTTGTTCAAAGGATCGACTCTGGAGGCTCTGAAGATCCAAATCCCAGCACTTTATCTTTCCAAGGTGGAAAAACCCAGTCTCGTATAATTTTCTAAAGGCAAGTCTTACCATACCTGCTGCGTTTGGGATTTGGGTTCTCCATTTCTTCCGTAGAAGTAACTGGTAACACAGGTCAAGCCTTGTCTTTCTCATCTCATTTTGCTTGCTTTCCACAGAAATTATTGCATCTTTGCAAAAAACCTTTGGAATGAAAAATACTGGGTATGTACCAGCAACAATGTAATAACGGTCAATTTATTTATAATATGTCTTAGGTCTGCTATGCGGGATAAGAAATTAGAACTAAAATGTGTCCCAGCCTATCTCTAAGGTGGCAAACTTAGGCAGAAAATAAAACTCCTAATCTTCTTAGTCAGTTCTGTTGAATATACCATTAGGGCACTTGTGATAAGCGGGTCACCACCACATCTCACGAGTAAAAGAAACCCACAGGAAACAATTGTGTGTGGCTCCATCAGGAGTACTGGGGATTAGAGAAACTGGAGGCCAACAGTCATTGTCTGTGACATTCCGGAGGAGTGCAGAAAAGCTCCTGACAGCTGAGAATAGGGAAAGATTTTTTTTTTTTTGTCATTTGATGGGTTACTTCTTACTGTCATTAGTTTCAGCCTCCCAGGGTGAGCAGACCCATTTCACATGCTGTTCAGCTTATCTGGACCTACCCGTTCTGCACCTGGAATAGACAGGGGCGATTTTTTAAAGCATGGCATGGAGACTGGAGGAGGTAAAGCTAAGAGGAAATCAATACCTGGGAAATTGCTGCAGGATCCTAACACCGTGTCCTTCATCAGCAAAGGACTAGCAGTGAAATATAACTCTACCTGGCATGTGCTTCACCCAGGGAGGTTTGGTCTACGCGCATGTGACTCCAAAATGCAGCAGCTCCAGCTGGAGAAGGTACCTGTGGTGGCCTGTACCTGGCCACAGACTGCATTCGCCCTGCAATGATGTAGGCTTAGGCAAATAGACAGCTATCCAGCGGGCACTGCTGACCCCAAGTGATGACCTCTGGGGGTAATCCCAAATTCACATGCCCTGTGTTCTGGGGGCCAGCAGAATGCCCACAGAACCGGCTGCAGGAGGAAGGAGAGGTGGGGAAGAGCTGGAAGGTTCTAGGAACAAATCAAGAGAAACCCTAAAGGGAAAAAGCTGTTTGTTCCCTTTACAAAGAGAATTTGTCATTTGTTGTGCCAAATTATAATTGCTGCTACTCCTAAAATGAAGCTCCCATGAAGAATGCTTTCACGCTGCTTGCACGCGTACCTGCACGGGGCACGGATCCACCTGGGCGACCACCCTGCTGGGAAACACTGACCACAGGAACAAAGAGCGCAGCTCCCAGTTCAACTACATTTTGTGACACAGATGGGTGCAGAACTGGCTCCAAACAGCACTGGATCCTACCGCAGTCTGTAGCAGCTTCGTCCTGAGCAGTCAGCAGCCAGAGCCCCCATGGCAGGACTCAAGCTGCCGGCAGCAGGGGGATCACAGCCACCGCTGCTGCCCCAGGAGCGGCCTCGCTAGCCAAGGGAGAGCTGAAGGATCCTGGCAGAGGAGCTCCAGAACTGACCCTTATCGGCCCTGGGACGACACCAGGGCTATGATGAAAGCTAGAACAGGAAATGCTGTGGAAAGAAAAGCTGCTCTTTTCATGCTATTTAAGAACTCCTAAGCAGTATCCACCCGACGGAGCCTGAAGGGGTTTTAGAAGTTTCTGCTGCCTCCCACAATTAATCTGGTCATAAAGAGAGCTTTTTGTTGTGTGGGTTCTCTTTGGTCCAGCTGTGCATGACAGGAACCCAGCCCAGGCAGAACAAGGAAACCCCTAGGACCATGGAGTTTTATATAGCCTTCTTTGATAGCAACTCACTTGAGATATGAATGCAGAGCACAGCCCTCATAATCCAAGCTGGGCAGCAGGCAGCTATAAACAAATCAATTATAGGCAGATTCCCCTTAATCAGAAAGATATTGCCCCGGGTCTTAGAGCAGCTCTGTGTAAGGCAACGGGCCAGGAAGATAGAGAATTAGCTCAAAAACAAGCTATAGGATAATATCTTGGAATAGCATTGGCTCTCAACTGGTTTAACAACGTGGTCTGATTCATCTGTTCAGCCAGTGTAGCACCAAGACTGGAAGAAAAATAAGTCATGCTGAAAAATTAATGCAGCCAGCCTCACACATGAGAGAACATGAACAGATTGTTTCAAAAACACAGACAAAAATCCCTTTCCAGTTGCAGAGAGCACACAGCTGCGTGCACCAGTACAGTGGTTTTGGAAAGCCTGCTCCGTACTGCCTAGAAAGAGTCTTCTCTGGGGTTCGTGAGGAAGGATGAGACACGTTTATCACCTGACTTGTACAGCAGATCATCTCCCCATTGACTGGCTGGTGTCACTTCTTACGGCTGGAAAGCAGGCAGCAGTTCTTGCTCTCTCTCCACGTGGTTGTTTCTGGATTATATCAGAAGTCCCCTGGTCAGCCGCTCACTTCAGGGCCAGCTCCTGCTTTGGTCCCTTCAGTCCTTTTCCTTGATTTCTCTGTGAAGTGGCCTGGCACTGATGTGATACCAAATGGAAGGCGAGCCCTTGGAGCATTCAAAGCAGGCAGAGCAAGAGGTGACAGCGCACATCTGCCTAGGTATAGAGCAGCTACTATTTAATTCCACGGCGTTATTTGGTGTGCTGAGCTCCTTCGAGTCTTTCTGACCGTTGGCTTGCTGCTTACCAAGAGCACATGGTTCAGAAGGACGCTGTTCTGCTAAGAAGCGAGCCATAATCACAGTGCTGATTTCTCACCTCAGCAATGGCAAAGAGACCAGTGCTGAACGCCCTGGCCCCCTGCGCACACCAGATGCGGCGTCCTTCCCTGCATTCTGCCTCTGCCAGCCGTAGCTGCGACGAGCTCCCTGGTGCAAGGTGAAGGCATTCTGCAGCAGGCGGCTCTGAGTCATCTCACCTGCTGAAACTTCTTTCCAGCACCAAGGCACGCAAGCCCCGAGATGGGAAGGTCTGGGTCCCCATCAATTCTGGGCATTATAAAACCAACGCTAAAAATCTGGCAGGTGGAACTCATGCTGGCACCTCTTTTTTTTTTTTTTTTTAAACTCCTCTGAACTGTCCCGGTCTTCCTGGCATCACAGCTGTGTGTTCTTTTTAATGGGGGTTTCATTCCTTGTTCCAAGAATGAAAACAGCTGCTGGTGCACGGAGCACCCCAGGGGAGACCCTTCCTTGCCTTTTTTCCAGAGCACACGAACAGAGCAGGGCTCCCCAGCTGCTCTGTGAGCTCGGTGCGAAGCTGTGATGTTTGTGAGGGACTGAAGCATGAAGTGCCCCGCTAATGCTAGCAGGTGTGGGCAACAAAAGGGAAGGAGGAAAATGCTGATAATCAAAGAAAGAAAATAGCAAAGAGATAAACCCTCCTGAGCAGGCAGCGTGAAAAAGTATTAATGGTTAACTGCCTTATTGTGGGGTAGGAAGAAAAAATGCAATCGTAAAGGGAAAGAAGTTTACCCTGCAAAGCCAATTTGTCATTCACCCTGCCGGATTATCATTGTTGTTATTTGCTCTTCACTCTGTGAAGAAGGCAGAGAAAACACGCAAACACCCCTCAACTACAGCCACAGCCCCCTCCCCACAACCTCCCTGCATGCGTCCTTGCTCACACAAAAAGAGAGGATGCTAAGCGCAGCCTTTGAAATCCAGGAGGATAATTGACTCTCTGACGCGTAGAAGCCCACGGGACTCCCGAGGGAGCACAGGTATAAAAGGAGGAGCTGCACCTCCCTGGCAGCTAGAGGACAGCTGGGGGCACATCCGCGTGTCCTCCCTGCTCAGCGGCTTCGCAGGGTCCTGCCCGGGTACCGGTGGAGGGGACGCATCCAGCAGGGCTCTCAGAAGCAGCACTAGAGAAGTTGTATCTGCGAGAGGGGAAGGGAACACCTCAGCGGGAGCCGATCCAGGACGAGCCTGTGGTCTAAGGGAACGGTAAGAGTGGGTCTCTGTACGTGGCTTTAACAAGATAATGTCTATTTGGAAATTGGAGGCAATTAAACTACACCGAAATGCAATCAAAGCTGGCATCAGTAATTAGCTTTGCCAGATACAGTGCCCTTCGTATCAAAAGGATTTTTTTTGTACCAAGTTAGAGAACGAATCAGTAGCTGGGCTGTGGATAAGTGCAGATCAGTGGAGCTGTGCTGTAGGTGAGCCTTGTAAAACTCTTAGGCATTTACTAGAGGAAGCAGAGATTTCCTCATTTGCTATCCTCGTGCAAATTCCTTTTACCCTGGAAAATGAACGCTGCTTTACTCACCCATCAATAAAACTGTGTTTGCACCATCCCCAAGTGTGAGGAGAAAGGCAGCTGTGTGTCACGGATAACGCGAAGCCAGCCACAACGACGCAGAGTAAGCCACTTAAATTGAAATAGGATGTGAGAAAAGCAGAAATCCGAGTATGAAAGTCTGAACTTCATAAACCTGCAGGCACAGTGAAAGCTCCATTTCATCTCTGTAGAGGTATTTTTGAGACGGCTCAGGTAAGGTTTCAGAAGCAGTCACCCAATCTCTCCAACATCGTTTTCACAAACGCCGCTGTGTTAACGTTGCCCAGGATGGAATGAAGCTACTGTGCTTTATCTGTTGGAATGGTGTAAGAGCTCTTCATCTGAAGGGGAAATTATTAATCATTTTCTTTCACACGCTGCCAGAATAGAAAAGAAGGCATCTCTTGCCCCTGGAGAATTTTGAAGGTGACAAGGTTTTTGCAGAGCTGTCAAGCTGCCTGTACGCAGGGTGACACTTAAATTCTCCAGTCTCTTTTCTGAAATAGCAGGCACTTCTGGAAAGGGGAGAAGGACTTTCATTCTAGGCTCCTTCGCAAGGGAGAAACGGAGACAGAAATATCCAAAAAGCTGAAGGGATGAGAAGCAGGCTGTAGCAAAGGAAGAGAAGACAAAGCAAGACAGGAGATAAAAGGCAAAAGCAAAAAAAAAAAATCACAAAAACTAAAAGTAGAGAAAGGAAAAATTTCAAAGGGACAAAATGTGAGGAGGAAAACCTTTTTTTTTCCTGGAGGAAAACCCAGCACTCAGATAATCAGGGCTGTATCCTAGGAATTAAAAAGGGAAGCAGACAACGTTGGGCTAGGTTTTCTTTTCACTTAGTGATATTTTACTTCACAGCTCATGTAACGGCTTCTCCTGGTGCTGAATAAGTCTCCTGGTTGGCACTTTCTTCAGATGTTGGTGCCGTGGTCTCCTGGTACCCTCCAACATATGCTTTAGATCATTTCCTTTATCTAGAACAAGATCTGATTTGGGATTTGTCTCAGAGATATTTAGGGGAAAAAGGGACATGCTTTCTCAAGTTCAAATGAAAGAGAGGAAAAGCAGCAGCAGGACCAGGAGCTCTGTCAGTGTGCCTCTGTCACTATTTTGCTGCTTCTGGGCATTCCTCAGCTCTCCGAGGGGCAAGAGCAGCTCTGTAGGAGACCAGGTCTCGGAGGGAAGGGGTGCTCCTCCTGCAGCTGCCAGAAGTCAGCTCTGCTCGGGTCGGATCATCGGCTCTGCTCCCAGGGAGCGGGTGGGAAGCGGGCCGAGCGTGTGAGCAGCTGGCAAGAGGGAGCTGGCCGAGCAAGGGCTTGTGGCAAGAAACCCTAATTCTTAGTGCAGCACCTTGCCCATGTCTGTCCAGGCACTTAGGGCACTGCCTAATCCTGGTGTTAGCTTCCATGGGATCAACATCAAACCCACTTGCGTGGGTACCACACAAGCCCTTAATTAGACATCTCCATTCAGCTATATCCGAGCAGCGAAGCAGTCCCCACTGCTGATGTTTCCCACCAGAACGGGCCCCCTCCTGCCACCACCGTCAGTAAAATCCACTGCTTGGGTAGTTCATTGGGGAAGTTAGAAGCCCAGCCAAAACCTTTCCATTTGGCAATGTGGGGGTGTTTTTTTCTTTCTTTCCTTTTTTTTTTTTTTTAACTAAGTATTGTTAAACATTGGGAAGCTTTTTTTTTTTTTCTCCTTAAAAATTGAACATTTTTCTGTTACGGAGATCAAACATCTTTCTGCTCTTTTCTTGTGTAAAATAACATAGCAGAACAAGGACACTTGATATTTTAAAGACTTCCATCCACATTCTACTTTCTTAAAGAATCTTTTCTGAGCTAAAGATCAATTGCTTTTGATCAAAAGCGAGGAAGAGCGTTAACTGGAATATTCTCCTACCAATATTCTCCTACCGTCTCGCTTCCAGTAACAAAAGCATTGCATTCAGCTCTGATGGTGTGCGACCTCGGGTGATTCTCTGCCCTGAGTCATCCACCTGGGATGGTGGATACACAGCCCTTCAGCCAGCCCCAGGGTGCAAAATACCACAGTGTTTGTCTCTGGGCAGACACACACCGCTGGTGGGATCCATCCCGCCTTCACCGAAGTCCTGAGAGCTGCGAAGGCATTTCTGACCAGTGGAGAAGGGGCTCCTCTTGACGCAGCAGGGCAGGAGAGGTCCTGGGGGACAGCTGCAGATGGTGAAGGTCCTGTGCAGCGATGCTAGGCTGGTGAGGAGGTTGCTTTAGGCAGACACTGCCACTGACTCAGTTCCGCATTTCAGGTGAGTCCAAAGGGTGGAAGATGCTGGATAAGGCCACCCTGCTCCTGTTCCTGCATTTAGTTGCATGCTCCATCTCCTCTCCTCTCTACCCAGCTCTCAGGTAAGATACTGAATGCTTCATCCATGCTGTAACTCTCTGCCTTAGCTCTGACCTTCTGCAAAATAAGCACGTGCCAAATTAAGTTTGCCAGCCCTTTTGAAAGCCAGATAAACTGTACGTGCTCTGGTGAACCTGTTTCTTTACCCTGACTTATTTTTTTGGGAATGCCACTAGCTTAGGAGTGGTTTCCAAAGAAGGCAGACACCTAACACGGGATATTTCAGCCCAAACAGTTGGTTTTGGAATTGAATGCTGGATTCTATGAAGGGGAATCTGGCGAACTCCAGAGCAGCCAGCACCACCAGCACTGTCACTGATTAAAATTTGTGCCTGCAGGCTACCTGCATTGAAACCGGAGCCACAGATATTTCAGTACATGAACTCAGCAGCTGCATATTAATATTTCAAGTATTTCCTCGCCAACTGTTTGAAGTTAGTATTACTTCTCACTATTACAAATTGATGGATGTACAAAATTGGGCATAGAGTTCTCTAAAGTGGATTCACAACATCCCACAGAAAATGCTTCAGGCCTTGTGCCAAAGCCATGGCATGATGATACCACAAGCACTGGAGTTTTGCTTGACATTGCTGGGAGCTCAGTGAGGGGAAAACACATTTGGGGCAGCTTCACTAACTGCCTTTTCACTGCTGTGACAGCTTCAGGGCAGTTTCTGGCTGGGGAGAGTGACAGACAGAGCTTGTGTTAGTGATGAGGTAGGGATGGAAAGGGAGAGAGAAAGGAAAAAGCAGAACGAGGAGGAGCAGTCAAGAACCCTGACCAGCATTTGACCATGTCTTGCAATATGCCCTTTTTATTTTTCCATTTTTTATTTATATATTTTTTTTTTTGCAGGTACAGCCCAGGGCCTGTTACTGGCAAGGCCATGAACTTCCAGCTGCAGGACCGTGGCCCACTGCAGAGCCATAACCCCTCAACAGAGGAACAGGACGAGGAGGGTTTGTTACCAGACCCTACTGAGAAAAGGTTTGTACCTCGCCTCTCACCCCCCACTGCCACGGAGGATGCTGGTTACAATTTTCCTGCAGCCCAGGAGCACACCAGCAGGTCACTTAGTCCCACCAGCACCACAGAGGCCAGGCTCAAGGGGGAGAATGCAGATGAACCCTGAAACTGGAGCAGAAGGCTGGGACCATGCCAGCTCCCACCACTGCTGCTGTCCTGAGCTGCTTCCTGCTCTCCCCCAGCAGCACAAAGCATTCTGACGGGCAGGGCTGCAAGCCCAGCGCTTCAGCAGGAAGCATACTTTTTCACCAAGCTCTGGGAACCCACCTGCAAGGCTGTCAGAGCCTCTTTTCCACCCCTGCTGGGAGACAAGGGATGGTTGCTTATCTTAAGTACAGTGGATTCATCCTCACAACAGTGGGGACCATGCAAATAGCTTGTGCTTCTGCTACCTGTGGAGTTTCTGTAGCTGGAGAACCGTCCGAGGCTCCTGTCACCCTGCCCCAGCCACAGGGGTGTCTCAGGAGGTGACAGTGGTGCTACAGAGCACAGTAGTGTCCCAGCTGCAACTCTGCCCTCTACCAGCCTCTGGTTCTCCTTCCTGCTGCTTCTTTGACCTCACTGCTGCTTTGCAGGCACTTCCCATCAGCTGTTTCAGTGCAAATACTGATTAACAGATATATTTTGTTTTTCTGGCTGCCTCCCTGTCAGAACCAAAAATCCCTTAAATCTTTTCACCCTCCAACACTAACTCAGTCCAATACTAAGAAGACTTTGGTATGTTTACACCCCTGATGTCAGCAGTTACATCTGGTGTATTTTGACATCTGAAACATCCATTTCTTACCTAGAAAGCTCCCTGCTAGCTCAGTGAGCACACCTTGTGCTTGTCTTTCACCCCTAGGATGCAGCGCCACGCAGATGCCATATTCACTGACAATTACCGGAAATTCCTGGGGCAGATTTCTGCCCGCAAATTCTTACAGACCATCATTGGGAAGCGGCTCAGGTAAGCCACGGGGGTTTGCTGTCCCAGAGACAGTGCTTTGCTTACTGGGTGTTTTTTTTTTAATGCATGTAGCAGGAACAGCTGCCTTCCACTGCAACAGAAGCAATCTCCTGCTGCTCCACACCTCAAAGGGCATCCTATATCCCCACTTCTAAGATCCCTCTAATCACAACAATTATTAAACGGCCTAATTAATCCATCCCTCCGAGGCTATCAGTGTCAGATCAGCTGCGAGCTGTACCATGCTAGCAATGAGCAACAGTCTTTGCAGATTAATAGCTGCAATGATCATTTGCTGTTAGGAAACACCCACTGTTACGCTGTTATGCCTGGTCTGAACACAGAAGACAGCCTCTCCACTACAACTTGGGCAGCTGTGGTTAGATGGATCAGTTATTGCCACTAAACACGACCAGCTAGTCAGATGCAAGCCAGCTCTGACCCCTCTCCTACCACAGGAGCAAAGAGCTGCCCAATTTCCTCCTGAAATGAGGCAGAACAGCCCCAGGCCCAGCAGGTTCCTTGCCACGCTGCTCAGCCTGAGGGACTAAAACATACCTCTGAAACAAAGACGGTTCTCATCTTCGCATCACAGAAACAGTGAGAGCAGCCCAGAAGAAGGGGTGCACGAGCTTCTGACGAGGCGCCAGTCCGACAGCATCCTGATGGACAGCCGCTACCACCAGCGGATGGTACTGAGGGACTTCCTGGGAGCCATTCTGCAGAATCAAAGGTAGGTGGGAATCGTTCTGTAACCTGCTCTCCGCAGGAATAAGGCAAGGTCCTTTCTGCTGTCTGGCTTTTAGATGTGAAGCTACTGGATTAAGTACTACCTTTCAGATACACCCAGGGAAAAAAATAAAGCTCCTACCTGACTCCATAACCCACCCCTTCCCTTTCACGGGCAAGTAGGGTGCACAGAAGGATCAGCCTGTCCTGAGCCAGCCTGCAGCACACAGCAGCACATCACTGTGCTGCCTCCTCACCCCCATAATTCAGTAAAACAGCAGTAGAAAAAAAAAACTCAATCTCAATTATGTCATCACTGTCCTATTCTCTTCTTTCACAGGCCTCGGGACGTAAACAGCAGCCAGTTAGAAGGGTTTCCCAACACCCTGGCTAAGCTCATGTAAATATTTCTCCCTTTTTCATCTCCCTGTGCTCTGGTGAGTACCATTCCCTGCACAACTGCGTACGTAACACTGCTGCTGCACTGCACCCAACAAGTGGTCCAAAGGCTTTCCCTTAGCAAAGCCAACTCCCACCACTGCCCATGAGAAAAGGGTGTAGACTGCAACTGAGGGGAACAAAAGCTCCCAACCAATTTTGTCAAGTACCTTATTTAGGTACTTGGCATTAGTACCACTCAGACCTGTTAGTCTGAACAGACACCTAGGCACGTGTTTCCACAAAAGGCCCCCTGGTCTAACTACTCTGGCCTGAGCCCTACCACAAACACGGCTCTCATGGCAGATCTATCAGCAAATCCAGCGGAACTCAGACACCCATTTGGATGTGTGGGAACAGGCTGGTAGCAACCAAAACATCCTCATAAAGCTGAGGGACACCGGGGCTGAAGCTAACCTAAACGCAGACAAAAATCTTCTCCCAGGGCACAGAACGTTCCTCTAGATGCCCAGTACATTGCAGGTTTTCCCCTCTCGCTGCACTGGACAGGAAATGAAACCTTAGTTTTCTGTTCCCCTCAGTCCTAAAATTAGTCACCTGGAGCTTGAAATATGCTCTAAGCCTTGCCAGCCCTGGGGGATTCAGAGCCAGCACACAGGCCATCCTTGGTAATACCTTCATTCAGACAAATGTGTTTTCCTCCATGAAGCAATTTCATCTTACTCCTGTCTCAGAAATTAAGCTTGTCTAACCCTAGTCAGCACAATATGAGGCAGTGTGGAGAGATCTGTGAGAATATTAAATAAAAAAAGGGGGGGAGGAGGGGAGAAAGACCAGAACTGTACATAAATCATACGTATGGATTCAGCTAGGAAAGAATGGCATTTTAGCATCTCTTGCCATGTTTGAGTTGGTTACATTCACTTCTTTTCACAAATGAGGTCAGCCAGGAAAAGCCTCAAAATAGAAAGAAGTGTGCACTCACCAATAGCTTTTTCGTAATACTCTTTTCCTCCTGCTTCTGCACAGAATAACTCGGAGCTCATGGATCTAACTGTACAGTAAGCCATTCACAGCCATGAAGACATTCCTGGAGGTGACCAGCTGGAACTGAAGCATACAGTCCTCAAATCCGTTTAAAGGAATGCAATTCCGATGCACTACTTAATTTACTTCAGTCTTTACAATTTAATTCCCCTCTCTAAACATTGGTTTGTGTACTGAACCAGGAAAAAAATACCTCTGTGGTTTAACCTCAGGCTGCTTTATATATAAAGGCTAAAACAACGAGTACACTTGTAATCCTGGAGACATATTGTCTACTAATTAAGGCTTTCAAATCATGAAGTGCAGCAAAATTTCTGCCAAGTCATCATTCTGTTTGAGGGCCTGATTAATAAATATGAGGCCACCAAAAGGCACCTTTTGGCAGTTTAGTGAACTGATTACAGCCTCCTCCAAAAAGATGCTGATGGCACAACCACACACAGTTAGAGCAGGGTGAGGTAACGCATAAATCCACCAGTCTACCCTCCAAACACCGCTGGGGGCTGTCACTGCCCAGCCCCTGGACAGAGCCCTGGCAGCAAACCTGGGCTCTAAAAAGCTTGGTGACAAGCAGTTACTGTTCAGCCCTGAGGTGTTTACACTGAGCCTACAGCTTTGCTCCGCAAGAGCAAAAGGAGAGCCCTGTGCATTAGATTGGGCTGACACTGCTTTAATTCAGTGTGCCATCCAGGGGCTCTGAACGCCACCATGGCTAGGGTTACAGCTGTCAACGTTCCCACTACCACTTACAAGAAGTTATTAACCCAGTGATCTCTCACATAACTACTTCCTTCTCTGTCACCCCAATTATCCCATTGTTCGTGTAATATTTCTGTCTTCAGAAATGTAAATAGTATCAGGATGGGGTACGCTTTCCCATCATTAGCAGGGGATAAAAGTTGTTCTAAATAAACCTGTCCAACAGCAGGTCAAGATGGCTCTGTGTGTATTGAGATGTTAGTTTCTTGATTCCAGGCACAGAATGGAAATGGAAGACGTTGCTCAAAGACAGCAGGAAGAACACAGAGGACAACTCAGAGCTGTGCTTACAAAGGCACTGGGTCCAGTGCCAACCACTTAAAACCAGGCTGGAAATACACCTGCAAACATATGAGGGCCTCTTAAAGTATCCCTCACTGCACCCAAACAATTCCTTGGTAATTCACAGTATTTACCATCTCCTTTTTCCTCAGGTGATCATGTTATAGTGCAGTAGGCTCCAGCACACATGGAAATGAGTTCATACTTGCACCAAATCCCTATAGATTACATTCTCCCTGTTGAAGTTTTACAACTGTAGCACTACAGAAATACTATCAACTGCCCAGCAGGGGGGGAAGCAACGGGGGGATGCTGAGGTCCATCAGTAAAGCTACGACAGCAGCAGTACCCTAATGGGTAATCCACTACCCTTATGCAAGCAGAGAACTGTCACAGTGAGACATTAGTCATGCTTCTGCTTCGCAGTACAGCTGGACAGAGAAGCTGGAACAGAAGAAACAGCCTGAATGGGACTGCTTCCAAGTGGGTTTGTAAAGCTGTTGTCTAACACCAGCCACCGTGCCTGAAGCCATTACAAATTGCTCCAAGGAAAGGAACCCCCCCATCCAAAAGCATATTCATAAATTAGAAAGTAAACAAGGCAGCAAAAAAATTACAAGTGACATGAAAGCTATATGCAGACACTACACTACATTCAATAGTTTTAAATCAAAAGATGTATCATAAAATACTTTGGAAATACCTAAGTCTGTATGATTAAACAGCTGAGTGAGTGTACCTATCTGGAATAAAAGAAATTCCTTTGAAAGCTTGGTTTGAATAAAAATGAGGAAGCAAATGCTCAAACTCTGGGAGATGAAATGTTTAAAAAAAGCAAATCAGAAAGTGTCTTAAGAATAAAGGGCCACAGGAAGAAAAAACATCCTTTCCTAACATATAGCCAAAAAGGAAAAAAAAAAAAAAAACAGCAACAAGCAGAGCTCAAAGAAAATGCATCACAGAACTGCATGATTTTCTTTTTGCATCTGCACTGTCATTGGAGAACATGCCAGAGATCTGCTACAGGGAAAGTACTGGAGCATCTGTCATAGTGTGAGTATCAGCAGATTAGTTATAAAACAAAGTTATAAAACAAAGCTGATAGGTGTGCAGTAACAACAAAAAAAAGGCTCAAAAACTCAGTGAAAAGGAATTCCAGGGTAAAATAGTGTAAATAGTAGCTTAACTATTTCTTGCTTACAACTCCTTTATTCCCAGAAGGCTCGAATGCAGCATGAGATCAGTTCTTTGAAGGAGTGCAGAGGAGGTCAAGGGACTAGTTCATCAAGCCTGTACGGTGTTCAGTACAGTGTTCACCACGAACAAACTGGTAGGAACTGGTATTACAAAGAACAGAAACAGTGAGCTAAGTGTGAATAACTGCAGCGGGGAAGAGGCAACATCGCTTTTGTAAAGTGGAGTCATGTCTCACACATGTGAGGTTCTTCGGAGGAATTAGCTCCACACCCTTTATCCACATGCTTGCCGGTTGATATAATTTCCTTGGATTTCCAAAAGACAGTTTGTAAAGTTCCTTTGCCAAGAGGTCTTTAAAGAAACCCATCTGACACGGGACGAACAGGAGCCAACACAGACGCAGGGGAGGGAGCCAGGAGCAACTGTGAAGTTTTCCATGTGCAAGTTGTTCATCAGGAGAACTCCCCAGAAATCTGTGTTGTTCCTCCAAGCATTCGTCTTTCCCCCTCCCCAACTCATTAATTTGTTGATGAGACAAAATTACTAAATACAGCTACGAAGTTCAGGGTTATAAGGAGGATGGTGAGCGAGAAGTACTGCATATGACATCAGCCTGGAGACACTAGCCAATGACATAGAATTAAAAGGCATCGAACTCATATTTGGAGGTCACTTCCAGAGGCTGCCATGAAAACAAACCCACCAGAAGGGCACCCCAAACCTACCAGGGCAGACACGCCAGGCACAAGGCCTACAAGGGCCAGAGCCCAAGGACTCCTCCTGTTTGAGCTCTGAGCACCCATGGCAGCTCCACATAGCCTGGCGCCCTCCTGAGTTGAGAGAACAGCACTTAACAGAGAAATGCAGATGACAGCATCACAAATGATGGGCAGAAGTGGGAAGCGCCCCCAAATAAACACGTGCCTCTGGGAAAGGACACGAAAGAAGAGGAACCTTTGCACCACAATGACTAATACACAAAAACTGCCCAGCCAAAAAACTCTTTTCATTTTCATGTGAGCTCAACTTCCAGTCTGAGACTTTGAAACAGCCAAAACAAAACTCAGGACCATTCTTTCCTCTTTATTCACAAATCACTTAGTATGAGGAGAGGGTGCCTGGGGAAAGGTAGAATTATGTTTTCCTTTTTCTTCTTTTTCTAAAAGAAATTCAAACATCCCAGGAGAAGAAAAGGGGAGAGTGGAGTGGGGCAGGGATCCAGGGAAGAAAGGATTTTTGAGATTCATATGAAAAACACTCAGGTAGCATGAACGCAACAGTGAAAATCAAAACTTAAAAAAATGTATAACTGGAACCCTCTTGACTTAATTTATATAAAAAATCTTCTGCCTTCCTTCTTCTGCTCTTTCAGTTATTTATTCACTTCTGTTCTGAAGGCATTTACTTTTTTTCCCCATTTCTTCCATTCTTCTGGTGCTAGTGTGTCCTGGAAAGGAAAATCCAAACAGTTAACTCTTCCACACAACAAAGTACTTCCTCGAACAGTAAAAGAGTCCCCAGAACCCTCATTCTCTCTGAAAGGAAGCTTATCTGACAGAGCGATAAAACCAGTACCACAATGTAACTGAGTGAACTCAAGTAGCATGGAAATGTTCAGACAAAATGAAGGTCTGGCACAAAAGGGATGAATGAGCCTTATGAAACAGAAAACCGGACAAAAAAAGCAGGGCTGAATGCAAAGCCTGCAGCTACTCTACCACCCTTCCACTTTAAACAGGGCCAATTTATCCAACTGGAATCAGTTGGTCCATGTAAACACAGAGGAGAGATCTCCAACAAAGCTGGCACCGCAGGTCCATCTTTCTGGGGTCCTCTTCTCTTCCAAGATGCCAGATACAAGCATAGCTGGGTGCACTTCACAGTCCAGTCCCCAGGTATTGGTACCAACACAGTCTTAAATGACATATCTGGGGCATCAGAAAACCCAGCAATAAGGAAAAATGCTTGTGACTGCACTTACGGATTAGGAAAACCCAACATGTGGACCATGGATATTAAGTTATTCTTAAGATCTTCCAGGATTATACTCACAGCCTACGGGGAATTCAGGAGTTAAAATACCCGGCTGAGAAGCAAAAAGCTCGTAAGCTGTGGAGAACACACTTCCTGGCTATTTGGCAACTGATCACTAAAGCTGAAAACCGCTGGCTCAAAAGTTTTGGTAAAAAGTGCAGCATCCAGCAACCAGCACAGCACCAGCAAACAGCCAGGCTACAGTCAGCACCGCTCCACCAGAACAAGCGACAGCCGCCTCCAGTTCCTCTCCGGTTACTTGTCAGAGCTTGTGCTGTGCTAACATCCCTCCAGCACCCCAGGGAGGGACGAGGCAGTACCAGGGTGTTTTTCCTGTGGCACACAATGCCAAGTTCTCCATAGATGATTTTTCAGATAGCACCGAGGATGGTTTCAGATGTGCAAACAGAAGCTCAGCACACGTGGTTTCTGAGACGCAGCCACCCACGCTGGGTTGTTTTGCACCGCAGAACTGAGCTCTGCTGAGCACGCCGCACGTGTGCCTGGAGCACTGGCTACGAACACGAGAGAAAGCAGACGCTCATGAGACGTACCAGTGCTGCACATTCTTCAGCAATTTCAGTCCCATTGCAGGACTAGTCCCAGATGCTTTCTCCCTTCTACTTTATAAAATAACGTGCTGCTAAGAAATGAAGCCACGCACAGAGAATTGGGTAACACAGAGGAGCAGGTAGTCCTGCCTCCCACCCCACTGTGGACATAGCAAACTGGGACCTTACCTGCTCAGAATCAAAGGGAATGGGCTTTACACCAGCAAATGATACTGGAGACCTATCAGATGATTGTATTCGATCAAGGGGAGCTTGCTGCTGCTGCTGACTGTGCCATCATGACCGGTTCAGTCTAAAACAAGGGTGAACCCTGGGTAAGGTCATGTTCTCAGCTGAATGAGGTGGTGCTGACCTGGTTTCTGCTGCATACAGAGCTCTTGTCAATCCAAGCAAGGACATAATTCAGTTCCACCAACAGTAAAGAGTGTCTAGCAGCTGAACAACCAGAATACTGCAGATGGGGATAGGGAATACCAACAGCAGGATGGGAGATGGGGCATCTCTATTATGTTCTCCACTAGCTAACACTGCTAATTATTTACAGGAACAATATTGCTTAGACTAGGTTGATTTCTACACCTCAGACAGTGTATTAACATGTGCGCATATCACCACACAGACTCCAGATGATTAAGGAATCACAAGAAGGCAATTTAGTCTCAGAGGACACGTACTGCTAGTATGCAAACCCAGCTGTAGCCAAGGACACCCAAGGACTGATTTAAAGCCAAGTAAACAATGCTGGAAGGAAGCAGCTTCAGCTCATATCTTTTTGTGCAAGAAGTGAGGGATGAAGAGAAATGAAGCAGGCAGCAAGCCCAAGAAAGGCAAATTCCAAAAAGACCCTTACTTCTAGAAGAGCTGGTCACTAGCAAAACCCCCTTTTATCGCAGCGTTCTATACTTTGCCAACCTACTGCTCTGCTCTGCAGCGATCCTGCCAAAAGGAGAGAGGAAGAAAGGTTCAGAGAAGATAGGAAAGAGGAAAGCAGCCCTGCTCCAGGAACCAGAGCCAACGATAGAAATGCAAAAAGCAAAACCAGGCCTTCTGGTAACGTCTGTAAAAACATCGTTTGAATACAGTTCCCCTCCAGCCCCTACCAGCGCTCTCCATAGCGCAACAGCAGCTTTGCCTCAAAGTGCAATCTAGTTAATCACCAGTGCACTTCAACATCTGAGACGGACTAGCTGCATGTTAACAAAAAGATACATCTTTTTGAACTTTAAAGTCATGTACAAAGGGTTTAACTTTAGCCTGAGGTACAAGTTTTACTTTCAAATTTGCCATTGTAGTTGCAGCTTCATGTCATTTACAGTGAGAAAGCACACAGACACCCCCTGCAGTGTTTTGAAGCAGGAACCAACCACCTGCACTTCTGTGCTAGCAGAAGCCCTGGTTGAGCTAAGACACTTAGAAGTAAGGTTTGTTGTATTCTTTCCTCCCCACATCTGTACACTAGGAAACCTGTTGTTAATAATGATTTATCGTTACTCTTCAAATTAAAAATGAATCATTATTAAAGTGACATAACATAGCCCTTTTGGCAACAAACTCCTGGTAGGAACTGTTATGCTAACACAGTAAAGTACCACACCAGAGCCGGCTGGGCATCCAAGGGTGCAAGTCTGAGGAAGCTGAAAGAACAGTATGGAAAGGGTTGATTACAATAATTGTGCCCCCTGCTATACCCATGCAAATAGAAATGTTTTAAAGGCAACAAATCCCTGGGAAACCCCTGAAAATTCTACTCTTCTGTGTTTGTGAGGTTTTGTTGCTGCTGCTGTTTTATTTTTTTTTTATAGCTTGTCCTCATTTTAATAGTGTGATCAAAAATGTGAGAACCCAGGGATATTTATGCAAATAGGCATGCAAGGATACACTTCTAATGGCTCAAAAAGGGGAATTAAAAAAAAGCACAGGTCTGATGGTAAAGCAGATCATGAGATCATCTTCAAGGCCAAACTCTGCATTTGCAGAGTACAAAAGGGCTAAAATTTAAATCTCATGTGGAGACTCACTCCATGGCAGAAGCGGCAGTAGTGAAGGAGGGGTAAAGGTCCGACTTCTGACTGATGCATGGTACTGGAAACTTGGGTCAGCGAACAGCCTGCAGGCTGCCTAAGTCATGGCATGCACACGAGACCCTGTGGCACGGGACATGAACGTGGAGAATCAGTCCTACGCCAGTACAGAAAGTAAAGGTGAGGTATGTATCCATGCAAAACCCATGTCCACACAAGGCAAGACACTGCTGTGCCATGCTTGAGGCACCCATCCAGGTGTGCAGGGCACAATCCAGTGCTGCTGAGCTGTTCTAGCACAGGTCCAAAACCAGCACTGCAGTCAGGTTTGACAGCCCTGTCTCAGCAGCACAGTCTAGGAACAAAACCACACTGGCTCTACTATACAACTTCTAGCTGGACAGAAAACTTGCTCAGGGCTTGCCTGTGTTTAACAATGCCTGATATAGATACCTCAGTACATTTATTACAGAATCATACAATAGTTTGAGTTGGAACACACCTGCAGAGATCTGGCTCAAGTGCCAGCTCAAAACAGAGCTAACTTTGAGCTCAGAGCAGAGTACGCAAGGTGATATCCAGCCAAGTTCTGAACATCTCCAGAGAAATGAAGGTTTCACCACCTCTTTGAATCCTCCTTTACAGTGCCTGACCACCTTCACTGAATTTTGTGTCCCTAACATTTATCAGAATTTTCCCTGTTGTTGCTTGTGCGTATTGCCTTTTGTTTGTGGCTGCACTCTTTCACAAAGCAGCTGCTCCTTTTTTCACTGTAATCCTTCTTTGGATAGAAGACGGCAGTGAGACAACCCCCACCTTACATTCTTCCTCTTAAAACTTATCCCACAGGCACAGCTGCATAGGAGTTCGGCCTCTTCTGTGTTTATAGCAGCTCTCATTATCTAATATTATAAAATGTTGATACGCCACATAGTAAAGCAATTTTGTCAGGGTATGTATCTTGCCAAAAGTGGGTCTCCCCATGCCAAGATGCACGTGCTTCCACTCATTTTCTCTACGTGCCTGACCACTTTAGCAAGCGGCCACGTGGACTATTCTCTCTGAAGGAGCAGTTAGCTACACCTCAGTGACAGCACCTCATCACCCTAGTTCAGGCACTTAATCTGAAAACAGGCATGAGAGGGGGAAAGAACAGACCCTCCTCCCAAGATTTAAGAACTGAAAGCAGCATTCATCACTGTATCAGTTACTGACATACGACAGCATCGATGCGATCTCCTCCCCGACATCTTCAAAAGCTGCTCCCACCAAGGCATCCGTGCCTGGCTTACCGTTTTACTGCTTTATGAGCCAGCATCCTATTGCCTGCCAGGAACGTGACACCACCCAAAATGGCCAAGTACTTCAGAGTCTGGAACATGTTGAGCTGCGTCCAGTAGACATACATGAGTCCCAACATTGCTGTGAAAAAAGACAGCCCACAGTTCAAACTATACTTCAAAGACCATTAGCTATTCCCAGAACAATTGTTATGTTGTACTGCCAGGCCTAAGCACTTGGTTTCTGACTCATTTCTGAATCTCCAAAATGACAGATTTAAAGCCTATACATTATTGCCAAGGGAAGAAGGCATCTGGGTCCTCATATTGTAGAAAAATATGATGGACAGCATGCAACCAATCCTCCTGTGGCATAATTATGGAGGTATTACAGACATTGAAGGCTATTAAAAAGAGAAGGATATTCTGGATTTCAACAGAGGATATTAACCTTTACTCACTTTTAAGAGCTTACAGCTTTATAAAGCCTCCAAGGAAACTGGCTTGGATTAAGCAACATGCTGTCATACAGGAAACAGTAGACCTAATGTTCTCCCAATCTCCTGTGTTTGAGAGTCTACCAAGACTGTAAATAACTATGCAATCAAAGGTGTGATAATATTGATGACAAAGCCTAGTCCAACTGAAGAACAAGATTTTCACAGGAAGAGTTTTAAGGAAAAGATGTAGATGGTAGCCCTGCATGTTTCAGTCCCCACAGAAACTCCCTGCTTACAGAGGACAAACATGCAATAACGAAAGCGTGACCTCTGGAAGTAAGAAGTTCTATCAAGTACAGATAAATGGTGTGTGAGAGGAGCCTAGATAATGACTGCTGTTATAAGCTGATGGCCAAAACAGGTTTATCACCATATTAACAATCATGAAAAGCAGGAAGGCAGATGAAAACAAGAGAACAAATGTTATGCTATTATGTCATTATAGTTAATAGGCTGCAAGCCCATTTACCACCAGGGCTCTCGTCTGTAACTCCCAGGTGAGAAGGTCAAACAAAGCAGAAAGCCTCTGACACTTACCAGCATGTCCCATGTGAAAAACAATGGTGCTGGGAGCAAAGCTGAAGTTGGAGATGTTGGCACCAATCTTTATCCACTAAAAGGAAAAGAAACAAAACCTGAATAAAAAAAGGTCTTGTAAACACAAGCTTTTATTTTAAACTTAAAGGAAACAGAGTTGAAAGATACTCAAGTTCTTCAATGAACACAGTGTATTCTCTACAGAAGCACATTGTCTTCTAGTACAGAGGACAGAATAGTAATTTTGTCAAAGACAGCGCTGTTAAGTTCCTTTAGCGGAAATTTCTCCTACTGCTTCTGAGTCCCCAAAGGCAGTTCCTCAATTATCTTAAAGTGAAGAGAGGATATTGCTCGAAATCTACATTTTCCAGAAAAATATTGCTATTTATTTCCAACTGAATTAATTTAAAAGGATGAAATAGGTAACAATCAGTTATGTAGTTTTGGACTCAGCAAAAAGACCGATTACAGATACATGATATTTACTCACAAAAACAACCTGTTTTTAGAATATAGAAGAGAAAGGCATGAAGGATGGAAACCAGGAGCAATGTGGTTTCTCATCCACAAGTATATTGCAAACTCCAGAGACCAATGGACACAACTTTCTGAAAGTCAACCTCCAGCAAGAATAGCTAATGAGAAATTACTGCAAAGCAAGTAAGGGATCAGATTCACCTTCTAAATAAGGTAATTTGACTAGATGAGATTTTTCTTTCACATTAAGTTCAGAACACTGAGCTGATGCTACAGTTGAACTAGTGCTAGACATTTCACCTACTGATACACAAATACCAATTAAGTCCATAAATGGGAATCAGTCTGATAGGATTAAGTAACACAGATTTTGTGATGGCTATATTGCGTGCAAAGCAGAATCACTGCTTTTCTCCTGTAGAAGTCTAATGTTGTAACTTAATCTGTCCACTGTTATTCTACATCACTAGCAGAACCACACTGAAGAAATCCCACTTTTATTTAGCCACAGTGTTTTCTGTTTTGACCATAAACTCAAAAAAAGAGACACAAACAGACCAACACTTTGCACTGACCTTTGCTAGCTACAACCGCAGCAATGCCACGCTAACTATAATTAACCAAGAGTTTTAACACAAAGTTTAGCCGGTCAACCTCGAAGTGACTGTGGACTGGATGGAAAAAAGTGTCATTCTGTGGCCCAGTTCACTCACCAGAATGAGCAGCAAGAGCAGTGGTGAGAGAATCAATGCCGTGAACGTGTTAGATACCACAGTGGGAGGCCTCTTCTCAGGTTCCCTGAAGAGGTGCTGCAAACAAACAAACTCGTAAGAAAGTATTCCAACAGAACAGCTTCTCAGCTCCGCAGAGGAGCAGCTTCAGCCCTGCTGCTGTTCCTAGGCATTCCTCCAGATGAGGAGCATGCCTCTTTAAAGTAGCACCTATTCCAGTCTCTGCACATTTGATCTTTTGCTCAGTTAACTTTTACCTGCACTCACAGAAGCACTGGTTAGCTTGCCATCAGCACAGATGGCTAGAATGATGCAAGAGAAATCTCTAAAAGCAGAGAGCATTCTGTGGTGCCTACCTGGTCAAATTTTCTTGTTTGAGTCTTCTCATTGACACCAGTTGCTCTTTCACAGGTAGGACACTGCCTATTTATTCATACTGCAGGGGACTGCATTTAATTTCTTTCCATTAAGCAGTACATTTGGTATTATTTTAATTACACTACTTGCACAGTTAAGTAATCTCTTATAGAAATATTACCAGAAGTTACGATGAGAGCAAAGACTAGATAAGCAAAAATAAGACTAGCCCCCCATCTACAGAGCATGATTTTTGGTTTTGGTTGTACCTGGATTTCAGGTTTGGGAACAAAGAGGTTCTTGGACTGGACTGTGGATGGTGCATCCTCCTCTGGGAATTTGATCACAACATCAGCCTGAAATGAAATCACACAACTTCATGAACTTTAAGTGTAATGTATTAAAAGTTTTATTACATTACTGTGACCAATTTGCTTATCATGCCAATCAGATTGACAGATTCTTTTTTTTAAAGGAATCTAAAAAAAGCCTCCACATCTTAAAAGAAATTTCTCCTAAACAGAAGCAGCAATGCCCTTTATTCATCACTAAAAGTTGGACTTATTTCCAGTGCAGCAAGCACAGAAAAGCTAAACCTTGAAGTGTTTGCTGTGAACTTACAATCGAACCCACAAACACACTGAAGTTTCTATTTCACCTTGTGATGAAATAAACATTTCAATCCCACTTTGATGTTTACATGGAGTTTGAAAACTTAGAAATGAACAGCAAACCTTAGAACCCATAAATGGCCAAAAAGTTTCTGCTTCGTTACAAAGAAAAAAAAAGAGCTTTTTTCTTCCAAGCCTGTACACCACCCTCCTGCTGGACTGTCAATAATCTCAGAACCACGCCACCACACTTCCAGCTACGTACCACGTTCCACAGGATTGGATTTTCCAGAGTGGCATCTCCAATTATCAAGTACAGAGTATAGGTACCAGAGGCAGAATCAAACTCAGTCTTTCTTTCAGAGGTATCCAGCTCAAACTTGTATACGTTCTTGCTATCTGGTTCTGCAACAAACACTACCTCCTGGCCAGTCTTCTGGTTGTGAAGTCGGACAAAAGTCTGAAAGGAAAGATTGTAAAATTCCTGGAATATCTCACAATAAATGTGTTTATAAATGCCACTGAAATGAGAGATTTAAATGAGAGATTTACCCCCAAACAAAAAGCACAACATTAACAGAAGTTAGAAAATAAACTGAGAGGCCACCTCTCTAGATCCCTGCACAGCCAGCAATGTACCATGCCTCTTCAAGTAACCACATTAACACAGGACCAACACTGTCCAGAGGCCCACGTGGGGTACAGGGCAATATATTGAATGCTACTGGAGAGGGTATGTGCAACAACACACAACAGGGATGTATGCATTTTTTTTTTTTATACGTGAACAAGCCAAATCCACTTCCCTCCTACCAAGATTACTGTTTTTTTCCACAGTCCATGTCAGAAACGTAAGGCTTCTCAAAACCTACCAAACCTTTTCAAAAGCAACTGTCACACCTTGGATGCTTCAAGATGGAATATTTTGGTGACACAGTAATGACAAGAATTTGTCCTAACCTGGTGAGGGATGAGTTCAGCTCCACTGTTCACATCTATCAGCTGGAAGGATAGAGCAAAATTCTGATGGCTGTCAGCAGTGAACGAGCCCTTGGCTTTGGCTGGGAAAGCTACCCTAGGAAACAAAAAAACACAGTTGAGGTGATCTTCCAAATGAGAGCCTGCCATTCAAAGAAACTGAGGCAAGCAAGCCTGACTAACAGCACTGCTATCTACTCAAGCAATCTATTTTAACAAAGTCAGGTGACCTAATTCTTTCTGTTCCACCATAATTTAAGAAAAAGGAGGAACAAAATTCTTCATTTTTCTGCAAGCTACATACGTTTTCATATAAAACATTAGTTCGTTGCAGGTTTCAGAGGAACAAAAAGAACAAGGCTTTGCTAGTACTGCACTCCACCTTTCATTAAACAAGGCTCTGCTACAAAAAGGTGTGATGGCAGCGTAACAGATAAAACCACAATCAGACTTCAGCACAGAAAGGCTTTATCAATCCACAGGGATGGACCTCAGAGAAGCAATGCAAATGAAGTTAAATTACAAGCATTTCATTTTAATTGATGTCAGTTAAAGAGCAACTGAGAATTCAGGCACACCAGGCCATGATAGAGCCATAACCTCAAAATACAGTGTACATATTGCATTAGACCCTCTCTGTCAAAGTTCAACAATAATAGAAACATTAAAATAAATGTTTTAAACTCACTTTTGCTACAGAGAGGTGCCAACAAAGGAACAGATGACTAAGGTCACCTGTTTTCTGTTAGAAATTATTTCAGCAATAAGGAAAACCACCTACAAGAAACAAATCTGTTCTCCCAAAGAACTTACAGGTGTAAGAGAAACAGCATTAGTATAGTTTTGTTGGCATTCCAATACAAGATCCCTCAAGGAGGCAAAGCTCTGAAGACCTCTAGTCTAGAACCAGAGCTGCCCCTTAAAGGATCACAGAGTGAGTCATTTTACCTGGTTGTTTTTGGTGCAATGCTCTGATCTTTATCCACAGTAGAAAGATCTACATTAGTAATCCCAACTTCTGTGGAAACTTTTACTTTCAGCTGCAACAAAACACAGCAGAAAGTTACAGGGACCACTCCTACATATACTAACGATGGTCATGTTCACTCCAGAAGCTTTCGTTCTTCTGTCCCCTTCCCCACAGAGAACCTTCCTCTACACCAAGACAGAACCTAGCCTGAACAAGCGTGTCTACACCGATTTCCCTTCTGGCAAAGCTCCTGCATCAGTTACTAGCACCAAACCAACCCCTTCCCCTGCACTAGCAGCTGTCTCTGAAGACACCAATCCCTCAGTCGCGCTGGAGTTGGCTCCCCGTTGCAGAACTGTTTTTAATGAAAGAGTCCAGATACCCAGATCCAACTAGTTTTCCTTTTACACTAGTAGAAGCTAGCTATTAAATATGACATCATATAAAACACGACTTCAAACTGCACATGCGTATGTACTTCTGTGTCCTGGACAGCAATCTGAGATGAGAGAAGTCTCCGCACAGTGACCAGTTATGCCTGCGTTGGCTCCTGAACCCTAGGAGGTTTCTGCTGATTTTATTAACAGCAGGCAAAAGCCAAAGCATTCCTGCAGGTCTGCACTTTTTTTTTTTTAACTGTGCCTCTGAAGGAAGGCTTGCTATTTATCATTTAGGGCACTGCAGACATTAAGGCCCTGCCATTTATCACAGCTCCTTTGTGCCAAGTGCCGTACAAACGCCGAGCAGAGGAATGACTTCCTGCCCTCTCCCCATCCCAAACCACAGACCATCCAATCCAGACAGCGAACCTCAGTGGGTCTGACTGACTTCAACCCTTCTCCCAAACACGAGCGGTTACTGCAATCCATAGGATTTAATTAGCACATTTGTTCTCACAGCTTACAAACGCTCCCCTGGAGAATTAGTTTCATTGCCAAGACATTTTTCAACATACACTCCAATTTGTTACTGCAGGTTTGCTCACGTGAAACAGCCCCACCCCCTCAACCTGAGAAATAATTCCCACAAAACCTGTGGGAAGAATATGTGAAAACATAAAAAACTATTCAGGTCGGACTTCAAACACAATAACCTTGAGAGCTCCTTTACAAAAAGGGTATGATTTGATAGAGATGCTACTACTGAAACTGGGTCCATTAGCAGACTCTTTAGGCTAACTTTAGCAAAATCTTTTTCTGTTCCAAGATGGGAGCAAAGAAAGATGGACTAATGAAATAATCATTAAAAAAAGAGTTATGTGAAGGCAACTCAGAGCTGCTGCACACAGCCCCTCCAACTGCATAGCACACAAACATCCCTCAAATATTTTAATGCCAGGAAATGCAGGCTCTGCCTGGAATAATAACCCACTGGTTTAGCTCATTACTGTCAAAAACGATGGTGCATTAAGGACAATTAATGCTAATAACGGTAAGGAAAAAAAAGCAGTTCCCCCAGCAGTCCTCCCCCATAACAATGTGTCTTATTAGAAGCGGCTCACACAAAGCCACCCCGGCGTTAATGCATTCCTCCTGGTACCTCAGTGTGCCAGCAGCGAGCTGAAGCAGGACCAATCACTACCCTTTTGACACTCCTAAGTGCCATTACTACTACAATGACAACATCAATTTGATACATACAGGAAAGGTCAGCAGTTGTAAATAAGTGTCTTCCTCTCCTCTGAGCCGACTATGTTGCAAGACTTTAAAAAGCTAATCTTTTCCTTAAATAGGCAACTGAGGGCAGAAATTCACCCGGGAACAGACATCACTGGAGAAGAGCATTCTCAGCTGTTGACACTGCAGTGACTATGCTAATAGTCAGCCGGGTCACATGCTTCTCACAATAACTAACTTGAGAAAGTAAAGCTGAGTGTTTTATACAAAAGAACTCTTCTGAGAGGTGTGCTGTAACAGCTTTTGCCACCAAAAAGGGTGTATGAACACAAGAAATGAAGAATTAATTTCTACTTGCTCTGGTCACTGTTTCTCCACTACAAAAACATCACCACATACCCAGTTAGAAGCTAGAAAGACCCCCATGGCTCTTTTCTAAAGCTCTCAAATGCTTAACTTCCATGCATCAGGCAATCACTAGGCAATCACTCAACTGCTAGCCAAGCTTTGAGATTTACAGGCTCAAGTTTTGAATGCTCTGAAGAACACTCTTAGTAATCATTTTTGCAGCTACTTTAAAATATTGGCTGCTACATGAACATTTCCACCATTAGCCTTTGTTCATTTGCTGTCAAATTAGCAAACATCTAAGTGATAAGTCAGTTTTGAAACTTACGCAAATCTCTTTTGATCATATACTAATCTGTGGTTACTGGTCACAATCTCAAGTCAAAATCCAGTACTTTATAGAAAAATGTGATAAAAATGCTGTACAACATCCTTAGCATATATAAACAAAAAGCCGTTTCACCAAATACCACAGAACTGAAGCGACAAACACACCCACCTCAACTTTGTTAGCAATAAACCGGTTATCTCCATCGACACTGATAGAGAAATCATAATATCCACTTGCAGGTTTGACGTTCATGAAGTTCAGCTCAAAGACATCTCTGTAATAAAAAAAGGCAATGTATTAAGCATCCTCTAGGACACTAACAAAGCAACCTACAAGCACGTAATATCTTGCTACCAAGATGTCTCCAAATATGCTAGATTAAGCAGGTAAACAGAAATGTGACACAAAACTAACACTACTACTAAGTACAGGGTGAAAAATATCTTCAAGTTGCCTCAAAGTCAGGAGAATGTTGCAACTCCCCACTCCCAAAAGAAAAAGACCTATGCAACAAATTCAACATCACTACAGAACATGCTGTCACCTGTTGCCAACAAAATGCAACTACAGCATCTTGAGTCTTCCATCACACAGGCATTGTTCTGGTGGAAGAGCATAGGAAGCAAGCCCAACACTGTTTAAATAACAGCTGTTTGCCTTACAAAGCCTAAAATAAGATAAAATTCTTACCCTGACAGAACAAATGGTGTCTGTTGAAGGACGGTGGCTTTGGTAGATGCAGACTTGGCATAGTCCAGCTTCACAGAAGCTTGAGTAAGTGGCTGGGACATAACATTGGTCACTTGAAGCTACAAAAGCAAAAGAGGAATTTCTGGGAAACCCATTGTCTTAGGAGGAATGTAGAAGCACAGACAACTTTCTACCCCTTCTGTATTATATACCCGGAGTTCTCTCCTGCCCAGAACCCTTGACTGACCTAGCTCTTTTTAGCATAACGGGGAAAGGTAAAGTTTGTAAAAGAGCTGACTACTACAAGGTGCCTTGTCAAGGCAGAGTCTAAGTCCTGGGTAAGCAGAGGCTTCTAACAATTATTTGATATAAAAGCGCTAAAACCCCAGACCTAATGAAATGGAGCATGTCATGGAGCCTAAAATGAAAGGCATCACCTTACGCATTCAGTTCACCCAGAACTACAAGACTACAGAGTAAGCCAAGAGATGAATTAAGATTTTAGGGTACGGACTTACCTTGAGCACAGGCTGATGGTGAGACACAGCTGCAGACCCATCAGGGACAATAATGACAGGCAAGTGGTAGCGGTTGCGGGATAAAGCACCCGTGGCACAAGCAATACTGAAAGCCTCTGAGAGCGTCTCAAAATTTTTCTTGCTAAAAATTGCATTCATCAACTGGATAATTTGATCCTGAAAAAGGAAGGCAAACTGCACATTAGCACCAGCAGCTTACCACAACACTGCATAACAGTACGGTGGTATTAACAAAAACATCATTCATACCAACTGCTTAATTTCCCCTATTTGCTTTAAAAATAACTCAAGTTATGAGGTAACCCCAAATTAGCTACCTTTCACATTAGCATCTTATTCTTGGCTGGGAGGTTCCAACCACAATTACTGTAATTGTGCTAAAATCGTGCAAAAACAGGATTTGGATCTACCTCTTCAAACTATGTGTTTAAGAAGGGAAGGTGCCTTCAGCTCAACGGTCCACACTGCGTGCAGTTGCAAAAAGAGCTTGGCTCCAGGAGCAGGATGTAAACTGCCTTCTTACCGCAAAGAAGGACTAGGCTACATGTCCTGGCTACCAGCCAAAGTGGGAAGGCCACGGAGAGGCGATGCCAAGCATCCTCATGACTCTGGAAGCAGCCAGTCTAGGCCCTCAAAGGCTTAACCCCTTGGGCATAGCAGCATCTTCAGGCTAAGAGGCTCAACTGTAAAGCAGTGCCACTAGGAACGCAGAGCCAGCTCTGGGACGTGCCTAAACTAATTTCTTCTCTTGGAAGTAGGAATGGGACAGAGTTCCCCAGCTGGCTTTCCCACCTGACCTCATAGGGTTAGTGCACCAGCACCACACTGAGCAGACTGCACCATCTGATACAGATTCTTCCAGTACTCCCTGCTAGTCAGGAAAACAGAGGATTTCACTACCTGTACTTTGATCCAAAAAAAGGACTGTGGGCTAACTTCTAACCAGAAATGAGAATAATCAAAGACAACCCCAAATACAGCAATAGGCATACTATTTAGTGACTTGCAGATGACGTGCTCTTCTAAATGAAACCCACAGCATCTCAGATGTTCAACCTCATGCTTGCACATTAGTGCTCATTAATGCATCATGTGATTATAGAAAGCATCCAGATAGATGCTACAGTACTCCTGCACAGTACAAACTGTTTTTCCTTTATCTGAAGTGCATGGCATAGCTCTAGACCTTAACCAGCAACTTACACACACATTTAACTTGTAAAAATTAAAAAGCTCTTTTTCCATATACTTCATTTGTTAATTTTTAAAGTGAATTTTGTTGTTTTCAGGAGGCACCTTTGCCATTCACAGGAGATAAAGCATTAAAGCCCTGACAATAGCACTTCTGACAGCACAATTCTGAATCAACACTAAACAATTTTCCTTAATTGGGCTTTTTCTTTTTTCCTTACATCACTTGGATGCTGACAGTTAGAATTGTGTGTAGGAGAATCACCGCCTCAAAAATGACATCAAAATTACTTTGCAGTTAGTTTGTTGGCAGCAGCATGGAAGAGAGCCAGGAATTAACTCAGATGTCTTACACTTGCTTCTGTTTCAACCCTGTCACTTGGCCTTGTACTCTAGGGAGACGCCATTCTCAATCAAAAGTGCATCTACCGTGGTTAACCTGTTATGGAAAAAATACTAAATGGAGAGCTTGCAATAGTGATTTTCTATCTTAATCAAGCTCTAAAGGAATTGTCACTGTACTGTAATGAAAGATCATTTGAAAAGTTTATGTGCTTGAATTCCTGTAGGAGTACAGTACTAATGTTGTCTCCCTTTTGGATGCTCCTAACGAGGGTGTCTGTATTTCCTCACAGGTAAATAACACTTGCAAAACACTTTGAAATGCTGTAAAGTGCTAGGCAAGTGCCAAATACCAGAACAAACTCTGAAACAAGAGGTTTTTTTTTTCCAGCAGCTTGTCTCAATAAACAAAGAAAAACTAGGCCTCGCTTGCAATTTCCTTCTGTGCATTGAAAAAAAACAAATTCAGCCTGTGATCTTGAAGGTGGAATTTCCTCCTACATTGTTATTTAACATTCACTCTGAAGTCTCCTTTTTCACTGAGCATGTTCATTTTTCCAGTAGAAATTCCACCTAGTTAGACTGGCCTCTTGCTCTGCACCATGATCACTAGGTAGATCCTGTCTGTAAGTTACCTTGTGCAAGACAGGAAAAGGCAGATACAGACCTCCTTCATTGCTGGCTCTGTACCCACGTGGTCGGACAGCTTATAGGCAGCAGCAACAAACAGTGCAGTCGTCTCAATTCCTTCTTCAAATTGCAGATAGACTCCACCCAAGTCATCCAGGCGAGCAACAAGATCCTGACAGAAAGAATAAATTCTATTTAGATTGCATTCTAGTAGAAGATCCGTGGAAAGTAACTCTACAGTTCGACCTCTAGTCAGGAGTATTGGCACAGGATTCACTGAATTATTTTCTACATCATTTAGAAATAGGAAAAAAAAATACCTTCAGCCTTTACTGGATTTAATTATATTTACATCAGTGGACTTTGTGTCACAGTCCGCTGTGAAACAGTTAAACTCCACGAGAAATATCTGCTTGAAGGGAAGAGCCAAGCCAACCCACCTGATGCAGACAAGGAATTAGCCAGATTGTTTTTTCACTGTGTTTCCTATTAACATATCTTTTAGTATCACAGACATCTAGCAAATAATCCTGAATAATTAGAGACCATAGCGTGTTCCTACCTCTATCTCTTCAACAATGGCACTTAAATCTGCTTGCTGGGACAAGTAAGATGCTGTTTCTAAAGCCTGGATGGTTCTGAAACAACAAAAAACAAAAACAAGTGTATGAATTTTGTTCCTTAAAAGCCAAACATCCTTCAAAGCAATTAGTTTCTATTCCAAATGAGGCGTAAAGCAGCCACTACTGCATTTAGTTGACTCTAGGCAATGAATCTGAAGGTATTTAGTGGAAACTTAGAATTCATTAGAGAAGACTACTTTAGTTGTATCAGCTTTGCAACAAACTCAGATTCGAATGCAGAGAAGAACCCAAACTTTTCTCTCTGCATTGCACAGATCCCCAAACATGCTGCTGAAGCTTCTAGGAATCTGGATTTTTTGCCTAGAAAATAAGCCTTTAAAAGCTTCCCTTTCTTTCTTAGCTTTAAAGAAAAGCTCTATTCTTTCCTTTCACAGTAAAAATTACTTAACCAATTCTTCGGTGATTAGTGCCAGGATTCCTTCTGCTTACTGGCACATTTTTTCCACCTCATAGCACGCGCATCCCAGCCTATAAACAAAATGTCTGAGGAAATGCATCCAGCATACCACAAGCCGCAATGATGCGGAACTATGGCTGGATTTTAAGTCAAAGATTTGTAGTGAATCTTTTTAAAAGAAGAGGCTTCTTTGGCATGCATCCTCTTTATTGACCATTATTCTCGAACTAAACTGAATACATAAGCTCATTTGCAAAAGTCGCAGAGAACAGCTCAGAAACATTTTCCACGTTCTCCCAGAGAGACGATAATGAACTAAACAAATATTCCAAATGAAAACACAGCACAATCTACTGGAACTACATTGCAAAACCTAAAGTGTTAAAACAACCTTTACTCTACAACCCAAATGCTAGCAGATAAGTGCGCAACAGTGAAACGTTTCTGTCTGAAAGACTTACGCCAGCACGTTTTCTTCTTTGCTAAGACGAGCAGTAAGAGCACTAAGTGCTTCCTGAGAAGCTAGAGGAAGGCCAAAGCCACTCAGGGCCCCAACAGCATGGAAGATCTGGGTGATCGAGGAGTCCTCACTGACAGCTGCAAGCAGCAGCTCCCTGGTCTCATTTGAGATGGCAACCTGAGGAAGAGCACAAAGAATACACTGAAGAACGTATCTTCCTAGTCACTGCTGACTTGCTTTTGGAGCAGCACACGTGACTGGTGAACCGTAAGCTATAGCTGGGAAAAAGCACTTTATCATTTGTTACCTTTCAGTTCAATTAAGTCCCTAAGATTTGCTGTCAACTCTCAATTAGTCAGGATAATCCACAGTTCAGATTTATCCTGGTAGCCTGCTAGCAATACTATCTGCTTTTCATCTGACATCACATAATTGTGCAGCAGCTGATGGTACGGATGAAAAATGAGGCTTGTATAACCCACCCACAACTTAGCAAGCACGGACTGCACGTGTATTGTTGCAGTGTTCACTACAGGGCTTTCAACCACACGGTGTATTGTCTGCCCCGGGAATGTCTAATTGATACTGCTTTGTGAATTTATTAAAATGCACTGGCTCCTTCTTTTCTTAGCCACCACTGGTTCAATCAAGAAAGCACCGAAACATCCAAACCTCCTGTACCATCTCCCATGCCTACAAGCCGGCTTTGCCCCACACAATACCAGCTCTGCATTCACGAGCACACCTCGACTGAACATGAGGGGTACCCGGGGAAGGAAGGGAGTGGAAGGAGACAGCCTCCACAACCATGGATCTTCTGACAATCAGCTCTGTCAAGAACTACTTGTTTGAAGGCAATTACGTGACTGTTCAGAGAAGTTATTTGTTGTGCATAGGCTGAAAGAGCCAGCACCATCACGGAGAAGGACAGAAGATACCTGAGCTTGGTGGGTAAAACGGGAAACAGCTGGGGTAGGAAACAACAAGCTGCTGGATACCACGTGTGAAATATAGCAGAGGAACATTTTAAGAAGGTATTTACTTGTTCTGTTTCAATCATTTGGTATCAGGTGTGTACAAGGAAACTTCTCTGCTAGATCCCCACATCGTTCATGACAGAGAGAGGATATCATGTGTCTAAGATGCAGCACAGTAGCATGGTTTTAAACAATTTTTAGACATTATTAGACGTAACAAAAAAGGCTTTTTACAACTGTGCCTAGACCTGTCATTTACTGATGAGATGCTGTCCTAAAAACAGAAAGTTAACAAAGAAGGGAACTAGAAGTTTCTACTCTTCAAAAAAATCAGAATGTGGCTGGGGAGCCAGTACTGGATCAGGTACTCAGAGTTGTGGTGAAGAAAACACTTGCTTTATACTTGTTCAATCTGCCTTGTCTGGGAATACTCCCAAACACTTTGTAAGCTACTTACCTAAGACGCAACAGAATACCACATACTAAGAGAAAGTAAAACAGAAGTTATACTTATACACACACATATCAAGGTAAACGTTGACTTAGTAACATCTGTCTTCAGAAGTTAGGACCCCAAACTCACCTCGCAACCAGACAGGACGCGGATAGATTGTGCAGCATAGAAAAGGGAATCGACACTGCTGGAGTCTACATGAGACTTGATGAAATTACATGCAGCCTGCAAGGAAAGAGAAGTTAAATTATGCAACAGCCTTGACTTTAATTATTGACTTGATTTAAACGATACTCTAAGATAATTTCAGTATAAAAATGCACACCAGTGTACATGAAAAAAGGCAAAAGAAATCCAAACATTTGTGATGTAGCAGAACCTATAACCCCAGATCCTACACTACTAAATGGTGCACAGTAACAAAGATGATTCCTGTTCAAAGCGATCAGTGATTTTCACACTGACTCTGCTGCAACCAGCTCAAATTTGAGTGTAACATTCAGCAACATACAAGATCCACGTGTACATTTCATAGGCAAAATCTTCCAGAGACAAGAAGCTTGCTTCCCAGCTGTACATCACAAACATACACACACATTTATGGATGCGGAACGTCAAAGCATAAGGAAAGATAAACCAGGCAAGCAACTAAACTATGAAGGCAAGTGATGAGATTACTCACTGACAAGTAGCAAGCGTACTATTGACTGACTACACGATACATGCACCGTCGACATCCCCTTCTAACCAGAAAATAGCCAAGAATTTAACTGCTTGTACATAAATCGCTGGTCTCTGAGAAGGGGAAGAACAGGCCTTTCAACTAGGACAGGATTTTAATGCTGCAATTAACCAAGGATATATGTTCAAGTGCTATGCCTAGCTACTATTTTTTATTACTCTTACCTTTTAAACAGCCTCACTATGTGAAGAGAGATAATGTCCAGAAAAAAAAGCCTCAGCATAAACCTCAAGGAACAAAAGCAATTACTGCACACCTGCAGATGCACAGGTGATATTATCTTTGCCAAAACTGTGAGCTCTTAAACATTCCAGCCACACTGACAAAAGCTGAAGCAGCAGTTGCCAGATTAGTTCCCAGATGGCCACGCGCACCATGGTGTGCGCTGTGGCAAACCGCAACACCCCCAGGAACCTCACGGTTCAGAATTTGAGGTGCGAATGCACAACACTCGGAGAGAAACCAAGTTCAAGTGGTCGGAAAACAGCAAGCTAGCTTAATGTATGTGGAGAGAACAGACCTGTGTTTACAGCTCAGGTGTGCTGGTCAGAGCACACACGTGCGGCGAAGTAGGTCAGCACTGCAGCAATTTAAGAGTACTTAAACAGGTCGTGTCTGAAGACACGGCATTATTAGAGATAACGTAAAAGGTATGTATATTATAGATATTACGGGTGATAAGAGCACCCTGCTGATGCCGCAGGCCGTTATCTCAGGCCTGCACGCAGGAATACGCGCTCCACAGGGGAAAGACGAGACGGGGTGCCGCGGCTGCACTAAGCGCCGGCCCGAAAGGAAGCCGCTGCGAGGGCCGAGGGCAGGGCAGGTAACGGCTCCCCCCGGCCACCCCGCCCCGCCCCGCCGTCACCGCAGCGACCTGCCCACGGGGCCCCGAAGGGCCGAGGCGGCCTCCTCCGGCGCCACCAGACCCCGCCGCGGTTTCTCCTTCACGCCTTCCCCCCGCGCAGCCCCGCCGCCGGCCGTCTCCCGCTCACCTTCTCGTCCGCCAGCCGCAGCCCCAGGCTGCCGAGGCCCACCACGGAGTGGTAGGCGGCCTGCACGTCGCCGAAGGGCCGCTCCAGCGCCGCCCGCAGCCGGGCCAAGTCGCCGGCGGTGAGGCGGTGGCTGGGGGCCAGTGCGCGGGCGGCGCCGAGGAGCAGCAGCAGCAGCAGCAGGGCCCGCGCCCCGCACGGCGCCGCCATTTTGTGGCCCTCCTCCTGCGCCGCCGCGCCGCTTCCGGCCCGGAGCGTACCATCGCGGCTGCTCGCGGGGGGGGGGGGACGGGAGGACGGGGTTTGCTGCCACGGAGCCCTGCCCGCCTCAGCGATACCGAACGGGGACGCTGTGGAGGTGTAGGAGGGAACGGAGACGCCAGGAGCGGGTGGAGGGTGGGAGGCGGAGAGGGGGCGGGGGGGAATGGCATGGCCAGCCGTGCCCCCCCCTGCGGCGCGGAGTGGTACGGGCCGCCCGGCGGCCGGCGGGGATGTGGGCCACGCTGATTGGCCGAGCCGCCCGCGGCCTCTGCACCGCCACGGCGCCTTAAAGGGGACGTGGCGACAAAGCTCCACGTGCCGTGTCGCGACGTGTCGTGACATGTCGCGTCCTGTCGTGACATGTCGCGTCCTGTCGTGACATGTCGTGACATTTCGTGTCACGCCGTGCCACCTCACGCCGTGCTGCGCCATTCAAAAGCCCGAGCTTGGTTCCCCACGTGCAGAAATGGCGCCTCCTGCTCGCCCAGCCACCGGGGTGGCAGCTGCCACCTGCGTCCCCAGCGCCAACCCCGCGAGTCCTGACCCGGCCCCGTGGCGAGTGCTGCCCATGGCCGCCCGCGGCCCCTCGCCCTGCCGGAGACCCAACGCCGCGCTCCCCGACCCACCGCACATCCCGGGGCTGTGCGGGCAGGGTGTTGAGCGTGGTTCGTGGGAGGGAGGCGGCTTAAATGACATGAGCAGTGGGATCGAGTGCACCCCGAGCAAGTTTGGAGACGACACCAAGCTGAGCGGGTGGTTGATAGGATAGAAGGAAGGGATGCCATCTGTGAGAAACATCTCAAATAATTTTCTGCAGACAGGATCTTCTGTGAAGCTATTTTATTCGCGATTGCAATGGCAGGCGTCCTGCCAATCAGGAGCGCATTTTAATAAACAAATCATAACCTTTTATTCCCTATTACCCGACGCCTGATCACCTTCCTGTGTCCTCATTGGCTGAGTACTACAGGTTCACAAGCTACTCGACGCTCCTCTATACCATATATGTAAAATTTTTATTTTTTTTTTTCAACCCTTTAATTTCTCCTTTCTTATGTTTTGAGAACTTGTGGTCTTTGTTTTACTGTTCTCACACTGCTCATCCTGTTTTTCTCAAGCTTCTACCTTATTTTGGAACAGTGAGTCCTTCTACTGTCCACTTATCTACTTAGCATTTCTCCTTATTACGACTACACAACTACCTTGGAATACAGAAAAGTAGTTCTCTACTGCAAAAACACGACTTAGCTTCTCACACATCCAAAGGGACCTGCAGAAGTGGGCCCACGTCAACCTAACCAGGTTCAACAAGTCCAAGCGCAAGGTGCTGCACCTGGGTCAGGGCAGTCCCAGCCATGAGCACAGGCTGGGAGAAGAACTTGCTGAGAGCGGCCCTGAGGGGAAGGACTTGGGGGTTCTGGTGGATGAAAAGCTCGACATGAGCCAGCAGTGGGTGCCTGCAGCCCAGAAGGGCAACTGCGTCCTGGGCTGCATCAGCAGAGGGGTGGGCAGCAGGGGAGGGAGGGGATCGTGCCTCTCTGCTCTGCCCTCCTGAGGCCCCACCTGGAGCCCTGCATCCAGCTCTGGGCCCCCAGCACCAGGAGGATGTGGGGCTGTTAGAGGGGGGTCCAGATCATCACAAAGATGCCCAGAGGGCTGGAGCACCTCTCCTATGGAGAAAGGCTGAGACAGTTGGAGCTGTCTCATTTAATTATTGAAATTCTATCAAATGGGCAAAGAAATGGAAGGAAATACTGGCTGCCTTCTCTCAGGTGCAATCCAAATGATGCTTGACTACCTGTGCAATTTGCTCTAGGGAACCTGCTTTGGCAGAGGGGTTGGACCCGATGATCTCTCGAGGTCCCTTCCAACCCCTACAATTCTGTGATTCTGTGATTCTGTTCAGCCTGCAGAAAAGAAGGCTCCGGGGGGACCTCATTGTGACCTTTCAGTTCTTGAAGTGGGCTTATAAAAAAGACAAAGTGACTCTTCTCAATCAGATAATGACAAGATGAGGGGGAATGGTTTTAAACTAAAAGAGGGGAGATTTAGACTAGAGGTTAGAAGGAAATTCTTCACTCAGAGGGTGGTGAGGCACTGGCACAGGTTGCCCAGAGAGGTTGTGGATGCCCCATCCCTGGAGGTGTTCAGGACCAGGTTAGATGAGGCCCTGAGCAACCTGATCTAGTGAGTGGTGTCCCTGCCTATGGGGGGTGTGTGTGTGGGGGGGTGGAATTGGTGGGCTTTGAGGTCCCTTCCAATCTGAGCCATTCTATGATTCTGTGATTAAATGGGTGCAGAGGTGCACGGCCATCGGCCCTTGTGCTGCCACTTTGCCCCTGGCACCCTGTCCTGACGTCCCCGGGCAGGGACGCAGCACACACAGCAATGTGTGGAATGGCTCCTTCCCTGCGGGCACATGGGGATGGGCAGGGTCTGCACCCAGCCAGGGGAGCCAGGCTGCCCTCCTGGTGGGCCCAGGATTTGGGGAAAAGGGCTGAGCTTCCTCCTGCAGAGGGCACTGGGAACTTGTGCTCGGTGCTTTCGGCGAAGAGCCCACCCAGCCGCCGGCCCGCGGGCAGAGCTGCGTGCAGACGGAGGCTTTTTGGCTGATCGCCTCCTTTTGCTGGCTAACACGGGCGCCAGCACCGTGCTCCTGTCCCTGTTACGGAGTCTGAGCATGTGGGGCTCCCATCCTCAAGCTTGCCCCAGGCTTCTGAGCCTCTAATGTGCCTCACAGGGCACAGTGTTTTCCGCTGTGCCCTGTGGCCACCTCATGCCCTATCCTGAGGCCAGACAGGGTCCAGGCCTGCCATGGACAACACCACAGGGAAATCTGTTCCTCCCTGGCTTTTCCCTAGGGAAATGGAGTCCCTCCAAAACACATTGTAAAGTCCTGTGGCTGCTGCTGCAGCTTTACGGGGAAAAACGTAAGGAAAAACGTGCTGCCTCGGAGTGTCTGATTTTGATATTTTGTCCCAGAAGGGGCTTTTGTTTTGCATAGCTGAGTTTGCATCACCTTACAGCTTGCACTAAACAAGCGACACGTTTCAGCCATCTGCGATAACACTTCCCATCCCGCTGCCCTTCCTGGGGAGGTTTTGTCCAGGATTGGAGCGAAGCCAACCGGAAGGGCTTAAAATCCCTCGAGAAATGGCATTTGTCTCCTGTTCAGGCTCGACATGGGCTCGAGTCCACATCAGATGATCACAAAATCCCCATGAGGGCTGAAAACCCAGGGGGTTGAAATCCCCAGGGGGCTGAAACCCCCCTGTGCACCCACCCAGCCTCAAGGGGAGGCTGGAGACCCGCAGCTGAGCTCCTCTGCTGTGACTGCTTGAAAGGGGAAGTATTTTATGAGACGAGAGAGAAGTTAAAGGCCACTGATGCAATTAAGCGCCTTAAATGTGGATTTTATTTCAATGTAATGGGATGGTTATTGCATATAAAAGAAGTGCCAGATGGTTGTTAAAACCACATTTACTGAGTTCTAATAACCATGCGTTTGACCTGTGTCCCTTCAAGAGCTGCAGTCCCTTGTTACAGAACAAATCGCGAGCCCTCACCCCAGGCAGATCCTTGCTGGGACCAGCCTGGTCCATACTGGCCAGTGCCTGGGGAGGGGGTTCCACAGTTTTGCTTTTCTGATGGTGACACAGGCCGAGAAATGAGGAGGTGTGGAACAAAGCTGAATGTTTGGCGCAGCCAGGATCCCCTCCTGCGGCCAGGATCCCCTCCTGGTCAGGCAAGAGGCTGTGCACGCCCCCGCGCAGAGCCTCCTCTGCAGCTCTGCTGGGGGCAAAGTGGTTTGGAGGAGGGAGGAGAGAGGATGGAGGGCAGAAGACCTTGGAGGATGCGGGATGGAGGATGGAGAAGGTAGGACTGAAGATGGACAACAGAGGATGGATGATGGAGAACTGTGGGTAAACAAGGGAGGATGGAGCAGGGAGGATGGAGGAGAGAAGAGGGAGAATGGCAGAGGGAGGGCAGAGGGGAGAGGCTGGAGAAAGGAGGATGCAGGATGGAGGAGGGCCCTGGGACAAGGGGGAAGCTGGTGGTATGGCTTCTTCTTCTCCCCCTGTGGGATCCTTGCTTAAACATGTGCAGGTGCAAGCAGGGAAGGTACGGGGTGAATTTATGGGGTGAATTTGCAGAAAGGACCATGGGTCTCATCCCCCAGCTGCCTCCCCACACCTGCTGCATGCAGATTCACAGGACCTGGGCAGATCAGTCCCTGCCATGGCCCCGAGGCAGCAGTGCTGGGATGGATCTGACCCCTGTGCCTTCAAGAGGAGCCTGCAACAAGCACAGCAGCGAGCCCCCAAACCTGCAGGCTACATTACAGCGTTCCTCCATGCCACTCTGCCCCGCAGCCGCCCTTCCTTCTTTGGTAAAGACTCCAACAATTCCCTTTTTAGGGTCAATAGCACCGGCCTGGGAAGGAGCACTCCCCGCTCCCCCAGCGCACTCCCTGCTGGTGCCGTGGTCCCTCCGAACCTGCTGCCAGCCAGCAGCCAAGCAGCCTCTGTGCGTGTGCTGTGCTTCTGGGGCTGAAGCATGTTCTTAGGCTGCATGCAAATGGCTTTTCAGGACACCCCTTCCCTGGACCGTCAGCCCCCGGCCCCAGCAGTGCAGGAGACCCCTCCTGGCGCGGCCCCTCGGTGAGCCTGTGCTGCTGAACCTGCTTTCCCAGGAGCACACCTCGCCCTGGCTGGCACGAAGGTACTGCTGTGCTGGCTGGGGTCTGCTTGCCTTATTAATACTCCTGGAAAGCTCTCCCTGATGAATCCCAGCTGGGAGGCCTTTTAAAATCCTATTAAATTGTTTATACGCATTTTCTGCAGGGCTGTTGGTCCTCCCTGCCCCGTCCTGCTCTGTGCCCCGCTGGTTCCCCCATCCCTCGTTGCAGAAGGGGACGAGGGGCTTCCCTCATGCCTGCACCCGAACCCACCCCTTCCTCTTGGGCATCACCCTTGGGTGTCCCCAGGCTGCACCCCATCCCTCCCACCGCTGTGGGGGCTCTCCCAGTTATCCCAGTCCCTCCACTGGCAGCACCTCCAGCACCCCACCCACCCGTCTTCCCCCAGCAGCAGTGATGTGCCGAGTCCTGCCCCCGCTACGAGCGCCAGCGTGGGTCACCCCTCCTTGGGGACAGCCGGGGGGCCGGGTGCGGGACGGGGTGCCTTGCAGCGGCTGCACCAGCTGGGTTGCGTTTGCACCGCTCCCGTCACACATGTTGAAGCTCTCCGTTTTCCTTGGGATGATGTCAGACCCGTGCTGCTCCGCCAGATCCTCCTGCGGTGAGGAGGGAGATGGGCTGGGGGAGGCAGCACTGGGAACGGGGCCGTGGGGTGGGGGGGACCCAGCGGGGACACCCCCAGGGCAGCACAGCTCCCTGCCGGCCCGCTCTGTCGCACGCTGCCAGCGGGCAGGGGTTGGCACTGCGTCCTCATTTCTTTCCTCTTTGGCTCTTCCCTTTTTTCCTGCTCCCAAATAAAAGCCAGCCCCGGCTTGGTGCAAGCCTGCTCTGCAGGGCAGCAGGGGTCCTGGCGTTCCCCGCTCACCTCCAGACATGAAAGGGATGCGCAGACAGGTAAAACACCGTTGGCTCGCCCCGCGGCTTTTCACAGCTCCCGTTCCTGTCTGGCATACCAAGACCAGACATTTTCCTGGCGGCTTTTCAGATCCCACCATGGGTAAAAACCACCAGAAGGAGCTGGCAGGAAAATGTGATTGAGTGGGGTCTGGAGGGACGGAGAGGATGTGCATCCCTGCCCACTGGAGGCACGCTCAGGCATCTCTCCGTCTGCACCAATGCTCCCACCTCCTGCTTTCCCTTCCACCCATCAGACTCACTGGACAGGTGAGTGAACTGTCTTCTTGAAAAAGTGCCCCTTGCCCATGGGTTTTCCCACCTCCTCTGTCCCCACTGCAGTGGTCGCGGGGTCCCAAAAGCCCCCAGCCCCCCCTGCAGCAGCCTGGCCCCTTGCAGCCCAGCTGCGCAAGCCCCAGCTCTGGTGGGGAGCAGTGTGGGGGCCCCGGGGTTTGCTTTAGAGGTTTGGGGGGGCACAGACTTTTTTTTGAGTGGATAGAGGAGTGTGCAAAGATATGGGGGCTCTGCAGCAAATGCTAGCATGGGCTGGTGCCAGCTCAAAAAGCTCTGTATTTGCCAACCTCTCGCAGAGCCCCGTCAGCCCAGTTATCCGGGGCACATCTCCCCGGCTGGCTGCGGAGCCATCCCGGTACGTGGGGCTGGGGACGGACCCACCTGGCCCCCAGGAAGGTGGGACTCGTTTCTCTTGCGTCTGCCTGAGTGTGACCGGCCCCGCGCAGGGGCGGCTGCTGAAAGCTTGACAGCTTGTTTGGATGGAAAGCAGGGGGAGAGCGCTTGGCAAGGTGTGCTGGGAGGAGCTGTGTGCCCCCCGCGCTCGGGGAGGGCTCGGTGGGGACGTATCTCACCCCCCAGGCCCCAAATGCTTCCCATATGGCTGGTACGACGAGCCGCACAAAGCTGCCTTTTGCCTTATTTTGGGATGGTTGCAAGCAGTGCAAAGCCATGAGCCTGCTGGTCTGGCCTGCTTTTGCTCGCCTGCCCCAAATTTCCCCCTAGAGCAGCACCTGAGCAGGGATGCTGCCAGAAACTGCCCTGCAGGCTGCCTCTGCCCCCATGGAGGGGCCTTAATGGGTCTCCTCCTGATGGACCCAGGGAAGGGACGCAGGCAAGTCACTGCCACGGGGCTCCCCGGGGCTGAGTGCCTGCAGAACCTCATTTTTTTGGCTTCTTTGGAGCATCGAGCGTGGGCGGAGGTGGTGACGGGCACGGGGGAGGACCTGACTCTGCGTGCATGTGGTCGACATCCCGGCTTGGCTGATAGCGTTTCCCTTCTGCTCCGGCTTTCCTCAAGCCCATAAATAAGAAACAAGGCCCCAGGGAGCACTCAGAGAAACTATTAAAAATAATTAAAATAAAACAATAAATAAACACAGAGAGACCGAAGAAATAAACCTTGGCTGTGCAAGCTCCAGCCCCCTGCGCTGCCCATGCTGATGTCCCCGCCGAGCCAGCAGGGCCCTTTCCAAAATGCTGACGGGGTCACAGCTCCCACCGGGGGCTGCCGGGGGCTTTGCAGCCCCCCCCCCAGGATGGCATTTTGGGACGAGTCCCGGAGTCTGGTGCCAACGCTGCAGTGGCCACGCAGGGCGAAGGATTCCCCCGGGGGACAATTTTCTCCCCCCGGGCTCCCTGCGGTGTGGAGGGAGAGCGTTTAATTCTCCAAAAATAAATAAATAAATAAATAAAAGGATCAGGATCCCGTCGAAGGAGGGTGAAGGAGCTGGGGCCGGGGCGTAAATCCACGGTGCTGCCGTGCAGCACTGGAGCCGGGCCAGGTGACAGCAGCACGACGCCGGGCCGGGAGAGCGCTGGCTGCTGCGTTTGTCTGCTGCCTCCCGCCGCTGGGGAAGAAGCCGGCTCCTGACTCTTTCTGCGACTGCAAGTGTCAGGTTGGGTTTCCTTTGATTGCACGAGCTTGGTTTGCTCTTCTGCTTCATAACCATTCAAGCACCAGATGCTCGCAAAAAAAGCGCCTGTGAATCCCCCGGGGCCCCCGCCTGCGGGTCGGAGCAGCCCCCAGCCCCCAGCCCCGAGCTCACCAGCCCCGGGCCCCGCAGCGACGACCGAGGGAGAAGGCGGCCAAAGCCGGCAGCTCGTAAACAAGCCCCGCGCTGAAACGGCTCCTCTGGCCCCGCGGTACCGCGAGCAGAAGGCGCCCGGCGTGGAGCAGCTCGGAGAGGTCCGAGTTCAGCACCCCCGAGGCCTGCACGCATCCGGGTGGTGCTTTCGGAGGGTGATGGGGGCGAAGGTGCTCCCCAGGGGTCTTCTCGCTTCTCCAAGCGTGCAGGGACGTGACGCCCCTCTCCATTTGCCATTGAACAGCGAAACCCAAAGGGTTTCCCATAGCGGGACGCAGACAGAAAGGCTTTTTGAGGGTGACCCCCGACGGTTCCCCACTCCCTTTCCCCGACACCACGTTTATAGGGGTCGCGTGCCTGCTGTAGGGTGGCATTTCTCCCCCCTGGGGCCACGCACAGCTGCTTGCCCTGTGTGCAGGAGCTGCAGCTGCTCTCCACCCCCTCTCTGATGGCTTATCCAGGGATGGAGAGGGGAAAAAAAAAACACCACCCAACCCTGAGTTACAAAATCTGCTTTTCAGCAGGGCCGAAGTGCGGCAGCAGCGAGGTCAGAACCAGGCAGGGTGCTGGTGTCGGGGGTCCCAGCCCAGCAGGGGCCATGGGGCCGGGCAGCAGCAGCCCCGCACCGCCGCCAGACCCCAGGGTGCCTGCACAATCCCGCAAGCCCCCTGCTCCTGCTTAGCTTTCTCATTCCTTGCCAAAATCACTCCGGAGCACGTCAGCACACTGTCATTTCAGGAATCTCATTTCAGAGAGGCTTTCCCCCCCCCCCTCTCCTTTTTTCCCCTCAGACACAAACCAGAGGCAGAGCCGTTTTATTGGGTGTGAGGGCAGGGCTACCACGCATCCGGCCTTCCCCTGCTCTCACCCCAAAACGATGCCGGCGTGGAACCGGAGGGCTTTGGCCACTTGTGGGGATGTTCCTGGCTAGCAGCGTACACGGGGCCATACGTACACGTGTATACATGTGCAGGGAACCCCACGGCAGCCCCGCACAGAGAGATGGGGAAAGCAGGGCCAAAGAGATGGGACTTTGGGCCCCCAGCGCCATGCAAGCCTCGGAGGAGGGGGGTGCTTGGTCTTCCCTCCACTTCGTTATTTTATGGACTGAAATCCTTCTCCCAGAGGAGCACTGCTCCTTCATAAAGCCCTAGATAGGTGCTCAGCCTCCTGTTTGCTCCCGTTACCCCAAACCTGCTCCCCTGGGGCCAAGCCCCCTGCATTCCTCTCCCTCTTATTCCTACTGACCGCACAGCCCCCCAGCCCTGTACCTGCCCCCCTCTCGGGACGGGTCACCAAGGGCAAGTCCTGGCCTGGATCCCTGGGGCCCTGCTCAGCTGCCCCAGCCCCTGCACCCCAGCCTCACGGGGATCCCCTCCTCCAAGTGACTCCTGCACCTTTCTGGGGAGAGCAGAGGGGAAGGGAGGTTGCTGCTCCCCTTCTCCACATGCAGAATTGAAGCGACGAGCAGGAGAATTAGCTGGCTTCAGTGGTAATACAGGCACAGGGCTGATGCTGTTTTTGCTGATGCTTCCCTGCAAAATCCTGCAGAGCTGCAGTGCTTCAAGCCAGGAGGGAAGAGAAGTCCAGGTGACCTCCAGATGATGCTTGCATCGCAACGCTGCCAGCTCTCTGCAGGGAGGTGCTACGGGGATAAATAATCAGCTTCCCTCCCTGCCGGGGAGCAGACCTGAGCCACCCGACCTTTCCAAAATGCTTGGCCTGGGAAGCAAGAATAATCTGCTCAGGTCACCGGGGGATTAAAACCCTCTGCTGGTCTTTTAAACCATCCACCTGCGGCCCTGCAGAGGGGGTTTCTGAGCCAGGGCCTCTGGGCAGGCAGAATTTGCCTAAAAAGGGCTGAGAAAAGTGAGCTGTGATGCTCCTGGGAGAGAGGCAGGGTGCCAAGGGGCTCCAGCCCTGCTGCTCTGTCTGCATCTGTGCAGGGAAAGCAGCCCTGCAGCTCAGCTCACTCACAAACCCCCCATGCTGCCTCGAAACAAGTGCTGACAATCCCAGGAGATGCCCCAAGTTCCCCCCAAGCCCTGTGCTGGGCCTGGCAGGACAGGGAGCTCTGTCCCATCACTGTCTGGGACCAGGTGAAGGATGGGGGCTGTCCACAAAGCCCCAGAACACAGCCAATTTCCCTGATTTTCCCCATAGCAACCCAGCAGTAGCTTTTGTCCCTTCCTCCACCTTTAGATCTCATCCCTGCAGCACTTCGCAGCCTGCGTTTGCAGGGCAGATGCTCCAGGGAGCACTTTGGATGCGGAGCCCGGTGCATCCAGCGCAGCACCGTGCCACCTCAACCTGCCCCCCGCCAGGTACAACCCCAAGCCCCCCACCCCGCTATAACAGGGAGGGGAGGCAGCACAGCCTCTCCACACAGCACCCTGCACCTCTGCTCCCTGCTGCCAGCAGCCTTTCCCCCAGCCAGCCCTGCCCTCCTCTATCCCCGCCAGCCCTGGCCGAAGGTGCCCCCGGCAGGTTCTGCACCCACAGTGTGGGGCATGGAGCAGCCCCCCCCAGCCCGAGCCCATCTGGAGCTCGGCCTTGCAGGCGCACAAGAGTTTGTTTAAGAGTTCACCGAAGTCTGAAGGGAGAGCTCGTCTCGGACGCGCCCTGTGATGCTTTTCCATCCTAACTCACATCAAATCATCGCTGGACATTTATTGTTTCTGGGCACACTCCAGTTCCTCCAGGAGATAGCAATCAGAGGGCCCCTCTCCTCCTTTTCCTCCCGCTGTCCTCAGGCTCAGCCCCATCCCCTATAATTTCCATCCGAACTCAACACCCCCAAAGCCCCAGGCAGGGCTGGATCAGGCCCCAGAGGGGAAAGGGCTGCACGTACCCTGAGGGAGGAGGAATCACCAGATCCAGAGACCATTGAGCTCGTTCCAAATGGTGGCAACAGGAAGATAAGAGGAATGGGAAGGGCTGGTGGGAGCAGAGCACTGCAGTCTGGGGAGGAACCACGAGATGCAGCTGCCCTCCTGACCCTCCGCCAAGCATGACGGAGGAGGTGAGGGGCTGCTGGAGGATGACGGGCTCCACCTTTGCACCAGGATTCCTGCTGACCAGTGGTTGATGCTCCCTGCTGCCACTGGAAAGCTGCTGCAGCCTCAGGGTAACATTTTCAGCACAAATACTTGGAGTTTTTCACTCCAAATTTATGTTCCAAGGCCAATTTCTCAATATTCATTTAGGGAGTCTGCCTTTCCATGGGTGCAAATTGGTGGACCTCTGCTGCCTGCACTGATTTGTATCAGATGAGACGCTGACCCCAAATTTGCAGTTTGCACAAGTGTTCCTGCCAATAAAACTTGAAGTATTCACAGAAAGCAAACCCAGGAGGCACATGAACACGGTCCAAACAAATCTAATTAAAGCTTTCATCCAGAAAATTCTTCCTTGCTATCCAACAAGAATCCATACAATGATACTTGTCCTCACCTCACTGGGGTTAAGAAGGCCGGTTCAGATGCCCAGGGTAACCAATATTTACGCCATGAAATCAGGCTGAGCACTCACAAGCCATCCAGGTATTTATCTCTGGACCCCTCGGAGCTCCTTTGTTCTCACCCTGCATCTCCCATTCTTACAGCATCTTTTTGTATGGCTCTTGGGAGCACTTTTTGATGGGAGAAACTGGCACCGTACGTGTAAGGTCCTAAGTAGGGTTAGGCTTAGTGTTACGGTTAGGGTTGTTCGGAAAGAGAGAGTGCGCAGAGTCCTGTTGCATGTGGGGTTGCGTAAAGGCTCCCCAAGGGAGTTCAGGTGTACCCAAAGGTTTCTGTTGGGAGCACGTTTTGATGGGAGAAACTGGCGCCGTAAAGAAGCTCAGCTCCTAATTCAGACCAGTCCAGCTGGGCTGCAGCGAAGCAGACGTGTGCTGCTGACTGGGCTGCTTTGGGAAAACTTCTAAGGAGCAGATCCTGGCAGGGGCTGAAGGGATGGAGGTGCTGTGTGTCCCTGCCACAGCGAGGCACCCAGCCACGCACCAGCTCGAGGAGCAGCCTGGCAGCTCCACGGGACCCCAGCTGGCTCCCAAAACATGGTCGGGGTTGCTCAGACGCCAGCAGGCTGCAGAAAGCTGGTGCCACACGCACAGGGCTGCCTGCTCGGCTGGGGGCAGCTGGCACCGTGCTAGGTGCTGGCTTGGGGATGGGAATTCAAGCCCTCCCTTTGGGCAGATCCTTCTAGTTTTCTTCACTGATCGCTTAATCAGCGCAGCCCCCCGCAGCTGAAACATCACCACGAGTGCTTTTGGTGCTACGGAAATGGGGCACAGATCGGGACGGATTTGCAAACGCAAGTCAGAACTAAGCAGTGCTGGCCACTGCCAGGCAGGAGGGAGCTGCCAGGAGGGAGGCAGCTGGGCAGCCAGCAAGCCTACCCACGAGGAGCTAACCCAGCCTGTCAGAAGGTTCCCCTTTACCCACCTCCTTCCCAGGAAAATGGTTGCATATATATATATGTATATACAGACACAGCATCCCTGCTTTACTGCCTCGTTACCCAAACCGTTAATGGTGCTGGGGCATGCAGCCTCACTTTTCAGCGCCCTGTACCCTCACCTGCCACCTCAGCACACGCTGCTGGGAGATGAAACACAGCTGGCACGTAGCTGGCAGCTCAAGTGTTTCTGCCCTGGCTTGGAGGGCACGGTGAGACACCCCCTCCACCCCAGCCCACTGAAATCCAAGGACTGGAGGCAATAACTCCGAGGCTGGTCTAGTCTCTTCTTTCCCCACTTCCTCTACTTCTTCCTGTCTTTCTCTCCCTCGTTTTAGCAGGGAATCATCCCACTCTTCTTCCTCACTGCCCCTCTAATAAGCTAAAGAAGACAAACTATGCCGCAAGCCCCGAGCCACCTCATTTCATCTGCCCTTCCAAAGCCCCGTGTTCTCCTGCAGGATTCCAGCAGGATGCCCCTGCAGGCATTTTCCAAGACAGGAGAAGCTTCAGACCGGCAAAAATGTACAGAATTTAGCTTATTCTCTTCCCTTACCTTTCGGTGACCTTGGTGGAGCCGTAGACAGGCAGCACCTTCCCTCGCTCCCCATCAAGCCCCAGGACAGCCCCAGCCAGCCCAGCCCTGAGCCTGCTGGGAAAGAAGCCACAGGAATGCAGAAAGAAAGAACAAGGCGGGTGAGGAGACCGGGATGGGGAAGCAGAGATGCCGGGGTGGGCATTACTGCCTGGTTTGTGGTGGGAGCCGGGAGCATTGTGCTCCCAGAGCCACAAGTTCTTGCTCTTTGAGTGCACAAAGCTGCCGAGGGAGCCTGGTTGCTCACGGCGACTCCTAAGTTTTAGGTTTGCATTCACTGTATTCACCTGGGTCGTGGCCACAGCAGGGATGGAGATATCCAAGAGAAGGTCTGAAACAGACGGCTTGTCCCCAGCGGTACCTCTGTGTCCCACTCCTTCCCTCCATCACACTGCCAAGGAATCACCCCGGGGCTACACACCTCCCCCTGCGGGCAGCCAGACCTGGGTATTGCAGGACAGAAAACTGGCCTGCTGTCACCAGCTGGAGAGCTGCACAGGGGGAACAGCTCCTTCTGCAGCACCAGCAGTCAGACACGCCGCTGCAGCATTTGGAGTAGGGGATAAAAACAGTCAAATATCGGCTTGTGTGGGATTGCAGAAAAAATCTGGGGCAACAGGAACTGCCTCGATGAGGAAAATGTTCTTTCTGCAGCTCTCCAGCCAGGCAAGCAGCTAGCTTTCACCCAGACACTGTGAGTGTCTGGTTCCTGGTGACAGGACGAGGGGGAATAGGCTAAAGTTGCACCAGGGGAGGTTTAGGTTGGATATTAGAAAAAACTTCTTTACCGAAAGGGTTGTCAGGCATTGGAATGGGCTGCCCAGGGAAGTGGTTGAGTCACCATCCCTGGAGGTCTTTAAGAGACGTTTAGATATAGAGCTTAGCGATATGGTTTAGTGGAGGACTTGTTAGTGTTAGGTCAGAGGTTGGACTCGGTGATCTTGGGGGTCTCTTTCAACCTAGATGATTCTGTGATTCTGAGTTTCATGATAGGTCTTGGAGAAGAAACAAGCATCCCTGAGGATGGCCCTTGAAACGGTGAAGGAGACACTCCCTGAGCCACGGCTGCTCTGGCTGGGGATGAGGTCTGGGGGCTGCAGAGCCCAGGGCAGGGCCACCAAGGGATGGATGCTCCCAGGGCAGATCGCTTCGCTCCCAGGTTTCCAGGGCAGGGTTAAGGCTCCTTACAGCTGGCACCACCAGCATTTTCCATACATCACATCCAGACTCAAAGCCCTCAGTGGCACTGGGTACACCATGAAAGGATCCCCCAGGACTGCGGGGGCTCCTGCATCCCCTCCACAAGGCACAGCTGCCCAGCACCCAGTGCTCCCCCGGGCCCCCTCCAGCAGCGGGGGAGGCCCAGCAGGACACGAGCACTGCTGTCCTCTCCAAGCGTTTTACAAGCATGGCAAAAGAATGAAGGCAGGAGAGCTGTAAACAAGCTAATTTGAGCATCTCCCCAGGGCCTTGTCAAGTCAGCCTCAGCTACGGTCAACACCTCATGTCAGCCAGAGACCAGCCAGGCCAGGCTGCCTCGGGGACCCTCGTGCTAATCGCTGTCAGGTGCTTCAGCAAGAGGTGGAAGAAAAGCAGGGAGAACACCCTCCCTCCCTCCCTCATTCCCACCCAGATCCCTCGCAAAGTTCTCTCAGCTGGCTCCTGGCTCTGCTCTCCTGCATACCCTTCGCCATGTGATGCTGATTTCTAGCCTACACAGCATGCGTTTCTAAGGAATCGTGTTTAACGCAGCGGAAAAATACACTTTCACCCCCAAAATTAAAGTTACATCAGGGCCAAAAGCAAGCAAAAGCATGAAAACTGTTTGTCAAATCGACCGAGATTACTAAGTTTTCAGGGATCATTTCCTGCCCAGGTCTCTTCTCCCCTGCTCCCCTTGTCTCCTGGAGCTGGAGCCTTGCTCCGAGCCAGCAACCCACCTGTTTCTAAACCAAAAGCTTCTGCTGGGAAGTGTGGCACAGGAGACAAGGAATTCAATGGAAAAAGTACAAGGTCAGGATGGAGCCGTGCCAGGGTTGCAGACTGCAGCTACAGCTGGGAGCAGACTTCCAGAAAACAGCCCATCCTTCCTGGGGGCCATCCTCAGATGTCCCAGAGATGAAGCATCAAACACAGCTTGCCAAGGAGCCCTGCTATGGCCTGGGATCCCAAGCACCATGGAAGAAGCAATGGCAAACCCCAATGAAAAAGGGGAAAAAATGAGAACCTGGTTTGCAAGTGTGAAGGAGAAGGAAGTTAGATAGACAAGCATCAGGTCTGTGACAAACTGTGCCACCAAGATGTCAAGCAGGGAATGAAACAAAGAGCCAGTGATGAACCTGGCAAAGCCACCGTACAGCCAGCAGCAGATGTATTCAATTAGCCCAAGAGCCAATATCCAACCAAACACCAACCTAGCCAGCAAAAAATAGACAATAGACTACTTGTTCCATCAAACAGCTGAGTTAATAGCAAAAACGTGCAGGGAGTGAGCGAGCAGCCAAAAACCCACGCCAGCCACTCAATAAGTCAATTAACCAAAGACCCGCATAATCAGCCACTTAAGTGGAGCTGAGCAAATAACTCGCAATGAGTTATTTATCCACTGAATTTAGCCCCTGGTTTTGCTTGGGCCATCTCTGTGAGCGCGTCAAGTCCCTCCAATTGATTTTCAATTAATCTCCTTTTGGCTTGTTTGCTCTGCGCGCGGCTGGCCAGAAGTTAACATTTGAGCAGCACTTGTTGTCTGTGATTGCCCAGCAAGATTACATGCTGCTCTCTCTGGTCTCAGATTAGGTAAGCACAGCTTGGCCAGTGATTTCCAGTCCCCAAAATGCTCGGACAAGACTGCCGTTAATCAGCCGGGACACAGCAATCACGTTATTCAAAGGAAGAGCTCAGCAAGCTGTTAGTGAGCTCTCCAAGATACTCATCTAACTAGTCCTGCAGGAGGAAGGCTGGTGGTGCTGCTCCAGCAGGAGTGGAAAGCTGTCTCCTGCCTTCATGTCCCTCTGAGAAGTGCCTCTGCTCTGCCGTGGGGCCACGGCCAGGCCACTCTCTGCTCTTTGCAGCAAGGGCTGGGGACGTCACAAGGCTCTGGCTGTGTCTGGATGCTCTGGGTACCACCAGAAGATTAAAATAAGAACAGCAGCAACAGAAGAAGCCTGACTGTCCGAGCAGGAGCTTCTCAGGGGAGGCCGTGCTGCCCATCCCAGCAGCCTGAGGAAGGGGCTTCGTGGTGGCTGCTGTCACCACTGCCTCCACCAGGCTCTTTCCCACCTGCCGTCAAGAGACCTTGCATCTTCTCAAGCTGATAACCAAACCCGAGCCCACACAGGGCCCTTGCTGACACAGGGCCACGCCAGGAGCAGGTTTGGCACAGCACGTGGAGCCAGGCCCTGCCCTGTCATGGCCATTCCTACTACGGAGGATGGGGAATGTCCCATTCCTGGCTTTCCTCGCCCCAAGTTGGCCAAGAAAAGCAGCCAACCACAGAGCCTGGCCGGGCAAGCTCTGAGCATGGCCCCACGCAGCTCAGGGAGCTGCATGTGAAATTCCTCTCCTCCTGGGGCTGCCGCGAGCGCTTTGCATCCAGCCCTGGCCGGGGAGGAGGCATGTGCTGCCGTCTCGGCGCTGCCAAACCACATTGTCAACTGCTTTGCTGCTGCCTGTGAATCCTAATCCTGCAGGCAATATATAACCAGCGGGAACAACACCGTCTCTGGAGCGCAAAGCGGGACATCAGAGGAGTGCTCCCATCCCCTGCCTCGCTGCGGGGCGGTCGCAGGGGCTGTCAGCTTAGCACTAATAGCACTTAGCTCGCTGCGGCAGCCAGCTGAAGCAAGTGATCCTTACTTGCCCTCATGTCCTAACGAATTGTGTCTGGTTCCTCGCCCCGCTCCGCAAGCGCAGAGCAGCAAGGTGATGCTCGCAGCCTGAGCTGTGCTGATTTCGTGCTCAGGGGCTGGGCAGAAATTGCCTTTGGAAAAGATTTTTTTGTTTTTGTTACCTTCGGAAACCTGGCCCCATGGTTTTCATCTAGATAGCCTCTCCTCCAGCTCCCACCGCTGATTCAGTTTGGAGCTCGGCTTTCAAAGAGGACTGACCTCTCCAAAGCCAAGCTCGGCTGTGAGCGTCGAGCTTCAGCCTCAAGACCAAACAAAACCACCGATTTCACATTATTTCAATACCGAGCTATAAATCAGCTCAGCCTTGGCTTGACTTGAGGCCAAGGCCTGACTGAAAGGTTCATGAACCTTAAGGAATCCTTTGACGAGCTTGGTCTGAGATTCAAATTGGTAATGAAACACCCAAACAGTGAAGTTCTGCTGGTCTCACATAATTTCAGGTTTTGTTGTGAACATTTCATGCAGCTCTGGGGACACAGTTACACCAACATAAACCCAGTTTCTCCTTTAAATAAAAATCAATAGGGCTGGCCTGGATTCATGCCGGTGCAAGAGCAATCAACCCAGCCCAGAAAAAAGGGTTATTTTTATTCCTTGGCTTCTGTTTTCCTAGAATCCACCCAATAAAAGTTCCCAGCCTCAGTCCAGACTGTAGAAATGCAAATGCCAGTAGAGCATAAACCCTAGCATATGTCTGGAGGAATTTGTGTAAATCAACAGGGTTACTCCATCTGTGGGAGGCTCCTCTGTCTCATGTGCAAATCGATCAAGAACCAAGGGGAGCCCAAGGACCCCTCCACAGCTGGGGTCAGGGCTCCTCCCAGATCCCATTTGCTGTTCAAATCTGCAAGTGCTCCGAGGGGTTTTGCTGAAAATGGCCATTTTCTGGGCTGGTGTCCTTGCTGAAGGGCAGAAAAACCATCACGTCCAAACCCAGAGCAGACAACAAGCCATGGAAGTCCTGCAGCCCCATCCCCGCTGGCCCTGGTGGGATGGTGCTGGGCTCTCTGGAGCTCGGGTCAGGCTTTTCTCAACCCATTTTCTCACAGAGTCCCAGCTCTCAGCAAGCAGCCGAATTTGTGCTCTGGAAGGGAAACACTGCAAGGCTCTGGGGATGCGGATCTCCACCCTCGCGATCAAGGATGCGCGCCGGAGCAGCGCTTGGCCTGGCACCAGTTACGGCTCCTTTCTATGCCAAGCATTTCCCACAGTAAGACAGCGAACAGCAGGAATTCCCTGCGTTTGTTTATTTTGAAAAGCCTCTTCTTGCAGAGGCTGGAGACCTGGCAGGAAGCTGGAGCTGTTTATTTCCCCGTGGCAGCCCCAGAGGTGTAGCACAACCAAACGCTCTTGCTTGCCTGCTCCCCATCTGCACCTCAGCACTGGCAGGCAGCTCTCCTCTCACACCTCCTTTTCATACCCAGTACTTTTTGTACTGCCTTTCCTAGGCTTATCGCAGCCTGCCACATCCCCCTGCCCTTGCTTCAGTCCCGTACCTGCTCCCAAGGGCTGGGGTACTTTGATGCATGTTCCCCTCCATGCACTGGGAAGGGGAGGTCCTAAAAAGCAGCCCGGGCATTGCTTTGGCAGTCATCTTCCTGCTGGAAGACCTCTGGTTTTCCACGCTAGGCTCTTCAGAGGTGTTAAGAGAGATTTCCTCACTCCCTGGCAGCACCTTGCTGCCCATCAGGTGCAGATGAACTGAGATTTGATTTTATTATATTTTAAGCATTTGCTCAAAAAAACCTTCAATGCCCCTTGGTCCGAGTGACTCCAGGTCATGGCCAACATTTGTGCCCATCCCAGAGGGGCTGGAGATGTGACTGCTCAGGGGGCTCTTGGTGCAAGTAATATATTTTTAATTTTTTTAGCAAAAAAACACAGCAGTAACAAAATATTCTCTCATCCTACCAGTAGTGAAGCCCAGGAGAAAGACGTGTGAGCATGCAGAAGTCACAGCATTACCAGGGAGCAGCACAACTGCATTACCCCATGGGGCAGGGGCCAGAGGTGACCAGCACAAGGGGTCCCAGCACCGTCAGGGCACAGCACCAAGCAGGATTTAGAGCTGGGGCTGAGCTCAAATAGAGCTTGGGGCCAGGGCAGGGGTGTGGGTTGGGGCCCAGGTGAGGCTGGCCAAGACAATTTATGTCATTGAGATGCATCTGAAGGAGCATTCATGGCACCTGGCAGATGTAGGTACAGCATCAATGTACCTAGGGGAGGCTAGCCCAGATGTTTTAGAAGCACCAGACATTTTCGTGTCCATCTCCCCCTCCCTGGCACATGGCACAGAAGAAAGCCAGGGTTCCCAGGGATCTTCCCCTCCTGTGTGGTGATGCTGGGGGTGGATTTATGGGTTGGCTGCCCAGTGGGAGCCTTTGCTCACAGCCCCCACTTCCAGGGAGGGACTCCAGCTCAAATGCGTTGCAGCAGACACCAGAATTTGGCCCCTGAGCGCTGAGCATGAGTGGGGAGAGCCCATTTGGGAATACCGAGCTATTCAAACTGGATATGAGCTACATTTTATCTCATTGGAATGGGTTCGGAGGTGATGTAAGCACTCAGTGTGCTCGTACTTTTGGGATCGGGACGAGATGCTGTTTATCATGAGCTGACAAGTCAAGGAAGGATGCAAGGAAACAATCTGGGACTTCCCAAGCAGGCCGTGCTGGAGCTGTGGGCTGAGACGTGACTGGAAGCTGCGAGGATTGATGGCCCCGGTGCTGCTGTACGAGGCGCGAATGAATGAAATTCTGTTCCCCTTACAAAGGAATGCCATTAATTCAAGGGGAGGTAGTCCAGATTTTTCTCCAATGTGATGAAAGCAGAATTTGGCCCTTGATCTCACAAAGAAAACGCCTGTCTAGCATGTTTTGAGGCACTTCTTTCCATTTCTCTTTTGATTTGATTACATTTTCCCCTACAGAAACCCTTTTTTTTTTTTTTTTTCCAGTACATGCAGAGAGGAAGGAAGGGGGAGAAGGGCAGGAGACCAGAGGGAAGGGGAAGGTGATGAGCCAAGGGGAGATGTGCTCCAGGGAGGAGAAGCCTCTCCCCTCCAGGGAGACGCTGGGTGCAAAGCCCTGGGCTGGGAGGTCTCCAGACCCCTTTGGCTGGAAGCTATAAGCAAACCCCCAGTGTGACTGAAACTGCTCCCTCTGTTTGGTGCAGATGGGAATTTGGGGCAGGAGGGGCCCGCTGGGTCCATGTTTGCTCACATTCCTCTTCCTGCAGAGTTTTGGGCTGGAAGAAACTGGGGGAAGCAGGGGATGGAGGTGCCTGCAGGGTGACGCGCTCCCTTGGCTCGTGTTGGTTTGGGAGGCAGCACCACGGAGTAGAGGAGCCTGGGCTGGGGTCCCCGCTCCCTGGCTGTGCCGAAGGGGCTGCGCCGTCCCCAGCAAGGCAGCGGGGAGCAGTGCCCTCGCTGAAGTCCTGCAGGCCCCCAGATGCGATGGGTCCTGCACCCCATGTGCATCCATTCATCACACAGACGAGGTGCCGGAGGTGCCACCTTGGGGCTCAGGGCTTCGGTCCCCATGAGCGGTTCCTGCTCAAGCTCTCCAACCTGCAGCTTCGCCTTCCATCACTTTAGGGAACTTCACCTAATTCCCTAAATGAACCAGCAGTGCCTTTCTTTACGGAGCAGCTGGCGCGGAGATGCTTTGCTGTGCATCACCCAGAGCAGGGGCAGACCCTGGGTGCCCTGCTGAGCCGCACCTAATGCCATGGAGCATCACGTTGGGCATCCGAGTCCTGTACAAGCAGAAGTAGCAGATGCATGCAAAAAAAAAAAAAAAAAAAAAAAGAGGCAATAATCCAGAATTTCGCTGATATAAACACAATACCAGCACTGAACAAAACTGGAAGAAGGCAAAAACATCCCAAAGACAAAAAACATCAGGCCCCCTGGAGAACCTCCAGGCTACATGCGCCGAAATCTGTCAGCCTCTGAGAAATGAGTGCTTAACCCCTTTTCAATCTCTTTGGCAGTCCAGTGGCCGAAGATTTATGGTGGGCTGTGGGCGAGGGATGTTCCCCAGCGCGTCCTGCCTCCTTAGATAGGGGTGAGAATGCAACAGGCGTCGGCTGAGTGCCCTGGTCCCATCCTGGTGGGACACAAGGTTCCTTTTTACGTTCCTGCAGCTCTCCCCATTGCACATACCTGCACCCCTGCACCGTCCTCTGCACCCACCAAGGTGATGGAGGCAGCGGGACCACACGATCCAGGTGCTGGGAGTTCCCCTCCGCCGGCCCCGCTCCTTGCCCAGCCCTAATTGCGGTGGTGCTGCGGGGACCGGCCAGACCCAGGGGTCAGGCTGAGCTCCGCCGGCCAGCCCTGCTCCGGAGACGGCGCTGATGTGTTCTGACAGGACTTAAGGACACCTGCTACTCTGGGAGATTTTTCTCTTTGGCCAGGGCGTGTTGACAGGGGCAGACATCACTCGAGGGTGTTGAGGAGGGAGATCTCCGAGAAGGTGTCAGGGAGGATTTTTGCCGGCTGCTTGCCCGGCGAGTGATGGCACCGAGGCATGGCATGGCATGGATCTCGTGGCACAGCTATAGGGCCCAGCTCACTTTTCCCAGCTTCTGTTATGAGCCCTGACCGTGTTCTTTTTAATGGCACTTTAAAGCCAATTAGTAGCTTTAATTTATGGAGACCACACACATGCCCAACCCTTGTGTTTATGCTGGATGACTTCCATCCTGGAGAATTTCTTGGCTTTCTGTCCATCCCCGGGATGCTTCCAGGATTCCACCCTCCCCTGCCCAGCCCCGTGGCCCCAGGGGAGCTGAGCAGGATTCATGGCCAAGGGATCAAGAGGGGAATGGAGCTACCTCGCTTCCCACCCTCCTCCCCCCACCACCCAGGGAAGCATCCAGAGCTGAGCAGGGATCGTGCTCCTGGCACAGGGAGGGACTGGGGGGACTGGGTTACTTTGAGTTAAGCCAGAAAGACCCAGATTTGGTTCTGCTCCATGGCTGCAGCACCCAGAAAGGCAAAATTCTGTGTCAGCACCAAGCTTCATGGGCCGAGATAGGGCACCCTGGTAGATCTAGTGGCCTCGATGGATTTCCTCCAAATGGACACAGGAAAACAAAACTACCCAAGCCATAGCTCTCCCGCTGGGCTCATCATTGGGGTGAGGCTGTGCAGGGAGGGCAGGTCTGAACCACGCCACCTGGGCACGGCACAGCAGCCTGGGCTTCAGCAGGGAGCCCAGCGAGGGCTGGAAGATGTTTCTCAGCCTGGGAGCCACCATTTCATCCCAGGCTGCTGCAGAGCTCCCCTTGGAAGGTGCCTGGTGGAGGGATGCAGAGCCACGCTGGCCAGATCACCCCGCGAGCTTCCAGACACGTTATATGTAGAGCTGCTGCTCTGCAGCAGTGGGACACAAAGGCTGTTCTCAGCCTCCTTCCCTCTCCATGCACCACCCGCGCTCCCCTTGGCGGCATTCACTTGACCCATGTTCAGCATGTCTCAGCAGAGCAGGCAGCGATTCGGGAGGCAAGGAAGATGCTTGCTGTCTCCCCAAACTGCTCCCCTGCTTCTCCAGGAGGTTGTCTCCAGGGCAGCACGGCGGGACCACATCAGGGGGGCTGGAACAGACATCGCTGCTCATCCAGAGCCTCCGTCTGTGCTTCCATCTGCAGCAGGCATGACAGGAACGCGCCTGGCCTGGGAACCTTTCACCACCCCGAGGCAGCTCACCTCTCTGCTTTCCCTCCTGCCTCTCTTTGCTCCAACACCTGGGCGCTCGCTTGCGCCAAGCCCGGTTCTCACCACATCTGCTCCTCCAAAGAGCTGCGAGATCTCAAGCCTGGTCAGGGCTCCTCCATCCGGTCCAGCCTTGTCCGTGAGTCCCTCGGGGAGCTCAGGGAGGTCACGTAGCTGCTCCCAGCCGTGGCAGCTGCCTGCTGGGGTGGCACGAACCCCTCCCCAAGGGGTCCCCCTTGGCCGCCCTCCTCCAAGGCTTCACCTCCAAGCACGTGTCCAGCCCTGCGAGCCTTTCCCATGGGGTGGACCCTGCAAAATGCCCCGTGGTCTCATGTCCTACACCCATACCAGCCCACCTCCAGCTCAGGAGGACACAGGGATGCTCCATGTAGGCTGGCCGTTAGCAGACATTGATGCTGTGCTGTTTTGTGGGATTTACCTGCCTGCAGTCCACCCCATCCCATTATTTTAGCGAGATTTCAGCTATTTTATTGCATGTGCTCCTTGGGACCAAAGCCTGCTCACGGCCTCCCTGGCGTCGGGCTGGAGGAATACCGCCAGCCCCAGCTTTACGCCAAGGTTAGCCGAGCAGAGCCGGCCCCATGTGTGCTAATTGCTCGCAGGCTCATTACTGCCCTTCCTGCTTTTTGCTGTTTCCTTGGCCAGGCTGGAAGCCGGGTCCCCAAGCAGGGAAAGCGCTGCAGGAATTGGAGCTGGCATCTCCCAGCCAGGGGCTGTTTTGCGGGATTTTATTCCACTGCTTCTGCTGGGTCTTTTTTTTCCATCTCCATCAGTGAAATGAAGGCTTTCACGTGTCACCAAGCCCTCCGGACAGAGCTCAGGAGGTCGGCCGCTGCCCCCTGGGCTCCCCACTGCCCCGGCTGCTGGGTGCCACCTTCAGCCCCCTCGGTGTGCAGGGGGCACCTCGGCGCTCTCCTCCCAGCACAGCCTCTCCCTGAGGATGTGATTTCCTTGCAGGGACGAAGCCCTGGTGCTGCGGGGCACCGTGCAGGGCCGGGAGCAGGGGGGATGCTGGTGCCTGGCTGGAGCAGTGAGCAGGAGGAGGGGGCCCTGGCAAGGACCCCCCACGAGGCTTCCTGCTCCCCTCACGAGCCATGGGACCCCAACCGTCCTCCCCCAGCGCCCCTCCTGCCCTCTTCTGTGAGCCAGGGGGTGTGTGGGGAAGGAGGGGAGGGGGACAAGGGAGTGCATTTAGGCCTCCGGTGCCCCCCTCGGGGCACTGCTCCTCTCCCAGGCTGTCCCCACACGGGGGGCTGCCCCCCCTGTGGCAGTGGTGTCCCCTGTTGTGGCGTGGCAGTGCTGGATGGGACAGAGCTGGGGACGTGAGGGATCCTTGGGCGCGGGTCACAAACCAGGTGGCCCTCTCTGTCCTCTGCCTCCGGGTCAAGGGCCAAACTCAGTGCCCGCACTGTAGCAGAGGGACAAATTCTCCTAAAAGCTTGGGATCTTTCTGGGTCCTGTGCTGCATGCAAGGAAGGAAAGCTGCATGGTGTTTTGGGGGGGTTACTGCAGAATTAGGGGCTCCCAGAAACGGGAGGTGGTTGTCACACCTGGGCCGGGGAGGAGGCAGCCCCCAGCAGTGGGGCTGCGAGGAAGGGGCTGGGCTGGGAAACCAGGGGGCAGGGGACAAACAGCCCGAAGTCCCGGGTCAGCAGCAGCGAGGATAAATAAATAATAATAATAAAACCCCCCACGTAACAAATCAAACTGACCCTGTCTGTGAATGAAGGGAAAGAAAAAGGCGTTTCCCTCCCTGGAAGTCTCGAAAGCTTCCAAAAATAGTCTCCAGCCCCGGCCAAGGCAGGGTTGGCTCGGCCGGCGCCAGCAGAGCGGCGGATCCGTAGCGCTTCCCTGCCCTCCTGCTCCTGCCCTGGGCAGAGAACAGGGATGGGACCCCCTTGGGCAGCGTGGGGGCCAGGGCCATGCCCCAGATTTCAGTGCCTAGCTCCCTCCCAGCCCTCCTGATGCAGACCTAATGGGTTTCCCCTCTTTGCCCAGGAGCTTCCCGTGCTGTGCCGGGGTCCTGCAATCATCCTCTTTACACCAGCAGCCGGGGTCAGGAGGGTGCTGGGCTGGGGGTGCTGGGGGGCTCCTCCCAAGCTCCTCGCGCCGTCGCTGCCCCCTCACCTGGCAGCCACCCACTGCGATGGCAGAGGGAGGGAGGAGACCTCGAGCGGAGCAGCAGGGCTGGGGATGGAAATTTGGGCTTGGCCCCACTGGCTCAGCCCACGGGGACCTCAGCACCCCCTTCCTGGTGTGGGAGCACCCCGCAGGGACAGGGGCAATGAACCAGGAGAGGGAGGGACGGGGCTGGAAATGCTCCGGAGCTGGTGGCCTCCCTGCTACCCTGGCTGAAGGCACACGAAGGCACATCCCTCCCTCACCCGGCGTGCCGTGTCCAGCCAGTGTGTGCACGAGCGCTCACGTCCTCCAAGAGCCCCAGCCGGTGGCCAAGAGGCTCCAGATGTTGGAGGAGCTGTGCACAGCTGCTGGCCAGCAGAGGGGAAAAAGAAGCAAAGAATTGACACCCTTTCCTTTCCTTTCCTTTCCTTTCCTTTCCTTTCCTTTCCTTTCCTTTCCTTTCCTTTCCTTTCCTTTCCTTTCCTTTCCTTTCCTTTCCTTTCCTTTCCTTTCCCCTTTCTCCGTCCTTCTTGCCCCTTCCCCCTGCTGACCCCAGCACAGCAGCAGGACATCCCTGTGTCCCCTCCATCCCCCTCGTACATCCTCCTTGTTCCCAAACAACCAGGAACAAGGGACTGACATCTCCCTGATGGCTCAAGGAAATCACCCCCACACCTGTGCTGGGGCTACTCCCAAACTCTGGCTCACTTTTCGGGGACCGCTTTCCCCTCTCAGCTCCTCCCGGGCTGCTCCCCAGGTGCTGGCAGGAGCAGAACTTGTCCCTAACCCCCTGCCACCTCCCCACGTGCTGCTGAGTCCCCCCAGACCGTGCCCTGTCCCACATCTTGTCCCAGGAAGGGCAGCTGGGCTCCATGTGCCTCCCAGCCAGCCCCAGCACCACCAGGGGAAGAGAAACTCCCCGAATAACGGGATGGGAGCCCCGAGAGCTGGGCCCTGCCTGTTGGATGAGAGAAGAGAGCAGGAATGCCAGGTATTTCCTCCTGCTCCCAGAGCTACAGCAGCCCCAGGTGAGGGGAAGGGGCAGGGAAGGCACCAGCGCGGTTTCCCCAGGAGCACTGGGGAGCTCGGGGTAGGCTCCAGGATGGGGAGCAGGACGGTCTGCTGGGGAGATACGGATCTGATGCTGTCAGCCCAAACGGGAAAGGAAACAGGGAAAAAAGCCTGCATGAATTGCAGGAGGTTTTATTCCAAGATTAGATTGATCTAAAGCTTGCTGCAGTGTGGGAGCGGGGAAGGGAGCTTCCTCCGAGGGGGCCACTGCTCCCAGGCTCTCTATTTAAAATGAAAGCATTTCCTGGGCCATCAACCCGGGGAGGGGTTTGCAGAGGCACCAAACATGGGGGGTCCCCAATCCCCCCAGCACAACCTCCTCCTTGCCAGCGGCGGCCACCCCATGTGGGAGAAGCCCAGGAACGGAGAGCAGTCACCCTCGGAAGCAAAGGGGGGACGCAGGGATGGGGAGACCCCCGCTCCCTGGAGTTGAATTCAGGTCACGGCCTCACTGCCCCTTGCTTTTGTTTCTTCCTCCTCGCGTGGCTTGCGGCTGAAACCCTAACCCAGCTCAGCTGGACGCGGAGCGGGGCTGCCGAGCGCCGTCTTGGCGCAAATCCTGCGTTGGCTCCGCGTCGCCCCCGGCCATGCGTGCGCGGTGGAAAAGCACAGTAAAGCTTTCGCTTCCTACCCTGCTGCCATGTCCAGAGAGGTCTGTGAGAAGAGAGGGCGGTGTTGGAGGCCAGGGGTTCGCAGCAGGGTGGCAGGGGCAGGAGGGGAGCCACGGGGAGGGTCCGTGCACGCAGCCTGCATCTGGCTTTTGCACAGCCTCCGCCGATGTGCGGCTCGACTTCGAGCACCAGCAACAACACAAGGGTCATCCATCACGCCTACGGCTGCTGCAGAGCGTGGCTGGGGTGGGCTTCAGCCCACAAATGCCCCCTCATTTTCCCAGGCCAGCATTTCCCAGTGCGAAGTGTGCAAATGCAGCACTGCCTCGCAAAACAAAACAAACAAACAAAAAAAAAACACAGAGCAAAACAAGAGGAAAACCCCAAACTTAAAATCTGTTATTTTGCTTTTATCTCCTTCCTCCTTATGTTTGTTTTAGAAGGGGGGCTGGCCATGCCAGCTATCCCCACATGGGAGCTTTGGGTTAAATTAACAGAAATGCCAGCTGCTTTCCATGAAGAATATTTTTTCTTAAGAATTCGCAGCTGAAGCTTGTGGCTTTGGGAAAATCCCCCAACCCCTTCTGGCAGCTCTGCAGCCCAGGGCACCCTCGCTCCCCTGGGGACACTCCTGAACCTGCAGGTGCTCTGCGCATTGCGATACCCCACAGGGACGGAGCCGGAGCTCTTTGCCTTGGGGTCCTCAGCACGCAGCCCCCAGCAGCTCCCCCACTTCAGCTCTCCCTAACCTCGTGCTTCACCACTCAGCAATCCCCATTTTTATCCTTTCCCAGCCTTGCTTCTCCCCGGGTGCCAATCCTGCCTGCTGCGGGGTGTGCCTGGTGCCTCTGTGCTTGCACCCAGCTCCTCCCCGTGGGGCAGAGCTCACGGGGCCAGATCCTGCGGCTCAGCCCCGTGGCTGCGCTCCCCTCCCTGGCCCCTCTGCCGGAGCCGCAGCCTCCCCTGCGTCCCGCTGCTATCCGATATCACCGTCTCCGCTGCGGGCTCCTCAAAGACCTCTTTCCGCAGCTTGTCTCTTCCAATTTGGCTCTCCGGATGGTCCAGCCTGCTTCAGCTGGGACTCAGTGGGGTCTTGGCCACCTGGTTTGGCCCCTTGGAAGGGACGGGGAGCCCCTGGTGCACCCATCCTGCCCTGACCCTCAGACCCTGGCTCCTGCAGCATATGGGGCCATCGGGGTGTCTGTGCTGGCCCCCACCTTTTTGGCATGAAGACCCTTCCCTCCTTGCAGCCAGGGTGCGTGGTGAGCAGAGCATCCCTTGTGAGCCGGTGCAGGGCCCCTCAGCAGGGACAGGATTAGGCCCCTCTTCCTTTGGCCTCTGGAGCGGAGCTCTGTTGGATGCCTGGTAATTTTACAGCCTGCTGAAGTGTTGTAATTAGGGTATTGGATCATTTGGCAGCAGAAAAAAAAAGAGGATGCAAAGCAGAGGGGAGGGCGCTGGTGCTGCAGACGGACACGGAGGTCCAGGGGCGGTGGGAGCCCTGGGGACCAGATTCATGGGGCAGGGAGGGGGCTTTGCTGGGCACCCCAGCACCACGGTACTGGGAAGGGAGCAGGGAGGATGGGGACCTTCCCTGTGCTTCTGGGGGCAGGGAGGGATGGTCGTCTGGTCGTCTTTTTTTTTTTTTTTCCCCTAATAAAAATCAGGTACTTGCCAGGAAAAAAATAAAGCATATTTTCCGTCATGTCTTGGCCATGGAAGTGGGCCTGTGACAGCCATGGAAAAAGGGAGGGATTAGGAAATATCCCAGGAAGTAAATAAAGAAAAGCAGGGCTGGAGGTGGGGGGAAGGCCCCGGAGCTGAACACAAGCCCCTCGCCACCGCCACCCGAACCGAGCGCTGCCCCTGAAGCCTCTGCGAGGTGTCGGGAAGAGGCTGCTCTGTGCAGCGTGGTGCCCCGCTGTGTGCTGGAATGAGAAGCACGCTCCTAACCACGGCGAGAGACTCTGGGAGCAATAAAAACCGGCTTCTCGGCCCCGTCCCCCCCTCCCCTTTTATCCATGTGCTGCATTTCCTACAATCTGGTTCCTTCTCTCCATCGAGCCCAGGTTTCACGTTCCCGGGCTGCGGTTTGAGAGGAGCAGTGGAAACTCCCTTGCGTGGAAAGGTGCCAAAGCCAGGGGGGTGCAGGAGGGGAAGGGGGAGAAGACGAGGGGCCGCTTTCACTGGGGGCTGTGTGGAGGCTCACAGGGGCCAGGACCTGAAAACGCTGCGCTCTGCTCCGCACCATGCTGGTTCTCGTGGCCTCTGACCTGCCCGGGGCTGATGGGGATGAAGCAGAGGCGGGACCCTTCGGGTGAACCCTGCCCTGTGCCCCATAGGTGGCACCTCAGAGGGTCCCATCACCCTGAGGTTCCACAGGTGACCCACAGGAGGGTGGAACTGGGGTCTGCTGGTGCCCGGTCTCAGTGCCTCCATCCCCTGCCTGTCCGCAGCCCTCGGGGTACTTCCCTGCCTGGCTGGGGACTGTCCCGTGGGGTTTGGGGTTACTCCTGCAAGAGCCCCACAGCACCTCCCCTTCTTCTCACGAGGGCTGCACTGCAAAACAAGGAGAAGCACTGGGATCTCCAGCTTTTCCCTTCGCTGGGGAGCTTTGAAGCAATTTGGACAAAACCTTGAATGCCAGACTCTTTTGTCTGCCTCTCACTCTTGGCCATTTAATCCCGTGCCTGCATTTAATCCAGACTTAATCTTGGACGTTTAATCCAGCACCTGCATTTAATCCAGACCTAATCTTGGACGTTTAATCCAGATGTTCCACATCCCCTCCTTGCCCCGCACCATCCTGGGGTTCCTTCACACTCCTCTGCCTGCCTCTTGGCTCTGGGAAAGCCGCTTTGACCCAGGGACTACTTTCCAATTAGCAAAGCATTATTTCCAGCCCTTTGCAGTGCCAAAACAAGCAAGGCTCTTCTGATCTCTGCTCCCTTCGTGGCAGCTGCCGGGGCTTTGCTCCCTGATGGCCTCGCGAGGGACAAGAGTCCAGCTGCCCACCCGGGTCCAGCTGCTGTGTTTGTGGCTGGAAATGGCATCGCTGCTCCCCTGCCTGCTGGCGAGGTGTGCAGGGGTAGGGGAAGGGGCTCACGCCTTCTCCCGCTCTTTTTTTAAAATTCCTATTCTTCGAGTGCTTCTCTGCAGCAAGGCAAAGGCATCGAGCAGGCACGGGGGGATGGCAGTGCCAGGAGGGACACGGCTGGGGGACGCTCGCTGCCCTGCCTGGCTGGGGAGGAGCGGAGGCGAGGATGCTCCATGCAAAGAGGTTCCCCTGCCCTGCCCTGCCTGCGACGGGGCTCTCGAAGGACAGTTTTCAGCTCACACTTGCCACAGTTTGCCAAAACCCCGTGGTTTTGGTCCCAGGAAGGCATGCAGAGCAGTCCGGTGTGCCACGGGAGGCACAGTGGGCTTCTGGAAACTACCGGGGTACGGGTGCCCCACGGCACTGTGACCTCCAGCCTGGGCACATCGGGGACATCTCCTGGGTGGCCCATTGCTGGTGGTGGGATCAGCCGGGAGATGCAGGGCAGGACCAGGAGGGTGGTATGGAGCTGGCCATGTCTCATTAGGAATGAATTCCCCAACGGGTTCTCAGTGGGATCCCGTTTCCATTACCCACCCACTGCCTGAGAGCGGCTCAGCCTGGCGAGGAGCGGGTGGTGCCGGCTCACCACAGCCCGTGTTCTCCTCAGATAAATTATCCAGCAAGAAAGAAAAATGAGTTTCTGGATTAGGTTCTGGCATGAATAAACACTCCTGCTTGATTTTGCCAGTCCTTCAGGAACTGCAAGTATTTTCCCAGTGTCAAACGTTCAAGCAGGGAATGTACACAATGACAGCGATTATGTCAGATATTACAATGAGCAGAGCTCTGGGCTTTTGTTCCTAACAATATCTGCAAATCGGAGTTTTAACTTCTTGCTCAACTAGCTGGATTCCTCATGCTGCAGCACCGTGAGGCCAGACGCTGGGTCTGTGGGCAGGGAGCTACGTCCTGTCTGAGCATGGCCGGCGTCCTGCCAGCACCTTCCCGGTGCTGCGACACAAGGTACGTCCCCGAGCTGTGTCAGGCTGGGAGAGAGGTGTGGGGTGCCTGGGCTCCTGGGGCCACCTTCCGTGGGTCGGGCAGCCCTGGCCCCATCTCTTCCTGCAGCTCTCCAGGACAAATAGCACAGCCCGAGCATCACAGCAGAGGATGCAGTATTGCGTCCAGGAGGGTTCACCTCTGCTTGCGTGAAAGTAGCAGGCAGGGGAAAGCCTGGTGCTTGCAGAAACATCTCCCTTTTCCTCACTCCAGGCCTAGATGCTGTTCTCCAGGGCTTCCAGTGACCAGGCAAGAGCACAGGAGCACAGAAAAGCACCAGGTCCAGCAACTTCACTGCTCCAGCGAGAAAAAGATGACATCCACAGGCTGAGGGCTGGTAGGAAATAACAAGGCGAATGCCAGCTGAAGCTAATCTGATCCTCTGTTTTTTCTCCAAACCACTGTGTTTGTTCACAGGCTTTGTACGATAAAATTGGTGGAAAATCAGTGGCAATGTTGAGTGAGCCAAAGCAAAGAGAGGGGTAGGAAGGGTGTGAGAGAAAACAGCACCAGCAGATGCAGGGGAACCACGCGAGAAGGATGAGCACAGGAACTGCACTCAGTTCATGAGCCCTTCTCCCCAGCAGCCTGCATTTTGTCTAAATTTGTGCAGGACTTTCCCATAAATGTCCATCCCTTTAATCTAAAAATTAAAAAAAAAAAAAAAAAAAAGGAGAGATGTAAAATAAAGACCTTTTTTTTTCCAGGCTTGAAGCAGCTGGACAACGTCTCCCAAGATGATGGCTGCAAAGGTGAAGCCAAGAGCAGGCACCAGCTTCACATCAGCCCCGAGCAGGGTTTTGGGAACCATTTCTCTCTCTTGCCCTTCTTCTCCCTTCCTGCAGCTTCTCGGGAGCTGCCCCTTTGGCTTGCTTGTAGGGTGCAGGAGAGCCCCTACAGCAAATGGGAAATGGGGAGGGAGTTGGGACTGCTTTGATCTCAGCCAGAGGCTGCACACTGGGAGAGAGTCTCCAAGCAAAAGAAAGAAAAGCAGAGAGCAAGGAGCATTCTTACAAATTTCTGACAGTTTTCAGTGTAGGTGGAACTGGTAACCTCACCTGTAATGCACGCAGCCTGCCACTTCCAGTTACAGGGCTCTCATGTCATCTGCTTTTAGCTTTGCCAGACTAACCACTTGGGCTTTCCTAGGCAAGCCGCATGTCAGCCAGATGAGCACTGCCATTTGCAAGGAGCAGGCCGAGGAAAACGAGGGGCATTTTCCGCAAGAGACCTTGAGCAACCTTCTGCTGGGGCAGGGGGACGGCTTCACACAAAGTGTGTGTTCTGGTGACGACATGAAAATCTGCCCAGATGAGGCCAGCTTATAACCTCTGGAAAGCTGCAGCCTGGTTGGCATAAATGGGAGCAAAAAGGAGAGATTGGATTTAAATTCATGTCTTTTACAGCCTGGTGCAAAAGGAAATGGGTACAGCCTTGCTCCAGGGCACTGACAGCGTTAATGCCGCGCAGCCCCCAGCCCCGTACAGAGAGCAGAGCTGTTCCTGGGATGTGGCAAGGCAATCGCCAAAATCCCCCCAGCAATCCCCCACCCCAGCCCGAGCGGGGGTCTGCTTTCCTTCTGCTCGCCCTCCCCTCTAGGGACCCACATGCCAGGAGCGAGCCCAAGCCGGAGAGCGGCCGGACTGAGCGCGGCTGCCTCCTCCCTGCCAGGAGCTTTTAGGGAGGCATTTGCAATAATCGGCCGCTCGGCTCTTTTGCCGCGTGCCAGAAGAGCTTTTACCACATGGCCACGTGTGGATTTGTGGTTCAGACGTGTCCAGGTATGGTTTAAGCCCTCTGCTCTGCTCTGCTCCTGGCGGAGCGGGGCCGTGCTCTCTGTGCTGGGGCAGGCTTTTCCCCTGCAGCGGGGCAGGTGTGGGGCAGGAACCCCAGCGCTTTCCTCCCAGAGGGTCAGGACAAGCTGGGGAACGGCCACGGCTGGGGCCAGATGCTGGCTGGGCTGCTGTGGCCACACTGGTAGTGGAGCTGGCTATGTGTGCTGAGAGGCAGCAGCAGACATGAGGTCCTCGGGGCTGGCATCCCAAAGCAGCAGCAAAATCCCCCATCTTGTATGGATCTCTCAACACCAGCCCTCCTGGCTGCAGCTGGGATCTGTCCCACTCCAGTTCCACCCGTCACTTAAGAACCTTGCAGATAGATCAAGAGTGAGGAAGGGAGTTTCCATCATTCCTCTGCCGGTCCAATTCTGACCTGCAAAAGAGTCGGCGTGGCCAAATCCCTCCTTGCTGCTGCTGCACAGGGTCTGCTAGCGCCAGGCGAAGCCTCCCCAGCCCTCTGGGGAGGGACCTGCAGGCAGCCGGCACGTGGCCTGGACAGCTCGGGGGGAGCCAGGATCGCAGCCACGACGCCAGAAAGAAATCGCACGGCTCAAAACCTACGGAAGGAACAGGAGGCGAATGCTCCAGCCGGATCTTCCTCCTGGCCAGGAGCACCAAAGTCTCGGCACAGCAGAGGCTGCAGGGAAAGTCAGCAAACAGTGGGGCGGAGGGTGCTGAGCGCTTGGGCTGCTAAAGGGTAGTGAGAGGTGTAAGAAGAGGACTTCTGGGGATGATGCAAAAGTTATAGGTGATGATGAAGACCAGCTGGGGCTCTCAGTCGGGATGGGCTGGAGAGATGGGGTGCTGTGCTGGGGAGATGTGGGGCCACCGAGTACCTCCAGCCTAAGGACTTGGGTGGGAGGGGAAGGGGAAGACTGCTCAGGGACAGCGAGGGCAGCAGCACAGAGGCGGTCGGACCCTGGCCCCCAGTTCAGAGAGGGGAACATAGCCCGCGGCTTGCTTCATCGTGCTGCACCTTGATGGCACAAACAACGAGTTTCATCCAGCCCTGGCCCTTCGGCACTTCCGCAGCATCCAGCACATGGGGGGCTCCTCCCTGCATGCAGAGATGGTCCATAGGCAGGCTCCTGTGAGCTAACAGCCTCCTGCCCTGACTAACTGAGGCTTTGGGTGCACACTGCTCGATTCTCTTGACCCAGGAGCTGTGTGAAGCCTACAGAGACCTCGGAGCTTGGGGCCTGGTGAACCCTTCAGCTTTGCCCTCAGCCCTGCACCTGCCTTCAGCCCGAATCCTTCCCCTCGGTGCGCCCGAGCGCCAGCGGGGAGGCACGGTGTGTGCACGGAGAGGAAACAGCCCTGTCCCGAGCAGGCAGAGGGGGATGCTTTATGAGAAGCAGTTACTTAGAGGACTTTGGCTCCGAGCCCCTCTGCCACATTCTTCGGAGAGATCATATCAAAAACTATTTTTACTAAAAATGTAGTGGTAACAGGCTCCAGATGTCTGTTGTTATGTAATAAGGTTTGTTTTAATGGAGCCCACTTCCAGATGTGCTGCTTGGACTCAAGGCATCTGCCTGGTCCTCTGCGGAGCAGGGGGAGCAGCCAGCCCCCGAGCTGGGTGAGATGTCCCCATCCTGGGGGCGGCATCTTCCCAGAGCATTGCTTTCCCTTCTCCTTTTTTCCAGCACAGCTTTCACCATCCTTGGCAGCCGTCTTGGGTCCCGCATTTTGTTTTTGGAGGAGGTCAGCAAGAAGGATCACTGAGCACCGGCTTGTTCAGCAATGCATGAGAAAGAGGTGGGCAATGCTGGGGTGAGGAGCAATTCTTGGGAACACCGCTGTGGGACTCACTGGGACTGCCTGCAAGCAACACATCGCCATCACACAGATGGGGAGAATTACGTGTTTGGGGATCCACAATAACTGGGGACTGAGGAATTGATGAGCTGACCACGTCTGGCCTTCCCAGGACATGCTGGGGGCTTTCTCAGCTGTGAGAAAAACCTGGACACCATGGCTGCTAGGAGGAAGGAACCAGTCTGGGGTTTCCTTGGACCTGGAAGTGGAGAGGGAAAATGGGAGGAGCTGAGGAAAGAGACTGCCACCTCCCCACTGAGCCTGCAGGAACAGCCTGGAAAACGCCAAGGGGCTGAGCCCAAAGGACGTGGTGGGATTTTGTGGGATGTGCGCCCATCCTGCAGGCAAAAGAGGTTCTTGCAGGGCTTGCTTGCAAAACACCAGCAGGCAGGGCAGTGATTTCTCACCCTCTTCTGTGTCTCTCCATCCATGGCAGGTGTAAATGTATCAGCCAGAGCCCTCGTGTAGCCATTCGGAGGCGTTTGGCTCATCCTCAAACCCAGATGTGGCTTGGTTGCTCTCCACTGCATCTCCTCCTCCCTACCCAGAGGCAACTTTCTGGCCCAGTTCCTACGTTGCCATCAATATCCACCAGCTCAGCCTTGGTTCATCTTGCCTGCTAGAGGCCCACTGCCCTGGAGAGGCCACCGGAGGTGGGAGGGAAGGCTTTTGGAGGCACTTTTGGACACTGTAGCTTCTGCTTCCCCGGTGCAGGTCTGGGGGCTGCAGGTTTGGTGGCCCCCTCTCTCCAGCACCGCTGGCCACTGTTAATGGTGCTGATGAGATTCAGCCTGCAATTAGCAGGAATTGGCTGCTCACCCCTCGGGCAGGAAGGGCTCCACGTAGGGGATGTGGGAGATGTCTGCATCCGAGCGGCCAGGCGGATGAGTGAGCCGAGGGGGATTTGAATTCAAAGCACGCGGCTCCGAGCCACTGCTATTAGCATCTGCTAATAAAATGCTAAGACTTATTAAGCGCCCAGATCCAGGAGGGAGATTTAAGCAGGATGTACTTGGACTGGAAGCGAGAGGCTTAAGTGCTTTCCCAAGAGCACAGACATGCGAGCGGCCGGGCTCAGGCAGATTTGCAGCCTGCGGAGGGGATGGGGCCGAGCTCCCTGCCCAGGTCCTGCACAGACACCGCTGACCTCCCAGGCTGGGATTTTCAAACAGACAGAACTGCAGCGAGAAAAACTCCCCTGGGGGTTGCTCTGTCTCGGCTTGAACCTCCCTACCATCAAAAAATAGAAGGACTACGGTGCGAGGCGGGCTGCAGGTCCCTGTTCTGCGTGTGCAGACCGCCTCGGCCATGGAGCCGATTGGAAATCCATCAGCTCATACACCAATGGGAAGGTTTCCATGTTTTTTTGAAAGAAAATGAGTCCTCTTTTTTTTTTTTTCTCCCCCTTTCTTCCTATGATGAAGCCACCATGTGCAGGGCCAGCAGTGCCAGGAGCAGGCTGTTTGGTGGAGGGGAATTCCCTGCTCTGACGTGGGGCAAAGCCCCAGAGAAGGGGAGAAAGAAGGTGGAGGGGGAGAGGAGAGGGAAGCAAAGGCGAAGGCATGGCCAGGCCGGGGGGCAGCCGGTGCAAGGCACAGGAACCAGCTCTGTGAAATGAATGAACAAGCGCTTCAGCTTGGGCCTCCCCCACAGCAAGTCCATGTAAAATGTGGAGATGGGGTGGAAAATCCCTATGGAGGGGAAATGCATGGCTTTAGCAGAGCAAGGCTTCAAACGGGCCAACTAGCTGTCCCAGGCGGATGTCCTGGCACGCAAAAAGTCCACTCTCACCTCCTTCCCTGAGCCTTTAACCATTAACCCTTCCTCACGGGGGGACAGTGGGTGGCAGGGGACAGTCCCCAGGCTGGGACAGGGCTCGTGGGGAAGGGTGAGCAGGAGGAGACCCAGCCAGGCTCCTCAGGAGCTCCGGCACCCCCAGACCCTTTGCGTGACCTCCCCTCCAAAGAGGATCTCAGCAGAGACCTGGGGCAGCAACGTGGCTGTTCAACCAGGGCAGCAGCACTCGATCCCTCCAAAAAGCTCCCAAAAGTCGCAAGGGGGGGGGCAACATTTCAAGATGAGATGTGAGGGGTAAACGCACGATGCTGTTAGCACAGGGCCGAGGGAGGGGGAAGCACACTCGCTTGTTTTCTGGCCAGCTCCTGGCCTGGCGGGGATGAGACCTGGAGGAGACTGAACTCGCTCCCAGGCCTCACCATTAGTCATTTTTATAGTGCAAATGGATTTCTCCAAAAACCTTTAAATGTCAACACCCCTGGGGGAAAGAAGCTTTGTATGGCATTCAGAGGGGCCGGGTGGATGGGGAAAGAGGAGCAAGAGAGATCCAGGCAGTCTGCAGGCAGGACATCACCTCTGCCAGTCCCCCAGCAAGCTGCCTGTGCTGGGCACACTGGTGTATGGCCTGGGCAGCGACCCCCAGGGCTTTGCTCTGAGCCTTCCAGCTCACACAAGGTGTCTTGCATGGTGAAAGGGAGATGCAAGGGAAAAGAGAAGGGAATGTTGTCAAACATGGGATTAGACCAACATGGGGAAAGCTGGTGTCAGCATCACTTCTTGCAGGCAATGTGGGGAGTGTGGGAGAGCCCAGCTCTCGTCCAATTCAGGACGGATCCACCAAATTTCCCACCTGGGGAGGGTTTCTTTCCATGAAGGGCCATGGGGAGTCCTTCCAGCCTTGGGGAGTGGGGTATGGGTGGGCAGGAGGGCAGGGGGCAGGACATGGTCCTGCTGCGGCTCAGCTCCACAACCTCCCTGCAGCAAAAGGGGAAGGTTTCCTGCTGCGGTGCCAGGCACCAACGAAGGACATCCCATGGGCTGGGAGATATCGACTGCTGCAGCCGACAACGGCAGGCAGGCAGAGGGGCCCTCCAGCACAGGACCTTGTCCTGTCCCCAGCTCTGCTGCTGGCCCCCCGGCGGGTTACAGCAAGGCACATCCCTGCTCTGGCTGCCTCTGGACAGGGGACTGGGGGGAGGAAGGAGCAGGTGAGCCCTTACCTCCTGCTTAACCACAGCCACGCTCAGCACTTCTGCAACACAGGCGTTTGGTAGCCCCCCCCCCAGCAGCTTTCAGCCATGAACCGAGGGTCCCAGGAGGTGCAGTAGCCCGGGACGGGAGGGCAGAGCGCGGCGCAGGCTGCACACCACAGCACGTTGAAAAATACTACCACTAATTACACAATGGGTTCCTTATGTTCCCTGGAAATGCAATACGCAGGAGGACTCCCAGCCAATTCATGTTTTAGGACAAATCAAGGCAATATATTACTCGACTCAGCTCCTAAATTTGGTCATACTTTAGCTAGTGTTTTCAGACATTTGTGAGTTAGGTTGGCCGATGCCACAGAGAAAAGTGATGGGGCAATTATCCTAATTAGGAACAAATGCATTACTTCTGCAAGTTATTTGGTGCCTGGAAGAAGACCTCCCCATTGCGTGACTACTTTGTGCAGAGTTAACCCCTGCCGAGACCTCCGGGAGGTCATTTTTCTGGAAGGCGAGGAGGAAATGCAGTGCCCATCCGATCATTTGGGTTAAAAGCTGAGCAGCACAGGGAGCTTCCACAGCATCCAGCAGGAGGCTTGGTGGCTTTGCTGGCACTAGGCAGCTTTTTCCCTTCGTGGGTATCACTGCTAGACTGTGTGTCCTGCAGAGGGTAAGGGACCAAACTCCACCGTCCTTCAGCCTGCAGCAGCGTAGCAGCCATCAGCATGTGCCGGGTAAGGCAGCACCCTCACCACGCTGATGAGCAGGGTTCCTCTTGCTCTGTCTCAAAATCACAGCCTGCAGGTGCCGGTAAAGCTGTGTGGCACTGTTTTTTTTTGCTCCCGTAGACAAGTAAAATGAGCTCAGTCAAAAGACCTGGCACTTCCCAGGCAGCCCATGGCTTGGTAGGTTTGCCCCAGCATTGAAGACCTCAGTACACGTACATAGGGGTCTTCAGGCAAGACCAGGTTAAGAAACTCCTCTTCACCTTCACATTTAGCCACTTTTACTTTGTTTTGCTGATGTAGAGGCAGCTCCTTGCAGTTTGGGGGGCAGTAACAACCATTCTGCCACCCACCAGATCTGCTCGCACAGACAGCGTGGGATGCAAACCGGCATCCGCTGCCAGCAGCACCTGCAGCAGCCGTGCCAGAGAGCACCCAGCCAGCAGCTTAACGAGGTCTTTGCCATCAGTGGCACTTAATGAGGAAAGCGAGCATCCTCCAACCAGCAGCCGTGCTCTGGCCCCAACATCTGAGCTTTCAGAGGGGGTTCTGAGGAGTGGCAGAAGAGGGGTGGGCTCAAGCCCGTTGCAGTAAGTTACCAAAATGCAACTGCTAAAATCCACCCTGACTTTCTGCAAATAACAGAGCCTGCTCCTGTCCAAACCCCGCTCACAGTGGGGCTCTGCAGCCCAACAGACACCCCACATGGCACAGCCCCCAGTGCCCAAGGCACACCTCACCTTCCTTAGCAGCCCCTTGAAATCCCACACAGACCAACTCGGTGAGCCCGCAGTCTGTGCATCGGGCTTTGTTCTTCTTCGGGAATTTCAGGATCTGGAGACAAGGTCCAGGAACACCAGGCAGTTTCTTCGAGCTGTCTAGGTATTTCAGCTGCCTCTGTTGTTCTTTACTGAAGTAGAAAATTAACGTGAGCCAGTAGGGTGTGGACCTGAGGAAGATCTAGAGGTTTCTGACAATCTTTAGGTGTTTCTAATGAGTGTGATTTGCTGCTCTTACACTAGAGGGTCAGGAGCCCTGTTGCAGTTCCCTTTTTATTTATTTGGTTTTTGTTTTGAGGCAAGGTTTTCGTAGTGGGGGGCTGCAGGGGTGGCAGAAGAATCCAATAATTGTCCCATGCTAGATAAGGGCCAGTTCCAGCCAGCTGGAAAAGCAATCCTCTGCTTGATAAAGCTGTGCCAATGAGCGGCCTCAGCAAAAGCAGATTTAAGAAAGGGTAAAAAAAATCCTTTGCAACAGCATCTGTGAGAGAGGAATGAGAAATGAGAGAAAACAGCCCTGCAGACACCAAGGGCAGTGCAGAAGGGGGGCAGGAGGTGAGATGGGTGAGAAGAGGTCGGTACGTTGTGCAGCACCAGGGAAAATGACCAGGAGACAGACAGGAGCGAGACAGGCAGGCACTTTGTGGCCGACAGCCTGGGTGCTGCTCTCAGCTGGGAATGAGGCGGGAGGGAGGGAGTGCAAAGGGCACAGGGCGATGTGAGAGGGAGAAACCACAACAGGAACAAAATGGGGATTAAGCAGGGTCACCTCCAGCATCTGCAGATTGGCGAGGCAATACCTACGGGGCTCCATTATGGACAGATTCCCCAACCCCTTCCTAGGAGCCCACCATGCTGGGGTGCTCCTCTGAGCTCCTGTACTGTAATGAAGGCAGGATGGGAAAAAACAGGGTGAGCCAGGGACGTGCATGTGGTTGCAGGGCTGTGATGTTGCTGTGATCCTGGAGGCGTGGTGGGATGGCCACCATGACTGGAAGGCTGCCATGGAAGGCTGTAGGTTCTTTAGGACATGCCGGGGAGACAAGGAGGGACTCTTGTCCTCCATGAGGGACCAGCACCGAGCTCTGCTTGGGGACGGGTGAGGAGATGGCTGAGGGTTTAGGGGTTAGGGCTGAGGGAGGACGGGGTTAGGTGGCATTATAGTGGGGTCTGCTGCAGGCCGCCCGGCCAGGTGGAACAAACAGATGAGGCCCTGTGGAATGCATCGATGAGAACTTCCTTCTCCACATGATAACGGAGCCAGCGAGGAGAGGCAGAGCCGGGCCTCATCCTCACAGCACCAAAGGGCTTGCAGGGAACATGGAGGTCAAAAGCAGCCTTGGCTGCGGTGACCCTGAGATTGTGGCGTTCCTGATCCTATGGCAGTGGGGAGGATGAACAGCAAGCTCACAAACCTGGATGTGGGGAGAGGAGAACCTGACCTCTTCAAAGAGCTGCTTAGTACAGTGCCACGGGACAAGGCTCTGGATGGAAGGGGGACCCAAGAAAGACGGTCAGCATTGAAGGATCACCTCCTCCAATGCATCCTAACGAAGAGGAAGGCAGGAGAAGTTCCAGGAGGCCTGGGTGGATGAACAAGGAGTTACTGGCAAAGCTCAAAATAAAAAGGAAGCGTGCAGAGGGTGGAAGCAAGGATGGATAATTTGGGAGGAACACAGATAGTCTGAGCATGCAGACATGAAGTTAGGAAAGGTAAAGTCCAAATGGAATTGAATATGGCCAGGGATGTCAATGGCAACAAGAAGAGCTTCTGTAAGTACAGCAGCAGAAGGAAGACTGTGGAAAATGTGAGCACAATGCTGAATAAAACAGGAGACCTCATTACATGGGATGGTGAAAAGGTACTGGAGGACTTCTTTGCCTTGGTCTTTACTACCCAGGCCGGCCTTCGGGAACCCCAGGTTCCAGAGACCGGGGGGAAAGGCTGGAACAAGGCTTACGCTGGGGCTCTGTGCCCCATCTTCAAACCCTAACCCTGAGCTGTGGCTCCCATCGAGCCCCTGTGCTGCTGGGGCACCGCTGGATGCTGCCACCCCTGTCCCCAGAGAGCCACCGGCAGCCATGTGGGGAGTGACAAGGGACACGGGGAGGTTTTCTGGGGCAGGCACAGCCTGGCAGTGCAGGGACAAAGGCTGGGGGGGCTGCTTCTATCGCGAGATGCCTTTGCGTTTGCCTTTTCTTTCCTTCTCCTTTTCCTGCTTTCTCAAAAAGGGCCCAGATGCCTTTACTTTGGCTGGGCTCCCTTGGCCGGCAGCCCGAGGAGGCACCAGAAACGCCATGTGTGAGTGCATGAGTGTGTGTGTGCAATATTAATACACAGAAATGGAAGGCGACCAGCACATAAACATTCTTTACTGTTTGGGTCACAGCCCGGGGATCTGTAAGAGCTTTTGTGCAGGGTTTTGAACACAGACTAAATAGAGCGGGAGCGAGAAGGGCAGAGGGGAGGAGAGAAATGGTGGGAGGGGGAGAGGGAAGGATGGGGGGGGACCCTTGTGGGGCTGGGGGAGACAAGCGGGGGGGGGCTGCAGGACTGGGAGCTACCGAGGACCCCAACAGTGGGGAGAGAGTGGCACTGGGACTCGGGGCTTGCTTCCACGCATGTCCTTTTTTTCGCATTAAAACATGAGACAAATAACAATAACGATAAAAGGCAACATCCGCTGAAGGCTGAAATAACCAGGATTCCAGTGCAAATCTCGTTAGAGGGTCTTAAGTGTCTATTTGGGAATAAGGAGGAGGGGGCCGTGAGGAAGTGTTCCTCCAGCAGCCAATGGAGAGGATGGGCTCTCCAGAGCTAATGGGACCCATCTGGGTCTCGGCTGTAGCCGAGAGTGTTAAATCAGAAACTATTCCGTCGACAGCCAGTTTGGCCAACTATGAAACATTTACAGGGAATCAATGGCCGGTGCTGGTGACGCAGAAGCCAATAGACTTGACTTCTTTTCCAGAGCCTCCAGAAATATATTCGTCATTTCGGCCTTAAAGGGACCGGCCGAGCTTTTTCCCCGCATCATGTGGCGCTGAGCAGAGCCTCGCTGAGAAATCCAGGTCCCGGCAAGGAGAGTGATGGCTGGGCTGCTCTAACCCACTGGTTAATGCTCGCGAAGGGCCCCAGGGGCTTGCAGACCTGCCAAGCCGCTCCGCATTACGAATCTGAACTGGACGCGTCCTCCCCAAATGTTTTCCGAGGCGATGAGCTCAGACGGAGGACTGGGGCTTTGCGCAGCTGAGCGCCGACCACCGTTGTTCTCGTCCTCCGCTGGCCTCTGAGCCTTTGCCCCTCACCTGGGCTCAGCGCAACAGAAGCCAAATGTTCAGGTCTTGTACATGGGGAAATGGTGTAAATCTTTGTCTGGGTCCCCAGCTCCTCTGGTCTGCTCCTGCTTTCCAAGGCACGGGGCAACCCGATGGCGTATCCCAGCCCTCCTCCAGCCTGGGTCCTGCTCGTCTCATCCCAGCCAAGAAATGGCATCGGTGACATATCCCAAGTCACAGCGAAGCAAGACCGATAAGTCATTGCCATAGGGAATAAGGATCATTGGGGATAACACAGAAGGGGGGAAAATGGCAAAAAAAAAAAAAAGTATAGGATAAATGCAAATTACTTGGACAATGGAAGAGTGAGGTCTGTGGAGCAGTGTTTGCTGCAAACCAGCCCTTATTGCTACTTGGAGCAATGCAACACCGTCCTCCTGCCCAGCTCCCACCTTTGCACTGGTTTGCTACCTGGTGGCTGTGCCTGGAGCCTGGTCCTTCCGTCCGAACACGTCAGCACCTGCAGACACCTCCCCGTCTCAGAGACGTCCTTCCTCGTTCCCATCTCCAATGGCTCATGTCCTCCACCGGAGATCTAGCTGCGCCCTTCCCTCAGAGTGGCTTCGCTGCTGTTGAGTGCAAGCCCACATCTGCAGCCTTACACTGCAAAAAGCCCCCAAACCCATCCCCTGCCGTGGCTCACTGTGTTTTTTTGCCATGCAGCCAGGAGCTGCTGAGCGGGGCACACCAGAGCAAGGCTCTGGATGAAGGCGATGTGCCCAGGAGTGCAGAGGTCTGGCTGCTCCGTGCTCAGCTCCAACACCACCAGGTGAAGGGCGCTCTGCAGCCACAGCACCGTGGGCTGAGCGTGAATTCCCAGTTGTGGCTGGACTTTAAAGGCCTGGTTGGTGGTCTCCTCCAGTGGATACGAAGCTAGCGTGGCTTTTATCGGGGGCCAGGGAGCTGGATAAATGAGCCAAGCATCTTGTTTCTCTTTCCCTGCTGTAGGCAGCCCACATTCCCACCAGCTGCTAGCATGCAGCTCCGGCAGCAAAAATAATCCTGGGAGTTCTCCTATTAAACAAATCTGGGGAAAAGGCAAAGTAGACGGGGAGATTGACCTGGGGAGGGATAGAGTGCACCCGGAAGCTGGGCAACATTAAACACAAAAGAAGAGGCATCTGTGGCTGTCCTGAGAAAGGGAACTCTGCTGGGGCATGAGAACTGTGTCCCATCACTTTGGGGGTGGCGATGGAGCAACCTGTGTCTGGATGGCACCAGGTGACACATTCCCTAGCCAGGACAGGGATCAGCTCAGCCTCCAGGCTCCGTGGGGCAGCCCTGGGCAGGGTGAGGGCTCAGGATTTAGTTCCCCCTGGTGAGGGCAGAGCATCGGCAGGGTGAGCTGAGCTGGGAGGAGAACAGAGATGTCTGTTCCTGGGCCGTGTCCCGATCCGTCCCCCATCCTGCCGTGCTGCACCTATCGCTCCTGCTGGCGGCTCCCCCTTCACTGTGTTTCCAGAGGTACTTCCAGCATGGAAAGTTCTATTTAAAGGGCATTTTTCCTCTCTCTCTCTCTCTCTTTTTTTTTTTTCCCCTTTGGATGGGAAGCCAAAGGTCTATAAAATGCAGTTTCCCCCCCAGCTGAACCAGAGGAAATGATGCTGACAAAAGGTTTCATTTACCCCATTGCAGCATCAGTTGTTGGAGACAAGCTGTGTCCCTGGGTGCTGAGCAGGACACCCCTCCCGTTTGAACTGAGCCCACTCCTCCTCGCTGCAGCTTGGCCCCTGCATCTCCCAGCCCGTGGGGCATCCCTCCTGTGGTCTCTGCTCCTGTGGACGCAGGGCAGGGCATCACTGCCTGCCAAGCCGCACTCTCCATCAAGCAGCGTTTGGTGAGGAGATCGGTCAGCTCTGGGAAACCTCTGGGAAAAGCAGGTCTGCCAAAAAGGCACTGAAGGGCAGGAGAAAAGCATTGGGATTTTTTTCTTCTCCTCCCCTTGCTGGCTGGGGGGATGGAGATGGCGTTGGAGGTCCCTGCTTGATGGGGCAATGGCAGGACCTCACCAGGACCCCTCGGTCAGCCAGGACCTCAGCAGCCTCAGCAGCCCAGGACTCCCCAGCCAGCCTGGGGTACTGCACACCTGAGCCATGCACTGGGTGATCCCCTGCGGGGCCAGACTTGATTAATGCTAATTCCTCTGCTGTGTGGTGTTTTTCCAGCCTTGCCTGGTTTTAATACGTGCGATGGGTCCCTTCTGTAATAAGTGGGTGGATTTCCTGGTGGCTCTGGTGAGTCTGCCTCCATTGGGACAGCCACGTGGAGCAGTGCTTGGCTCCTGAAGTCACCCAGACACCAGCAGGACATAAGTGCCTGCTCTATGTGCTAACCTGGGGACGTAGCCAGCCCCGGCTGGGACTTGAATTTCTCCCTCCCCACCATACAGAGCAGCATTAGTAAAAAATCCGTACCCCACAGCAGTGGGTCAGGACCTTCCCTGGTGAGCCCTGCTGGGTGATTTCTGGAGCCCTTGTAAGACTCAGGACCACCCCAGCATGAGGGCTGCAGTGAAAACGAGCCCGGCAGCTGTCCCGTGCAGCAGGAAGAGGCAAGCTGAGCTGTGCCAGCACAAACACCCGGGGCAAGAGGCCAAATCCAGCTCCAGGCTCGGTTACGCTGGCACTGCCGGGGAGCCCAGTCCTGGCCCTCGTCCAGCCGCCCCAGCCAGCGGGTAAATGAAAGGCATCTGCCCCTCCCTGACCCCCCTGAGCAGGCAATGGGGTCTGACCAAGCCCGCCCCAGCAAATGCTGCAAGGCCAGGGCCTCCTGGAAGCACTTGTTCCCAGTGAAGTTGGCTGCACACCAAGACCTGCCAGGTTTTGCAAAGGGGCAGCCAGGGAGGCAGCCTGGCTGCACGAGCAATGTGCTCCTCTGTGGGGGCCTTGTCCCGGCTTTTTCCACCCAGGATCTCAGCAAAGGAGATATTTAAATTCAGCCTCTCCATGGCGAAACCTCAAAGTGCTGCAGCTCTGCCCCCGTAATGCCTCTGAATGCCGCGCTCTCCCAGACTGCTAAATATTTAGGATCTAGGCGTGAGGAGCCAGCCTCCCCCCCGGGTTCGGAAGCCACACCATGCAGACCAGCCAGCTTTTCATGGTGCGACACTGGGAGAAAATGGAGATAAAAACATCCTGTAGGGCATGAACAGGATGGTGATTAATCCTTGGAAAAGGCTAACTGACATGGCCATCAATAACTACAGTAACTTGTTATGGCTGCCTCATTCCAGGAGGATTACATGCCTGAACACTCCTTAAAACATCTAATGAATGTCATTTTGTTTTTACTCTCGCTGCTCAGGCAAGTGAAGCACTCCGCAGTGCTGGCCAGAACCATGGGGAGAGCCGGCAGGGCTGCTCCGAGCTTCCCACACCAACGCACTGCGCGCCTCCGCGCCGACCCCAAACGGCCTCGCTGGGCCCAGCCGCAGCCCTGCTGCAGGGTCACCACGCGAGGACCCCCCCCCGTTGGGGCTTCACGGACAGCGCCGTGCTGCTTTCCATGGCTTCGAGTGGCTTGGGATGGTGGAGGACACCCACCCTGTGGCGGGGCTTGGGATGATGGAGGACACCCACCCCGTGACGGGGTTTTGGATGATGCCTCGCTGGAGGACACCCACCCCGCACAGGGGTGTGGCTCACACAGCTCTCTTCCCGGTGACCCCACCGCGGTGCTTTGGTCCAACAGAGCCTGGGGCACGTTTCCCTCCCTGGTGCCCGTGTCGGGGGTGTCTGCGGCAGCCCTTGAGGAGGAGGATGGCAAAGGGACAGCCCTGACACAAGATGTGCTTGTCTGCTCCGTCTTCAGGAGAGAAGAAATGTATGGAGAGAAGAAACCCAAACAGTAACAGACCTGCCATTGGAGGCCACAGCCACGAGCCCTCAGACACTCAGGGAGCCAGGGCTGAGGCGTGCAGTGTCCAGGGGGGATTCCCGACACCCGCTGTGCTCTGGCTCCTGGCGTGCCACTTACCGGGCTCTGTCAGATCCGTGCTAATCACAATTCCTTTTAATTTTGCTGAGGGATATTACTGAGAAAAGAAGAACAGTGGAAACAAAGCACACAGGGCTGTTGCACTGAAGGACCATGTCGTTTTGCCTCCCCTGCCATAATGCCCGGTGTGCTGTGGCTCAGCACCACGGTGCTGCCCACCCCACTTGTTTGTATGGCATTCTGGGGAGAGGGGGCTTGGACAGGGGTTATGTACAGACCCAGTTCCCCATGGTTACTGCTCCATCCGGACATTATCAGCAAAATGCTGTTGCTGCTGTCACTAGTGTAGGTCGTCCAAGGACAGTTTTTGGGGTGCTGGCAGCACATTTCACGTCTCTGCTGATGCCACAGGAGACTGTCTGGGCCCTGACCAAAGCAAGGTTTGGCGCCACCCTGGATTCGTGCTTTTCTGTCCCTCTGGGGGTCTCCTGTTTTCCAAGGGACACCAAAGCAGACCCCCAACACCGGGCTCTGCTCCCCCCCGCACCCCAGGCGCTCAGCACCACCAGCAGCACAGCGCCCGCAGAGACAAGCCCGAGGCCAGCCCCGGGGGCAGCTCGCACCTCAGCCTGCCCTTCCCTCCCTTCCTCCCCCCGGCGGCCCAGCTTTTCCTATTAGCAGAGGACCTTTTTGCTGCTTCTTGTGCTCTCGGCCTCATATTTCAAATTCCTTCCGAGCCAGATCTGGTTTTCATTTAAACATATTGCATTTAAATATATATATAAAAAGTACAATGAGGAAGGATTTTCGAGGTAATAAATGGAACATGCGAGCCTAATTATTCAGGCTGACCCATTGCGATTCAGTAAGTCCGGAGAGCTGTTTATATTGGCAGGATGAGAGCAAAATATCACTGGATATGGTCATTACTCTTATAAGATTTCAATATATATACATTGTCAGGAGTCTCTGAGTTATGAAGTCCTCCTCGCTCGAGGAATAAACACGCTGGGCAGTAACCCTGGGTGCGATCGCGATGCCTGCAGCTCTGACTGCAAAGCCCCTCTCAGCAGCGCAGGCCGAGCCCATGGCCTAGGTCACAGCCCTGACTCCCAGGCAGACATTTTATTTCACAGAGGCCACGGCAGAGCTTGGCGAGTGAGCGGAGGCAGAAATACGATTCCTGGCCTTTCAGGTTGCATTACCGGGGCTGTCTGTGGCCTGCCCTGCTGGTCAGAGAGGGAGCGGGGACACGAGGGAGCTGGCTTCATGCTCAGCGTGGCTGGAGGAGCCTGAGGGGGGTCTGCTCCTGCAGGCTGCCCTCGAAACCTCCCTCAGGTGCTCTGGTTGTGCAGGGCAGGACTGGCCGCTCAGCACCTTGCTCAGCACATCCCCCCTGGGTCCTGCTGAGCACCCCTGGGTGCAAAAGCAGGCCTGGCAGTGTGGGGGGAAGGATGCGGAGTAAGGGCTGCCCTCCGCTCCCACCTCTGGTGCACATCTCCCTGTGGCTTGAGAAGAGCTCCCTAAGCATCCTCACTGCTAAAACCTGCTCGTGGCCCAGGGGAAACGGGGCATTATGGCCATGTGGGTCAGGCAGCAGATGCTGGAAATGCAGCAGCAGCCCTTTGGCTACCCTACAAGCCCTCCAGCCACACGGGAACTATTCCGTGGCGGCGCCCCACGAGCTCTTCCATGGAGCAGGGACGGTGGCAGCTGAGCTGCCCCCTCCTGTGCACAGCCCCGGGTTGGCCTCTCCCAGGACCCCAGGGACCCTGTTACAGGGGCTCTGGGGCTGAGAATGCCTCTTGCAGCCTGCGCAGTGACACACCGCTTACCCTGCAGGTAAAACCCCGCGTGTTCCTGACACAACAGCCCACGGGCAGCCAGAAAAAATCCTGGGGAGGCTCTCTGATGGGACAGGAGCACAGCCCTTTGCTGGTCCTGTGTCCGGGGGATAGAAATGCCCCCCAAACGACAGCATTTCTGTTTCAGGAAGAAGTTAACTTTCCACCGAATGCACCGAGCTGACAAGCAGTGGAGCTTTGGCTGTTTACCATGGAGTGCAGGCTTCATGGTCTGCATGGCTGGAAGTCTCAGCGGGGCTCCATTCACTTTGATTTTACACCGGGGTTAACCAGACCCCGGTAATTATCCCCTTTTAACAAGGCAGTGTTTACACCTATGAGCAGGGGTCAGCTCCTGATGTGCTCGCTGCGGCTGGAAGCAGAGCATTGCTGATGGCAGCTGGAGAGATGAAACAACCACGGGGCGGGGAAGAAAAGATGGGAAGAACGGGAGAAATAGAAATAAGAAAGGTGATATTAAAGCCCAGACGAAATATATTGCCCGCAGTCTCTGACTCCACGGCTCGCTGGCTCCCCACCCCTCTTCCACCTGCCCCGCTGCAATGCAGCCAGCAAGAGTGGCCCTAAGAGCACACGCACAGATAGCTGGAAGCTGGGGTAGGTTGATGGATTTCCTAGCTCCTGGGCTATTAAATGTCTGGACCAGCTAATTTTAAAGCAAACAAGCAAAGGCCAAATGACAAATTGTTTGGGAGGCCCTTCGGCAAGAGGATGGAGTTTTACGAGCACCGAGGGCACTGTTTCTGCCATTAAATCTGTGGACATAGGGGAAAAATAAGGCCTGATTTATTTGGTGATGGTGAAAAATATTATCCAAGCTATAATTTATTGATCATTGTATCCTCCCGGCTTTCAAGGCCTCTTTCTTGTGCATATGGAACATATACATATTTTTCCTCGCATATGAGGCTGAACACAGCAGTGCTCCTGCATTTGAGGAATTTTTGCATGGTCTGCTGGCCATGGCACAGGAGCCGGCGATGCCAACAGGCTGGGGCAGGAGTGGGGAGCAGCCTCTGCCCCAGGGACAGCCTGTTTTGGTGTGGGGACGACATGGAGGAGCCACGAGCTCACGGGGAACAGCGCTGCGTGGCAGGAGCTGCCCATCCCATGCAGCCCAAAGACTCAGGGATCTGCCTTTCTCCTCCTTCCCGTTGGGCACCGCATCGCCAGATCACCTCCGTAGGCTCCTTCCTGTCCCATTTCCTCTGGGAAGCTGTGTTTTGTTTGATGAACTGGGCTGCCATCGGCCAGCGGCAAAGCCGGGTCTGAGACCGTATCCATCAGGGATGTGAACGTGGGTGTCACGCTCCTTCCAGCCTCCTCCACCCGGCTGTAGCTGGCTGCGCTGCCTGGGCTGTGCAGGACCGAAGAGCATGGTGATGTGCGTGGTTGTGCGAGCAGAGCTACGCTGGAGCCCTCCTCGGTAAGAGCCTGTGCCAATTCCCCCAGCATGGCTGCAGCCGGCAGCGCCAGGCAGCAGGTTTTGCTTCCCACCCACCCCTGCCCTTGCTCACCCATCCCGGGCATCTCAGCTCCGGGTCCTGGTCTCCTGCCACCATCGGCACAACCTCAGGGATGCCCCGTGCTTCTCTGGGCACCCCGGGTTACCTCCGAGGCTGGCGATGCTCCTGCAGCCCGGTGGGCACCCTCCTGGTCCCTGCGGTGTCCTGGAGGCATAGGGAGCAGTGCTGTCCCTGGGGGGGGACAGATGGGCACAGGCTCCTGTGCAATTCCCCGGGGACAGAGAGCAGAGCTCGGGGGGGTTATGGCTTGCAAACAGGGACATTTTGCTCTCCTGCTGCAGACGTGTGCTGTGTTAGACCCCCCGAGCCATCGCCTCGGAGCGGCCCCGGCGCCTACCCCAACCTGCACACAGCGACGTTTCCCAACCGCTTCCAGCCGCGGGCTGTGCATGGTTTTCATTTTCCAAAGCAAACAAGGGCTCCGTGTCTCCCTGAGCGGGGGCGGCCGAGCCCAGCTGCCTCCCTTACCTGGCCTCGGCAGCGGGACAGCTTCCCGCTGCGAGCCCCACGGTGGGAGCAGGATTCGACATGGCAAAGGAAGAGAGGGCAGCGGCGGCCCCTGGGGAGCCACACTGGAGCTGGAGGCTCTCTCAGCCAGCCCATCTGGTGAGGAGAGCGCCGGGCTCTGCAGGGACAGCCGGAAATAACAGCAATTTATGCAGTTATGTTTCCAGATTGTTTTCTCTAACCATCAAATAATACCACCAAAAAAAAAAAAAAAAGGGGAAATAGAAAAAGCAATATAGGGACCAGAGATTTTAATCCTCCTTGCTTTTCCAGAGAAAGGCAGGGCCTCTTTCCACCCTGTAACTCACTCCTGCTCTCTATCAGAGCCTCCTCCAGCCGACATGGCGAGAGGAGCCCCAAACCGGCTGGGGGCTGGGGCTGAGTGGGATCCCAGTGGCCTTTGGGTGGGCACCCAGGGGCGTCAGGAGGGTGCCCTGCCGAGCTGCCAGCGCTGTACCGCAGCCGAAGAAAGGGAGAGGAAGGGATGGGGAGGCACGGGGCATGCTGTGTGAAGCTCACAGATGCAAAACCCCGATCCCTGCTGCTCTGGCTGGTGACCCTGGTGGCAGGTGTGGTTTGTGGGGTGCTGAAGCAGTGCAGGGACCTTGGCATGTCCTGGAGATGATGAGAGTCTGGGTGTCTCCAGGGCAGCAGCTATCACGGCTGTCCTGGTGCGCTGCTGATCTGACAGCAGCTGCAACTCCCCATCACCGGGGGATTACAAGAAATCACATTAGAGAGGGGGGCAAAGCCTTCCAGCCTCTCTGCTGAGGCCATGCGCTCTCCTCCAAGCCCTGTGGGGATTCTGCCATCCCTACCACTGCTGGGGCTCGGCGGCGAGCAGTGGTTTGGGTGTGCTGCCTGGAGACAAGCACGACGGCACAGCGATGCTCCGAGCTCCCACTGCCTGCTCCTGATAACAGCACCAGGGGAAAGCAGCCAGGAGCCGGCGTGCTGGAGAGCGCAAAGGTGGCCCGGCTGCCACTCGTTTGTTTTCATTGATTTGAGGAGCAAAGGCCGGGGGCAAAAGTGGGTCACCCAGACCACCCACAGCCCTCCATGGTGACAGGGACAAGAGGGACCTGCCACCCCCTGCGCACAGAGCCGGCTGGGTGGCTGCAGGGCTGATGGACCCCAGCTGCGGCACGGCCGCCCGGCCCCTGCTTCTGGCAGCCCCAGGATGGGTGCGAGAGCCCGGCCAGCGGGGCTGTGTCTGGCTGTAGGGCCACTGCACAGCCCGTTTGTCCTCCAGCATCTGGAAACGAGGCGAGGAAAACATTAGTGAGTGGGAGGGAAGGGGATGGACCCGGCTATCTGGGCGGGAAAACAGGGACAAGACGGATAGCTGTGTGCTCCACGGGTACCCAGGGAGCTCCTGCCTGCGACACGGATGGACCACGTTACGGGCTCCTATGCCCAAATCTCCTCTTGGACGGGGACGACAGAAGGTTTTAATGAAAATCCCAATGGATGCCTCTTCCTAAACCTCTTCCTTGCAGGATGTGGTACCTGAGCAGGGTGTCCCAGCTCAGCAGGCAAAGGGTGTCCTGGGAATGAGGATTTCCTGCTTTGGCACTGAATTGAAACAGCAAATTTTCTCTTTCTCTCTCTCTCTTTTTGGAACAAATTGGGAAGAGAGCTGTGCTGCTTCCAGGAGCCAGCAGTGTCGTTCCACATGTTGGACTCAGGGCAAAGCGTGCTATGGGGTTCCCCACATCGTTCAGGTCACTGGTCCGGGGGATGCACCAGGGCTGGGGGGAGCCAACCCCCGCCAGCAGGAGCCCCCCGTGCCAGGAGCAGGCAGAGGACATGGGGTAGCCCTCACTGTGCAAACAGGAGAGGAGCAGGATGATTTCCCTTCCCACAGTAAGATGCCCAAGCATTTCTTAATTTTAGACACTGGGGTTTTTCAGGAAACAGAAAGAGACTTGCACAAACTTTGTGCCCACCTTTGGAGGTGGCTCATGGCCTCCAGACCAGAGCACCAGGACCGTTCCCAAAGCCCATCTCTGGTTCGGTGCAACACTTGTTGCAGTTCCTGCCCTGCCAGCCCTTCCCTCAGGCATCAGAGTACCCCAAATGCCTGTCACCCTCACCAGCCCCCCTGCTTGCGCATGGGGAAAGGCTTAGAGCAGCTGGCGGGGGGCCAGTGCTGCAATGGGAATGAGCAGCAACCTGACACGGGCTGCCACCGAGCCCTGGGATGGAGGTCTGCTGGTGCTGGGAGGCTTTCCGGGCACTTCTGCTTGACAGCCAGGACGAGCTTGCCTTTTTTCCCCATTGACCGATCACTGAACATTGACTGATCGCTGAACGTTTGCCACCAATGCGGTGCCTGGGCTCGCGGAGGCTGAGGTTGTCTCCCGGCCTCCCCGCCCGGCCTCCCCCCGGCTCCCCGTGGCTGGAGGGCTTCCAGCGAGCGGCAGCAGCAGGAACCTTGGCTTCTGGTGGGGAAACGCGGCCAGCGCCGGGAAGGGCGGGGAGGCAGAGCCGTGCATTCGTAATGCTCGAGCACACCGTCCTCGCAAGCATCCCCCTAATTGCAGCCACATGCCGGCTCTCGCAGCCCTCACCTCGCCCGAGCCCCAAATCCCCTTCCCCACTTACGGGGCAGCCATGCAGCCCGGGCTGACCCTTTATCTCCCGCACCCATTCTGCATCCCGGAGCTGCGAACCCCGTGCAGAACACCCGGCACGCCCTTGATATTCGGCACAAAATTACGCACCCCGCAACACGCCGGTCCCGGGCCCTTCGTTCTCTGCCTTTCCTCCCTCTCCCCCAGCACATGAATATTTATCCCCTCGCCCCGGCATTCCTGCAGGAATTCCTCCTTCTCCTGCCACAGAGTGCAGCACGGGGCTGGGGCGAGGGGGGGGGCAGCTCCTTTTCATTTCCAATCCCCCCATCCTCGACGGAGAGTAAACATTGTTCCCCTGACAAAGGCGGGCATTGTGGGGGCAAAGGCAGCGGGTGGGGGTGTGGGGGGATGGAGTGCGAGCAGGAGCGCGGCACGGGAGAGCCCCCGGAGAGGAGGGTGGACGGGATGTGAATATAAATTCTGTAAATATTTTCTTTAAGGTGCTGCACATAATCCCAGGAAACAGATCCAGTTTCACAGCAGAGCTGGGGGGAAGCAGGGCCGACTTTGCCATTGGTTTTTCCCCAGTGGTTAAAGCCCTGGTGCAGAAACAGGGGGAGCATCCTGGGCTCCTGGCAGGGCTGTGGGGTACCAGGGCCTCCAAAAGATGGAGAGCACTGAGACCTCCTCACCTCTTCCATCCCAAAAGCTGGAGAGCACCGAGACCTCCCCACCTCCTCCATCCTGCCCACGAACATGCCTGTGGTGAAAGCTTCTGGGGACGGTGCCAGCCCGGACACTGCCGCAGGGAGGGAGCCCCCACCCGAGGCTCTGGCCAGTCCTTCTGGGCTGCCCGGACAGCACCTGCGTAAAGCAAAGGCAAAAGGCTCTGAGTGATGCAGCTAAGGATTTCTCACCCAGCAGCACTGTCACGAGCGGGGACCGAGCCCTGAACGGAACTGGGAACATGTTGTGGCCAAGGGAGGGTGCAGGGACAGCCTTGCCAGGTCGCATCCGCAGCCCGGCCATTGCCCGATGACAGCCAGAAGTGTAATTTTGAGGTTCGTCTCTGCAGAGGACATCCCCGGCACCGAATGCCGATAAACCCAGCAGCAGCTGTGAGGTGGCCCCAGCAGCTCCCCTGCCCCTTCGGCCACCCCAGGACCCCCGGAATGGCTCCTCCCTGCCCGGGACAGGGGCAGGAGCTGGGGCACCCCATGGCCAGGGGCTCTGCGGGGTGTCCGGGGCTCTCCCAGCCCTCCCAGGAGTGGATGAGCCACTGCCTGTTCTGGCCCGATGGGCTGCTGTGCCTCCTGCAGAAAGGGATTACCAAAACATCCAATTACACTTTCCATTCTGCCTCCTTTTGATGTTTTTTGGCACCGCGTGAAACAACTGTGTGTCCAGAGGCCGGGATTTCCGTGGACTCTGACTTTAACGTTGGTTCTTCTGATTCCCAGCTCCACCCCGTAGCCAATTCATCCTCCTGTGAGCTCAGCCGCTGCCCCAAGCTGCAGCCTCCTTGCCTTGGGCACTGTGCAAACACAGCCAGGGGCCAGCAGGTCCGGGGACAGTGCTGCCACCCACAATGTCCCTGCAACAAGGGGGTGCAAGGCTGCATGGCCACCATGCACATGAATCCCAAACCCTAATGCAATTTTAGGAACTCGGCGACGACTCTCCATCATTTATCTCCACCAAACCCGCTTGCTCCCGAGGGCTCTCCACCACCCCGTCTGCCCCAGCTTCCCCAGGCCAGCGGGCACCGCGGCCCAAGCCCTCTTCCACGCAAGGCACCATTAAACGTGACACTGGTTCTCCAGGGCGCCAGGGAGGTCAGAGGTATGAACGCATTGCAGAAGAGATTAGAGAGGTTCAGGGAGGCGGCGGGGCTGCCGAGCCCCTCGTGGGGTTGACCGCACCCCTCCGCTGCCTGCTGGGCCCAGCACGTCCCATTCTTCCTCCCCCAGTCCAAGACTGGGGAGCAAATGTGGGGTCCCCAGATCTGCTCCCATACAGCTGCCCCCAGACCCCTATGGAAGGGGCAAGAAACGTGCCATAAATAGCTGACGGAACGCACAGAAGCAAGAAGAAAACCTATAAATTAATGTGACACAATAACCGTGATCAGTGCTGTTTTAAATAGAATTAATGGTATAAATAGAGGTGAAAGCAAAGAGCCACGAACAGGTGACGTGGGTTTGAGGCAGGGAGTGATGGCGATGCTCTGGCCCGCACGGCACAGCCCCGCGGGACAGCAGTGAGGGCTGCAGGTGTAAATGCCCCGGTGCAGAGCGGCGAGGGCGAGCACGTCCCCACCAAACCCCTTTCTGCCTGCGAGCCCCTGCCCCGCACAGACCCCTAACCGACCCGCTCTGTCCATGTCAGCGGTGGCTGGGGCTGTTCTGTCCTTTCCTGCTTCGGAGGAGTGGCCACAGCCGATATTTGGGGCTGAGTCGCTCCAAGGGTGCAAGCGAATGGGAGCTGGGTGCAATGTAAAGGTCCTGCAGGGTGCGGAGCAGCCCCGGCTGCAGCACCAACCCTGTCCCATTCCCCAGTGTTTGCCCAGCCCCAAAACATCCCCGCAGTGTGGTGGGACCAGGGTGGGCAGCTTGGCTCAGCCCCACCACGAGTCCCTGGCTGCTGTCCCCACCGGGAGCCCCTCTCGCCCCCCAGAGCCCACCTGGGCAGCCGACAGCCTCACATGCGGCCTCTGAGCATCCATAAAGCGGGTTTCACGTTTCACTTTCCATGTTTAAAATCCCCTCTCCCTTCTCGTTTCCTTTCCCTTCCTTCCCCAGCAGCTGTGAGAGCCCCAGCTCCAGCCGACGTCATCCCTGCAGGGCCCTTCACGGCCCCGCTTGTGGCACAAGCAGGGCACTGTCACCTTTCTGGCTGACGCCCCCACAAGCTCCTCTCCTTGACCAGCCACCGTGCATGCATCCCTCACCTTACAGGTACCCAAACACTCCTGGCACCTCAATCCTGCACCTGCACACGCGCTGCAGAGCTGCATCTTGCAGGAGCACTGCAGCTGCCATGCGACTTGGACACCATCCCTTGTGTCCAAACACACGAAAGAAGGAGCAGAGCCCAGGAACGCGCCCCTAAAGGGATCCCAAGTCACCACGGCAGTGGTCATGGTACTTCACCCGCACCCCAGCCACGTAGGGCAGACGCTGACACCTGCACCACCCTCGGTGCCTGCTCAGGACACTGCCAGCACCACCGTGCTGGGATGGGAGGCAGAGGATTTGTCTGCGGGAGCTTGGACCAACTCCTGCCCGGGCGGAAAACTTCCCCTCCCTCCTTTCCACCACCCTTGCTGTGGCTCCAAACCCAACCTGGGGGTCAGCTACCCACGGGGACCTCCGTCCCGATGAAAATCTGGGCACGTTGCACGCGCCCTTGGCACGGGAGCATCCAGCTGGGTTCAGTTCAATGCAGCAGGCTGGAGCAGAGGGAGGGGGGGAAGTGGAGGTGGGGACATGTGTGGGAAGTGGCGAGGGGGCTGCAGATCAGGGCTGATATGGCCTGGCACTTTGGCAGAATTTTCTAGGACAGTTTGTACAGTGTCCTCCCTACACAATGGTTGTGTCTAGCCGCTGCGGTGCGGCTCGCATTTCCATGAGCGAGGAATTCAACCGAAAAGTAAACAGGAAAAAACGTTACATCTCACAGTTTATAAATATATACGGAATTATTTAGGCAGTCAGGCCAATTTGCACAGATGCCGCATATATGCTGTGACAGATCTCCGTGTTGTTTTGGAGCCACCCCTTGTGAATGGGAAACAGTGCTGGTTTCTCGCCATGTCTGCATGAAATATCAGGATCCTCCTGCAAGCTGGCTGCGAGCTGTGAGCACTGCGGCTCTTGGGAACAATGCTATGAGCTGATGCGAGCTATTTGCACGTAGTGCTGTGAGACTCGAGCCCCCGTGTTTCCAGCTTGGGCTGCATGAGGCTTTCGGAAGAGGCAGGGGAGTTTTTCACAGGGACGTCAGGGCAATGGGGCAAATCTGCCTTGGCACATGTCTCCACCGGGTGAGGGGTCCAGGACCCCAGCTCTCCTCGTCCCAGGGGCTTGCAGGGGCAGAGGTCAGCGCAGGCAGCACAGACAAATCCCTAACGTGGCACAGGGCACCAAAAACTTGCAGCCCATGGGACGGAGAGACTTGAGCCCCGGGAAGCATCCCATCCACCTCCTCCCCAGCCAGCAGCCGAAGGCACCCCGCTCTGTGCCAGCGACACCGACAGAGACACTGCGGCTGGGCTTCTTTCCAGCAAAGTCCCTTCCTCCCCCCTCGCACCCAGAGGTTTATTCAACCTGACAGCCGAGTGACTTGATCGGTCGGAGCAACGTCTTAATTATAGGGCATCCTCCATGGGGTTTGCTGCCTGCGGCTGGCAGAAGGAACCTCTCCTCCCCGTCTCCCTCTGCTCCCCCAGCAGCGCCGAGCTGTGCGGAGCTCAGACAGTGGGGACATTGTTTGGGCCACTGCCTGAACGGCCCGGCCTCCTCAGCTGTGAAATTACCTAGAGGATAACCAAACAAACCCCAGACAAACACTTCTTTAAGCACACCGCTTACTTTGCGGCAGCGGTTTCCCCCTGCCCACCGCATGTGTGCACACGGGGTTTTCTTTTCCTCCCGCTCATGGGCAACGTTTGCTGTGCTCCAGCGAGGTGTTGAGAGGGAACAGTGAGAGACAGAGGGACACGGGGACACCACGGGCTCCGACCCCACTGTCAGGGCTGGAGAGCTCACGACGAGGAAGCTCTGGGTTGGTTGGTGCCAGACCTGGTTCAAAAGGTTCAATCCTGACCCCTTGCCTCGGGGACTGGGATTTTCCCCAAGGCAGCACTGCTGGCCCAGAGGGGAACGGGTCCCAGCACCCTGGTCCAAAGCCTGCTGGAAGCAATGGGAAAACTGCCCCAGATCCCAGCATCGTCATGATCCAGTGGGACCAGCAAGCTCCTGGGACTGAAATCAAGCAGGGCAGCAGGGAGGTCAGGACACGTCCCCTCCGGGATGTTTTTCCCCTTTCCAACTACCCCCAAAAATAGGAGAAAAGTTTTGGCCAAGCTGTCTTTCAGAGACAATGTAAGCATTTCCTGACTTGGTGTTGATTTCACAGATTAAAGCTGGTCGAAAACGACCTGGTCGAAATCCAGGCAGCATTAATTTTTGGGAGAAAAAAAAAAAAAAGTTGAGGAATTTCTTTTGAGTTTGTTCTAAGGGGAAGGGCTGTGCTTTTCCCACCCAGAAGATTGTTTGCTCTTGAAATATGTGCAATAAACACACAAGTGTCGAGCTCCAGCTACAAGCAAAGAGGCTGCCTTCTGGTGCAAATGCCTCAGGCACGGTTTCTGATAGAAAAAAAAAAAACAAAAAAAAAACAGGATTTTGGTCAATCTGGGGTCATGCCTTTAATTTCAGTTCAGCTGGTGAACCACTGACTTACAGTATTACAACTGCACGTTTCCATGTTCACATGAGGGCTGCAGCGACAGGCTGGGGTTTGGCACGGGGAAGCTATATGGGATTTCAGAACCAAACCTCTCCTCGATCCCAAAATAAAGGCAGGGAGGATGTTAAATAAATCCCTGCGCATTAGTGCGGGCAGAGAGGCTTTCCTTCCTGGCCTTCTTGACCCACTCAGATAGAGCGTGCCCCAGCAAAGACACAGGTGGAAACCCAAAACACACCACGGCAGCGTGTGCTCTGGAAATATCTGCAGTCCAATTCAGGCAGATCCCAAGTTTTGGCAGATTCCTAAGATCAGGAAATTCCTTGAGAGCTCGGGAAGCTCTCCAAGCCTGAACCCAAGCTATTTCACTTGCAGAAGATATCGAGTTCTCCTCCTCTCTTTTTTTTTTTTTTGGTGATGGGTCAGTGGGACCTTGGCAGGCGCATGCTGCTGCACAGTGAGAAAAGAGATCAGCAAGGCGCTGCAGAAGGCCAAATGCAGATGCAGAGCCCGCAGGAACAGCTGCTAGCAAAGGGAAGCCTGCGAAGCCAAATATCCATGAGGTCCCAGCTCCAAGCAGGTCTGGAAACAGCCCAGGCTGGTATCAGTTATACTTTTCTTCCCTGCTCCTTTGCATGCGCCTAAATAACCACACGTTATTTACGGCTGTCCCCATCTCGCACACGGCACGTGTGCCTGCAGGGTCACCCCAGAGAACTGGTTGCAGCAGGGTGGCCCGAAGGGCTCCTTTCAGGACCTGAAAACACATCCCTTGCCCCCTTGTCACAAGCAGGGTGGGTACCAGCAGGGGTTCAGCCCGGCTGTTCCCACCTTTGGTCTCTCCAAGAAGTTGCCCAGCGCCTGGGGCCGCGCTGCCGTGGCTTGGAGCAGGCAGCTCTTGGCTATGGGCAAGAGGCAGCAGCCCCACAGCACGGGGAACCTGCCTGCTTCCCCTGGATCTCATCTCCAGGAAAAACGGCCACAGCTTGGCCAAAACAGGCACAAACCAGAGAATCTGCCCTGGAGGGTAGCTGGTGCACTGATCCCCTGTCCCACATGGGCTCTTTGAGTGGCTCTCCACCCCAAAGACACACACCTGCCCCTGAGACAAGGAGGCTGTTGGAGCAGCCAGGAAAGCTCCAAGTGGCTCCTGCCCCCAAAACCCTGGAGGTGATGGAGACAGAGGACAGCCCTCGGGCTGCTCCTTCATGGATCCCTGCAGCAGCCTCTGCACGTGGCCACCACCCCCCAGGCAGCGAAACCCCCCTCCAAAGCTGCCTGAGGTCCGGCCCTCACCAAGGTCACTCTGTCAAACACAACTCGCACCTGCAGGAGCAGGCAGCCCCCCAGAGCGTTGGGTGGGATGTGGGCGATCCCTTGGCTTTGCAGGAGGGTCAGAAACCAGGCTCTAAGGTTACGATTAGCTCAACTGTGCCTTGGTGCTGGCTTTTCAAACACAGCAAAAGAAGGTCAATTCATGCTAGTGTCCTTCAGTATTCCCCAGGTCCCAAAGGAAAAGCATTTTCTTTCAGCTCTTGCGGTGTTTTTCTTCCACCGTGCGCAGCAATGAGGTCACCGAGCAGAGGTTTTATGGCTAAATCCCTGGGCTGCTGCCATCGGCCTGCAGGAAAGACAGAGGTTGGCCCAGCTGAGCACGCAGCCAAGGAGGAACATGGCTCTTCCCAACAGCCAGAGGCACAGCTCTGCAGAGCACACCAGCTTTCAGGGGAGGACGTGGCCAGGCCCTGAAAAAGCGATCAAACATCGCAGTTTGTGGCATTTCTTTAAACCAAAGCTTCGGGCTGCTGCTCCTCCACCTTCCAGTGAGGGGCTTCTTGCACCAGGGACTGTCCCTAGGAAAAACATGGCACAGCAGAGATGGAAAGGGCCATCTGAATTGCAAGCACCGAGCCACTGCGGTGGAAATACTGGATTTTTTTTGTAGAGCACAATGCCATCCCCTCCTGCTGAAGGCAGCCCCTAGGCTGGGACGTGGCAGAGCCGCTCTGGGGGAGCCCTCCCGCAGCACTCCCAGCTGCAGGCAGCCCCAGAGCCCTGCAACCCCCCCGGGATTTGCGGGGTAACCTGCTGGCATTGGGAGAGGAGCGGCCAGCCAGCCCCTCTGCTGGCACAGTGGGACGGGGAGGTCCCGAGGGAGCTCAGACCCTGCTTGGAGCAGGGGGCACCAGGGACCCCCAAGGTCCCAGCCAGGCTGAACAAGCCCCAGGTCAGCTGCCAGAGCTCTCCCCAGCACACGCAGGAGGAACATGTGCCTCCCAGCGAGGCCCCCTGCTGCCCCCCCCCCCAGCACCCCTCCAGCTCAGCTCCTGCCAGCACCACTCCCTGCCTGGCCCAGCCACGAGCCCCCACCCTGAAGCCATTTCCCTCCTCTGTCACCTTACCTTGGTGATATCCTCGCAGGCAGGCAGGAACTGATGAGCTTTTTTCTTGCAAAAAGATGCCTCTGCATGCCCTGGGTGCAGAAACACGCTGCCCCCAGACAACACCTGCTCCTCACCCTCCCCAACCAGCACCAACTGCCCCCCTTGCAGCCTTTTACAGCTCTCCTGGCTCCTGCCCAGCTGAGCCCAAGCTGATGGCACCAGCTGAGGTCAGGGCTGCTCCTCCTCGGGCTTACAGTCCAGCCCAGAGCGAGGTGTGGTCCCCGGTGCCCCACCAGCAACGTGCTGGGGTTTACCGGGGGAGCATCACCTCCTTCATCCTTGCTCGGTCTTCATCCTCCTCACCTGCATCTGTGTGCTGCTGAAACAGCTGGGACCGATCCTGGGGATGCTCCTGCTCCGTGCCCACGGCTGTCACCTCTTGATGCTCACCTGTCCCCAGGGTGCTGGCACAGTTGGGAAAAGCTTTTTAAAACCCATCACCCTCCCCCCCCCCTTTCCCCACATCAGGCCTCCTGCCTGACCGTTGCCCTTGCCGAATCTGCCCTGTCAGCCTTCCTGGCGGAAGGATGCTCGCGGGTGTATAAATAAAGCCACCCGGGTATCCTTCTCCCTGCCCAGAGCTGCCCAACCTGTGGCTGACCCCCCCGGCCCTCCCCAAACCGCAGCCCCGGCACGCGCTGCCTGCCAGCACCGCCGCTCTGGCATCTCTGTGAATGGCCCCGAGCCCGGGAAGAGACTTGAGCGGGGGTTTGGAACAGCTCCATCCCTTCCACCACATGCGCTGATCTTGACAAACGATCAGCGTGCGGCTTTCGGAACCGGAGATAAGGCTGCCTGAGCGCTTCAAGTCACCGCGCTTTCCCGCGAAAAAAGGTGGGACCTTTTTTGCCCCCACCCCACCGAGGGGTTTCTGCGGGGGGCTCTGCCCCTGGTGCTGCTGCCTTCCTGCCCCGAGCCTGGCAGGACATTCACACCCCCTGGGAGTGGGGCTGGGGGGGGTTGAGAACAAAAGCTCAGCGTCCTCCCAGCGAGGCACGTGGTGATGTTGCCTGGGTTCCTCTTGCACGGCCGGACCACGGCTGCCTCCTGCCTGTGTGCCAGCCCCTCCGTCCTGCGGGCACCAGCAGGGGAGGGGGCTCCTGCCCAGCTCGGAGCTGTGGTGCAGGAGAAATGTGTACTGGGAACCGGCAAAGGGCTTCCAGTCCTGCAGCTGGGCCATGTCCCTGGTCAGCGTCCTAGGTTTTATGTTGCTCTGGGAACTGGGGCACCTGGAGAGGTCCTGTCCCCCCAGGTCCTGCTGGGGACACTGCTCCCCTTGGACTGGTGCCTCGCTGGTATCACAACGCTGTGCTCCTGGGGCATTTGGGACGTCTCCCCTGCCCGTTTGGGTAACACGGCATCCCCATCCCTCCTCGGGGCTCCCCCCAGCTGGGGAAACAGCCACGGGGTGGCTGCGGTGTCTTCCAGACACACGGGGACAGCAGAGGTGGCCTTGGACAGATCCTGCTGGAGGCACAGCTGGGAGGGCTGGGGTTTCCTGAAGTCTCCCTCTCACAGACACAGACCTGCTGCCAAGGGAAAAGGCCTCCGTTAGTGCCAGGTCAAGGAGTGCTCCTGATCCAGGGGGGATCATTAGGGAGAAACTCTGCCTCCAACTTGAGCTGCTCTCTTGCCTTGCCACTTTGGGAAATGAATTTGTACTCGGAAAAACTCAGGCTGGGAGAGGTCTTGGGAAGACATCCAATCCATTTCCCTACCCCAAATTGGTCCTGACAGATTATTTTTTTTATCTAACCTTTCCTTTAAAACCTCCAGATGGCTCAATGCAGTCTCCTCCAGGGCTATATTAATGTTACTACCAGAATACTTTTTTATTAATATCCATCTTAAATTTCCCTTGCTGGGACCTGCTCCCACCCCTTGGCAGCACCGAGGACAACTCTGTTCCCACCGTCGCGCCCTGTGCCCCCTGCCCAGCCCTGCTGGCTCGGGATGGGGATGGAAAAGGCTGGTCCCGGCCAGGAGCAAGCAGCGTTGCAGAGCCCCCGGACCACCCTTCCACTTCTCCCACCTTGGTGCGGGCCTGCAGGGGGTTTGGTGGTGCAGACACCAAACATCGTACCCAGGTGGGAACGGGAGGTCAGAGGCTGCTGGCTTGTTGACCCATGAAGGGAGGCAATTATTCAGCTGGAGAGGCCATGCAGGTGTTAATTAAAAAGCACGTGAAGCAGAACGGGGCAGTGTTTGGTGTCATCCACTTGTGAAATTGGCCTCGCCATCCAGCCCACCCCGGGGGACAGAGCTGCCCGCAGGACATCTGCTCCTGCTCTCATCTCCAACTGAGTTCCTATTTTGGGGTACCTCTCGGGCCATCTACAATGTCCCTGCTTTTTAGCCAGATCTCTGCTGGATCCTTAATAGGAAAAACATTCACCCCTAGCAGCACAGCTGGGTACAGGGACGGGATACAGGTCCTGATGCCTGTGGCCAAGCTCTGGGCACTGGCCAGCCAGCAGGCAGAAGCCGTGCCCCAGGGACAGGCTGGCACAGAGCTTTTGGGCTCCCCTCCCGCGCCCCGCAGGCAGGATCTGTTTGCCCGTGTCCCTGCTTTGTGGGGCGAGCAGCAGCTTGCTGTGCCCACAGCAAGAGCAAACTGAGCCCATCACCGCTCCCCTGGGTAACAGCAGCCTGAAAGTCTGGGCATCCCGCAGCCAGAGGTGAAACCCAGCTCTTTCTGCGAACGGGGGGACAGAAACGAGCAACTTTTGGCAGCCAGAGCAGGGAAAAAGGTCTCCAACACACGCCGAGCTGCTGCAGGGCTGCTCACACGGGGGGCACCGATGGACACAGCCCCCCGGGGGAGGGTCTCAGATTTACCCAGCGGCCAGAACTGATCTTCAGCAGCAGCTCTGGCATGATCCCTTTATTCTCCCAGGAGGGAAAGCTGGGCTTTCTTCTGGCAGGCACCCCTGGGCATGAAGCTTACCAAGGAACACGCCTGCAGAGCCCGCTGGTGGCAGCTCAGGGTGGCAAAGCCCTCCTGCCCCGCTTGGTGGCTTTGGGGGATGAAGTTTGGCGTCCTCTCTGCTAACCCTGGGACACGGCCACGTCGGGAGGACGCCCTGGTGCTGAGGCTCACCCTGGGGTGGTCGCTCCCCGGAGCTGGGATGCCGGCCCCAGGGGGCGCGCGGTGAGGGCGGCGGCAGCACGGCTGAGCACCGAGGAGGGAGAAGCGAGCTGCTCCGTGAGGAGTGCAGCTCAGCGAGTCCCCGTTCCCTGCCGCCCCGTGTCTCAAGGTGGGATTAGCTCCCGGCTAATAAGGCACGTGAGAGTTTTTCCCATGGTTTGGGGCACCCGTAATGGCTCTCTCCCATGTGGGTTCTTTGATGTCTTATAATAAAGTTGATGATGAATCCATTTCCTCAGTGGGGACCCAGGTTTGGCTCTCTCTTGTCTACCCAGATGCTTTTTTTTTTTCATGAAACAATTAGACAATGGAACAGTATAACGGAATTCATTCTCTCTGAGGATCTTGCCTCGCTATGAAATCTGGCAGAAAGTGACCCAGGGTTTCAGAAATGGGGTCAGACAGCAGGGACAGGCAGACAGAAAGGCACGTGCACCCGCAGCCCTGCAAGTGCGATGGCTCCCACCTCCTTCCCCTTCAGAGCCGGGCTGGGGAGGACGATGAAGCACCCTTAGCTGCCCCGCTGTGCCCGCTCGTCACGCCGCAGGTTCGAAAGGCAGGACCGTGGGTTTCTGCTGAAACCACGCAGCAGCAGATGTTTTTTTCCTCAGACCTCGGACACGCACGTGCAGCACGCTGTTATTAAAACTGGATCATACTCCCTGAACACAGGGAAAAAAAACGAAGGCTGTGCGCAAGGTTACTTCTCAGCGTTAGCATCCGGCATGAAACCACGCGGGCTCGGTAGATTTGGTTTGCTGTTACAGAGCTGCTTCTGGACTGCCCCTGCTGCGCTGTCCCAGCAGATGGGGACAGCCAGGTGCCAGCTGGACGAGGACTGCTCCACGTGCTGCCAAACACACCATGCAGGAGCCACAGCGCAGCCACCGCGGGGTGCAGCGTGCCAAACCCTTTGCAGTTCGCAGCAACACCCTGCAGCAGATTGAGCGGCGGTGGGCAAGCCTTGGTTCGTTGTGCAGACCTTCTCTGGCTTTTCTGCCCGATCTTTCCAGCCTGCCTCCCCCGGCACGGCTCTCCTATGGATTTTCTTCCCCTGCTAATGTTTCCGTATCCGCCTCAGACCCAGCCAAAGGCTCATTTTAACCAAAAAAGAAAAAAGGCCGTTTGTCTCGGTATCTTATCATCTCTCTCAGCGTCAGCCCAAGCCTTGATGACTCCTTCCCCCAGCAGCAGGTTTCACTCTGGTGTTTGGGATCCCACCCAGCCACTCTTTCTCAGCCGCTCGTTTCCCTCCAAGAGTTTCGGAGGAGCTTTGCATACCTCCTGGAGGAGTTTCCCTGCCCGGGATGGCCTCTGCCAGACCCAGCAGGAGCCCGTGAAGAACCTGCTCCTGGGGAGGTGCCCAGGGGTGCGAGTGTCCCGGTGCCACGGGATGCTCAGCCCAGGTTCCACTTGCACGACAAAATCCGCATGGTGGTGGCCTCACCTCTGCGGGGCTATGGGCTGACCTCTGCTGGATAGCACCAGGGATGTGACCCCGCGGGTGGGGGTCTTCTCCTCCCCCTGCACCCCCTCACCCAGCGGCCGAGGCCCCAGGGCTCACACGGAGGGTGCGTTGAGGTGCTGGGTCCGCCACCTTTGCAGCGGGTGCTGGGGCGGCGCAGGGACCCAGCACCTTCTGCCACGGGGCTCCTGCGGGTGGGAGCACCCGCCCCGCACCTGCCGCCGCCGGGGGGGCGCCAGGGGCAGCCTGGGGGTCGTGCGAAGGGGCGAGGGGGGGGCTCTGCCCCATCCAGCCCCCTTTATGGGGCGGCCAGCGGGGGCTGCGCGGGGTCGGGGCGGCCCCCGGCGGGGCGAGGGGTGCGGGGGGATGGAGGGGGGGGGCTGCGATGGGACGGGGCGGGGGGCTCGGCTTTGTCTCCCCGCCCGCGGCGCCAGGGGTCGGGGGCTGGGGGAGGGCAGGGGGGAGGAGCGCGGCCCGCCCCCGCCGCCGCCCTACAAAAGGGGTCGGGCGGGCGGCGGAGCGGCGTGTGCCGCCGGGCAGGGCAGGGCGCAGCGGGCGGGGTCCCGGTCCCATCCCAATTCCCATCCCAATTCCCATCCCCGGTCCTTTTTCCCCTTTCCCGATCCTTTCCCCCCCCCTCCCCTTTCCCGGTCCCATCCCGCCCCGGGACCATGCGGCGGGCGCTGCGCCGCGGGGCTCTGCTCGCCTGCATCTCCCTGGGGACGCTGCTGGCCCTCGCTGATGCCAAGGGGGTTTTCTACCCCCCCGCCGCCCCCCTGCCCTACGGCGGCAGGTACAGCCTCTACACGGCCGGCTCCAGCCCGCAGCTCGGCCCCGGGAAGCCCGTGGGCAAGCACAAGTAAGCGACCCCATGCGCGGACCCTGCGGGCATCCCCGCACCGGGGAGTGGGGTCGGGGTTGGGGAGCGAGGGTCCGGCCGTGCCCCCGCTGGATATGGGGGTCCCGGAGCCAAGAGAGACCGGGCTCCGTGTGCGTGCGCTGTGGGGATGGGGGTGCTGCCGCCCTCCGCGGATGGGGCTGGGGGGGGGGGGGGGGGCTGAGGATGGGGGGGGGGGGGGGTCCGTGGGGCTGGCCGTGGGCACCTGTTCCTCGTGGGTACCGGGGGTGATGCGGGGAGGGCAGGACGCCGCCGCCCGGGGAGGTGCAGGCTGATTCGGCGCGGGGTCGTCCGCTTGCTCATCGAGCACGGAATTACTAGGGTTTAAATATGCTTTAAGTAACCTGGAAAGCTCAGGCGGCGGAGGAATGTGGGCTTTGCGTGTACAATGCACCCATTTTGCAACTGAATGGAAAAAGTGTTACTTTGGTGGCCCCCCCCCCCCCCGCTTGTTTGCCAGAGCAGGGGTTTTTATCGGGCTTCTCTGCAAAAGGGAGGACGTAGTGCTCCGAACAAGCTGAAATGAATAAAGTAACATTTGAAACAAACAATACTGGCAGTGCCAGTGAGAGCTTTCCAAAACCCGTAACATTTTCCAGCTGCTCACTCTTCAAGCATCAGGCTGGAGCAATAAAACTGCTAGCCACAGGTGGGTGAGAAGGAAAAGGACTTCTGTGGAGGAGAGGGAGCCAGAATCATCCTGCCCCAGGTAGTCACGGGCAGTGGCTAGCAGATCTGCCTCTGTTGGCTACTAGCTTCCTTAAAGAGGAGGCTTGCACCATTTATAAGTGGATCGTGGATTTATGGATAGACAGTGATCCTAAATTTCCACATGCACACATGATCTCCCTTCCCTCCAGCTAAGAAAAGTGACTGGCCCTGGCTCTCGGGTAGCCATGCGCACGGACAAATGACTCACTTCTGGAGCAGCACCGGTCCCTGCACATGCCTGGAGCTTGGCAGCCTCTTGCTGGGGCACAGCCACTTGCACCTGGGCAGGCTGGAAATGCTGCTGGGAATTGGGGTGCGAAGAAGCCCTCGGAGAGGGGCTGGGGAAGGGGTGCTGGTGCTCCTTGTGGGGGGAGCAGGGGCTGTGTGGGGCTGGGGGACAGTGGGGGCAGCCGGGGTATCCCCTTGTATCACCTGCCTGGGTGCTGAGGCCCTGCAGCTCGTTTCCCTGGGCAGCCCCAGGCTGCTCCCTGCACCACGGCGAAGCTGGAGGAGCCAGGCTGCTTCCTAGCCTGCGGCCAGGCAGAGCAGCCACCGCTGCAGCTCACGGGGATGAGCCAGGTCCTCCCGCCTTACCAAACACCTCCCTGCTCCGGCAGCTCGCTCTGGCCCATCTGCTCTGTCCTGCTGACCCTCCGTCCCCGAGCTGCGGTGCCTCTGCCCTCTTCTCCTCCCGCTCTGCCATCTGCTGCCTTGCTGCACGTCCCCGCTGTCCCTACCCCCATGGACCACCTGCTCCAGCCTCCAGCGGAACAGCCTTGGCCTCCGTCTGTCCCTGCAGCCTTCCTCCCGGCTGCCTCATCCTCAGCACCCGGCTGTGCCGCTTGCTCCAGGGAGGCAGGAGGGTGAGGCTCTGCTCCCTGCACCACCCATCCGAGGGACCGAAGAGGCTTCCAGCCTCCACCTGGCCTAGCTTCTGCCCCTGCCTCCATGTCCGCTGGCATCTCCTCCACCAGGACCCTCCTGCTGCCCCATCCCCTGTCTCGGGTGGGCGATGCCCCCTCCCCAGCCTGGCGGGGGGCTGCTGGTGGTGCTGGCCCTGGGGCAGGGGGTGATGCTGTCTTGCCGTGCTTCTCCCCCAGGAGCTACTGCGCCTACGTGGTGCAGCGCAATGTCACCTGCGTGCTGCAGGACGGCGCCGAGAGCTACGTCAAGGCCGAGTACCACAAGTGCAGCTGGGGACCCAAGTGCCCAGGGAAAGTGCTGTGAGTATGGGGAGGCACCTGGCAGCAAAAGGGGCTGAAGGGGGGTTAATTCTGCGGCGCTGGCAGGAGGCAAGGTGTGATTATTTAGGAGAGGGAGGGGGCTCGGCCTCTCGCCAGAAATAAATGGGGAATGTTTCTGTGGGAAGCGGGGGGGGAGCGCAGGGAAGCGTTTTGTCACAGAACTGCAATTTGGCAGGAAGGTGGCAGCGAGGGGCGAGCCTGAGGAAGGCTGAGGGCTTCCTGCCCCGGGGAAAATATCTGCAAACCTCTCTGCCACCTCGTAAATGCCGAAGGGAAACACCCCACTGTGCCGGGGCAGGGCAGACAGTGGGGCTTTGTGCATCGCCCCCCCGGCTGGGGATGCTCTCTGTGCAGAAATGCCGTGCTCCTGCATCCTCCCCGTGCCCACTGGAGCAGCAGTGCTGAGGAAAACAGGGCTGGAAGGGGCTCTCCTGGGAGCCTGGCAAGCAGCAGGGAAGGTGTCCTGGGCGCTGTGCTCAGCCTTGCTTCATGCTGCTGGTGGTGGCTGGGCATGGACACATCCTGCCTCTTCCTGCCCTGGTACTTGCAGGCAGGTTTCTGCACAGAAGGAAGGAAGGAGCACAGGAACTTGGCAGCTGGCAGCTTCTGTGAAGAGGAACAGCACAAGGAAGAGCTTGCTTTTTTTTTTTTTTTTTTTTCCAATGCTGTTTGAGACTCTCAAAGACACAGGACAAATTACTGATGTTGAGAAATGTGAAAGCAATGCAGAGACTGGAGGGTTTGGGCTTGCTCTCTCCTCCTGCCCTCCCTGCGAGCTGATTTCCCTGTGTTGTGCACAGAGGTGGCCACAGAGGTCGTTCCTGCCCTGGAGGCAGCGGTGCCTGGAGGCTGCAGCGTGGGCAGGGATGCTGAGAACCCAGCTGGGGGACACGGAGGGGTGGTGCTGGATGGTGCTCAGACCAGGGGCTGCCCCGTGCAAGTGTCTTGCTCTGTTCCTCACTGTCCTGGTCTGTGCAGCACGGATGTGTGTGCTGCCTCCTCTGAAACCTTCTGCTGAGGGCACTGGAGAAGACCAAGGACCATTGCATGCATTGTTTCAAAACAACAAACCCCAGTTTACGAGGGGCTGAAGAACCTGAGGCAGGAGCTTTCTGAAAGGCAATTTCAAAGCACTGGGATCTTGGAGGTGGCAAGGGCTGCGCTGTCTTCAGCCCCACAGGACTCAGCTGGTGGTGGGCACAGATGCTGCCGGGGTCCTGTCCTGGTCCTGTCCCAGCCCAGTGTGAGGGCTCTGGGCACCACCTGGGAAAGCCCTGAGAGCCCTCCCTGCTGACACATGGACCTCCTGCCGGAAGGGTTGCGGGGGTTTTGGAATCATTTGCATCACTTCACCCTGTGCTCCTCCAGGCCAGAAGTTGCCAAACCATGTAGCACCTGTCGGGCTGGAAACCAGAGCAACACACCCTGCTGCTTTTCCAAACTACCATCAGGAATACAATTTGTTTAACACCAATGCTAACACACAAAACCTCCCCAGCAAGCACAGTGAGACCTGGCACCTCGTGGACCGGTCCTGGGGAGGGTGGACAAGTGTGCTGGGGTGCCAGCTGCCGAGTTGCAGCCCCAGGTGGAGGGGTGCTGTGGGAGGAGGCGGGTTGTGCTCTGTGGGTGCAGAGCTTGGGTCTCAGCTGGGCTTCCCCACACCCAGTAAGACCCCGGCCCCGCTCTTTGGTAGTTCTCGAAGCTGAGGTTGCCTCTCTGAACTGTCTTCTCTCTTCCTCCCCTCTCCCGGAAAGGTACCGCACCTTCTTCAGACCCAAATACAAGATTGGCTACAAGACAGTGACCGAGCTGGCCTGGAGGTGCTGCCCAGGCTTCCTGGGAGAAGGGTGCCACGACAGCCCGACCGACCAGCCCGGCCTCCTGCCCCAGCATCCCAGCCCTAAAATGCCACCTGGGCAGAAGATGTTTCCGATCCCCAGAGTTCCTCCCCATCCAAAAAGCCACCCTGACCTGTTTGCAGGACCCAAGAAGAATCAATACGGTGAGACCTCGTGCCTGCTTCACGTTCCCAGGTTGTCGCCTCCTGGCCTTGGTCACAAACCTCCTGGTCCTTTCTGTTCCAGCACAGAGCATGAGTTTGGCACGCGAGCGGGTGGCCTGTTTTCTGCCCAGAAACCTGACCTTCGATTGCTTTGAGGCTCACCTGCTTTTCTTACCTGCTGTCTTTCAAAATATGTAGCTTGGAAATTGCCTTACCTCATTGCCTTAAAGCATTTCTCTATTAATTTGGGGGTTGATAGAGCGCGTCTCAAGATGAAGCTCCCCGGGCTTTTCTCATTGCCTGCTGTTGAACTTGAGATCAGGGGGCTTGACCTTACGCACTGAAAGAGAGCGGGTTTTCCCCATCTAATCGAGAAAAGATGCTGGGGGAAAGGAGAAAGGGTGGGGAGAGATCTGGCTGAAATGGCAATGAGAGGGAGGTGGGAGCTGATGCTAGTAAGGAAAAGGGCTCAAATGGAGAAGCAGCCAGGGGGGAGGCTAAAGGAGCTCTGGCACTGACTGTCACCTCTCTTTGTTCCCCTGGGCAGGCAGGAAGCTGCCTGGGCTCTTTGGGGACCGCCTGGAGCGGCTGGAGGAGGAGGTGAGGCGCCTGTCCCAGTCCTATGACAGCCTGCACACCATGGTGAGCAGCCTAGGGGACCGCCTGCGCCTGGCCATCCAGGACGACACCACCAAGATGATCGGCTCACTGATGAACAGCCCGGGCATGCCTGACTCCACGGTGGGCTTCGGCATCATCCCCGATGGCCTGGTGGACGCAGCGGACAAAGCCGACGTCGCCGCATTCCCTCCGGTGGGGGAGATCCTGACCAAGGTGACGGAGGTGAGCGACGTGCTGAAATCCAAGGCGGATTTGCTCCACGAGGTTCGCGGCATGGTCCTGGACCACGACGGGCAGATCAAGCACCTGCTGGAGTCGGCCCGGCCCTCGCCCCTCACCTCCATCGACCTGCTGGAGGAGTACGTGGACACGCGGCTGAGCACCCTGCGTGGAGAGCTGCTTGATGGCTTTGAGAAGAAGCTGGGCAAGATCCAGACCACGTGTGATTTCCGGATCCAAGAGGTGCGGCAGCAGTGCGAGGAGGAGAAAGCCGCCAACCTGCGGCTGCAGCAGACGCTGGACGGGAAGGAGCTGGAGATCAAGAAGGAGATCTCCCAGCTGGAGACCCAGATCCAAGGGCTGACGGTGGTGGAGAGCTGCTGCAGCAACCTCGACTACCTCACTGATCGCATGAACATCCTGGAGAAGGGCCTTCACAGCATCTCGGAGTCCCAGAAGAACCTGCATTCACAGCTGGACGGAGAAATCTCCACTGTCACCTTGGGGAACCTCTTTGAAGGGCGCTTTGAGGACCTGGAAGCCAGACTCAACGCCACAGAGAGGGAAACAGGGAGCTGTTGCTCCGGTATAGAGGACAGCATGAGAGGCACAGTGGTAGCAGAGGTGGATGGCATGAGGACTGCCTTTGAGGACAAAATGCAGACCCTGGAGGACAGGTTCATGACCATCGTGGGGGAGCTGAACAACGTCAGTGCTCCCGCGGGCATGGACGGAGCGGTGGTGCCCATGCTGGAGGGGGAGCTTGCTGGCATGAAGAAGCGCACGGACGAGAAGCTGGAGGTGCTGCAGAGTCGCCTCGTCACGCTGGAGAGCACCTGTTCCTCGGGCTGCACCTCCGCCTCCAGAGACGTGGAGACCTTCCGGACGGAGATCGAGGACTGCCAGAACAGGAACCAGGACCTGCTCCTCCGGATGGACAGCAACTACGACCTCCTGCGCAAGCTGAATGCCACCATCCTGGAGATCCAGCGGCGAATCGAGGAGGAGGCGGCGGGGGCTCTGCAAGGAGAGATCACCTTGCTGAAGATCAACCTGAACACCGTGAGCAAGTCCCTGACGGGGCTCAAGGACTCCGTCTCGCAGTACTCGGACACCATGACGCACATCAACTCCTCGCTGGATGAGCACGAGCGCAAGATCGAGGACGAGGTCCACTCCATCCAGGAGAAAGTCAACGACCAAGGCTCGCAGCTCTTCTTCAGCAACCGGCGAGTCCTGAACCTCAAGGGAGACCTGGAGCGACTCAAAGCCCGGATCGTCAGCGACCTGAGCTCCTGCAGGAGCGTGGCCCAGGACCTGCAGCAGGAGGTGGCACACTTTGACGAGCGGGTGGCGCGGGTGGAGAGGGTCTGCGGCAGGCTGGGCGCTGTCACAGGAAGCCTGGACGGCATCAGGGACGGACTGGAGAAACACACGGGCAGCCTGTGGGACTACATGGACCGTATGAACGGGACCCTGGCTGCCCACTCTCAGGAAATAACGGGGCTGAAGGACAACCTGCTTGACTGCCAAGCCAAGGTCTCAGAGCTGGCGGAGCAGGTCGGCCACCTGGAAGAGCAGGCGAAGAGGAAGCAGCATTAGCTGCGCTGAAGCGCGCTACTTGCTCCACTAACTTATATCACACGGACTCCAAGGTGACAACAGGTCTTTGGATATTTTTTTTTAATGAAAAGATAAATTAAAAGCTGCTACGAACCCTTCTTTGCCACCCTCCTCCTCCTCCTCCTCCATTTTTTTTTTTGTGTGCTCGCCTCTGCAGCTCGCAGCTGTGCCAGCCCTGCTGGAGCAGGGAACTGCCTCGGGGCTGGGGGTGTTGCTTTGGCTCTGGGGCTGATGACCCCAGAAGGACGATTCAGGAGGAAGCTGGAGGCGGGGACGTTTTTTAAATTTTATTTTTGTGGATTTATCGCTTCTTGAAGAATAAAACCCTGTAGTTGTCAGTTGAGGAATAGAGTTTCTCTGAACTAAAGACCACCTGCATCTTAATCCAGGGATTGAACAGAGCCAGGGCTCCTTGCAGGGAACAAAACTCACCACAGGAACTGTGGATTTCAAAGAAAACACGTACTCACACAGCCCCTGGGGAGCTGCACTCCCCTCTTCAAGATGGCAGCCCTCCTTGCATAAGGTAAATCCATTTATACTGCTCCCTTTTTCATGCAAACGCACACGCCTTACAGAGCACGTGAGGCTATGCATTAGGAAAACGTGTATATGGTATGTGTGTATATATATATATATATCTTTGAACAATCCACTGTCCCAGTGCTCATCGGAGTGCAGAGCTTGCTCTCGCTGCCTCCCTTTCCCTTGCTGTACTTTGAGGAGCCACATGGAGCAGCTGTCAACTGTCCCAGCAGCATTTGCACGAACCCACGCGGCCCCTGGGGGCTGCTGTGGTTTGCAGTCCCCATTCACTTTGTTTACTTTGCTTGCTGGTTACACCTGGGACTGATGTGAAGGGTTATGGAAAACTTGTGTCTTTCCCAAAGATGTGTGTGCGTGTAGGTCTCAGAAGAGACGAAGCCAGGCATGGAGCAGTCGCCTGGCTTCCAGCTCTGGTTCCCTCCTGTTTTACTGCTTAAACTGTGAACATGGTTTCCCCCATCTCATCCCAGGGCAGGTGAGGTGCAGCTGCTCCGTGACATGAGCATGAGGACTCACCTGCTCTGCCTGGGTTTCCCCATCCAGGATCCTGCTTCCTCTTTGCAGTCCTCTGAGTCCCGTGGGATGCTGAGGATCCAGGAACCTGTGCCACCATCAAGCACCCAGGAGGAGGATGGCAGGGCATCTTGAGACGTCCTCTCCTGAGCTCAGCCCTGGGGAAAGGTTGAGCTGTGCTCCAGGCTCTGAGCAGGGCTGGAGGCAGTATGAAAAACCAAAGCAATTTACCCAACTTCGCTCAGGCTTCCCACAAAGACTGGAAAAGGTCGCTGTGCTCCTGAGCAACGCCAGCCTTGTCCCATGGAGCAGGTGCCTGTACTGTGTGGCTGTCTCACCAAAATCTGCCTTTCCCAGGGAGGCCAGCACAGGCATCCTCCCCTGCTCAGCCATCAGGGGCTTTGTTACCAGAAAGGATGAAGAGAAAATTAAAGAGCCTCCACCTGGCCAGTTCTGGCACCCTTATAGCAGAGGGATATGTTTTCCTACCAGCTCAGCACTGCAGCTGATGGGCACTTCCACACCAGCTTCCACCCTGTGCCAGGATGGGCCACGGAAGTGGTGAGCACCATGCCCACCCTGTGGCTGGGCTGATTGGGACCATACCGAAGCTGGTGAGACACTTCTCCAACTGAGGAGCAACCTCCAGCTGCTTTTGGGCATCCCCAAAAACCTGCTCTTAAACAGGAGACTGATTTCTTCCCCCAGCACAGGGAAGGGATCTCAAGCCAGCCCTGTGTGATGGTCCAGGGGAACCCTCACCATACAAGCACATCCTGCCCAAGCCACCCTCCCCCTCCTCACACACCAGGGACAAAAAGGGCTGGAGCAACCAAAGAGAAAACTGAACCCAGCACCAGGCTCACCCCCTTCCAGGGGAGCTGGGCAGCCAGGGTTTGGGTAAAAAGCAGCTGAAGAGGAACAGGCTCCTGCAGCACAGAGGGAGCCAGGACTAGTGATAACAAAACTAGGACAAGGAAGAAGTCTGACCTTCCAGAACATGGTGCTATGTTTGGACTATTCCTGATTAGTCACTTGAAGATACAGTTTTTATTTCAGTTCTCAGCTAACCCTGTTTAAAAGCGAAAGGAACTTTGTATGAAATAGGGCATTTTTTATTTTGCTTGCAGAGAGGGAAGGAGATAATGCCCACCTGCTTGCTCTTGCGCTGGGCAGCTTTCCACAGCAGTTGGTAACTGCTGCTGGTAAGAGGCTGTGTTTTTTTTAAACCTTGTACATTTGTTCAGAGTTAAAAGCTGAAAGACTGTTTGTACTGGAAGAGAAAAAAATAAAACTTCTCGCTGAGGTTTCCAGTATCAAAATGACTTCTGTGGCTTCGGGGAAAAAAGTATAACACCAGCACTCTGTTAAGTTAAAACACTGAGGCTATTTAGAGAGGAAGAGAGGGCAGGCAGCCTAGCAGGAAACGATTTACACTTGCACACAGTGGTCAAGGAAGAAGCTAGATGCCAGAGCAGAGGAAGGAGCCCAGCTGTGCTCCTGTCTGCCTTGAATTTCATGTAGGCCCTCCCGCAGGATAATTCCAGCCAGGATCATGAACAGACACCAAGCCTGGCTCCCACTCCTATGCATAGGGCTACAGTGATCAAGAGGCAGCCTGGATTAAGGGACTTTTATTAATTATTAGTATTAGTGAAAAAGCACTCAAAAATGACAGCTTCCATCCACCTTTACAAGTGAAGCCACACAACAGCTTCACTCCACCAGCTACTAAGCTGCAGGTAGCAGTAGTCATGCCGGAGACTCAGCAGTAAGTGACCCAGCTCCACCTTTAAGATAGAGCCAGGTTTTAAAACCTGTGTCTTAATGTTCATTATCTTTATAGGAAGTTCAGTTTAGTAAATGGAGTTTCTGGTGGTCAAAGCTCCCTTTGTCCCACCCCTTCTGCACCTTGAGAAGGGATGGTCCTTGTGCACATGCACGACATGACCTGATAATAGGAGTCCAAAACCTGATATTACAAGAGTCCTTCGCAGCAAACAAGGAGACATCTGTAACACTCAGTCCTGGCCTGGGAATCACAGGTGAGAGGGTCAGGAGAAGGCCTCCGAGTCCACAGCAGGCAGGGGAGGCCTCCAGTAGGCGAAGTGGCTGTACTCGGGGCACGCCAGAGCGATGCTCCCCCTCTGCCCCAGGGGGGGGAAGATCAGCTCCACCACCTCTGACAGCCGCTCGTACCTACAGGGTCATGGAAAAAATTGCAGCAATAATGGGCAAAACAGCACAGCTTGAAGCAATCTTATAAAAAGCGGCCTCGCAACTAGGCCATTAAGGCTGCCGAGTTCACCCTAGTGTTACAGGGCACCCTAGTTGTGTGCTCAGCCACACAGCTGTGCCCCAACACACCACTGCACAGGGCTCAGAGCCGCTCCTGCTCTAAACCGGGGCGGGTAGGAAAGGAAACCAGTTCCCACAAGATAGGGCCCAGAGGAGAGAGGAACAAGCAGGCCACTTACGTTGACTTGTGGTTCCGCACGAGCCCCTGGACCAGCTCTCCCTTCGGGTTGACCACAAATATGCGGCTCTCGGGCAGGCCCACTTGCCTGTACGCATAGACATCCTGCCAAGGGAGGGCAGCAAGGTGTGAGCGCTGCAGCAAGGCGCCACCACCAGCCCAGCCGGAGTCCCCGGACACCCACTCACAGTGGCTCTGTTCCCAAAGGCCGCGTAGAAGGGCAGCTTCGTGGCAAACAGGTTTTGGATGTCTGTCAGGCAGGCAATCTTGAACACCTCTGGCTTCTTCTCAATCACCTCCCTGGAGCACAATGCATGTGCACAGAGGAGAGGTCAGAGTGGCACCCGCAGGGCAGGACTGCGCGCAGCCAGACCCTTTGGGGGCTCAAAGAAGAGACTGGAAAGGCAGAAGGGATTTTGTGCATTGCAAGAGCCTCACCACAACGCTCGGGGAGGACAGGCAGTTCCCCTGCTGCCTCCCATGAGCAACACCCTGCACCAAGGAGGCAGGAAGCACTTTAAGGCTGCAGCAGCCCCCCGTGTTGAGATAGGTGTATGGGGGGGGGGGGGGAATGCCACCCCCAGGGGTGCAGCATGAGGAAGGAGGAGAGGACAGGTACCTGTGGAAAGCAGAGAAGAGGCTGCTGGGGGCAAGCAGGATGGGGCCTTTGGGGAGGGCACAGCCCTGCTCGTTGACCCATTTGAGGTAGCCTTTGGTGATGTGCGCCATGCCGATGGCCCTGGCTGAGCAGTAGAGGAACTTGTAGCCATTCCTAGAGAGAGCACAGGGAAACCCTCTGAGCTGTGCCCTGGGCACAGCACCCTCCTACCCCAAAGGATGGAGGGGGAGACTGAATACCTGGCCTGAGCCCACATCCTGCTCACCCCTTCAGCACCCAAGGTGCCTTCACAACTCCCTCACCCAGAGGAGATGCAGGCTGAGACTGACCACCAGGGCAGGGGGAGCCATGTGCCCCCTGCCCAGCAGCAGGGCCGCCAGCTGCAAGGTGCCTCTGCTGCCTGGTGCCCCACAGCTGTCTCCTGCCCTGCACAGAGCTCAGCCACATTGGACCAGGCCAGTAGATGACAGCACCTTCACTGCATCCCCCCCCAGGCTCAACAAGGCGTGTGGGGAGCTGGTCACAGCCCCCTGCCAAGCCACCAGCTCAGGCAGGGATGGCACTGAGCTCTTGCAGGAGGGGAGATGGTAAGAGACAGCTGAGAGGTGGAGATGAGCCATCTGCAGGCTCACACTGCCTCTTAGTGGCCAGAGGCCAGGTGGCAGAGACAGAGCTGGGACCTGCTGCCAGCCTCGGCTGGGTGCACCAGGGCAGCATTGCACCCCTGGGAAGGTCTGGTCCCTTGGGGGACAGGGCAAGCAACAGCTGGGTGCCTGTAAAGGCAACCAGCACCCATCCAAGGGGCTGGAAGTGCTAGGCACAGCCTTGTGCCGCTGTTGTACAGAGACCCAGAGGCACAGGGCTGTGTGCATGGCCTCCCAGCTACGGTTTTGTCAGGTTTCCTCATCCCCATGGTTGCACCATCAGCTGCATCTCACTGGCAGAGACTCCACCACTATGCATTCTCAGTGCCTGGGGATCCCTACTTCAGACACTCACAGCACCCTCTAATACATCTTTGCTCTCATGGATTGCAACAAGAGAAGAGGACAGACACACTTGGACCACGCCACAGTGCTGGTAACAGGGCAGGAGCTCAAGTGTCTGCAGTGAAAGCCTCCCTGTCATCTTCCTCCATCAGCCATACTGGCTCCCACTTGGTCTCTCCGTCAGCCTCCCACTTCCTTCTGGGGTCTCCTGGTTGATCTGATACTTACAGGTGGATTTTGTGGAAGAGCTTGGCTATCCCCTGATGAGTCCAGTCTTTCCCCAGATGCGGTAGGATGTGGCCAAGAGCATCCGACCTAAAAGAAAAGGAGACCAGGTTAGGCTGATCCAGCCTGGTGGGACCCAGAAGGCAATGGGGTTTGGGGTCCCTCCTGGCTGCTTGTGCAAACCTTGGAAGGACACCTTCCCCTAACACGGCACTGGGGAGGGAGAAGGGCCCTTTACTTGGTGATGGTGCCATCGATGTCAGAGATCACCACCTTGTCATCCCAGTTCCACAGGTAGATAGTGGCCTCACAGCGGCACGTGCCCTGGTACTGAGTTGTCACACTGAACGCCACCTCATTGGGGCCGTCCTGCAGGTTCAGCCTCCCCTGCAGCAAAGTGGAAACAAGCACGATACACCAGCACTGGGACATGCCAGACCAAGGCTTTCCACAGGCCAGGACTAACACCTGAGCAGCCCAGAGACCCCCAGCCCCTACACAGGGGCCACCCAGGGCAAAGTATTCAGATGCCCTAGAGAACCTTAAGGTCAGGAGTAGAGAAAACCCCACTCAGAGGTTGTCTCCTCCCAACACACAAGCAGACAATGAAGGAGGAGAGTACATACAATTTGTTCCGATGACAGCCTCAGGGATTTCTTGTAGGTTGGCAGAGATTTCTGTGCAGAGGTAGCTGTTGCTAGTGCATCCCCTGGGTGCAGGGGCTCCTCGTCACTGGAGGACCCCTCCTCCTCCTGCCTACACAAGAAAGGGAAGAGCACAGTACCTTCATTCTGCAGCTCACAGCTTTCGCTATTTCGCTATGAGCATGAGAGGAGAACTGGAGGGGACCCAGGACAACCCACCCACCTGGCCACGGAGGAGCTTGGCTGGACAGAGGGTCAGCCAGAGCCTTAAAAGAGCTTTCTGTCCTCATATACGAGGCAGATTTGGGAACAACTGGTCATTTAGAAGAGAAAAGCCCACAGACTCCTGAAGGTAGCCTGGGTGCTCCAGCTCAAGCCTCCTAGCAGGAAAGAGAGGCACTCACCTCTGCTGAGCAGACTTGGGCTGCAGTGTCCCCACATTAGCCTTCCCTGGCCTTGACTGCTGCTGTGGGTGGAAAGGGGCATCGTTAACACCTTGGTGTCACAGGCAGGGCTGCTTCACTGCCACTTGGAGCGGTGACACCAAAGCAGCAGTGGCAATGCATTCCCCTGCCCTCAAGGGGATGTTGTCCCATGGAAGAGGGGCTGCAACCTGGTGGCAGAGAAGGGCAGGGAGACCAAGCACACGTGGTGCCTGGCCTGCGGCATGAGGGGCACGTGGCAAGAGGCTTCACCACTGCCAGGTCTGTGCTACTGCATTACCAGGCGTTGTTCTGGCATTACGAGACCTGAAAGGACAGCAGCCTTCCCAGGTCACTGCCATAAGGTCCCTCTGGCTGCTCTCATGCTCAGCCTCAGACCATCCTCCCCAAGACCCTGCTGCTCTCCTCCCCACCAGAACAGCCCCTATTCCCCGGGGGCATGCTGTCACAGCCAGCACTGCAAACACCTCCTCTGCTGGGAACTCTCGCCTCCTCCAGGAGAACCACCACCTGCTGCCTCTCTTAGGCATCTTCTCCTTCACCAGTCGGTCAATGGTGTGCTGTGAGTGTGGCAGAACACAGCAGGAAATCAGTCACTTGCAACCCCAGCCAGCTCTACAGAGTCCTAGAACAGACTTATGCAGCCCCAACCCTCCCAGACTGCTAGGAGGCCCAGCTCTGGCCAGCCCTTGCACAGACAGACATCAGAACAGGTAATTTTTGGTAAGGAAACCTCAGCTCTCCAGACTTCAGTGGTACCCATGCATCTAAAAGCCACCTGTAGGTACCTCTGGGGAAAGGAGAGAGGCTCAGCTCTGCTCCAGCCTGGCAGCTTGGCCTCTTGCAGCCCCTCTGTGCATTTGAGCCCTGCTGAGAAGGGGAAGCAGTAGATGTGTCATGCCACTGACCTCAGGAATGTTCCTCTGGAAAGCCTGCAGGGACAAGACCATGGGAGCAGCCACTGCCCAGTTGTAATACCTAGAAGAAACAAGAGGGATGGGAATATCACCACTTCTTGGAGCTGCGAGGGCTGTTTCCAGGTCACCATTCTGCAGCACGGTCAGAAAGCTCTCACCCACTGTCTAGGATGGAGTCACAGTCCTACAGGGCGTTCCTGTAGGGACAAAGTTAGAAGAGCTGGCCACTCACTTCTTGTTGATCAGGATCACCAGGTTGGGGTCATCGAGGAGCCCTGGATTCTCAGCAAACTCCTGGTAGGAGATGATGTGCTCCATGAACTTCTCTGGAAGGACAGAGGCTGTCATACCACTGGCATACACTATGGGTTTCAGGACAGCAGACTCCCTTCCCCTCACACCTACCACGAGAAATCTGCCTGCTGCCCCCAAGGCCTCCACACAGTGACAGGGCAATTGCAGGCATCACATCAGAGCCAGATTCCATGGGGCTTTCAGCAGGTACATCTGACGGCAGCTGGACACAGAAAGGGATGCTGGGGTCTGCAACAGGCTTTGAAGGTTGCTCCACCTCACTGTCAGCAAGAGAAGGAACAGCAGCAACATCAGGCAATAGCTTTAGACATGCCCCTGGTGTAAGGGCTCAAGGAGGTCTGAGCTTGCTCACTGGGGCCCCCCCATACCTCCTGGGGAAATAGAGAGCCACCTGCTCCTCATCCAGGTTAGAGAGGTCTTCAAGGTAAAGATCACTGGGACCCACGTGAGGGCTTCTTTTGATGGATCCTCAATGCACAGAGGGAAAGGAAACAGATACAGAGATGGCTTGGAAAGTAATTCGACTAATTCATCAAGAAAGCTAACAGCATTTCCCCTCACTCTACATCCTACAGATTTTATGACTATCAACATACAAAGAAAGCTTTTCAAGTAGGTAAAGAAATGTATTCTGTCTTAAATCAACAGCAGCAGAAGTACATCAAGATACTTCCACTGACATGAGATCACTCATAAGAAGGACACAGTAAAGTCCTGCCTATGTTATGCTACAACAGCCTGAAGGTGACATTTGAAATTAACACCATACAAGATAACAGAATCACAGAATCATCTGGGTTGGAAGAGACCTCCAAGATCATAACACTGATCTTCCTCTTTGTATAAGAAGGAATCCAAAATATCACTTCAGAGATTTTTTTTTTTCTGAATTTATGCTGGCTGGAGGAGTCAGGCTGGTTAGGACAGGTAACAAAGCCCTTAATACAGCACCAAGGGAGACATACATGCTTCGTTCTGGGTAATTTTCTACCTGACCTGGCATGCTTAGGATGAAGATGCAGGCCAGGAGCTGCCAGACAATTCAAGTTCAGGGACAGTCTACATTGCTGAGAAGCCTAAGCCTGCACAAATGCAGACATCTGAGGATGGACTTCAGGAAACTAGGCAAGAAAGTCTAGGGTCACTAAAGGTAGGAAATCAGAAAATGTCTTCTCAAAGCAAAGGAGCTGGTGGCACATGGAGCAAAGCAAACATGTCACACCTCAAATATCCAGGACAGTCAAGGGGTTACGCTGAACCAAGAACCCAGCCCCTCTCCAAGTCCAGCTCTGTCCATGGGCTCAGACACCGCTCCCAGCAGCACCAGTCATCTGCTCACCTTGTCTCTGCTGGGGCTCACAGCTCTCCAAGCCCACCTGGCTCAGGACAGCAGCTCCCTCAGAGGACTCCACATCTGGCTGAGCTCTCAGCACAACCCTCTCACCTCCCTTCTGCTCCTCTTGTGGGGCAGAGGTGGCACCTGATGAGCTCTCTGCCCCCATGGCACTGGGGTTATCCATCAGTCCAGGAGGGCCGATGCCTTCCTTAGGCATGAGTGTTGGCTCATCAGCCAGCACTGCAGAGGAACAAGGTGGGTCCTGAGGTCCTGCTGGGCATGAACCTCCTCCCAGACCTTCAGAGATAGCAAGAAAATGGGTTCTCTCATCCACTGGCACTGGTGTCACAGAGACAGTGGTTGTTGCAGTCTTTGTGGACTTGGCTGGTTCAACCCATTCTGATTTATTCACCTCAAAAAGAGAAGAACAGGTCTGAGGATGGGAAGTTTCTCAAAGCATCAGGGAGAAGAGGGCCAGCCCTCTGAGGCTGCCTGGCCCCAGCCTCCTCCACTTACCCCAGGAGCTTCAGACCCCCTCCCACTGTCCACTGGAGGGGCGCCAGAGCACTCACCCGAGGGAGCCGTCCCCAGGCCCACTGCATATGGGATTCAGCCCCTAGGGCAAAACTCTCCTGTGGCCCAATCTCCAGCTCGGAGTCACTTCTGGGAGAAGACAGATGGCTCGGGGCTGGGCTACAAGAAGAGAAGGCAATATTGGGCCTGCTCCACCTTATATAGCCCCATGCTTTCCTGTCACCTGCAAGGATATTTAGGGCCAAAAGCCCCGTAAGGCTGGTTTCCCAGAGAGTCAGTTCTGCCCCATAAAACTACTATTTGCCAGGACTGGTGGGAAGTTGAGGTCCAAGAAAGCAAAGTGCTTCAGCCCTGAGCTTTTCCACAGCCACACCTTATCAGCCAGGAAGGCTGCTGCCTTCTCCTGACACCTCCAGGCCCTTTCTGCTGACCACCTGCCCCAGCCATGAGGCACACCTCTCTGCTCCCACCAAAGGGGTGCAGACCACCTTGGACCCATCCATTACCTGTCCATGGAGGCTAGCTCCCCATCAGAGTAAGGGTGGACCTCCTGCGCCTGCAGTGACCCGGTTTCTTCTTCGGGGAGATCAGTGAAGGAAAAATACACTGAATCACTGGAAAGAAAGCAGGAGTATATAGTTACACTACTCTCAAGAGCCAGCTTCCTCTGCTGGAAAGCTGGCAACACCCAAATTTGCCATTTCCAGGACTGCTGGACACCCCCAGGGGGCCTACAGGCCTGGCCCCAGCAGCTCACTCGGGGGCTGGCAGCTTGAGCAGCTCCTCCACAGACACCTCGCCCCTGGCATCCTCGCAGCCTCCCGGAGCGGGGCCCGTCACCTCCTTCCTCTTGGGCTTCCTCCTGTATCGCCTCCTCCTGCGCAGGGCCACCTCAGCGCTCGGGGCCTCCTGGCCATGAGAGGGTTGAGTGGCACTCTCTGGGCTCTCCTCCATGGGGATGGGAGACGTGCAGAGGCAGGATGGGTTGCTCCTCTGGAACAGGGATGGGCAGAGGCCATCAGCTCCCTCCTCTCCAGGCTGGCAGCCCATGGCTCTTGTCTATCCAAGATGTTCCACAATCACAGCACCACTGAGCTCTGCCCCTGGGGGTAGTTGTGTCTAGGCCTACAGGGAAGGTTTTGTGCATCCAACATGCAAATAAAAACAGAGCTATGCAGCCACAAGTTAAAGACATCCTTAATAAGGACAAGCGGATGCAGGCAGGAGATGGCACCACAAGACTAGAATTATGAAGGGTGTAGATGGGATTTGTTTCTAGTGCCTTCTCCCTGCTCTCAAAACCAGCCCAAGCCAGCAGCAGCCACAAGTCATCCTGGTAGGGAGTTGGCTGAGATTTCCAGAAGCCACAACTGATCTCACCCTGCTCACCAGTGGAGCAGCCTGCCACAACATCTGGCTCACTTCCATCCTGTCACAAGATCCCTCAAGAGCCCAAGCTCAAGATACCTGCCAGGCTGGCCAGGAGCCATGCCCGGGGAGGAAGGCCTGTCTGGGATGGGGACATTTGGTCTAACGCTCACTCAGGGTGCTTCACGCTGGTAAGATCCCTTGAGCAGGAACCTTTCTGGGCACACAGAACAGGGACTAATACAGCCACCCCAGGGAAGGGCAGCAGTCCAAGCCTAGTCCTTCCACCTAAACCCTTGTGACCACCTGGAAGTGAGGGGATGCACAGCAGCAGCTCCTCTTCATCACCGACCTCATTCTCCTCAGACTCCTGGACAAAGAAGGCCTCGCCATTGTCACCCAGCTTCATGTGCAGGTCCACAGGCTCCCCATTGATTTCGATGTCAACCTAGCAAAGGGCAGAAGGTGTCTGTCCACCTGAACGTGCTCACCCATCAGGGCACAGCAAGGCACTTCCCCAGGGAGGTGACGGGTTGGGGATTCAGGGGGCTGACAGCCACCTGGCCTTTGGGACCAGGAACCTCTCCCCATTTTCCTAGGGAGCACTGCCCCTTTTGAAAGGGGCTAGGTTCCATTCAGGGGCATCCCCTCCAGAAAATAGCAAGAATGCCTTTAGACAAGGCTACCCTTCCTCAAACAAGGTTCTTCCATAACCCAAGGGGGGGGGACACTGAGGGCACTACTCAGATCCTGGATCTAGAGATACCAGAAAGAAACCACAGTCCTTCCCCATACACACAAGAAGCTGTGACAGGGGAAAAGACCCAGCTCTCTGAACACCAGAGGAGGGAACCCAAGGGCACCAGCGTGCATCCTGCCAGGGCCAGCACCACTTACCACCTTCTCCTTGGAGTGCAGCACACCCAGCTTCCCGAAGCGCACATGGAAAGGGGAGCACTGGAAGGAGTTATCAGGCTGCCTCACCACGATCACATCGATGCAGCCCGTCAGGGTGGCAGGGTTCAGCCCCCGGTACAGCTCCTTCACAGTGACGAAGACAGTCTCAGCAAGCTGCCCCACGTAGTTCATTGTCTGGGACTGCAAGGCAGAGACAGGAACAGGCTCAGGTGGGAGGAAAGGGCTCTGGCAGCTAGGTGTGAGTTTGCTCTAGGAGAGCTGATCCGTAGCTGCAAGCACAGCCCCATCAAGGGGACAGGTCCCTATCAAGGGGACAGGTCAGCATCCAGGGAAACCAAGGCAAAAATACAAAGGGCCTTGATGGAGGCCAGCCAGGGACTGAGCACCAGAGAACAGGGCAGAAGCTGAGCATTAACCATTGCATCCAGCGTGGAGGAGAGATTTCCTTGCCATTAGGACACCACCACGTTTGTCACTTGCAAGAGCAAACACTACTTTGAGGCAACACCTTGCCACCAAGCTGTTACCATACAAATTTGCTTGGAGGGAGTCCTCCTGCCCTGGGCTGGCCTTAGAAGCTCAGGGCAGAGAGGTGAGAAGTGCAAGGAGCTGCTACATACACCACATGCTCACTTCTATCAAAACCACATTCCTCACTCAGAAGTATACATTCAAGTCTCACCAAAACAGGCAGACAAAGCCCCCGCTAAGACCAGAGCTCCCCAGTCCTCACACCTTGCCACTGCTGCCATTGCCCAGCTTCCCAGGGAGCCTCTTCCCAGGGGCTGTGCTGCCTGGAGCCGCAGGCTTGCGGAGAACACCCAGACAGCTCTGCAACACTATTTTCACAGGCTCTGAGGTTGCATGGCTTCTGTTTTTTGTTAGAAAAAACACATGGAAGGAAGATTTTGCCTGCTGCATGGTCATCATCTCATCTGCTCATACCCAGAGCAGAAGCGAACCCCCCTCTGCCATACTCAAGCAGGCATGTGGAAGAGATGCATGTCTGCAAAGCTGGAGTTTGCATGGTCCATGCTAGCGATCACAGAACAGCACACGTACAGCAGGCTTTTGCACCCCACCTCACCCCGAGGAGAGGAGGGCGCACAGGACAGCCACCCCAGAAGGACCACAGAGAACCAAAGGAGACCTCTTGCTTCACCAGCAGGGCCAGCCCACAGCACAGCACCCACAAGGGCTCTCAGCACAGCCCCCAGAGCACACCCAGCAAGTGCTGGCTCCTCACCCAGAGGGATGAGCCCTCTGTCCCCGCAGACACCCAGCCTCTCTGATCTGCCCTGCAGCAGCTCAGCCCTGTCCTGTTCCCAGACATCCCTGCAGGAGGGGACTAAATGACTCCTCCCCTGACTGCTAGGAATAAACCAAAGCCCAGAGGCCCCCCAGGGCAGCAGGAAAGCACTGGCTGGCTCCAGAAGCATCAGTGCCTCCGTCAGCTCTGCTCCCAGCCCAGGTCACGGGGCCAGCCCTGATGGCACTGAGCTGCTGGGCCCAGCTTTCCCAGGGCAGGCAGCCCTCCCTGCTGCATCACAGCACACAGCAGGGATCAGGAGAGAGCTCTTTGTGGCAGCAGAGGGGATTTCTGGGGAGAAGGAGCCTCTGTTCGGCCACAGCGCTCCCAGGGGATGCACGTTGAGACAGACCTGAAGGATGCACAGGGAAACGCTCAGGCAGATAAACACATACAGCCCATGGGGGCTGGGATGGGAAAGAGCCCCTGCGAACAGGCCCACGCTGTGAAGCATCGCATGCCATGGCCACATCCCCTTTGCAGAGCCAGCATCTCCTCCACAGGGCTTTGTGCCCCTCCACAGGGCAGGGCAGCACTCATCTAGGGCCAGATTAGGGTTCTGTGCCCAACAAAGGTGGGCAAACAGAGCCTGGGAGCTGGGGGGGGGTCTTGGTGGTAAAGGGCACTTCGGTCTCTCCAGGTGAATTTCCACGGGGGCCTGCCATCGGTGCACGGCTGTCCCCTGCCCAGCTCTCTGCCCACACACTGCTGGGACCTGCACAGAGTCAGAGCTCGGAGCAGTGGGAAGAGGATGGCTTCGGGGCTGTTTTCAGCTTGCTGAAGTTAACACTCGGGGGGCTTCACCCAGAAGAGTAGCAGGCAGAGAAGAGAGGCTGGAACTTCTCACAGCCCTCTGCCCAGCAATAGATGGAACAGGTCCACCACAAAGATAGAGAAAGTTATGATGTGGAAAGAGATAACAGGTGGACAAGGCAGGAGAAAGGGTTTTGGGGACACCAAGCCACAGACAACAAGTAAACCCTATGGTAGGAGGGGGCTCCCCCACTCCCAAAAAGAGCAGGGCCACAGCCCCTCACCGTACAGCTCCTGCAGAGGGGACAGCCCCCCCAGGGGGTGACACTGCCACAGCCCACCCCCCCGGCTGAGGGCCCCCAGAGCACCCCAGGCCCCTCACCACCTGGCTCTGCTCCGAGCAGCAGCCCCCCTGTCCCTGCCTGTCCCCAGCACCAGGCAGGTGGCACAGGGACAGCTGTCCCACAGCTGACGCACCCCTTAAGGAGCAGCACCTTCCCCCTGCTCCCCATCCATCACGCAGCTACAAGCTACCAGAACCTTCCCCTTACCTTACCAGGCACCTCAGCACCCTCTCAACTTCGGGGCAAACCGATCAGAACCCCCCCGAGCTGCTCTGCACCACCTGTAGCACCCAGCTCCGCTGCTCCACAGCTCCTCCTCTCCCCTCCACTTCCTTCCTCTCACCTGAGCCAGGGGAGGGCCCCAGCTCCCAAACAGCACCCAGCCCCTGCCACAGGCCTCCTGCTGAGCCTATGAGGGCTCCCGGGAGGCTTTGAGGGTGGATCTGGAGACGGGGAGCAGCTGTGTGTCCTTGCAGCTGGCTGGTTTCCTCCGGCTGCCTTTCACTGGCGGAGACCTGTTCCTCCATCCTTCCCCAGCCAGCATCCCGCAAGGCTGCTGCGGCCTGACCCCAGGGCTGGCGTTTCCCAGGATTGTCCTTATTTCGTTTTCTGGACCGGATCTCCGAGTGTTTAACTCCTTGGGGAATGAACTGGATGAAGCCCCAGCTCTCAAGACCCTGGCAAAGACTGAGTGAGCCCTTTGGAAAAGGCACACAGAGGCTGCGTGTGCAGTGCTTGGAAAAAATATATGAGAAAATATAAAAAATATATAAGAACAACTGGGCTGTGGGCTAGGAGGAAGGTGGGCTGCTAGTGGGGAGGAATAAACCTTCACTAGATTCTAGTGTGGGGGAGATTTAGAGGGAGTACATTTAGCTGTTCCCAGTAAACTGGGAGAGTGGATTTTGGCGAGATGTTTCCCTGCAAAACCTAGGACTGACATCAGGCCAAAAGCTTCCAAGGGAAGACTGCCTGACCTAGGGTTGTATGCCCCAAGCCAGAGCCATCCTGAGCCCAGCCTCCTGCTCCTGCAGGGCTCAGCCCCTCCTGCAAGGGCTCTTGGATGCCTTGAGTCTGGTGAGATGCAAACACGTGCTTGGTCCGCTTATTTCAAGCTCCCTATCCTGCCCTGCTCTTTGCAAAAAGAGCAGAAGGGGGGGATTTTTCCAAGCTCTTTAAGTCTTGCTAAACAAATCCCCCCCCCCCCCCCCTCGGAGAAGTTAAAGGAGCTTCGAGGGCTGAGGACGTGCTCCAGGTAACAGAGGCGATGGAAACGTGCAGCAGGCTGTTAGCTCTCAGCTGCTGAGACGTGGGGAGGCTCCGGCCGCGTCCCTGCTGTGAGGCAGCTGCCTGCCCTGCTGGCAGCACACCCGAAAAACTCCCGCGGACCCGGTGCTGTCAGCATGGGAGCCACCCTCCGTGGCCAGCACCCGTGGGAGATGCACCCCTGCCAGGGGCAGGAACTGGCAGCGATTTGCAGCAGCGCGGGAATGCCTTTGCAGAAGAGGGCAGCATTTCTTTGTCAGCCAGCTGAACGCATCCTTGGGTGAGCTCAGAGAAGGCGGGCAGGGCGAGCAGGAGCACGCAAGCAGCGCAGCCTTGCTCTGGCTCCAAGCCCCCATCCTCTGGGCACTGGGGTAAGCAGCTGGGCCTCGGGCACCCTACAGAAGCAGCTCCCACCCTTTACCTGCTCCAGGCCTCCTGGCTCGGCTGTTTCTCCCCCGACTCCCAAAGCACCAGGTTTGCTCCCCGACGCCGCAGCTCTCCCAGCACAGCAGCGGCTGGGCACCGCTGTGCACCCAGAGCATCCCTGCGGTACCCACGGCTCCCCCTCGCCCAGCCGCTGCGTCACGCCCGTGCTGTGGAGCTCCTGGCCTTCTCATTGCCCTGGTCGCTTTCTACAAAGCCATAGGGTTAATCTTGGTCCTTGCCAGCTGCCTCTGAACCACAAGGCATGTTCTTTTTGTATTCTCTCTCTGTTGCTTTTTTTGGGGGGAAGGCAAGCCCTGCAGATCCATTGCTCCCTGGGCACCCCAAGTTCTCTGCATCCTCCCACCTGGAGAGGTCCAGCAGGGAGAGGTTTGTTCTCCCCTTTTGGGACCTCCACAACCCGCAGACGTTTGCAATGAGCTTTTCATAACAAGATGGCTCTTTCCTATTAGTCAACTGAAATGTGGTGCCCCCAGCTCCCTGTGTTCCAGTGCAAAGCGAAGCTCACATGCGTGTCCATCTTGGCAGCTTGCTTCTTGCATCCCTGGCGCTCCTTGCCCGTCTCAGATTGCAGCTTCCCCTGGCATGGGATGGCTGCGCTCAGGTCCCTTGGCATGGCTGCGAGCGCTGTGCCTCTGCTGGCTGGCAGCTGCATCCCCAAGGAAATCTGCCACCATCTCCTTGGCTGTCTGGAGCAGCCACAGAGCCTCCTCAATTTCCCTCTGCCCCAGAAAAACACCTCCTGCGTCCAGCCGGCGGGTGAAAGGGGGGACACGCCATCAATGACGGGCTGTTCCCCCCCCCCTTTGTATTTTGACAGCTGCTGCAGGAAAGCCGGGAGGCAGCCAGCTCTTAGGATGCCTCCAAGGTGGGGCTGGTGTCAGTTCTGCCTCCTCCCTCAGCCATCCCATTATTTCTCCTGGTTGTTCCCAGCTGTTCGAGCTTGTCTCTGAGCAGCCTGGCAGCCCCTCGGGACGCTTTGCCTCTGAACCCTCCATGCTGCTCGGTCCTTTGCGGGCCTGGGGTGGAACATCTGGAGGAAGGCTGGATGCAAGCGGGAAGCCGGCTGGCTGGGACTGACACAGCTCGGCTCGCCAGGGGCACTGCAGCGGAGCAAGGATTCATCCAGGATGGGAGGGGAGAGCTGAGCTTTGCCTGTCAGGAGGCTGTGACCGCTTACGGTGATGGTCAGGGGCTATGGCAAGGCCGGGGGGCTCCAGCACCCAGCTGTGATTCGGGACAGGGCAATGGTGAGCAGCAACACGGCGCCCCAAAGCCGGGCAGGGATGTTCCCCTGCAAGGCTGGTAGGGCTGGGGAGTCCTCACCGGGGCCGCAGGCTTGGATGCAAAAAGCCCTTCCCAAGCCCTGCGTCGCTGCCCCTGCTCCTCGCAGGGGGAAGCAGCCTTTTAAAAGCAGGGAGAGCGCCCGGCAGCACGGTGCTTCCTGCCTCGCTCAGCTGGCCGCTCCGATTTCCTTCCCTGGCTCAACAAAGAGCTCCGCGGGCTGGTGAAAGGGGTGATTCAGCAAAAGAGGACGCGGGGAGCGAGGCAGGAACGCTGTCAGCGCAGCTGGATGGGGTGAGCTTCCCATCCAGCAAAAGCAAAAGGCAGCAAGGCTCAGGTGTCCCGCTTGCTCGGGGAGGTTCTGGAGCCAGGAATGCAACAGCAAAACGCAGGGTGTTTTTTTTTTTTTTTTCTCTTTTCCATTACCAGAAAGATCAGGTCAGACTGGCGTGGTGTGTGTGACGGAGTGGGTGGAAAGCCATTTTGCCCCAAGAGGAAGAAATGCCATCCTCAGTCGCCAACTGCAAGCATCGGAAAAGCCTGAATTCTGGCCACAGGACTGGCTGAAAACCGCCCGTTCTGCTCCATAATAAACACGCTCCGCCGGTCTGGATCTGGTCTCCCACTTTCCCACCCGCTAGGAGTTCGCGTTCCTTCCCTAAACGCAAAGGGCTCGAGCCCCCTCGGGAAGCAAAGCGGAGCGCGGCAGCCCCCGCAGTCGGGGGCCGCCGGGGGCCGGGGCTGTCGGGGGACGCGGGGCCCCCTAGGGAAGGGGGCGAGGACGGAAGCCTCCAGCCCGCGGGTGCCCGGGAGCCCCCAGCTCCCCGTCCCGGCCGCGCGGCCCTGGGGGTGCGGCACGGCCCCGCACGGCCCCGCACGGCCCCGCGCCGCCTGCGGAGCTTCGCCACCAGCTTGGAGGCCAGGAAGAGAGGAGGGACGCGCGCGCCTTGGGGCAGCCGGAAAACCTTTCACCCGCGCTCCGAAGCCGGTGCCTTGCTTCGAGCCACGGGACGCTTCCGAGCCGCGCTTAAATTAAAAAACAACGACAATACAGAAATAAAAGAAAAAAGCGGGGAGCCGGGGCCCTGCTCGCTCCCTGAGCCGCCCGCAACGCGCAGCCCCCGGGCGCTGCCCCAGCCCCTGAGGCGCGGCTGCCCGGGGAGCTCGCCCCCAGCCCGGGGAGCGCGCCCCGCGGCTGCCGGCCCCACGGGCACGCGCGCCCGGCCCTCACCGCCCGGCCCCACGCGGCCGCCCAGCTCTGACAGGGACGCGCGCGCGCCGCCGCGGTGACGTCACCCCCCCCCCCAAAGCCGCACACACTCTCCCCCCCCCCCTCCCCGCCTCCCTCCCGCCCTCCCCCGGCGGCTGATGCCGCTGTGTGTCGCGCCCGCCCGCCCCGCGCTCATGCCTGCGCTCGGCGGCGGCGCCCGCCCGCCCCGCTCAGCCGCCGGGGCCGGTGCCGGGGCCGGGGCCCTCGGCCGGGGGTGAGTGCTTGGGGGGGGGCGGGGAAGGGAAGGAGGAGGGGAGCAGGGGAGGGTCCGGGGCCGCAGCCTCACCTCGGTGCCCGTCGTGCCGGGCTCCTCCCCGCCGTCCCCAGCCGGGCGGCCCCGGCAGGTGAGGGAGGGAGGGCGGGCGGGGGGCCGGGGCTGCCCGCTTCGGGGGGCGCTGGGGGCTGCGGGGCCGCCCCGGCGGGAGGGAGGCGGTGCCCGGCCGCTTTCGGCAGGTAGGAGCCGAGCCGTGGGGAGGGGGCTTCAGCCTGCGGCCCCTGGGCTGGGGGGGGGCTGAGCGGGGGCTGCCGCCGCCGGGGGGGCTCCGTGTGCCCTGTGCGCGGGGCGGCCGAGGGGTTGGGGTGGGGGTCCCGGGGGGTGCCCCCCCCCCGCCAGGGGTGCCTGACCCCCTGAGCCCCATCCTGGGCGCCCCGCGGGGTGCCCGGGCGGCTGTGCGGCAGCCCCGGGTGCCTGGAGGAGGGCTGTCACCTCCTGCGGGACGGGGAGCTCGGGGGAGGCGAGGTGCGTCCCGCTGGGTACCTGGGGGGCTGCATGCCGGCCCTTCTTCGGCTGCCTGCCCCGCAGGAGCCTTCAGCCCCCCGCGGGCGTCCTCCTCGTCCCGGCCCAGCTGCAGCCCCGGCTGGCCCCCGCCTGCTGCCCCAGCCCCGGGTCCCCTTGGAGGCGAATCTCCGCGGGTGCGGAGCCAGGAGTTTGCTTCGCTATCTGGAGCGGCTTATTCCAAACCGATCGCTCTTTAAGGGATGAGGAGGGGGAAGAGGAAAAGAAAACTAACACAGAACGCCGGATGAGAAGCAAACAAATCAAAGCGAGCCTCCTATTTACTGCTGGGGGAAGCTGCAATTTACTGATAACTCCGGTTAACTGGGCTGGGACTGTGACCTCGGTGTGTTTTACAGCTCTGGACCCGCAGCTCGGAGGAGGCAGCAGGCTGCTTCAGCCCCTTTATTGTTTCCTCCTAACTCGTCGCTGTAACGTGCGGCACAGCAATGCCCGCACGGTCTTTGAGCCCTGACCCACCTCTGGGGGTGGCGAAGAGGAGGCTGTGGGACTGCGTTTTGTTTCTGACACAGCCTAATCTGTGGCATCCCCTAATGAGACTGGAGACGGTTAGGGTTCAGCAGGGGCTTTCCTGACGGGGTTCAGCCTCCCCAGCTCTTGCTGCTGTAAGAAAGCCGGGGCGATTTGAAGCCCCCGAGTCGCTCCTGGTAACACCTCGCTGTCGGTGGGATAGTTGCTGACCCAGACCTGCCCGCTGTGGGTTTCCGCCTCCCATTGGCGGTGGTGGGTGCTGCGGGGAGCCCCGGTGCGGGCAGTGGCAGCACTCGGGTGGCTTTAAGGGTGCACAGCAGCAAGCTTTTCCTTTCCCTATTCAGACCTCCTCTTCTCCCCTTCCAAAAATGTGCTGTCTCCGTGGATGTGAGCTATGCTATTTTCTTTATCTTCTGCTCCGGTTACTATGGTGCTGGTGTGTGAAGCAGCTCCGCCAGCTACTCTGGGAGCTCATAAAATACCTCAAACTTGGTGTCCCCTTGCCGGTGAGCAGGGAGCGCCGTGTTCGGCCCTTACCGAGCCGTTCCCCCTTTGCGTGGCCTGCCGTGAAGTGGGTCTGGAGGCCGAGCAAGGTCCTCGGGGAGCCTGCTCCGAGGTTTCCAGCAAAACACCGACCTCAGCAGTGTGAGGCCGGTGCTTGGCTTCACTCTTCGTTGTCATCACCGACCTTGGGGCTGGCCATCGGAGGCAGCGAGTCCTGGGAGACCTGCGTGCGTCCCCTCCCGGGCACCGGGCTGCTCGTTTCCTGCCTGGTGCAGACAGGGCTGTAGCTCACTCGGAAGGCTGTTGGGAATGGAAACAAATAATTTAGAGTCTGTGGAAATCTGTGCAAACAAAAGGCAGAAGATGGGAACAGACGTTTCCCCCGGCGCCGCCGTCCTGCTCGGCCCTTCCAGCTTGCATAAGCGCCCGAGCAAACTCGCGGCTGCTGGTTTGGTGCCGCCTGCCTCGCTAGGGCAGGCCTCGCTTCCCACCTCTGACATCTTGCCTTTCTGTCTTTTTCTGCCTGATTTGCATGGAAAAAGGCACGAGGGGAGATCCATCCCACAGGGAGGCGGTGGGAGTGGATCCCGAGTTTGCTCGCTGTCCGTGCAAGTTGCTGTCGCCCTTCTTCTCGCAGGGAGCTGGCCTGGCCCTGAAATCCAGGGATTGCTCGGGGCAGCAGGAACCCAGCGCCAGGTCTGGGTTCCTCCCACCTCGCCGGGGCACAGATTTGTCATTCCTGAGGGTGATTCACCCCATCCAGACTCTGATTCACCCCCGGAGGTGCTTCTCCCTGTGTATTAATTAAACAGGAGCCTGGGATGATGATGTTTATGACTTAGGCACCTGTTCCAGGTAGAATAAGGCTAGGTCCTGATGCAGAGGCTCATCTGGAGGTGATCCTGCTTGCTGCAGGACTGGCAGTAAGATGGTGGGGAAGGTCTGCAGCATCTCTTGCCCTCTTTCAGCTGTGATGGCTTTCTTGCTTTGCTGAGTCGGAGAAGGGTGATGTTTCTAATTAAAAAGAAGAAAAAGTCATGTACTTCTCCCATTCTTTGTTTGTTTTCTGGTGTGTTTTTTTTTCTCTGGACAAATGTTCTAAATAACAAAGCTTAAAATGCAGATGGAGCGAGTTTGCATGAAGTGAAATCACTGGGAAAGCCTTGGTTGGTTGAGGGCTGCGGTGGACACGGAGGAGCTGGTGTTGACATATGGCACAAGAGGAGAGCCAAAGCGGTTTGTTTGTCACCAGAGGCAGTCGCAGTCACCGCAGCCACGGCTCATCTTCACAAGGAGGATGTTCCCATATGTTTCAGAACCTCCTCCATCAGCTCTCCAACCTAAAGGATCCTATGATTCTTTCCTCTCTCCTTTCAGAGTGGTGTACTGGTGCCCTTGCCTTTTCCTACAGAGCTGATAGGGAGATACTTAACCAAACTCCCTTTATCTGTGTCCTCTTCACTCCTTATTCCTACATTATTATTTATTTTACATTTAAATATTGGGAAGTGAGCCTTATAAGCTGTGCGTCCAGCTTCAGGGATGGCTCTTGTATCACTCCCGATGGCAAGCACCACCCTCGCTGCCCCAGCCAGGCCCCCTGTGTGTTTTAGCACTTGCTTGGAAAAGCAAACAGCCTGTTGTTGGGGTTGCAGAGTTTCCATTTGGGTTCTACCCAAATGATCCTGTCCAGTAACGCTCTGAAACTCAGCCTGGGTGATAGGGCTTCGCTTGCTTTCCTCTGAGCAGGTCATTTTGGGGGAGAGACTTTGAGGGAGGCTGTTCCAGAGGAAGGAGAAGAGCCTTGTAGCTTTTTTTTTTTTTTTTCTTTTCTCCTCTTAATACAAGGATGCTTGAGAGGGCCATGTCAGGAACAGGGTGGGGAGAGAGCCTTGGAATGTGGCCTGCAGAGTGTCCTTCACGAGGAGCAGTGCCTGGCTGGGACAGGTTCGAGCAACAAGCGCTTCAAAACTCACTGAGGCGAGAGGCGGTTGAGAGGGGTGTCCTGTTTGGTGAGGTGAGGAGGCTTGCTGCTATCCGTGTCAGTGTCTTTAACTCTTCCTCTCCTCAGGAGCTGTCTTGAGGCTGTTTCCAGACTGGCTTTTTTGTGCTATGGGTACAAAAAGCATTAGTTTGCTCCCGTGAGGAAGATGAGGAGGCTGCGTGGACCTGTGGCTCAGCTTGTGGGCTGCCTTCGGCCAGGCACGTGCTCTGCTCCGACGCTTTGATAAAGAGAGAGGTTTTCGTGAAACTTAGAGAAACATCTCTTTGAGACAGGTCAAGCAAATATTTGTTTGCCTGAGGTGTCATGCCAGTAGTGCATGGACACTCAAATGGGTGGGTAGTCATTCTGTTTGTTCCTGCTGTTTCTTTTCATGCATAATCAGTGCTCTCTGGGGTAGTGCATAAATGCAGGTTAGTGACTGTGTGTAACCAGAGTCAAGCCGGTGGTCTCTTCTCATCTGAAGCCTGTGCATCTCCTATGACCTTACCCCCGTGGCGTTGTAAATCAGAAGCTGTGACACCTCTTTGTGTCCAGACTCTAATCAGAAAGTGCTGGGGATAACGGTTGTTCTCTGGGGAGCTTTCCTCCCTCTCAAGCCAGCTGTGGGACACCGAATTTTCCGTGGTGTGTCAGGCAGGTGAGGGGCAGGATCAGCAAGGTTGGAAGAAGCTCTCCACTTGGGAAGCTGGCTGTCCTCAGGCACGGAGTGATGATGTGCCAGGACTTCAGCAAGGACCAGGGTTTGTCTTCTGGGTTAGCAGCCAGGCTCTGCGCTGTCTGTGTGTGAACTGAAGGCATTCTTTGCCAGCTGGGCTGTCCGAAGGGCATAAAACTCTCCGGGGGTCCAAGACTGTATAGGGGAGGAGGCAATGCACTCAGCATCAGCGCTGGTTCCTGAGACTGAACTGTTTTTATTCCTCTGTGTTGGGGGACTGCTTCAACCAGCTTAAAAACAAAGCTCCCAGAACTCAGCAAATCTTAACCAAAAAAAAAAAAACAAAAAACAAAAAACTTGCTTTGGTCCGCTGGTGGTTCATCTTCCCGCAGTGCTGTTCCCGTGTACCTCGGGGCTCGCTGCCCTGCTGAGACCTTGCTGACGGACAGCACGGTTACTGCTGGCAGCACGTGCCCGGCCGTCCCACGGAACTCGTCCTGCCGTCTGTCCCAGATCCCCGGGAACCTGTCGGTATCTGTGTGTACTCGAAGAGGGATTTAACCTTCCTGCCTGCTCTTAAAGGGGTAAAAATAAAGAGGTTAGTTTCAGAGGACCGGAATTAGGCTCAAAGCCTTCAATACTTGATCTGAGAGCTCTTCATCTCCAAATGTGCTCAGCGTAGTAGTAGCAAAGGTCTTTTGCTACTCCAGGACAAACCTCGATACCTGAAGACCTTCCCAGGTGGCTCCAGGTCCTGCTCATCCCTAAACCTTGGAGGCTGTCAGCTCACCCAGCACCTCCAGCACACCGCTCTTTCAGCAGCTTCGGAGACCTTGACAGGTCGGATGTGGCACGAGCGGGGCTTCTTGAAGCGTGGTATTCCCAGTCCTGGCAAGAGGAGCTTGTTTACCCCGTGCATCGAGGTTAATTGGCTCTTGGGGTGGTTGTGGCTGTAGGTAGTCATGCGGGTGTGAGCGCTGGAAGCGTGTCATCTTCTAACACGTGCAGGGCGTTACGCGGGGCCAGCGTGCCGCGCTTGGTAAGCAGGGTGTAAACGCGGGCTCCTCTTCTGCAATGTGTCTCGTCCTTCCTTGCTTTGTTAAGAGTTGTTTCTGTGTTGGGAAATATTTAAGAAAAGGGGAGTGTCTCTATTGGAGGCAGAGCTAATTTAGAAACAAAATTCTGGGAAAAAGCCTCAGCTGTGCTAGCAGAGGAGAAGCAGGCTCGTGGGCTGGATCCAGAGCCAGCAGATGGATGTGAATGTTTCGTGAAGGCCAAAGCCCACCTGTTGCCTTGTGCTCTGCTCCTCCGGCTGTTTGTGCACCCTGACGTGCAGCGGATGTTTTAAATAACAGCCAGGTGTTTTAAATTAAAACACTGCACACCCGGTATTTATGCTGCTTCACAGCTGGGGAGGATGGGGGTTGTGGGTGATGAGGTTTGTGGTGCTCAGCCACATGTGTGGTGCTGCTCCAGAGGTCCCGGCCTCTCCTGTGTTCTCAGGCTTTGAGCTTCCAGAAGAAGGAATCGTCTTACTGCCTTTCCTGTCCCTCTGGCCTGCCCGTGAAGACCAGTACACGGCCGGCTGCTTTTCCTTCTGGCCCTGGGAACGGCTGCAGCGCTCGTGAAAGCGCTGCTTCTGGAGGGGGTGAGCACAGAGGCCGTGTTCCCCTGTACCCGGGTGAACCCGCGGCTGTTTTACCGGCAGGGCTGGATGCTCTCTGCGGGTCTGTGTTGGGTGCTGATGCTTCCCCTGTTCAGGGGGCTGAGGGTTTTGTTTCACCTCCGTGCCTACGCCGTCGCACCGCGCTGGTGGTGAGCTGCTGGATGGTGCGCGTTGGTTGTGTGCACGACGGAGAATGGTGGGCCTGGTCCTGTGCACACGTCAGCTTCTCAATGCTGGTAGTGCAGCTGAGCTGTTCCCTTTATTATTTTCAGGGATTTTTATCACACACTTAGAAATGACGGTGCTTTGGCAGAGGCAACTTTGGACCAGCTCACCGGGGGCTGGAGCTGTGCAAAGGTCTCTCATGGGTAGTTTTTGCCTCCATCCCCCTGGACCTGGGGAGCTCCCCCAGGGGAGCTGAAGGAGCCTGGCTGTTACGGGTGGGATATCAGGTAGGGCTTGTTCGCTCCCAGCAGGAAGGCTGGCGGTTGGTCTGGATCCTGTTTGTTGGAGCATTTCTGCCTCCCTGGGAGGGCTGGGCTTGGCCGGGGTGCCTGAAGGTGCCTTCAACACGAGGGGGGTGCCTGTGACCGTAGACGATGGTGGCAAAATAAGTTTCCCTGTGGTAGCCCAGTGCCTGGCCTTGCTGCAAGTCCATGCTGCTGCTTCGTCATGCCTGCTCTTCAGGTGTAGTTTTCAGCCTTATTTTCCGAGCTGGGGACACCTGCGTGTTTTCCAGGGCGGTGTTGATTCCCTTAGGAACGTCACAGCTGTAGGTTGCAGTAATTTGCAGTAAATTTGCTTTTCTTAGTCACAGCCTGTGGATCCCCAGCGGCTCGTGGGGAGCAGGAGGAAAGCCACTGCTTGGGAAGGAGAAGAGACTCGATTGTTTAAAGAACTTCAAAGTTTTCATGTTCCCACTTTGATCTTCTCCGGCATCTGGGATAGGTTTCTTTCTTCTTTCTCTTTTAATTCCACCACCCCCCATTGTAGTTCCCAACATGCTGGCAGAGCGCTTGGAGCTGAGCGGGTGAGTACGAGGAGGAGCTGCTGCTTTCAGGGACAGCCACCAAGCAAACACGACGTCCCTCGTGTCCCCAGTGCCCTGTTGTAGGTGACACCAGCGTACTGATGTGTGTGCTTGGCGAGGTGATGCGAGGGAGTAAATAGGATTTGAGCTTTTAACGTTGCAAAACTGGGCATCTCTGGCAGGGCCCTCAGAAGAGGGTCCCCATCGGTGACCGACATACTGCAGACAGACCTGAAAGCTTGAGAAATGAGCCCGTGGTGGTGGCTGTCGGGGGCTCTGCCCTCTCCCACTTGCCTGCCCTCCCCAGGGTAGGGGCTGAAGCCGCCAGGAGCCGAGCTGCTGGTGGAGTCTGCCTTCAGCCCTGGCGCTCCTCCTCGCAGTGAGACGCAGGTCCTGCGTTTGGAAATCCAGGCTTATGTCCCACGCGTCAGGAGGCTTTGCCTTTTAATTACAGGTTTTGGCCGTGTGGGAAAGGGCATGATTAGTGTGAGGCAGGAGAGGATGGCATTATGGACACCATCCGTGCTGGGGACAGGCTTCTTGTTCTGCCCCTTAGTGCTTGGCAGCGCTGCCTTGAGCTGGGCTGGCTCAGTTCCTCGTAGGCACAAGACTCAAAATTCAAAGAAAACTACGTTGAGTTTAAAACGTCTTCTTTTTTTTCTTTTGCATTTTTCTAATAATTTAATCCCCTGCAGCGCCATAAATTCCAAATGTGAATGGGAAATAATCCCCCCGCTACAATAACTAGCATGTAACTGTTGTGTGAAGGAAGCCCTGACTGCTGAGGTGATCAGTGAACGCGCACTGTTTTCCGAATTAATTTCAAAAATCACATCTTACCTTAATAAGGAGATGAGGTGGGGAGGAAGTATTAACTTTTCCCGAAGCTGAGTGCAGTGATCTTTATGGTGAGAAGTGGTAGGTGCGGCGTAGCAGTTTTCCGTGCAATTACCAAAAAAAAGAAATGGGGTTCTGGAAACTGAATTGTGGCCGTGCGTGGTGCCCCAGGAGCAGGCAGGTACCCGTGCTCATGTTTCGTGTTAGCAGAGGTTGCCTGATCTGCTGATCGCTGGTTTTCCCCTCCTCGAACGGTCCCAGCCATCCTCCGGCTGTAGCACCCCGACCCTCACCCTCCGAGCGCAGAAGAGATCAGCGAAGCAGCGCCGCTGCTGCCAGCTGTTGAACGAGAGCACCTGCTTGGAGGTGGTCTTATTCCACTTTAAACTTAATTTCAGCGATACTTGCAAAGTTTTGATACATCTCGGTGCTCGAAGACCTAAAAATACGTCATTTAGGAAGGCAGGGGATAGCCTGTTAAACCCTGGCCCTACAAGTATTAAATACGAGTGTACCGCACTACAGCGAAAAGGCAAGAAATGCGATGAATTGAATGGAGCCACCTGTGCAACCACTTAGATCTGGAGGTGTGTGTTGCCCTGTCACCCCGCCGGGGCTTTCTGCAGGGCGATGTGGCTGCTGCCCGGGGTTTTAATGCCAGCGCAGGGAGCAGGTCCCCAGGATCCCTGTGCTGCACTGCTCGCGTCTGCCCTCCATCCCAAAGGCTCGGGATACGGTGACGTACAGCTGTCAGGTTTTTTTTATTCTTAAACAGTCAGGCCTGTCCAAGTGCTTTGCAACGGGATTTATTATTTCACAAACTGAAGCCTGTTGGAAGGTATGCGAGCGGATCGCCACGGTATTTTCCTTGTATGTTTTCCTAATGTTAGGGACGGTCTCAAAGAAGTGTTGCATTGTTTCACTTCCCCTCAACACTTCGTGTTTTTCTAAAAATAAAAACTAATGTCAACAGTCCTGCAATAACGAATGAGTGAATATGCACGTCCTGCACCCGATTATTTTTTTGTAATAAAAAAAAAAAGGCAAGATTTAGCTGGTAATCACATTATAAGCAATGGATAAAAATGTATCTTTTAAATCGGCTCGCTGATGGCTTTTTTCTTTTTTCCTTTTTGAAACATCATTAATCAAGTTAGAGGCTGAAAATACTCTCACGAAACAGAGGCCAGGGAAGGTCAGTTGAGGTGAATAAACAAGCTGACTTTTTTTTTTTTTTTTTTTTTTTAAATAAAAGCCCCAAACCAGCCTGCTGTCGTTGTGTGTGCTCCGGGTACCTTACATACAGAGCCGCCTTCAGCTCTGGGGCCGCGCTGACAGGCGTCCCAAACACCTTTTGCAACAAACCTCTCATTACAGCCTGGTGACTCCTTGGGTTCTCCAGATCAGCTTGGGAATATTGCACTGAAAAACAGAGGGGATATTTATATTTTTTTGGACCGGTGGGTGAACCGGTTTTAGAACTAGACCCGATCAGCGTGGCACGTAGCCACGCGTTTATGGCATTGTTCCTCTTGCTGTACATTACAGTTTGGGGGTTAAACTCCACATCTGGGGAACCCACCAGTTGGGCCAGCTAAAATCTTTTTTTTTTTTTTTTTTTAAGAAAAAATTGAAAAAAAGCGGCAAAATATGCATCCTCAGGCAGAGGAGGGTCCAGAGGTGCCCTCCCCTCAGCACCTCGCATTATCCTGGTTGTTGTCCAGGATCTCCTGACCTGGAGCCGATCCCACAGTGTTTGGGGCTTGAATTACGGTTTTAGGAGTTGGCAGAGCCAATCCTGACAAGTTGACTCTTTTTCTCCTCTGTTTATTTATTTCTTTCCTCCTTCGTTTTAATATCGTCTCCTGGGAGATTCCAGTTGAAAATCTATTCATGGCTGAAATATTTCTTTTCCCTTGTGCCGCGGATGCCCAGTCCGGTCCGATTGTGTGGTTTCTTCCTGGCACAGAAGGAAAAGAACAGGAGAACGGGAGGAGAGCTGCACTTGGGGCCGTGCAAAGCTGCGTGTACATGTGTGCAAAGATACCCCGTAGGTGTCATGCACATATGTGTAGGGTGGACAAAGCACACAACGTGCCTCTAGCTTAACCAAATCCTTGGAAATGATGGATATCGTGGCCCTGGATGCTGCTGGAAGGTCTCACCAGCAGCTTCGGGAGCTCCGTGCCCTGGTTCTGCAGCAGGAAGCTTTTCCCCCGAGCTCCTGGTGCTTGCCTGGTTTGTGCTGACCTGCTGAGCACCGGCGTGGGGTCGGTCTCCGTTTGTGTTCCCCTTGCTCTGCTTCAAACTGAAGTCTGAGCTCTGGAGGCAGCCGATCTGGCGTGTGGGAGCAGTAGCAGACAGCTTGCTGCTGGCCGGGTTGGCTCTGGGAAGGGTCTGGCACGGGCCGAGGGGCATGGGGAGGCTGCAGGCAAGGGAAGGGAGGGTGGCGAGGAGAGCAAGACCTCGGGTTTTACAGCGGGTTAAAGGGTTAGATCAGCTCAATAGCAAAGGCAAGCAAAACGTCTCCATCCTTGCTTCCAGCAGATCCCCTCCACCACTGCCCCTGTGCCTGCAGTTAAGTGCTGTGGCACCGAGCCTGCGAGGCGTTCGGGATGAAAACGTCCAGGTGGTGCTTCTAGAGCTAAAATTGCCAGCGTGGCTCCCAACCACCAAAAAAAAAACCCACAAAAATTCAAAAGTCACCAGCGCAAAATGCACTGATAATACACCAAAGGTGCTCATCTGTCAGTCCTTGGAAGTCTGGATCACGTTGCACTCCTGCTTGGGAGTTTTCCTCCAGAATCGTGATGTCTAGACGCTTATCTCTGTTGGTGTCCTTCCCCCTGCCGATGAAATCTGACTTTCTCATGACCCTGGGAGCCAAGGCTTTTCCTAGCTGGTGCTCCCAGCTCGCGCATCTTTTCTTTTCTCCTAATATTATGAAGCCTGTGATAAAGTTGCATGGCTTGGCAGTGACAGTTTGGGTGCTGTTCGTGTGCCAAAGCTCGCTGAATAAGTCTTTTATCGTGGATTTGTAACAGGAGCTGTCGGATGGGGAGATTCACAGGAGAAGTGCTTCCAGAGGAATGCTTTTATAAAGGAACGCTGTCCTGCAGCAAAGTGCCTCGCAGGGGGAAGAAAACCAAGCCCGACATTTTTCTTGTGTTACTGATGTAAAAGTTGCCCATTAATTTGGGCAAACAAAGTTTTGCTTCCATTTCTAGACAATTTTGTTTGTCCTCTTTGTGCTAGCGAGCCCTAGTTGAGCTCCAGGCATTTAGGGGAAGAAGACATTTAGATGCTGACTAACAAATGCCGAAATCCTTGTTTTGTGTAACTCTCCCTAATGTCCCTAGGCAGGAGCCAGCCAGCCACGTCCCTGCAGGAGACGGGACATGGACACGACTGTCACTTTCTGGGCTGGTGCTGGAGCCACCAAGGCAGCGAGCGCTCATTTGCAGCACAGGGAACTTTTGGTGCTTCGAGCAGGAGAGTTTAAGGAGACGACGAGGTGATGGGGTTTGTGAGTAGCAAATGTAACAGCAAAGGGTTGTTAAAACCGAGAGCATTCAGCTCTTCCCTGTGCTCTGCTGCCAGGTGCCCGCTCCGTCACGTTAGGTGCTGAGCTGTTTGCGATCCCTGCGAGACCTGCGTGCTTCTGGATGGCAGGAGCTTCGAGCTTCGCTTCCCCCCACAATTAAAAATTCTTTTTCTTTAAAAGAAAAACATTTTTAATGGTAAAACCTGCTTTAATATTGTCTGAAAGTGGTTTGGCTGCTGCTTTACAGCCAGCACCTGACACTGATTTTCCTTAGAGACTTCCCTGGAGCAGGGGAGAGTGGCGTTTTGCTCTGTTTTCAGTTTTGGTTTGGATTGTTATAGAATCATAGTTATGTTCTCTTCTTAAGTACCCAGTTTACTGCGTAGCTTAACTGGCTCTTTGGCACTGAAGCAAGAGAGTAAAACGTTAAAAGAGGAATGTGATTATAATCCCGTAAAAATTGACAGAGGAATTTGGCAGCGGTTGCAGCCTACGAATGTAATATATAATATTTTATTCATTTTTTTATAACAATTAGATTTCAAGCTGACAGCTTAAATGACAAATAACCTTAAAAAGACTTTTGTGCACAGCACAAGGACTGTCAGTGTGGTTTTTCTCTGCTAACTGCGGAGCTAGCAAGGTCCCTGCATGAATAATGGGACCCCTTGGCTTTAGCCATGCTGCATGCGGGAGAGGAGAGCGTTGAGGTCTGCAGCGTTACTAATTTGTGTCCCAGTGCGCTTCAACTTCTTGGTCAAAGGGAAATATTTTGGGGGGAAAGTCCCTGATCCCAAGTGCTGCTTTTGTTGTCCTCTTGCTCCCATAAACTGCTTGGAAATGAGACCAGTAAATGCGTTTGGGAAAACCTGGAGGTAAGGGAAGAAGAAGATGGTTGGATTCACAAAAGGAGCAGAATAAAGCATCAGTGGTTGTTCCTCTGTGCCGGGGGGATCTCCATCCACATCTGCTCCCTCCTAGCAGTGCCTCTGCCCCTAGGAAACAGGCAGGTGGTGCGGCAAGTCCTGGTCCTGATGCTGGATGCAAGCATAAACCCTCATGGGGCAGGGAAGGAGCATGTCCTGCCCATCAGGTAACCGCTGTAGTCATGAGGTAAGGAACCCGCTCTGTCCCTTGGTTCCCGGCCGTTTAGGTACGTTATTCACAGCGGGAAGCAGATCCCAGGAGACACCGACAGCGTTTCCCATCCCTGAATATCCCAGCTCACACTGGGAGCTGAAGCCAACGATGCAAAACCCTTCGGGCACTGCAGGAGTGGCGTTTGTTTCCCGCATCCCAGGGGAATGCTGCAGACCTGAGGGTTTTGGACAAAAGGGAAGCCGGTGCTCTGCTGGTTCAGCTCAACCGAATAATGGCGCAGCCGATCAGAGCACCGTTATGCCTTATGTAAAACTTGTAACAAAAGCCATGATTTCTGCTCTCAGATAACTGACGGCTCTAAGGAAAGCTTAGACCCTCATGACCATGGCGTACAAGCATTTTTTGACATTTGAGAATTTCCTAATTTATCTCTTTATATCTTTAGGAGTTTGGTTGCCTAGCTCTTGCTTGTGGTCCTAAGAGCATCTTTATGGGCCATGAAAAGAAAACAAGAGGAGTGAGAGTCTGCTCTGTTGTTTTTTTTTTTCTCTTGGAGGGAGAAGGTGACTGCAGTTTGCTGAGCTTTAGTGCATACCACAAGTATACCACTTTTTTTTTTAATCTGACCTGAATAGGATTTAAAAGTTTTAAAATGCTGCAATAGGCATTTTTAGCTTAATGAGAATAATTTCCTAATTCCTTCCTTTTGTGGTGGAAAAAATGACTAAGGCAGATGTGAGTTGGGCCATGCTTGTGTCTGCTTGGGCATAAACTAGGCTCTCTTTAGCTGAAAGTGAACATCCTGGAGCAGGTGGCTGCATGGTGGCAGAGCACCAAGGGAAGGTGTCCTCTTCGGTTTTTAGCCCAGGGGAAGAGGTCAGCTGGAGGAAGTCCAAAAGATAGTAATGAGATGGGCTGGAGGTCTGGAAAACGCTCATTTGAACAAACCTGGCTTGTTTGGCTCCAGATAAGAGAAGAGGGAGACAGGAAGTAAATCTACAGGTACCTAAAAGTGCGTGAAAGGGAAGGTGGTGTTGGCTTTCCATGTTTACAGGGAGCGGGACGAGAGATCATGGTCTTAAATTGCAGAGAAAAAAGTTCAGATTGAGAAATACTTTTCCTAAAAGTGACAACTGTTAAACACTGGGTTTGATGATCTAGAGAGCTTGTGGTGCGTCAGTTGCTGGAAGATGAAAATGCATTAGAAATCCGTTTCTAATACTGAGTGATGGGAACGCGCCCGTGGTGCAGGTGCAGTTTGTTCTCCCACGAGTGGGAGTTGTCCAGATGCTTTCCTGTGGTCCCTCTGCAGAGCACTGGCCTGGCGTGGTAAGGTTAGGAAGGGTTGTTTTCAGTCTAAAATAAGCAAGAGATGGCAAATTGCATTCCGTGGCTTAAATTTTCTGGCGCTTAAAATGATCGAAGTGACTAAAGATACTATAAGTTTGCATGTCTCCCTACAAAAGCAGATGCTGGCTAGAAATATTTTATGCTCTTTGCTTCTAAAATTAAATTTTATGGATGCTGAATTGTATGACTTGCCTTTCTGGGTGATACAGCCTTTCCAGGACACGGGTCCGCTTGGGCTGGAAGAGGAGGAGAGGGGGCGCGAGTGGTGTTGTCTGTGGGGTAGCTACTTCTCTTCAAAGAAGTATCAGTACAGACAAGTTCCCAGCTCAGTGTAAGTGTTGGAGAAATAGAAACAGCCACTTTGGAGATCCTAAATGGTAGCTCTTCGGTCCCATAATTGTACCTTGGGAGCTGGAAGCCTTTTTGGACGAGTGCTGTTGAGTGCTATGGGTTCACAAGTGAGGTGCACAATCCCAGGCCAGGAAGGAGCTTTTCTTGGCTGCAAACTGGCGTCGCAGCACATCGTCCTAGGTCTCAGGGTATAGATGAGCTCTTCACTCCCTGTTAGGTGTGACAACCACCTTTAATCTGCTCTAAGAAGAGCCCGGGGTCGCGTAGCTCTGTGTTCATGGTGTCCCCCAGGTGCGCGTGGCACAGCCAGGGAGCCAACCCTGCAGGCAGGAGCCTGGCTCAGGGCTCGCTGGCTCTCACGGGGCTCAGGCAGCCCGTGAGTTACTGAAATGGAGCACAGAGAGAAGCTGCTTTGAGGTTTGTGCTCGCACCAGAATACTGCTTGTGCTAGGCGCACGAGCAAACCATGTCTCCTGCTGCCTTGCAGAGGTCGTGTCCCAGGAAGGAGCAGCCCGCTCGTGGGTCAGCTCAGGACGTGCTAAGCAGCAAAGGGAAGTTCAGGATCACCTGTGAAAGCTGCTCGCTGGTGACCATCACAAACAGGGCTGGCACAGCAGCTGGAGGGAACAGAAGGATGTTTTGAAGCAGGCCTGTTCTGTTGTGGGTGCCAGGACGCGGAGCAGCACGGCGCGGAAACCTCGCGGTCTGCTTCGGGGATGAAGTGCCATGCTCCTGCAGGGACCTGCTGGGCTCTGCTGGAGCAGGAGTCGTGCAAAGTGCACACACGTCTGAACTGCTTCCCTGTCCCAGAAACACAAGAAAAGAAAGTCAGCAAGAAAAAGGTGAAGCATCCTGGCACTCCGCTGGGGACCAGAGTGGATGTTTCCATCTTTTTAAGGATCATTTTGCTCTTTTGTGGCTTGACCTCCTGCAGGGCGGGTTGGTGAGAGCCTGTTGTACCTTCTCTGCTGTTTGCAGATATCAGGCTGGCCTGTGCATTGCTTCTGTAAGGAAGCTTTGATCAGGGACAGCATTGTTCAGCTTCCACTAATGCCGAAAAGGACCCAAAATGGAGCAGGAAGAGGGCCAACAGCCATTTAGAAAAATCTGAGGTGAGGTTACCCGGTGAAAGGAAGACCCAGAAATCTGTTCTTGGAGCTTTACAGTGGTTTTGAGTTTTAAACATCAGACCCAGTGTATGCTCAAACGCAGCAGTGGATCCTGCACAGGAATTTGGGAATTCCTTCCTTCCTTATTTTTACAAGCCTCCCATCCCAGATGGTTCAGACATTACAGATTGTAAAACCACAGGTACATTAGGATGATTTATCCTCTGCATCAAGCCTAATGTTTTGGGAATATGTTTGTCTTCGTTCTTAAGCAGTCACTGCAGGTTCTGAGGCACTTACTCAATCCTGAGGAAACTGAAATACTTGAAAGGAAGGGCAGAAGGGATGCAAAGTTTTATGATTAATAGCTCTGGCATACAGCGGAAATCCCTGACGTGGAAGGACCTGAACAAGTTTGAGTGTGTCATTGGTATCAGATGTGCCTGGGATTTTTATATCTGCAAGAAATTAGGAAAAAAAAACATTCCTTGGTAATCCTTGTCTGCTCTTCTAGTTCCTGTGATAGGCAGCTGAGCTGTAGGCATGTACTGCTCCAAGGAAACCCCAGCCCGTGCTCCCGTACCCCCACCTCTCCCATGCGTTATTTTACTTGAAGTTTAAGCCTCAGGCAATTCAAGAAGGAGCTGCAAAGGGCAATAGTGGCTCGCGTTGCCAAATCTGCAAGCTTTTTGCTCCATGTTTTCAGCACTAGATTTTGGGAAACTGAGATTTTCTGTGCCTCCAAGCCGGAGTTTCTATTTAAAACACCTTTAATTGCAGGAAGCGCAAAGTGTTATGATCAAACTGTTATGATCAAGGTCACTCTTCTTAATTTAGGTACTCCGAGGATCAAGAAATCTTGTTTGTTAAAATCTTAGACATATGTTTCATCCCTAAATGAGCATGCAGATGATATTAAACCTACCATAGCCAAGAGAGCTGGTATAACAGACACCAGCTCTGTGGTTGGGGCTCTCTAGCTGCTGCTATCAAAGAAGGAATGGCAGATAAGCAGCCGGGGCTGTTTTGTTATCATGTAGTTTTGGAGACTGTGTTGTTGTGCAAGTTGTTGCAGGACAATTACACAAATTGCTGGAATAAAAACCACTTGATCAGCAGTCTAATATTTGTTTCTTATTATACGTTAAACCTTTTCTGGCGTGTAAGAGGTTGTCACCTGTTATGTCAAGGTCCCGGCATTCAACAGTGGGATCTTTCCAAGTGTGTTGAAACCTAACTGGTTAAGAATAAACCTTCCCTTCGTTTTACAGGAGGAAAAGAAAAAACTGTGGCATCTAGCAGGCATTTAAAGTGTTTTTTCTTGTTCTCTCAGCTCCGGTGGTGTGCCCGACTTAGGGCTGCAATTTTCCCCCAGTTTTGTGCTCATTTTGCATTTCATTAAATCATGAAAATAATGCACAGCAAGCAGCAGCGTGAGCGCGCGGGGAAGCTTTGTACAAGCACAGCTTTGCAGCAAGGACCAAGACCTGTGTGTCTGAACACCGGAGCGCCTGGTGAGCGAGAGCTCATGAGTTCATCTTTCAGCACTTGCCCAATTTCTTCGTCTTTTTTCATTTCTGACTCCTGCTAGGACTCCTGTCTGTGATGCTACAGCCAGAGCAGCAGCTTCTTGTCTGTAGGGTTTGAGGTGGGCTGATGAGGCGCTCTCCTGAGTTGTCATGTGAATGTGCTAGTTATTTGGTTAAATCTCTCCATGCCACTTCACTTACTTATTTTAATGGGAGAAACCGATGTTTGGGAGTGAAATGGCTGTGAAATGAGCAGGTCCTAACTGAGAGAAGGAATTCGACCAGCGGCAGGGGTTTGGCCAGGGCCGGCTGACTGAGGCTGTGCGCTGGCTGAAGCAGCAGAGGCACTTTGGACTTGGTGCTGGGGATGTGACGCACGTCGGGCGAGGAGAACCTGTCACCGACCACGCTCTAGCGGGAGCCGTCAACAAGTGAAAATTTTCCTTTGCCTGGGACTCGCAGCGTAGTTTTCCTATTTTTCATCCTCGCTGCAAGCGCTGGCTCACCTTTTTCCAGGGTGACTCTCTGTTTTTGGATATGCTGTTTTCTCCCTCTGCCTGAACTTAGGCCCAGAAATCCTCTTGGCCGTTTATCCCTGTATATGGTTAAGTGTAGGAATGATGAAATACATAGGGCTGGCTTTACTGCTCGTCTGCGGGTGCGGGGATGGGGACGGGCGGCAGCTTGAGGAAACGGAGGGGAGAGAGGAAGCACATAGCTAAAAGTAAAACTGCGGGTTATATATAGATGCAGGCTGCGGCATATTGGTCAGGTTGTTGTGATTGCTTCCCTAAATATGTCCCTGGCTCGTTGGGGTTTCTAGTCCTCAGCCCGCTTAATGAGCGGAGCGCTTACCGATAGTCTCCGGTGCCTAGCTCGCTGTGCTCCTCTATTTTCCTCTTACTGGGGCAAGAGCAGCGTGGTCGAGTGCTGGGCAGCTGGGTCAGCGTGCTTGGTTAACTTCTGGCGAGCCCTAGCTTCACTAATCGAGTGGGAGAAAACATCGGAGGTGTGCATTTTGGGGTGCTTTGCTGAAGGTTTATTGCAGAAGGTGGGGTGGATGGCGTGAGCAGGGAGGCTGACTAAACTGATTGGTGTAGAGGTTTTACTGTTAGTGTTTACTAACCAAGGGTCACCTTCTCCTTTGGAGCCGTAGCAGTAATTTTTGGTGCAATGTGCTCTCTTCCAGCCCTGAATCTCGGCACGGCTGAAGCGACTGCTGACACTTCAAAGATGCGCGCAAGCAAAGAAGAAGAACTGGAAGGTGACGTGTTAAGGACGTGGTCCGCCTGGCAGGTAGGTCCTGCACTGTCAGGACATGATGTGTTCGGTGCACGGTTCTGTCTTGCCTAGCTTGGATGGAGAAATCTGGTGTTTTGGTGTGAATACTTGCTCCTGTGCTGGTAAGATCAGGTAGAACTGTGTTAATTGGAGGAGGTACCCTTGTATTGTGAAGTACAATGGAATACATGAAAGAATAAAACAACTATGTGCTTTATAACTATGGGTTAATTACTGATTTCGGTGGCTGCCTATCAGTAGTAATTGTGAGCCACCAGGAAAGGGGAAAGATGGGCGTTCTTTAAGGCTTCAAAGTAGTTAAGATCTTCTCATGATGGCTTTTCTAGCCCGTTGGCTGAAATAAATGATCACATAATGGTTTGCTCTGCTAACCTTTGAGCTGCTCCCTGCTGCACACTTGGTATAGGTCTTGGGCTGTGCTCCCACCAGCCCCTGAGGAAAGGGGCAGTTTTTCTTGCATCTGGATGTTGTGCCTTTGACAAGAGAGTTCAGACGTCCTGTGTGTTTGTACTCTTCTCCTGGCTGGTGCTTGTGTATTTGTGCTAGACCAGTCTGTTTTTCCCACAGCCCTGTGAATCTGTGCAACTTAACAAATGTGCATCTGCCTTGTATTGCAGGTGAGAGGGTCAGGAAAGCGATGCATTTCACCCTTGCCTTCTGTGGGTGGATAATGTGTGGTTGGAAATAACCCTCCATTTTTCCATTATGCCATTCCAGAGCTTTGAAGAAGAAACTGGGTCTCATACCAGAGCAGAGTTAATTTATGTGCAAGAAATGAAGCTCTGTGGTTAAGCCTTAGTGAGCAGACGTTAACCGATGGAGAATTCATTTCCCGTAGTTCATGGTTGTGAGATAGATGACAGTGTCCCTCTGGAAAGGGGACTTTCCACCCCGAGACTGATTTCTGATTTTTTTCTCCACCCCAGTTGTGCCATGCCTGGGGCCTGCTTGCCCTGGACTTCAGTGGTCAGTGACCTGTGAGGAGTGCAGCAAATGGCCTGGTGCTCTTATTGTTACTAGCTTCCCTGACCCACTTCCAGTTCTGCAGGCTAAACCCAGTCTCTTCAGCTCCTGGAAACACACTAACGGAGCCTGCTGTAGCACAGGTGTCTGCGTGCGCTGCTCAGTCTCCTGAGAAGTGTCCTCATTGAAGTTGCCTTGAGAGCTGATGGATCGCATGCTAGGTGGGCCCTCAAATACCTTGCATTGGTAATCTTGCCAGTGCAGGGAATGTGGTTGCTCTCTCACAATTTGTCTTACCATTAGAGATGGAGAATTTGGTGAGAGGAAGCAGGTAAAGCTTTTAACTCTACAACCCAGCTTGTTGGACAGAGTCGGAGCCTCTTGGGAGCAAGAGTAGGGAGAAGGGGATCAAGTCTTACATCCCTCAGTGTTTGCCACGACTATAATAATGCATTTGGATTATTCGTGTGGAAGGTCACGAGGTAAATGGAAAGGATTCCTTTGTTTCATCTGCAGAAATTAATGTCTTTTATTACTCAAAGGTTTGCACACAGAGACAGATCGTGGCATTATAGCAAATTGTGTCATCCCCTCTGCATGCTCGCAGCCGTGCCCTGGCATATGCAGGGTTTCTAGTATCTTCTGAAGGAGCTTTGAGAACCAAACTCTCAGGATCTCTGCGCTTAGGGCTTGGCCCCTTTTTCTCAACTCTTCCTTTCCCCCACCCTTCTCCGATGTCCTCTCCCTCCCAATTCATTTGTTTTTAAAATGATTTTGCTATTGTGTGCATCAATATGCACATAGCCTGTCTTGTTTTTCTCTTGGACTAAAAGTGCAAAGCAAATCTGTTTATGGTTTTGGTGAGCTAATTCTTCCCCACCCTAGATTTTTAAATAGACTCTTTCTCTACCAAGCTTGGAGAGCTTGCAGGATGTATTGAAGTAATGGGAAAAATATGCTGTGTGTTAACCTTCCTTTTTTGTAAAACTTTGTTTACAACACCCTATTCCTAGCAGTACATTTGGGAAGTGTGTATCTGGATGCCGAAGCAAGTAGAAGACGTTGAAATAAGAAAATGGTAATTTAATGCCTTCAGAGAGGAAATGTTTGGAGTTGTCAACTTTCGGCACTTGGCTTGCGCAGCAAAACAAAGCGGGCTGTACTGAGCTGTCCCGTCACTTATTTGGCTCTCCTTCCCTCCTGGGAATTGCTGTGTTCCCTGGAGGGCCCAGGGAAGGCAGGGGGGCCGGGGGACCCCAGCCCCGTGCTGCTGGCTCCTGCACGGCTGTGTTGCCTCGGGTCTGGCAGCAGGAGGTCAGAGCAGTGAAAAATGCTCTTGGCCTGCCAACGGTCTGCTGGATGACGTGTTTGGCACGTCACTGGTGTGTTGGAAATGTTATTTACCTCTTGATTTCATCCTTCCTAAGAATCAATCTTTGAGTGTTTGGGTTAGCAGCTGGCAGGGCTTAGCGGGCTTTGGGGTTTGTGCTGGAGGGTCTGCTGGCTTTTGGGAGGCTGCAACGAGCTCAGGTGGCCACCAGCGGAGCTCCGGGGTGCCGGGATCTGCGTGGCTTGGCCGGCAGCACCTGTCCCCTGTGTCTGGCGTGGGTGTCCCTTCCTGCTGCTCCCCAGCCGGGCTGGGGCCGGGCTGTATTGCTGCTGTGCACCGATGGGCTGCGTGGTGCCGCGGAGCTGGCCGTCACATCCGCGGGCCCACGGTGTGGGCAGAGCTCTGCAGGGCAGATGTTGGCTTGGTTGGGGCCCCTAGGTGCTCCTGCAACATAAATAAGCAGGGGTTGGGTTTCAAAGCAAGGAAATTTTTGGCATTGTTCATGTCACGCCTCTTCAGGGCCGTGTTCAGGGCCCGAGGACCCGGAGGCTGCTGGTTTAGTCTTGTTAGTAACAAGATGACCTGCTGGAGGTGCTCCCGCAGGGCTGTGCTGGGCTGGTTCCTGCAGAGGATGAGGCATTTGTCCTTACCAGACGGCGAGGTGCAGTGGGGACAGGACCTGCGGCATGAAAAGTCCGTGGTGCTGCCACTGTGAGTACAGGGGGTGCTCTGCAGGACGTCTCCAGCCCCGGCTACAGCTCTGAGCCTGCTCCTCACCTGGGTTTGGGGTCAGGCTGTGTGCAGAGGAGCAGGAGGCACAGCAGGGTCTGCTGGTGAGCAGCCTGAAAAGCAGACCCGGCTAGGGCAGGGCCGTCGTGCTCGTACGGCTGTCATCTGCTACTGCCGAGCGGCTGCCTCTGCTCATCCAGTGGAGGAGAGATGGGAGAAAGATATCTTCAGTTCCCACAGTCTTTCACCCTGAGAGAGACACTTCTCATTAGAGCAAGTGTTTGCGTGCAGCAGAACAACGTGAAGAATTCACCACTTGAAGGCTTTGTGGAGCAGGGTTGTTCTTTACCCATTTAATTTTCTGGTGGGTGTTTTATTCTGTAACAATCTCGGTGGCGGCCAAGTTCTCTCTCTTTTATTTAATTTAATTTTATCTTATTTTTTCTGTTGAGCTGACAGACTTTGGTGCCCCTTAGGAAGGTGATGGCTGGGGCTCTGGACAAAGCTCACGGATTGCCAAGCAGGTGGCCGTGTAGCTGCGAGGCTGTTTTGGGAACCGACTGCAGTGGTGTGTGTACCTCTGCTTTCCTCTTCACATCTGCCCACTCAGGATGTGTAACTGTGAAGTTTTCCCAACTAGCAAGTCAGTTTTTTCCTGATGTCCTTGCATCCCTTCCCTTCAGCTCTCCCTTCCTACTCCGCCCAGAAGAGCTGCTCTGTTTCTTATTGACATAGCTGCTCGGAGTTTGTGTACAATTTGAGTTGGACAAATTAAATTGCTTGTACACAGGGAGATTGAGGCCACCGAATGCTTAAACACTGCATAAACTTCTTGGCTAGACCCATGCAGTTTTGACCCCCCCACCGAGCAGCCTGCATTGTAGTGCATGGAAAAGAAAATTCCGCCTTGTGCGGCCCTCTCCAGGCCTGTTGCCTCACGCTTTTACTGTTTGTCATCAGCTGAAAATTACCTGAGCTCTGTAGATACCCAGATGTGGTTTGACTGTCGGTTGTATTAGAAGTGCATCTGCCTGCTGGAAGGTTTTGTCTGTGCTGCTGCTTGAGGTGCTGGAGCTGAGCGGGATTTGGGGCATGGGTAGGGGTGATGCTGCCGCCTGCCCCGTGCTGGCCCCAGCCCCGCATCCCCAAGGCAGCACGATTTTGGCAGTGCCACTGGGATGCCTTGAAGCAGCTCTGCTTAAGCAGGGTACCTGGAGGGTGTGGAAGGCATTACCAAAGGGTTTCCACTTGGGGACTAGGGTCTGCTTAGAGCCTTGGGGCTGAGGGGTGTTGTAGGCTCCACGCAGATTTTCTTTGGGAAGGTGAAGAGTTGTGCCTGTGGCCCATAAAAACCCAGATAAAATGCATTCAGTCTTTGTTTTAGCAACACAGAGACTGACCGCACACCGGGTTCAAGGTGAGGCCTTGTGCAAAGGGAAAGGCTTTTTGGTGACTGGAGCAGCACTAGGGCTGTAACACTGCTTCATCCAGAGACGTGCAGAAGTATTTATGAATGAAGATGCAAACACGAGGTGAAACTTGCCAACCGGTAAGGGCTTACTCATGGGAGGCCACCCTTCAAAACGAAGTGATTAACTGTGAACCAAAACCAGCCTCTTATCTTGATCTGGAGTCTTAGAAGCACTCTGGTGGTGGTGGGGCTGTCTGCAGCACCGAGGGAGTTGTCTGCTTCGGCATGCTGAACACGCCGCAGCTTTGATTTTATTTCCACGCTGCAGCTTTGATTTTATTTCCAAAACAGCAATTTGAGCGTGTTGGGCTGGAGTGGAAATTCACTGTGCCAGTATAATTCAGCATAATCTCTGTATGCAAACTAGGAGGGTTTCTGACGAGAGGTGATCTATTAGAAGGATGATTTCTGATAAATAACTGGATTGGGACTCGCAAGCCCTGGGTTCAATCTCTTGCTTTGCAGTAAGCTTCCTGCGACCTTGGCCGAGCTATTTAAAATTGCTCAGTGCCTCATTTCCCTTTCTGTAACCTGCCGGTAACAGCATTTCCCTTCCAGCCCAGGAGTGCTGTGGCAGTGGGAAGGCAGTCAGAGCCTTTTCCGTGGTCAGCGAATGAAGAGCCCAGAGCAGAAGGCCCAACCATCTTATGGGCCTTTCTTCTGTTCTCATGGGGAAAAGAGAATAGGATGATCCATTTAAACAGCTTTATCTCGCTTTGTGAGAACCTGCAGCTTCCTGCACAGCCACAGACGTGCTACAAAGGTGTGTGCTCCCTGAGCGTTCCCCAGCATCGCTTTTTTTTTTTTCTTTTTTTTCCCATTAGCTTTAAATCAACGGCCGGTTTTGGTAGAGCAGGTTTCTGGTGCTCCTCTGACCTCTGCGTGAAGTTTTCCTTTAAAGTATTCTTCTGCTTTTGCTCCTGCACTGCCTTTCTGCTTTAGGCCCTGGTGGATGCTAGGGAGAGGTGATGGCTTTGAGGACAGAGATGCTGGCACCTGGAGCTGCTCCCCGCTGGAGCCCACGGGACTTACCTCGGCCAGACCCTTTTTCCTCTCCATGCCTGTTTCCTCTTTTCTAGAGTGGGGTTAGCAGTGCTGGCCTTCCCTGTTACCGCTTCCCAAATGGCAAGAGCGTTAGGTTTCCCAACATCCCTGAAAAGTGGGAGGGCAGGGGAGGCAGGGGCTTGCTCTGGAGTCCCTCGGTGTTACAATCCAAATCGCTCCTTCTGGTTCTGCAGCCGGGCACGATGGCTTGTGCCCGCCGTTGAGGAGCCCACCAACGCAACCTAGCAGCAGGCTGTTAGGAATGTAAGTTGGGGCCAGCTCTTTCATCTTCGGTGTATTTATCCTGCGAAGATGTTATCGTCTGTGAAAGAGGCATGGCCCAATAGCTGGGAAAACCCATCCCTTTTGGAGAGAAGCTTGGCTTTCATCTCAGCCCTGCCTGGTCAGTGGAGGGGCACTGTGTACTCTGTGCTTCTGCGTGTCTGTGGCAGCCCTTCCCAAAACCCCAAACCCTTTCCTCTCCAGGGTATCTTTGCCTGAACTATTAAATAGTGCATCGCTGTTGGTGTCTGCTCGGTGCTGTGAGGCTGGGCAGGTCCGGGGCAGGGCAGCAGCTTGGGACTGCTTCCTCCGGGGTCTGTAACCCTCAGGTTAGGGCTTTGGGGAAAGTTGGAAGCTGTTACCTAGGTGGCATGGAGATTTTGGGTAGGTCTTCCCGTAGGTTCTGCCTGCAGCCGGGAGGAGAATCGAATCCCCAGTATAGGGAGTGCACTGTATGCAAGCACTTCTGCAGTCTAACCTTCTTGGGTTTTATGATCCTCACCCTGGGACACATACGTGTAAGGCTGTAGACTTCACTATATTGTGGGTCTTTTATTGGTTCACACAACTTTGTGTGCTGGGGAGGTTGAGCTTCAAATTGGCATGCACGTGTTTAGAAGTAAGATCCCACAGATGTGCCTTGTGAGAGCCTTCAGAGCCCTCTTTTAGGGTGCCCTACAAGGAGGGGCTGTGGGGAGAGGCTAGGCAAGTGTCCCTTGGGGAAAATCTGATGTGCCATGGCAAGAACTGACGGCAGAGGAGGGGAGCGATGAGGAGGTTAGCTGCAATTTCCTAATGTTGATGGATTCCTGGGGTACTCGTCCAGCACACCCGCATGCTCTGGGGGACACAGGCGTTGTGTTCCTCACTGTAACTTGAATATGAGCAAGGCTTGGCTGGGGGGCAGCTGGGGTCCCGTGGGACCATTGCTGAAGAACGTGTGTAATCGAGGAGGTGTGTAATCTTCACGAGCAGCTTTTCACTCACCAGCACTTGCCAGGTGTGATGAGGCTCGAGCCCAATTTAGAAGGGGGGAGAGGATGAAGGGTACAGATGGGAGCCGCTGGCCCTGAATTCTGAGGGCTGCCCCTAGTGATGGCGAAGTCCTTTGGGTGTGAAAGGAGATGGTCTGGAAGGGACTGAGGCTGTGACTATAGCTCTTTAGTGTTTGGGACGGTGTTGCAAACCGTTTTTCCACCTGTCACTGGAAGGTATGTACAGTTTTATGGCATTAATCCAGGGTGAGTTCGTTTAATGAACCTCTCGATTGTTTTGCCTAACGCTGGCCACTCGAGTAAGCAGCTTGATACAAAGGTTTGCGTGACTGATCTTAAGGACATTGCCCTTGCAGGGTTTGACTGTGAAGCTGCCTTGTGTGCTTCTGAGCTGACTGGAGACGCGTCCTGCACACCGTTAACGTTTCTTCCTCTTGTTCCCCTGATATTGCAGACGTCCATTCACTTAATCTCTTCCCAGCAGGTGATTATGGGCTTGTATATGGGAGGAATTCCTGCTGCCCTGAGCTTTATCCAGCTTGACACGCTGTCGTTTTGCTGCAATATCATTGAGGTGCTTCCAAGTCTGCTTCTCTCCCAGCCCAAGGAAGAAAACAATTGCCTGGAGAAACAGCGTTGGGTTGTTGTTTGCCTCCTTTGTCCACAGTGTCTGGATTTTTATTTTTTTTTTCACAATTGGCAGTAGCTAAATAACTTCAACTTATGGGCTTTCAAACTCTAAGCGGAATTAAAATGAAGTAACATTGAACAGCTTCGGGACAGTAACTGAGAAAGTGACCTATTCTTGTGAAACTTAAGTGCCGCAGTGTGTTTTTTCACGGTGTATTTTGTGCATCTGTTTTCCTGTTGATCTGCACGACAGCCGGGGTGCCTTCAGCTGCCCCGTGGATCTGGGGGAGCGGGGAGCTGCGGCTGCAGCTGCTTGGGATTGGGGTGCCCAGGCTGCCCTGGCCAGGCTGCAGCCCCGTGGCCTCCAGCACCTGCACTCTTCTAGATGGACGCCTCTACAAAATGTCCCAGCCCTGGGAGCCAGGACTTCGGGATGAAAATCTGTCGGGCAGTTCCTGGGTACGGTCTCAGCAAATGCTCGTCCTGCCCCAAGCACTGAGAAGCGACGGGTTGCACGCTGCAGCAGGCAGAGCTGTGCTGGGGTTTGGACGGATCCTGTAAATTCACCTTGTCTAGAAGCGTGCCTCCATCTCCCAGAGCGTGGCTCTGATTTGAACTGCTGACCTAGAAACGAACGGCTCCGTCATGCTGTTACCAAGCCCCTGAGCCAGCCCGATTCCTTTATTTGCAGACAGCCTGCTGACACAGCGCAACCGTTATTCTGGCGTTGTGGTCCCCTGTGCTGACTCCTCCCACAGTTTGGTCTCTCGTGCTATTTTCCGAGTTATGTTGAACAGAGTTAATAATTTATGCTATGCCATTCATCCTAATGATGGTGGGGAATGTTTTAGACTGCTGCAATGAGACTGCCCTCCATTTCTCTCCGAAGAAGAAGCGAGCCTTTTGGAAAAAAAAAAAAAAGTCTTTTTTGCTATTCCCTCTTTCTCTGCGGGAATAGCATAGGCTGTGATGCTTTGGGTGCTATAGATTGGGATTTTGCAATGAGAACTTCTCCACTTTCACTTGAGAGGCTGGGAAGTTCTAGACCCCTGAAAGAGCTTTTCTCCAAGCTAGCTAAATCAGTTCTAATGAAATGAGAGCTTTCAGATAGGCAAAGTGATTTTTTAATTGACTCTCATTTCACTTAATTCCCTGGTTATTCCCTTATTCCCCTCGAAGGATGTTGGTTCTGTCCTGCATCCCATCTACTCCAGCTTGCACAGTTGTTTGCAAAGGGTGGGATGGTTTCAAGAGGACAAAATGCAGCAATCAGCTCTCATCTAAGCAGCATCGTGATAGAAAACAGGCACAAGCCCTTTCTCTTTTTTCTCCCATCACTCCCCCTTGTCACCTGTCTGCATGTCTGATTTGGGCAAATAAACCAGCTATTAGTAAGCTCTATTTGCTGTTGTCACTGGGAGGGGTAAAAAGTCCTGGAACCTGCCTGCCTTTATGTTTTTTTTTTTTTTTTTCTTTGTTCTCTCTTCTCTGGGCAATTCGTCTGGATTTTTGAAAGAAGTATTACTTAATGGTCTCGGTAAATTACACAAGTGGCCAAAAAGCCGTTCTGAATCCATGCAGCAGGAGTTTATAGGAAACAGGCTTGGTACTGATAGGAAGCCTTGCCTGCCTGGTTAAAAATTGATGGACACTCTTTACTCTGAGTGTCGGGATGGACCAGCTGTCCTCCAGCGGTCCCTCCCAATCCTGGTTGTTGTGTGTTTCTGTGACATCCACAGAGGCCCCAAAATAGGAGCTCAGGAGATGAGCCGGCAATGCCGCTCAGCAGCTGCCTTAATTCTGCAAGTGGGGCTGCACAGAAAAAGCATCACACTTTCGAGGTGAGCCAGTACCTGTGGGGCCAAAACCAAGATTTCTGCTGCTCTTGGCACTCCTGCGGGCTGATAGCATGGGAACGAGACCCAAATCCCACACGTAGTGGGGCCTGTGGGGTTGGCATGTCGCTGTTAAAACCCACAGCTGCCTGACTGTCTGCTGCTACAGGCGATAGCAAGAGGTACATGCCTCTCTGTGTCCGCGTGAACAGAGAAAATAGTGAGTACTTAGAAAATACAGCTGTTGGAGATGTACTAATAACTTCACACTCGGTTGCACACACGGAAAGTGGGGCTTTCCTGATTGTGATCTGTATGTGTGTAATTTCAAAACCTATGGCAGAGACCTGAAGACAGGTTCTGTATGGCTTGGCAGTAATTGGGCAGTATTTGCATAATGATAGTAATTTCCTTGTTCTCATTTCCTAAATTTGGTTTGCAAGACCATGCTGAAATGTGACTTAGAGCTGTAAGTATTTCTCTCTGTTGGCGGTTGGAAACGAAGTGTTAGCTGTGACTACTTACAGAAATAAGTGTTCAGTGTTAGACTAAATTGAATAATATGGTGGTGTTCATATCTTAATCTTCCAAATAGTGCTCTTAAACTCGCTACAGTGATGTCTGAAAAGCTTAAAAATAATAAACTCTATTGTATAGAGCTTTGAATACAGAGTGGAGGCTTAGTGATTGCTGGCAGTTTGTGGGTATAGTCGCTAATGCATGGCAAGGAAGCAATTCTTCCAGCACGCCTGAATTTCTTAACCGAGTTTCCTCATATTAAGGCCTTGTGATCAACAAATTAATTAGTACATCAATATTTTGAATAAAGGCTCGCAGGAAACCTCAGTCCCCGAACCAAGCCCCTTTACGTAGGCCGTCATACCACCTTAAAACACCTCTCGTTTTCCCCGCGTGGCTGCCAAAAGCTGCTTGCATCCAGCAGCTATTTGGTAGCATACGTGAAGTGGGCTGGTGAGCTCATGTTCCACCCAGCGAGAGGCACCACCAGCTGACTTTCGGCAACGAGCTGAAGTCCTGAACGAGCCTCGGCATCTGATTTTTAGCCCATGTTCCCTGCAATAAGGTAACGAACCAACTCCTAACCTTCCGCCGTGAGAATAGTCAAACTCCTGGCGATTTATTTATTTTAATGGTATCAGGAATTCAAAAATTGGGGGCTCTGGGGAATCAAGAGTCTAAGGGAGAGCTTGGAAAAGAGGGTTCTGGCTTTGCTGATTCTTCTCGGAAGATGTCTGTGTTGCTCTGCATAATTCCCCTGCATCCTTGTGAATGGATTTTTAAATAAGGAGTTGCAGAGGGCAGCTTCGGAAATGGCCGGTGAGACCAGCAGGCATGGTTTAAAAATCCAGCAGAAAAAAAACAGAAGGGGGAGGGGAGGAGGACGTGATTTGTTTATCACAACTGTACTTGAAACTAATTTTAAATGTCTGTCTTCAGAGAGTAAGGAAATTCCTTCAGCTTCCAGCAGTAAATAACTGGGATGCTTTTAGCTCACAGCTGACCTACAGAGGATGGTGAGCTTTCAACGCAAAAAATAATTGCCTCTCCATGGATAATCCATTCCAAGTCTCGTTAAACAGCCGGAGGAAGTGAAGAATCCTGACAAGCACGGTTCATATCACAACTAACCCTTGAACTTTGTTCTGTTTCTCTGCCTGCTGCCCAGAGTGGCTTGACAAATGGTTTTGAACAAATCTAGTTTTCAAACCAAAGAGCAGGTGACAGGGATTGCTTTTGGCTGGCAGGTGCTCAGTTGAGATTCTGGTATCTCCAGCCCATGGAAATCTAGAATGAAATCCCCAATCCATTTTTCTCTTGGTGTCAATCCTAAAAGAGGTAGTGATTGTTTTAAAGAAGGGGAGAAGAAAGGCTGTCTCATGTGAGCAATCTGGGGTCAGTGAATGAGGGTTTGGTGGTTGGGCTATATATTTCTCCATAACCACTCTTCTTGGTGGTGAAGTACCTGATGCTTGCTGTGTTGCAGACTTCTGAAGCTCAGCTTCCCATCAAGCATCTCAGCAAAGGCTTTGGCCATTTGGAAGCTGAGCCCTCTGAATGATCTGGCCCGCTGTGTGCCAGCAGAAACTGTTGGGAAGTGGGGACTTCTGGAAGTCTTGTCACTTATGTAGGTACTAAAAAGGAGCCGGGCTCTTTTGGAAAACTGTGTTCCAGCTGAAGGAGCTGAAAACTTGCCAGTCTGGCCATATGCTTCTGAAGTTCTTGTGGTTCAATGCTTTGGGCCAGGATGTTGGCTATTTAAGGCAATGGAAGAAAACCCTGTGCCCCTCTTGCACAGTAGGTATGTGAACTCAAAGCATTAGGACAATGGTGACTCTAGAATTAGATGGTGTCCCTAATTTCCCTCTTCAGTTTTAAGTGGATGCAGCATTCTTCACTTACAATCTCAACTGTTGTGTTGCATTGTTGTATGGGGTTGAACATCTGCCCCTTCCAGCCACAAAAGTGGCTGTGTTCCAGTGGCGGGTGGTGTCTTTCTATTCAGGGATCCTCTGAGGCCTGGAAAAGCTTAAGCATTAGGCATGACATACTGTCAGCTGCTGCAGAGCCCCTTGGCTCTCCTCCTTTCAACATCCACAGGACCAGAGTAGGCGATTGTGGCTCACCTGTGCCCCACACCTGGCACAGACTCTGGCACTGCCGAAGGGGGAGCGGGGCTGCAGCAGAAGCCTGGTCGTCCATCACAGAAAGTATTTGTGGTCCCAGCTCCCACAGGAGGAGAGGGAAGCTCTGTTGTCAGCTCCTCTTAGCGAGGTCTTGATGCAGAAGGAAACATAACCCAGAAGTTGGAGTTTGAAGACTTACCAAAGCAGAAAAATTGGCTTTGTCACCCTCCGGTGATATCCTTTTAGGTAGCTGTGCCCTGTGGGGCTGCAATTCTACCACTTACCCTTTCGTTGCTTGCAAACAAAATGAAAACGTGGCTTGGAGTCCAGGGAGGGCAGTGCTGCTGGGAGCCTGGGGCCTGATCCTTTGCTGCTTGTGCAGCAGCCCTGGGCTCACCTGTCCTGCTGGGTGGCAGGGAAGGGCGACGGGGAACAGCGGCGGCGTGGGCCGGGCCTCTGCCAAGATGGTGGGCCTCCACCAGACAGGCCTCTGCCGGGATGGCGGGCCTCTGCCAAGATGGTGGGCCTCCATTAGACAGGCCTTCACTGGGATGGCGGGCCTTTGCCAAGATGGTGGGCCTCCACCAGACAGGCCTCCACCGCGGTGCTTTGCCCCGCATTAGGAATGGTTGGGGTGCTCAAGCAGAGCAGGGAATGAGCTGCCAGTCCCCCGTGCGTTTCTCAGCGTAGTATGTTCTTCCCCCAGCATTGTGCTGATGATTGACTGGTGTTTTCTCGGCAAAAGCCTCCTGAATATTCATTTGGCTGATGGGAGATGAGAGTATGGTAGCGCCTTGAAATCAGCTTGGGGAGGGGAAGCAAGCAAAACTGCCTTTTTCTCGCTACTGTTGCTACTCGAACTGTGTCAAATACATACTTCACACGGATAAATGATTGCAGAGACCTGAGCCTACCCTTGTAAAGCAGAAATTACAGTGCTGGCATACTTGCCATCCTCATTCAAAAGCCCATTCCTCATTATAATGACTTTATACATATTATTTCAGCTCAAAATGCCATTTCTCTTCTCCCCACCCATTTCCTTTACTGGCTGTGACATACAGGAACTACACCCATGGCTTGACTAGCCTCTCCTGACCTTTTGTAACTTGGCTCCAAACTCATTTTTTTGGGTCTTTTGCAAAACACTGTCAGAAGGGAAAAATCCTTTGTTAAAACACAGCCAACTCCTGCCTCAACGTGGAACAGTTTGTTCTGCTGAAAGAATGAGCCAGTTCAGTGAGCAGAAAAACATTGCCATAAACCAGCGTATTCAATAAGCTGCAAAAGCGATCGGCTGCACTCTGCGTCTGAAAGGACAACTCTGAAGCGGGATCTGTGGGGGGAGAAAAATCCACGATCCCGACCTGCCAGCCCTGTTTCCTTGCTTTCAGCTGAAGCGTTTTGCAGCTGTCTTTTTGGTTATAGCAACTGTAAGTGGGGAAATGGGAGCTGATGGCGAGCCAGAACACAACGCAGCTCACAGAGCTAGCATATTGCAAAAGGGCATGGGGAATGAAGTAATCCAAAAATGCTCAGCTGGGAAGGGGATGCGGTGCTGTAATAGTCCTCAGTCGGTGCTGCAGATGATCAGCTCCAGCACCCCACATTTGGTGTCTGGTGCTATTTAGTAGCTCAGTTTAGTCCTTCCCACTCATGTCCCACATCTCATTTTAAAATCTGGACCTTGGAATCCTTTACCGTACACTCAATTTCCCTGGAATCGCTGCCCTTATGTGGCTGCTCAGTAACTGGTGATCAGCCTGTCTTCAGCAAGCCTTTCTTCATTGCACAAGAGCCTTGGATGCTTGGTGAGAAAACTGTGTGACCCTCTAGCAGGCTTTTGTTTTTGTGGTCCTGCAGTGGGATCATTTCAGTCACGAAATAAAAGCTGATGCTGGTTTTCTTGTAGCAGTAAATGTTGTGATAATGCCTAGAGCTGTGGTTCCTGAGCTCGGGGTGGTGGCCCCTAAGTAGGGTCACCCATCTGGAAGTGGATGTGCAAACCTGGAAGTGGGGTTGTGAGCAGAAGTGCTTGGGAAATGCGGTTTAGAGGCTTCCCACAAAATGACTTGCCCTGGTGCTGGGCAGTCTGCAGCTGTGCTGAGAGCACAGCGGGCTTGTGTGCTTCGTCTGCTCTCTTGCTGTAGGGGGCTCAGGCCTGTGAACGCTTCTTCAGTTTCTCCTAGCATCTCCTGCTGATTTAGAAGACTCAAGTATTTTTGCCAGAACCATAACAGTGACCAAGCTCTAACTCTGGTTCTTGTTTTGCTTTGGGAACCATGAGTCTTCACTCCAAGATCCCCCAATTTTTGGCTTGGAGCTCATTGACAGCTTCCAATAATAAAAATACAGAAAGGTATATTTTAGTTCTTAATCTGTCCGTTTTCACATGGATTCCAAAGAGCTAACTCTACCAAAGCTGATCTTGCTCTGTCTAAATGGTGATACTTGACAATAATCTCTACACGTGCAACTCTGAACACGATGTGGCAGAATATTACCCTTCTGACCATGTGTGGCCATTTTAGATGTCAGTGATCAAGCAGCAATCACAAAGAGATCCCTCTCACAATTAAAGCAAAAGCAGACCTCCTAGAGAAAGCACGAGGGACTGAAATCAGAGCCCCTGTGCACTTGCAAACATGACTGGCCCTGCCTAGGCACAAGCCAATCTGCTGGTATTCACCAGCCGAGTGCGAGGTGATGGGGGACGCAGATGCCGATGAGCTGAGGGACTTCTTGAAGCCCTGTTAATGCTGTGTGGTGTCCTCTGCTGGTAGCGTTCACCTCAGAGCTGGTTGTGTGGATAGACGATTGTCTGTCTGCCAGATCGTTTCCTCTGGGGCAATGCCAGGAATGTTTTGCAACATGGACAAAATGTGAGGATCGAAGCTATGCGTGGAGGTGGGTCCCCGGGACGCTGGGAGTGTAAACCCTGCTGAGGTAGTGTGACTCGGAGCAAATCTGTAATGAAGCCTGCATGCTAAAAGAGATTTTTGTTTGAAGATGTCAAGGGTGTGATTGCATAACGTTTATTTGGTCCTTGGTCAAATGGATGGGAGCAGAGGAAAAAGAGTGAGTGAATTAGTGGTGGTAACGTTCACACAGAAGCACGCAAAGCTCGGAGGGATGATCATTGGTTTTGTTTTGATGTGTGGTGTATTTTTTATTCCTGACGTTCTATTGAAATATAGCACACAGGCTTGTCTCTAAGGGGGGCACATTGCCAATAGTCTAAAGGTTATATTATCCTAGTGACCTATTTTTATACTCTAATCGCGTTCCGTTTCAGCCACCCCTCTCTAGCCTTCCATCTCGCTCGGGTTTGTGCTCATCTGAAAAAAGCTGAGATAATTACCATTACTCCCTGAGTGCTAATGGAGAAAAGCAGCCTCTACCCAGGTAACGAAGACAAAGGCAAGTTGCTGCTGTTCTGAAAGTACGAGACCAATCCGAAAAGGTAGCTCACAAATCGGTGATGACTTGAAACAGGTCAGTGCAAAATGCGGCAGGGTAGAGGAGAGGTCTTCTCTTACAGGCGTGCTTTAAATGGAGAGGTGCAGCAGCTTGTAGAAGGACGAAATTTTAATGAATAGCTCTGTTTAACTACCCTAAATGAAAATGACGCTTTTCTACTTCAGGCCTGCCAAGTAATGGAGAATGACTGCGATTGTTCAGCCAGCCAGCTTCCATTGCCTGTAAACTGTGCATGCCTTTGCAAAGCCAGGCGTAAGCTACAAAGCACCCCGAACAGTCGGCATAAAGAGAAATTGTTCCTTAGCACAAATGTTGACTATGCGATGCTGCTGGGAGCTTGAAACTGCTGAAATCGGTGCGTGTGTTTGTACATTTGCGTGGCACCGAATAATAAGATATGAAGAGGCTTTGCTTGTCTCGGGCTGCTGCTGTTTTACTGCTCGTGGCTCTTCCTGTTGTTGCCGAGCGCACCTGACACTGGAGTGCCTGCAGCGCAGCAGCGATCTGTGCCCAAGGGGAGAGTCTCATTAAGTGTTCCCTCACGGGATCTGGCAGTCCTTTGTAGGGTTAAACCCCTGCAGAATGAGGTGCGTGGTGGTCTCGGTGTGGGCTCTGGGTGGCAGAGAAGTGGTGGGCTGACTGCCCCCAGGCAGGTGGTACCTATAGGCGCGCACCCTAGGCGAAGGCACGGTGTGGAGATGCGCGCTGCTCACCTGGGTGATGCTCTGGTGCTGGTGCTTTTAGGCTGCTGGAGAAGATCTATGCCATGAGCACCCTTCCAGCTGCAGGCCTTGCAGTCCCAGGGATGCACAGCCACAGACCGGGACCGGGGGAGCTCCGCGGGCTCCGTGCTGCCTCGCAACCTGCCCAATCCTGCCTTTTCTTCTCTGATACAGAGCCACACTGGCACAGCTAAAAGGGACATCCCGTCCACGCCCAGGAGGTGAGGTGTGCTCTGGAGAGGTGGGCTCTTCTCTCTGCGTCTGTCCGTGCTGAACGCAGGAGTACTTAGAGAGGTCTTTGCCAGTCATTGCCACGTGTCCATCCACGTAGCATGTCCCCGGGACGGATGAACGGGGTTTCTCTGGGTTGTGCTGCTGCCGCACGCCCTCACCCCATGCTTTGTTGTGCTCTTGTTGTACTCAAAGCCCATGGCTCCAGGGCTGTGGAGAGGAAGCCCTGGTTAGAGCTGTCGTGGGACAGACCTTCACCTCTTCTCCTCTCAGCTGGGAACTACAGGAGGCTCCAGCCTTCCCCTCTCCCGCCAGCCCAAGCAGGGCATGTTTTGGCAATAAGCTGGATAATTAATATAGCTGATGAACTCCTACATAATTTCTCATGAAGGGACTCGAAATGCAAAACAAATGTTAATGACTAACCCAAGAAAAAGAGTCCCAGGACTGCCGTGGCCAGTGGCAGCAGAGGGACTGTGCCCTCCGTGCTGCACAGACCTGGTGTTCCCTTGCCCTCCCGAGCGCCCAGGTAAATGCACCCAGTCCCAGCTCTGGCACCCGGTGCTGTGCTGTGCTGTGGGGTCCCCGCTCCGAAATGCGCCGGGATCTCCCTCTGGGATGCTGGGTGGTGGGAGGGGGAAGGCAGCTCACCCCCCGGCGTCTGGTCGCTGCTGACAGCACCGGCTCTGGGTTGCTGACCTCCAAATTTTTCTACCTGCCGTCCTCTGCTTGCTGATTGCTGGTGGAAAGGTGAGGAGTCCACAGGTGACTTCCCAAGGGAAGGATTGCGTCTTCCGGGCCTAGCTGCAGGTAGGGCATAAAGGGAAGAGAAGAAAACACTCAAATGGCAACTTTTTTTCCTTCTTTAATTTTTTTTTCCATGTTATGATATCAACCAGGGCCTGCAGAGTTTGAGCTGAAAAACAAGCCGCTTTTATTTGAAGTGCCAATATTGTGCTTGGCTCCCTATGAGACAGAAACATCAACTTTGTCCCTGACCTGGGGAGTGTGTCTGCCTGCCTAGCAGGCACAGAAAGCGTTGAGAAAACTGTTATTTTACTTCTATTTTGGTGTTGATCTTTTTTTTTCCCCCTTTAACCGAGCACTTTATGCTTCGGCAGAGCTGCGTCCAGCACCGGAGTCCCCACGGCAGGATTTTGTCATCCAGGACGTCGGTGGGGAGCACGTCCCTGCTGGGAGCATCGCTGGCGTTTGCTGGGCTGGGGGCAGAGCTGCTGTCCCCGTATGGGATGGGGGGACCACAGCTGCTGCGGGGCCGTGCGCTGGATGTCTTTTGATGCCACGTGGTGGGTTTCCTTGTTGTTGTTTCTAGGCGAGGTTTGCAAAAGGTCACAAAATTAATCTTCTAACTGGGGACCTTGGCGCTGCGCAGAACGAATGTTTTGCATTAACAACCTAACTCATTAATTCACTGAAACATTTAAAACCAAACCAGTTGTATCCAGCCAAGCTGGAAAAAGCTGAAAGTTCATACTCAGCAGTGCCGATTTCGAAACCTCCCTTTGTTAATCTCTGCAGAAGTAAATTTTCTGAAGTTGTTAAGCTCACTTTGACCAGTCTCTCGGCATTGTTTTCCTCGGCAGACCCAGAGCGGCTCTGGGGCGAGCTGGTGGCGTGTACCTGGGCCTGCCGTTGGGACAGGAGCTGGCTGGGATGCCTTATGGGGGAACGCTTCGAGCAGCGTTTGGGGTTCAGGGCTGGTCAGAAATGCTGTGCCGTGTTCACAGACAGCAATCCTGAGTTTAACATTTTCCGTCTTCCTCCTCTGTTCCTTCTTTCCCAGTCGCTAGGGGTGTTTATATCACCGCCCAGCACGTCTTGTGGAACCACAAGCCAACCTGAGCCACTTGTCTGGCTTTGTGCCTGCCTGGTGCAAAGGTGCCAGGGGTCCCCCACGTCGCAGGACCACGTGCGTGGGTCCCACCTCAGAGGTTGCATCTGCCCCCAGTCCCCTCCCGATGCTTCATTGAGAAGGCGGCCGTGCCTGCAGCCCATTCGTTAGTTCCCTACGAGCATCTCGGGTGCCAAATCCATTGGACTCTGCCTGAAGTCATTTTTCCTTCGAATTTCCAGCAGCAGGTTTAGGTATGCAGGTCATTTGAGTGGTGGCTGCTGTTCGCTATGCTACCCCTCCATTAAATTAGCAGGTGTCGATTAAATAGGGACCATCAGTTGAGGCACGATCCCTTTTTCTTCCTGTCAGCAGGGTGGCTGTTCCACGCAGCTCATCTTTCTTCCAGTTAATCATAAAGTAATACGTAGTAAATCGAGTCCTTCACACGTGGCTGTGCAAATTGGTCGGAGGCATTCGCAGTGGTGGTATACTGAGTCCCGCTGTAAGGCTGGTTGTTAATTGAGTAATTTTTCTGCCATTAATTTAACCTATCCGTTAAACATCTTTGCTTGTTTCAATGACAGAGATCAGTGAATTGTATGTTCTGTTATATATTAGTGGTGTATTAAAGCATTAGTACATTCCAGAAGGTGAGCAGTGAATAAAACCTGCTCTTAGCATGTGGTTATGCAACTGTTCCGTGGAAATGAAACGGACAAACAGTACACTTGATTAATTTTTTTCCTAGTAAATTGGCACTGTGATTCACTTCCAGCTAAATTTGCAATCTGTGTTCTCAGGTGGCATTAATATTGGAACCCCAGCAGGAGAGCTGTGTTGGCTGGTGCTGCTTTGATTGCATTTTTAACAGAACTTGTTGGAGAGAGCACTGAGCTTGATGCAAATGCGCGGGTAAATGAAACGCGGAGCTTTTAGGTTCTCTGTAGGTGGGTCAGACCGTTCACATTTACCCCAAATAATTCTGACTGCATGCTCTGAAGAGGCACTCCGCTAAAAGGGCACAATGGGGGGCTTTGTGCATCTCGATTGCTCTGTATCAAATTCTCCCCGTCGACAGATAAAAACAGTCTTTTTGTGGTGAATCTATAACCACAACATAAGATCCATCTGAGACGTGAGCTGTCTCCAGTAACAGCGATGCTGGAACTGGATCTCCACTGGCCGTTTGCTGGAAACCAAAGACTTCGCAAAGTGCCCAGCAGCTTCTCCCTGGCCTGCGTGAGAGCTGCAGGATGAGATTAAACCAGCATCGGTGCAAACCTGGTGCAGTAAAGGAGGGGAAGGCAGCTCTGCAGATCTCTGTGCAGCAACAGAATTCACTTTTACTGCTGCCTCCGTGACACCAAACTCCTTTCAGCCTTTAAAGCTATATTTTGTAGCCTTCAGGCCATTCTCATTGTTTTTTTCCTAATTGACTCGACTTGGAAAGGTCATCATACCCTGCTAGATTGTGTAATATTTAACTTAGCATCAAAAATGAGGATCCTGGGATTGGTGTCAAATTGATGCTGTTCCCTGCTGAATAGCAAAGCCCATTCATAGTCATCCAAGTATTCTGCTTGCTAATGCTCATGAATAACTTTCTGGCCCTCTGCAGAGGGAAAGACTAACCACGAGAAGGTGGGATAAGAGCAGCATAAAGCAGGTATTGAGCGCATGAAATTCGCACCGTCTAAATCCAGGTCACAGCTTTAATGCTTTTTTATTTATAGATTTTTTCGAGTTATAATTTCTAGCTTTTCATGAAGCTTTAGCATAGCAAACAGTCTTTTCTGACGCCAAGTTCAGTGATGACTAACGCTATTTACAGGGCTGTTTTGTAATCTCAGATCAGCCCACATTAACGGGAAGTTACGTTTTCCCATCAGTCTTTTAAATTGTGCCGGAGAGTTGCTGAGCCCAGAATTGCCCAGCCGGGCTCTCCTATTTGCAAGCTGACATAATTTTTTCCAGAACAGCATTTTAAAAAATTTCAAATGAAGTTACAGAGGTCAGATCATACTTCCTCAGTCTGATTTTTGTTTTAGGATCTTTCATTCCTCTGGTCTAAAAGCTACCAACAAAAATAAGGCAGAGTCGCTCTTGCATAAGCACCACAAAGTCATTTTCCTGGTCTTCATTTCTCTGTGCATGGGGTCAGCTCGGCATACCTGACATGAGAGCTCCGGGTGCACAGCTGCTTTAACTGGTAGGAGTTGGCTCTGGGGTCATCTGGTAGGATGGTAAGTTGTTTTTTTATAGTTTAAGTTTTTACGAGTGTTTTTATAAAGCTCCCTCTCTGTTATTGTAAATCCCAGGAAAATCTGGCACGGAGTCTTTGTAACACGAATCAGTGCATCCATGTGCCTCCGAGTGACCTCGCAATCTGGAAAAATACAGTTTTATCCGAGCGTTTAGAAGAAGGAAAAAAAAAAAAAAAGCAGAGTTGCTGTAAGAAAGGTTGGTGAGGGGGTTAAGGCAGCGACGCTGCTCGGTCAGACGTGCCTTCCCTGTCGTCAGGACCCGTCTTGGCAAGTGCCTCCTGGTGCCAGCGACAGCAGCCAGCTTCACTGCCCTCGGGTCGTGAGCTCAGGCATGGAGCATCCGCTGTGCAGATTGCACAACCGCAGCAGGCCAGCGGCACGGCGGTGGCTAAAGCTCTTTTGGGGGCCTTACCTTCTCTTGCAGTTCCAGCCAAAGACCCAGCAGATGCTGTTAAAACAATAAGAAAATGTGCGTGGCGTGGGGAGGGAATCTCAGAAATGATTTGCTGGCTTCCTGAGCGAGGATGGCTAAAATACGTGGCTCCAGCTGCAGCCTCGCTGCTGTCTGCAGCGCAGCTCCAGGACTTTCTGCACGCAGAAGCCTTTGGCACAGGCATGGTGCTTCGAGCTGGCAAGCAGCTTTCCGACAGGATGGTTGGAAAGTGCCGATTTTGAAGAAATCGCAATGTTCTGTGGGAGCATGTTGATTTTCATCCGGTTTTTCTGATGGGAAGCAGGCAGGGGCTGGGAGCCCGGCGGGCACCCGGGCGTGCAGGGAGCCGGGGCAGCGCTCTCCCCGCAGCAGCACCGGTGCTGGGGCTGGCAGGGCATGGCGAGGGGACGTCCCAGCCCGTGTCCTCCTCAAAGGAGAGTTTGGTACAGGCTGTAAAATAGGCATTGCACGGTTGCACTGCGTAGCTGGGAAAATCGCTCTTGGTTTTGCTGCTCACTGCGTGGGAGCGTATGAAGCCGAGCAGCGGATGGGAGCTGTGCACGCACGGCACTGCGAATACCTGGCATTCTTTCGCAAGTAAGAGATTTGGGGGGAAAAATAGCCCTGAGATCTGCCTTGTGACGTCCAGTGCTGGTGTGGGTGGAACTGGCTGCTTCGTGGGTTTGGGGGTAAAAGGATCGAGCTGGAGGAGGGGAAGGGAGCTGGGGCTGTGAGCTGGAAGGGGAGAGCGGGCTCCAGGGAGCAGCTGGGGGAGAAGGAGTCGTGTGGTCAGCTTCTCCCCGCTGCCACGTCACAGCTGGCTTCTGGCTTTGTGTGTTTGCTTTCTAAACAGGTAATTCACAGACTGCGTGTATGAAAGTGTGGTAAATCCAAGGTCAAGTTGAATTTTTCCAGCAAAAGACACTGAGAATGATTTGTTGAGTGAAACAGTTAAATAGCAGGATAGCTGTGCTTTGTCTCATGCCAAGGGAACTAACCCCTCCTCCCTCTCCTTGTCCTCAGGTTCAGTGGTAAATATGAACATTTGTCAACATTTGACAACAACTCCTTGGGACATCATGAATTTGCTGGAATCTAGACCACAGAGCACTTGCAATAGCGCTTTTTAAATTTTAATTTAATTTAAATTAAAGAAAAAATAATCTCATCGGGATTAATCGTAGTGATGGCTAGCAAGAGAAAATCCACGACTCCCTGCATGATACCAGTAAAAACTCTGGTGCTTCAGGAGACTGAGCTGGAGGCTGCAGAAGACGATCGTGAAGGAACACAACAAGATGCTCCCGCAGAAGGGCCGGCAGCCAGTGATGCTGGTGCCAGCAACAGTGGAGCCTTGTCTAACGGGCACCGCAGCATTGCTGAGGGCGATACTTTTGTCTGCAAGTATTGTGACTTCGGATCTCAAGACGTTCACCATTTCTTTGCGCACCTGGACTCTGAGCACTTGGACTTCAGCAAAGACCCCGCGTTTGTGTGCGTTGCGTGCAACTTCCTGGCGAAGAGCCACGAAGGGCTCTCGCAGCACAACGCAGAGTCGCATGCTGGCGAGATGAGCTTCGTCTGGAGGCTGGTGAAGCAGGACAATCGAACGGCTGTGGAGCAAAGTCTTTGTGATGCTGCCAGCAGCCACGACCTTCCGGGAGAGGTCCCCGAGGAAGTAGTGGATGGTCAATCTGAAATTATCATCACCAAAACCCCCATCATGAAGATAATGAAAGGCAAACCAGAGGCCAAAAAAATCCACACGCTGAAGGAGAATGTGTCCGGTCAGTTGGGCGGAGAGTCGGAGACAAAAGACGGAGAGCCTTCCTTCACAAACGGGCCTGTGCCGGTCAGCCAGCCCACCGCGAGTTCGACAAAATCATCTCATGTAGTGAACGGCTCCATCCTCGGAAACGTGCCCGTTCTGCCAGCGGGTGTTGCCCAACTTGTTTCACTGCAGCAGCAACCACCCTTGCACCAGCAGCTACCTACATCCAAGTCCCTTCCCAAGGTGATGATCCCCCTGAGCAGCATTCCCACATACAACGCAGCCATGGACTCCAACAGCTTCCTGAAAAACTCTTTCCACAAGTTCCCCTACCCCACAAAAGCTGAGCTCTGCTACCTGACCGTGGTGACCAAGTACCCAGAAGAGCAGCTGAAGATCTGGTTTACGGCCCAGCGGTTGAAGCAGGGCATCAGCTGGTCGCCGGAGGAGATAGAAGACGCCAGGAAGAAGATGTTTAACACGGTCATTCAGTCCGTGCCGCAGCCCACCATTACTGTGTTGAACACGCCGCTGGTTGCGAACCCCGGCAGCGTCCCGCATCTCATCCAGGCCACTTTGCCGGGCCACGTGGTGGGGCAGCCGGAGGGCACGGGGGGACTGCTGGTCACACAGCCCATAATGGCCAACGGCTTGAAAGGCACCAGCTCCTCCTTCACCCTGGCGGTGACGACAGTTCCCAAGCCCCAGCCGGCGGCACAGCACAGCACGGTGAGCTCCGGCAATGCCTCGGCCGTGAAGGTGGTGAACGCGGCCCCGTCAGTGCTCACTGCCTGCCCCGCCATATCCTCGCAAACCTTCCTGGACCCCAACGTCTACAAGAACAAGAAGTCCCACGAGCAGCTGTCTGCCTTGAAAGGCAGCTTCTGCAGGAATCAGTTCCCCGGCCAGGCTGAAGTCGAGCGGCTGACCAAGATAACTGGGCTGTCCACCAAGGAGATTCGCAAATGGTTTAGTGACAGGAGATACCATTACAGGAACATGCGAGGCGGCAGAGCCATCTTTCCCGGAGACAGTGCTCTCGATTCTCTGCCCGAAATACCCTTCGACGTGCCGCCCAAGGGAGCGGAGCTGACGTCTACAGCTGCGGCCACGCCTGTCACCCACCACCCGACGCGGCGGCAGGCCTGGCACCAGACGCCCGACTTCACGCCCACCAAGTACAAGGAGCGCGCGCCCGAGCAGCTCAAGGCCCTGGAGAGCAGTTTTGCACAGAATCCTCTTCCTCCAGATGAAGAAGTGAATCGCTTGAGGAGCGAGACGAAGATGACACGGAGGGAGATCGACAGCTGGTTCTCGGAGAGGAGGAAGAAGAAGGTGGCAGAAGAGAACAAAAAAGCGGAGGAGGCAGTTCAGCAGGAGGAAGAGGAGGCTGAAAACGGCTGTGGGGAAGGAGAAGACTCCTCAGATGACCTGAGGGCCTTGAGCGAAAACGGCTCTCTCGATGCCTCTACCAACAACCCAAACTCGGCAGAGCGGAAAGTGAGCCCCATCAAAATCAACCTGAAGAACCTCCGGGTGACAGAGTCCAATGGCAAGAGCGAAGCGCCAGGCATCGCCACAAGCGAGAAGGGGGACAGCGGCTCCAGCCGGCCGCCCACCCCTCCGAAAACCAAACTGAACTTCAAAAAAACCGCCCAGCAGCGGCACTTGCTTAAGCAAATGTTCGTGCAGACGCAGCGGCCGACGAACCAGGAGTACGACGCCATCGTGTCCCAGACGGGCTTGCCGCGGGCTGAGGTCATTCGCTGGTTTGGAGACAGTCGGTACGGCTACAAGAACGGGCAGCTGAAGTGGTATGAGAACTACCGGCGCGGCATCTTCCCCCCGGGCCTGGTGGAGGTGAGCCCGGCCGGCAGGGAGGTGCTGGAGGACTACTACAAGCAGCACAAGGCGCTGCAGGAGGACGACGTGCCGAGCCTCTGCGAGCGCGCCCAGCTCAGCGCCCAGCAGGTGAAGGTGTGGTTTGCGCTGAAGGCGGAGGAGGAGACCAGGGGCGCCTCCGAGGATGCCTTCTCCAGCACCAGCGACCAAACGGGAAGCCAGAAGGGGCCGTACGACGCCTGCTCAGAGGTGTCGGAGAACAGCGAGCCCTGGGAGCCAGGCGGCCCTGAGGGTGGTGCTGAGCCCCCCGGTGCCCCCGTGCAGCCGCCCGCCGCGCAGCTCGGTAAGGGCCCCTGGGCAGTTTGTGCGAGGTCTCCGCGGGCAGGGTTGGGTGAGCACGAGGCACTGAGTGCTCTAGGTGGGGGTTTGGTGTCCAGGCTTGCTATTTGGGCTTTAAATAGAGGAAGCAGTGAGGAACCCCCCCCAGGTTCCTTCAGGAAAGGGGGAGAAGAGGGTCTGGCAAGGTGCCACAAGCTCCCTTCTGAAGCCAAATCCTGGCTTTAGGAGCAAAACCAGTGGGAGTGCCCCCTCCCTTCACCTGCCCTGGGGGAATGTGGCCCTTGGGTTTATTTGTAAAAATATTTATTTGTAAATATTTGGGAAGGAAGGAGTCTGGCTGCTGTTTCCCAGTTCTGCCCCCAGCTTCTCCCATGTCTCCCCCTGGCCCCAGGCAGCACGGTTAGCCCGTGGGTGCTCTCACTTCCTTGCCTGTGTGGACAAAAGCCTCCCCCCTTCCCTCTCCTGCTGCCCACTGTGAGCTGCTGCCGGCTCTCCAGATGTGAGCGTTGTCATTTTAGTAGGGCTTGGGCAGGGCAGATAGAGACCGCAAGGAAGGAGGGGACACGGAGAGATGGAGTGGCATTTACAGCTGCTGGCCCTACCCCTCCTCCAGGGCTTGCTTTTGAAAGGCGTGCGTGGAGGAAAAGAGAGGTGGTTTCCAAGCCCTCTGTGGGCTCTTTGGAAATGCAGCTGGGGGCTGTTTCCTCCCTGGCAGAGCTCCCACCAGATGGGGATGGCCGAGGGCTGCGCTCGCCCTGTCCTGCTGCACAGCCCCTCGCCAGCCAGCATCACCTCCTCCCACCAGCATCACCTCCTCCCACCAGCTGCTGCAGCCCTGCTGCATGGCTTTGGGTCCTCCCACACACCTCTGCCAGGCCTTTTAAAAAAAATTGTAAAAAATTCATTGGTTCCCTTCCCCCTGTAATTCAGAGGAAATGAAGTGTGGGTTTGAATGGGACTTGCCTTTATTGCAGCAGAGAAGTCTGGATGTGCATCACTGGGAAGCAGCTGTGGCCAGAGGAGTAGGCTGGGAAGGCAGTGCAGCAGAAGGTTTGGGGAAGGGTGGGGGGTGGCTGTCCTTGCTAGCACCCTCCAGACGTGGCTTTTTGCCACCAGAGTGAGGTTCTGTGACCCCACAAGGCTCGGAGGTGCTTGGCAAGGACGTGCAGCTCTGCAGGCTACGCTCCTCCTCCGTCCTGCTGGTGGCTAAGACCCAGCCCTGCTCCCACAAGGATTGCAGCTTTCCTGCCCCATCCCAACACCGAGCTGCCTGGGGCTGGCTTTGCTCTGCAGCTGCCTCCATCAGGCCTCTGCTTTTGCTATCACGAGGTGCACCTGCACCCCCTGCTCCCCGCCCAGCACCTCTGCCCGCATTGCAGGCACCTGCGGCATGCTGGAGCATCTCTGACACCTGTGTTGTTGTGTGTTTTTTTTTTTTTTTCCAGAAACAGACTGAACTCAAACCACCTGCCCCAGAGGATCCACTCTTACCCTTGAGAAGAAGTTTTTTGGTCTTTAAGACCATGGGCTGGCCTGATACAAACCTCAGGAGCAGGACACGGTGATAAAGCACTGCCATAAATGAGACCTTTGAGTGCAGCACACGAGAGAGAGTGCGTGCAAAAACTGGGCACCCAGCGCAGAGCTCTCTGGCCCAGCCTAGGAGACAGCTGAGAGCTGGCAGAGGTGGGGACCGTGAGCTCAGCTCGCACCCAGGAAATAGGATGCTCTTGTTTGCTTTCCAGTGGACGGACTTTCAGATTTCATACTCATATACCGATGCCTACAGCTGCCTATACAAGCATAACGAAATCTCAGACATTGTGTAAACAAGGTCGTTGCTTAGATATGGACTATCATGGCACAATACATTTTTTTTTCATCTGCCCATTAAGGTGTTTGTTCTCTAAAGGCTGGCATGGCTGCCTCTATCCTCTCTGCCTTTTTTGGTCCTTGAGCCCTGGCAAGGAAGGGTTCTGCAGGGTGTGTGCGCACAGGTGTGTATGTGTGAGCGTGTGCGTTAGGAAAGGAAAAGAACCTGAGAAGAAAGCTGCCAGTCTTGCATTAAGTCAGGTGGGAGTTCAGTGAGGTGTTCATCCACACAGATGAGGTTAGATTTGGCATTGCATTACTCTCCAATAAGTAGCAGGTCCAAGACCCCGAAAACCCAGGAGAGGCAGTTCGGTGTCATTTGCCCCTTGTTGGCCAAAATATTTTTCCTTTCGCTCTTGGAGACCGACTGCAGCAGGCTGTTAAATCTCCAAGTCTCCCTTTAATCACTGAGAACTAGCACATAATAATTTTTCCATCCTGACCTGGAATCCTTTTCATTGTTCGGAGAGAACAAGCTGTTCCTCGGAGAACAAATAGGGAGAATATGCAGAGTTGCTGCGAGTGGTTCAAGTTATTGTTGTCTCCAAGGGATCTGCGAGGCAGCAGCTCTTCTGCAGTCAGGAAGTTTCCCTCTTTCAGCCCTACACAACTGATCCTCCAGCAGCAGCACTGATAACTTCAAGTATTTGCTCCGGTATTTTTTTATTATTATTTTTTGGTCCATCCACAGTGTTTTGCTATTTCACACGAGGCCAAAACTAATTTCCCAGTTCACTTTCCTGGTTCTCAGAACCTGTAGCTTTTTCATGTGCCCGTGTTGTCTCGGGTGGTTGCTGCATGATGCAACTTAAGGCTTTTTTTAATATTCCTTTCTAATAGAAAACAAGGTCTAGAAGAGCACTCTTGAGCTACGAGTCTAGCCAAATGCTGTGTCAGACCATCCTGTCATAAACTAATCAAATCCCAGCTCAAAATTGGTTCCATGTCTTGCCTTCACTTTTGCTCTTGGAAGGCGATTCCAGAACTTCACTGCCTTTGAATGGTTAGAAACTTTCTTTAAATTTCTAGTTTGAATTAATTCGTGGCCAGTTCGTTCCTGGTTTGTTTTGGAGCCAACATTGTCCTTTAACTTAAATAGTTTTTGGTGTTTATCCGCTGATGTATTTATGGAGAGTAGTCATGGCTCCTTATTTTTGCCAAGCTAACTCAGCCAAGCTTTTTCTGTAGAAGGTTTTTATTTAGTGAGAACTTTTTCATGTGGGAGACTTTATTGTTGGTGGTAAATGATATTTATTAGAAGGGTGGGTAGCAAGCCCCAAAGGATCGGATCCAGAGATTTACAAAAAATCTGTTTTAAAAACAAAAAGCTCTTTCAGAACCTCTTCCAAAGATGGTGTCTGATTTCTACCTTTAATTGCTTTTGCTTTTCCAATTCTTTCTTCGTCCCCTCTTTACGAGGCTGCCTTACTGACATGTTGGGAGAGGCTCCATCTGACAAGTGCTGCAGGGAACGTTTCTCTCACTGACGGTACGTGCCTGCCCGGTAGGTGCCTGTGCTCAGACGCCTGCACTGTAACCCCCCTTAGCAGCCAGACGAATCCTCCCCAAAATGCCACGAGCTGACAGCAGGCTCCCTAAATTTCTCTCTTTAGCAGCGCTGCTGTCAGCCGTGCCTTGGTTCGAGGCAGGGCCAGCAGCAGCGCCACCTCCGCCTCACCTGGGCCCGTCACCCCGAGGATTCAGCCCTCGTGGGTGAAATCCTTCGTGCCCTCAAGCTCTGCGGGCGATGGGGGAAGCAGGGTGGTGCTAGAGCTGAGGGTGCTGGGCCTGGGAGCCTTGTGGCCTGAGAGTGTGTGCGTGTTCACTGTTGCCTTCAGAGAACAAATACAGGTAGGTAATTTAGTCTCTATTGTCTATGTACATGCAGGTTTATTTAAGTACACATATATACAGTTCAGATATGCCATTGATTCTTTATCGCATTAAGATGTACATTAAAAATGTACACTTCTACTAACTACTTGCTATATAAATATGTTGGAAATGTAGTTTGCCCATTCAAGGTGATTTTCTGTGGGATTTTTGGTGTACACTTTAAAGGCCTGTGGCTGATTGGAAGAGTGGTCCCCACTCCATCTACAGAAATGCTTAAGGACGATGGTGTGAACTGGTCCCTTTGAACCATTTTTCCATGCACTAGCTGAGATGTTTTGCACTTGGATTGTATTGGCCAGTTTTCCAGAAAAAAAAAAGAAAAGAGAAGTCTTGTGAGCTGGAGGGAGAATTTCCCGGTGTACGCAGAAAAAACAGCCTTGAGGGTTGGAAGCTGCTGAGGTTTTTGAGCTTTGTCTGCATGCATTCATACAAGCACAGCAGGAGTTTTCTTTCTTTTGGGTCAGAGGAATTCTAAAAAGTGGTTCCATGCAGGCTCCCCTCGTACGCAAAGGCCGAGCAGACGGGCTGGCAAGGCTCGTTGCGTGGGGAGGGTGAGATTTAGGGACAAAAATCAAAATCAAAAAGTAATCGTTTGCTTTCTAACTCCCACATTCCTCGTTATCTGCATTTTTAGTTGACTTGAAATCTCTATGAAAGTATAAGCTGAAGCATTGAGGGTTTTAGCTCTGTGGTCTTCTGTTTCCCTATCACATCTCTTTTGAAGCTGAAGAGAAGCAGGTGTCATCTCCAAACAGACTCAGGTTTTGGTGCAGGACATTACAAATAATATGTTTGCATCTGAAACTGAAAGAAATAATTGAGAGGTGGCTCCACAGTCCCAGCAGCAGCTCTTCTGGTGGTAAGAGGAAGCATCACCACAATTCTACACTTAGTGTCAATTTTTATCATCATCTAATCAAAGATGACTATCTTGACTTGAAAGGAGGAGTGTAAGATAGAGGTCATGTAGCCAGCATCGGTAAGGAAGGGAATTAAGTTCTTCACCTCCATCAGCTGCGTGCAAGCTCAGGCTTGATAAGCACAGTAGTAAGCATCATTTTTAATCCACGTGAATCTTGTTACTTCTGTCTCTGAGGCTGCTTAGATTAAGGTCACAATCCAATTGCTTAATAACCTGAAACCCTGATTTGTGCTGTGCGTGGCTCACTCACAGAAAGGGCTGCTGGTTCTCCTGATGCAAGGAACAGAGTTGCTTTATTCATCCGTATCAGCAGGCCAAGCTGTTTGATTTCTAGCCATAGCTCTGTGTTCTATTTGGGTAGCTAATTTTTCTGTTCCTTAAGTTGCATCCTGGAAATCATTATTTTTATTTTATTTTTTAAAGCAGAACACTAAACAAACCGTGATTTACAGGCTTCTATTTCCTGAGAGCCATTATTCCTGTTTGCCTGAGAGCAGAGCACTGCTGCACATCAGGCTCGCAGCCCTGGCAAGAGGAGTGGACACAAGTGCTTGCTTCAGCGCACGGCATGCAGCGGTCAACATCAGCACACAGAGCTCCAGCTGCAGGTATTTAACGTGTCTGCTGTCCCCTCCCTGCCAGGGGCTTCTCTTGGGCACCAGCAAAATCAGGAGCTGCTGGCAGCTGTGATTTGAAACCCCGTAGTCAGATGCAGGGCTTGATGCAGAGCCTTCACCTGGCAGAGCAGCGCTCGTGCAGAAGCTGGAGCTGCGATGTGTCTGTTTGGATAATTTTTGCTAGGCTGGTTTTCCATTTAGGGTTTTGGCTATTTTTTTTTGAATGCAAAGCAACAATTTCTGGTCACAGGGAGAAGTTTTGCACTCCTCCCTCCCCTTCCGTCCCTCTTGCAGAAACAGTTCAGAGGAGCCCTGATGAGATGATGGTTGGAAGCTGGGGTTGCTGGGAATCAGAAGAGAAAGATGATTTTCAGCACTTAGGCACAAATTGGCAAGTTAAGGTGATACTATACCTGTCAACTGGGCAGTATTTGAAAGGTTTTTAAACATCTCTCTCCTGTTATCCCAGATTAATTTTGGCTCCACTCTTTTCAGCTCTCATCTGTGGCCTGATGTGATTCAGCTCACTGCAGTAACCTCCATTTTAATTTCTCAGTTGATCACAACCAAGGGGGAAAGATCAGGCAATACTCAAAAGTGGGTGGGGGGGGGGGGGGACTTGCAAGCTGTACCTTTTCTTGCAAGTTTAGTTTCTGCTGTATCTTTTACTGGCAGTGCTCCCTGCCAGGAATGCTGGATTGGCATCACAAAACTTTAAAGCAGAGCAAGTGAGCGCTGTTACCTAAGAAGGAGTGATTTTTATTTATATTTTTTTCTTGCTGCCTGTTCCAGTAGAGTGCTCTGTTGGCTGCCCTTGGCCATATTTTGATGGCACTATTAAAGCCAGTTTTTCCCTTTACCGATGGAGGGTGGTTTTAGGAGGACTCTTGCTCACTGGTGCTAGTGAAGGGCAGGCTAGGAATCCATGGCATAGAAAACTTCTTGCTAAAAATTGCACTTTCTGTCTGCCCCATCTGGCTGGTGGTGTTATGGGTACGTGGCTGTAACTCCCCTTGCACATACTAACATTGCACTAAAAGAGAGACTTTGGGAACAGCGTGTTGATCACTTTGTTTCTCAGCAGACCACAAAGTCAGCCTAATGGGGTCTCTTTTTTTTTTTTAATTATTATTATTTAGAAATCATGCTGGTGCTGAATGACCTGGAATTTTTTTTTTTTTTTGCTTGGATTTATCCAAAAGAAAAATGTAATTGTAGCTGCAACGGGACCTTTCATAAGGGTGGCCGTGTAGCTGGGGCGCGGAGCAGCGGCTCTGCTGCGTGAAACCGTCTTGTACCGGGGCGGCGTGGGGGGTTCCCAGGGGTTCTTATCGTGTTTTTTAAGACCACAATTTTCGATGGTCACCTTGGCAACCGTGTGAGACAGGAAATAGTTTTTACTTTTGGTAAAGATTTTAAAGAGGAGAAAAAAAAAAAAAAGTGAAGCTGCCTGTGATTGTGGGCTGTGGCTATTACTAGGGCTAGGGTAGCTTGTACCTGCTATGGACTTTACCTGCTCTTATTCTGAGGGCACAAACTCCCTGTAGCAACAATGCCACTTCTGAGAAGTGAACGGCAAGTTTCCCTTCCTTTTGTATATGTGGATGTGAGGGTGGGCGAGGGGAAGCGCTTGCTTGTACAGTTTGTTGAAATGAAACCAGACATTTTTGGTTGTTCCTAAATAAAGAGCGTAAAATACGAGCAAGAGTCGACTGGTGATTGCAGGCCCACTTGGGCTGTAAAGGTGACACAAAACAGATCAATCCTTCCCCCAAAACCTCCCTGGGGAACATCCCCTGCTTCTGATCTCATCCCTTTGGGTGAACAACGTTAAACCCGGGGCTATTTTTCCCCATGGCCTTAACCTCAAGGTGAGGGCAGTGGCCGGTCCCACCGCTGGGGCAAACCACCAGAAAATGGAGACAGCAGGCGTGTAATACTGACACGTTTATTGTCATTTAAAGCTAGAGCGGCCTTGTAAACGTTGAGTTTCACTACTGGCCCCGTAGGCAGTGGCTATACGGGACGGGCGGTGCAGGCCACCGGGCCGCAGCCCGCAGCACACGGCTTCCAGCCGCCCGAGCCACGCAGGCTCCCCGCGCATGCCGGCAGCGCCGAGATGACGGAGGGTGGTGTGGTTTGTTTTTTTTTTTTCCCTTGTTTTCGTCTCGTTCCTTGCAATTATAGACAGTTTTGTCTCTCACCTCGGCGGCTGGCAGGCTGTGCACATCCATACACTTCATTAAGGGCTTCGTGGTGAAGGTTGGTGGGTGTTTGGGGCGGTTCGTTGGTTGTTGTTTTTTTTTTCCCCCGATTTTTTTTTTTTTTTAGTTCTCCACTTGAACACACTTCAGCAGAGAAACTGGAAAAGCTGCCTGAAAGTAGGCCATAGCAGTGCCGTTTCCATAGAAACCAGTTCACAGCGTGCCGTGAGACTCACAGGCACGGGAGGTGCTCCCGGGCGGCCGAGCGGTGCTACAGCCGCTTGTCCTTACAGCCGGTTGTCCCCGTTGACCCTGGTCCGTCGCAGTACCCTGCAGGGGACACAGACAGGGGACACGGCGCTGGGAGGACGAGGGGTGCTGGCTTCCCCAGCTACCGCGGCCTGGTGCCTTTGGGGATGCTCTGGCCCAGGGGGCTGGTGCTGCATCCTCCCCAACGTCTCACTCCTTGCCTGTTTCAGCCCTGTCCCTCCCTCCCCAGCTCCCATCAGCTGGGATATTTTTTTCCAGCTGGGCTCTCAAGCCAATGCTGTTGCCACCTCCCTGCCTGAATTGCAAGGAGGGGGCCTGGCACATTGGCCATGGTGGGGAGAAGCTGTTAGGAAGCCCCTCTGAGGATGGAAGAGCTCACGGCTCCTACAGCACAACCCCCACCTTGCATCCCACCCCCTCACCGTCCCAAAAGCAGTGACTCCCCCACACCTCACCCCACCTGTCCACCTGAATTGTTTCCATGAGGCTGCAGCTCAGGCCTAGGCTCCCACCAGGGAGCCCCAAAACGCTCAGGGTCTTTTCCAGCTGGCCTACCTTCGCTCCCGGCTCTCGAAGTGGTCAGCCAGCTGCTCCTGCGAGACTCGGAAGTCCTCGAACGGCTGCTGGTACCGCACCTCAAAGGAGCCCTCCCTGCCTCTGCTGGCCAGCAGCTGGCTGGCAGCATCCCCAGCTCGCTCCCGCAGGGCTGAGGCACTGAAGAGGTTGATTTCGCCGTTCTCCTGCTTGGATGGGAGCAGACAGAGCAGTGAAGGGCTGGGGATGGCACGGTGCCCTAGAGCAGGCTGTGCTGAGAGCTGACCCCCATGGGGTCCGGGGCTGATGGGCTCAGGGTGTGCAGGGTGCGGCTGTGCTGGCCTTAATAGTGGTGGAGGAGTGGTGCAGGTTGGAAAAAACCCTCAAGGTCACCAAGACCAACCCTCACCCTGACCCACCACTAAACCATGTCCCTTAGTGCCACGTCCACACATCGCTTAAATCCCTCCAAGGATGGGGACACCGCCACCTTCCCAGGCAGCCTGTTCCAGTGCATAATTTTAAGTGAAGAAATGACAGAGCCATCTGTCTCCAAGAGCTCTGCCGCCCTGCCACCCCCATGGTGCTGAGCTGCAATGTCCCCGGAGAGCAGATGGGAACTGGGACAGCCACAGCTGCCTCCTCCGGCACCGGTGATGGGATTTAGAGAAGAGAAATGAAGCCTGGGCCAGAATCTGCCCCAAACAACCCTGCTGAGGGGAGCCCGTGTGTGTGTGACCCAGTTACCTTGCTGGGGAAGATATCGATCTTGACAAGCAGGGAAGCCAGCTCCAGGTTCTCGCTGTAGTTGTTCTTCAGAGGTACAGCTCGGAAACCTACAGTGGAGACAGCCCCAGCGTTATTTGCAGCAAAGGCAACATCTCCCTTCTCGGGATGTGGGCAGCAAACCGCTGAGGACCAACACGACACACAGCTTCCCCGACCACGTTACCGGTCTTCAAGCCTTTGACCAGGAATGTCGCCTGGGCCAGGAAGTTCTCATCGCTGAACATGTCCTCCTCGTACACCACGAAGCGGAGGAAGGCGAACTCGGGGTTGCTGACCTGGAAGTGGAACTGCTTTGGGCTCCACAGGGGGTTCAGGCCGTTGTCCGCTGGGCAAAAAACACCACAGTCAAACAGCAGCCCCGGCAGGGGTGTCTGACCATCACCCCCCCCCCCCAGCCCTTCCTGCTACTGCAAAAACCTCGCCTAACGATACAGCCAGGAGAGAGGCCAAAGTTCTGGGGGAACCCAACCCATCCGTGTCACCTCTCCTGCCACACTCACCCACAATCTCAGTTTTCTGCTTCGCGTTGTCGTACTCTGCGCCGGACACCTCCACCTCCACAAAAGGACAAACTATTCCCCTCCCATTTTTGGGAAGGTGCCGGGCCCCCAGGACCTGGGGAAGAGAACAGGAGGGACTTTGTTACAGATGGGAACAAAGAAAAAAAAAACAAAAAAACACTTGTTTGCATACCGAGACATTTTCTTTCCAGATAAACCACCCTGGCTGCACCTGGTGGTTAGAGGCGAGGTGCTATCTGGCCCAGGAGAGAAACAGCTCCCAGACCTGGAGGCTGCGACGTGCTCCCAATCCCCAATTTGACGTGTAAACCATCAGCCAGGCAGCCAAGCTGCCACCGGTCCTGCCTGCAGCCTGCCCAGCCCGGCCCATGCCCGCGTCACCGCTCCTCCAGCCTGCGCCGCCTCCTCCGAGCTGGGGCTCGTGGCCGTGGCTGGGGCTTGGCGTCGGCCACCCGCAGCTTTGTCAGAGCTTCTCGGCCTTGCTGCCTTGGCTTGAGGAGGACGTGGAGCTGCTGGCCTTGAGCGCAGGCTGTGCTCAACTGAAAGGCCGACCTGCTGCCTCGCAGGAGCAAGAGATCCCCGCTCCCTCTTGCCAGGGCCATATGTCACGCCGGCACGCTGCTGTCGCAGGGGAAGGACGCGCTGCCAGCGCTGGATCATGTGCCTGGAGCCGTGCTGGGCTTCAGGTGGCTTCTCCGCCTGTGGAAGCCGGCCTCGGAGGGGACACGGGGCAGTTTTGCCAGAGGACAAAAGGCTGAGCCCATCTCTTAAAGGAGACAGCAGCAGGCTGCAGCACGGTGACTCCTGACACCCAGAGGGTGCAGCTCCATCCCGAGGTGCAGGAAGAGTTTGGGGAGCAGCACTTTGGGAAACAGGAGGTGTGGAGAAACGGTGCCAGGAAATTTTAGGGAGTTAGGGGCCGATGGTGCCGACGGGACACAGTGGGGTGTCCTCCCCTGCAGGGCAGTGGCTCTCTTAGGTGGGATCACTCCGGAACAGCAATGGCCTCGGAGGAGCAGGAGTTTGCTCATGCTGTCAGAAAGCCGTAAGCACTAAAGGCAGGATCCCCACTGCCTTGTCCCGAGGGCTGCTTGAGACAAAGGGACTTGCAAAGGAGGCTGCCGACCCAGATACATGTCAGCTCGACTCCAAGGCCACGGGGGCTGTCTGTGCAGGGTAGCAGGACCGCTGTCGGTCCTGACATGGGAATGGTCTGGTTTGGCTCTGCCACCGCCTCCGCACCCCTCCAGAAGCTTTGCTGCATGCCTGGAGAGCTGCCCTGTGCCCCTGCAGTGCGGCTCCGTGAGCTGAAACCAGAGCAGTTCAGCCCCAGCCCTGCAAGCTCAACATTTGCAGCCCAAGCCCTGCTGCCCCCAACCCTCTCCTCACCAGGAACGGGGCAGAAAACTCCACCCCGACCACAAGCAGCTTCCCGAGAGGAGCTGAGAGCAAGGGGACACGGCCTCATTGAGCCCAACGCTGTCCCTCTCTGCCTCTTGGCAGCCCAGGGGACAGGGCACGATCTTGTGCCACCTACCTGCGGGCCAGGGCTGGTGGCAGGGCCAGGGCACCCACGGCGCGTGGTTGCCACCTGCTGGCTCTGAGACCCCGGCCGTGGAGGCTGCCGGGGTGGACGGAGCGTCCCACAGGGCTCCCAGGATATGCCCCGGGTGCCCCCCTCCCGAGCAGCACCCCCCGAGCAGCACCCCAGGCTCCCAGCGAGCCCTCTCCCACCCGCAGCGTGTGGCCAGGGCTGGGTGCAGGTGGGCACTGACCTCGATGGAGATGGAGAGCGGCTCGACGCCCCGCAGCGTGCTCTTGTCGAAGGGGTCGAAGATGTCGTCCCGCATGTTGGTGGGCTGCAGGACGTACCCGCACTGCCCGCTGGACATGAACAAGGCCTGGTTCATCTGCATGGGCTTGTCTGGGGAGCACAGGTAGGAGGTGGGTCCTAGGCCCCTTCCCCTTTTCCTGGGGTCTTTGTGCCTTGCACAAAGTTTGCCTTTGATGCCCTTTGAAAGGGAACCCAGCTCATCTTCCCCGAAACCCCAAAAGCCCTGCACGCGCTTGGACCGTGCAGTGACCTTCTCACATGTGGTCTGCCCAGCTACCCCGTGCTCCATGGCTCGTCCCCTCTTCCCCTTCCCTCTCCTTTCTGCTTTCTTGTGCTGCCTCCAGCACTTGCCAAACCAACCTGCAAGATGCCTTAATTCACAAAAGCAATGAAAACCCAGCAGGAAAAAATAAATAAAAATAAAAAAGAGTTTTCTGGTGCGTTCATCAGCTGACCTGGCTCCCAGTAAGGGTGGCACCTAGAGTGGGAACTGCAGAGCCCCTCCTATTGCCAGGATGAGGTAAGGGCACTGGGGGCACGACAAGCCCACCCACCCTCCCCTGCCTGCTGCCCTCACCGGGGGTCTGGAAATTGAGGGCGACCAGCTGGCTGCCGCAGATCCACATGGGCAGGGGGTCGTAGTTGGAGGAGTCGAGGCGCTGGCCCTTGGGGTAGATACGGGAGAGCTGCAGGCGGTTGTACTGCAGGAACTTCTTGCCCTTGATCTTGTTGACGTACTTCTCTGCCTTGGTCTCGGGGAAGGAGGACATATCTCGGTAACAGGCCCTCTCTGTGCCGATCTCTGGGAGGAGGCAGAGCACAGAGTGAGCCAGGAACGTGATCGAGGCCAGGCGAGGAGCTCGTGATGGGAAAAGCGCCGCTACAGAGCGCTCTGGCTTCCAGGCACAAGCACATCCCTGTTCCAGACACTTCAACCACCGCATGCCCCTTCCTAACACTGTCCTCTCCTCCTCCCCTGGCTCAGACACAATCCAGCCACGCAGCCCCTCCTCTGTTCTCAGCAGGTTTGCTGGGTGCCAAAGGCAACGGGCTGAAGGCCCTGACGGCTCTGCCACCACAGCCGCAGCACGACGCTCCCCAGGGGCTGCTCAGGACGGGGCCAGATCTCAGCAGCAGAAGGATGGGGAAGGGAACCTCCACCCTCTGGTGGAGGATGTTTTCAGAGCTCCGATTTAAACTCATTCCAGCTTGCTTTGGACACCTATCCTCAGCTGCAAGCTAGCCAAAGGCCAGGGCAGCACCCTGGGGGCACAGAGCGGGGTCTGCAACGCCACGGGGTCTGCCTGCGGTGGCACGAGACCAGAAGATGCTCACTCTCTTCATCGAAGGGCACGGGTCGGCAATAGACAACCAGCTCCGAAAGCTCCAGGGCAATCTTCTTCCTCCTTTCCATCATCTTCCCTTCGGAGAGCTGCCAAGAGGGGGACAGAGAGGCACCAGGGCCAGTTGGGAGTGGCACCGTTGGACATCCCAGCTCACCAGCGGCAGTGCTGGCTTGGTGGGGCTGCTCCTGCCCACGGTGTGGGCACAGCCAGCGGGTCCGCATGGGGCAGGGGGGACACCACAGAAGCACCACGGGAAGGGAAGGGCCCTTGGCAGGTCCCGGCTTTCATTTGGAGAGGGACTGGCACCAGCAGCTTGATGCCCTCCATGGATGGAGGTGCCCCACCTCTTGGTGCCCACCCCACAACCCCTGAGCGAACCTTCCCAGGTGCAGAGCTGGCCTCGGCTCTAGTTTCTTTGCAACTGCCCCGCCAGGAGTTGCTGGCAGCCATCTCGCCGCCCTCCCCACCAACCCAAACCTGCTCCCTCGGCCTCCCTTTGTGCCAATGGGAATCCCCCAACTTTGCTAGGACACTACGAGACGTCTCCCCTGCTGAGGGCTCTCCAGGCTCACCCGTGCATCGGCCGTCTGGGCCGCCTCGCGGATCTTCTTCACCCAGTCCAGCAAGTCCTCGTGCGTATCGGCTGCCACGTCAAGGGACAGGCGCGACACCGAGGCCATGCTAATGGAGAAGACGAACAGGCGGTTGTTCTTCCCCTCGGGGCGGATGGCTGTGCGGGGAAAGGGGCAGAAGAATGGTCACAAGCAGAAGCTGGGCCGAGTCCTTGGGAGGGAGGGAGGGGAGGCTCAGGGGAGCGGAGAGGGATGACAGAGCAGGCTCAGGGTGTGCTGGAGCAGCTCAGCATGGCCCCAAGGGCTGCTCGCAGGCACCAAATGCTCCTAGGCTGCAGCCGGGCTCCAGGGAGATGCCCAAGCCCAGCAGCCGAGCACACTACAAGCACGCACCGCAGCCGTGCGCTCAGTTGCAACGGGCACAGGGGCTCCTGGAGGCATACACCAAAGGCCCTCCAGCCCACAAACCCCACATACAGAGCACGGCATCTCCTCTGTCCCTCAGGGCACTCACCGATCTGGCAGGAGGGCACGTCCAGCACGCCTCCGAGCAGGTCTCCCAGGGGGCTGTTCTCGTCCAGCTGCTGCTGGGAGCGAAGCGCAGGCACGGTCACGCCAGGCACCACGCACACGCGCTCCTCCCCACTGCCCTCCCCAGCTCACCTCCCGCTCCGGCTCCAGGCTGCTGGGACTGCTGATCTCCTCCACGTAGTTGGAGGGGAACCACAGCTGCTTCTTGCCGCCGTAATCTCCCCTCCACCTGGAAGAGAGGGAAGCATCAGCACCCACCGTGGGACCCCAGGTCACCCTGGGTTGGGATCCCAGGTGACTTGAGGATCCTTTGCCATCTGCTTTCAGGCTCTGGGAGAACACGGCAGGCTTGGGGGCAATCCCCATCCCAAAGGGGACACACCGTTGCATGGATGGTGACACCATGGTTTGACCGTGTCCCTTAGGGAAAAAGGAGGATCGGGATCAACTCACCAGCCTCCTTCCTGTTTCTCCACATTTTGGATGATGGCGTTTTTGGTGAAGGTCAGCTCGTCCTCCCGCTGTGCCTTGTAGTCAAACAGGGCTTTGACTGCACACTGCAAAGAGCAGGGGTCCGGTGAGGCTGGGCAGCTGGCACCGTCACGGGGAGGCCACCAAATCCCACCACTGATGGGGGTGTGGAGCGGGCTGACTGAGGCATGTCTGCCACCAGACCCCACTGATGCAGACCAAATCAAGACCCCCGTTTACACCAAACCACAGAGGTCAGAAGCCTGGTGTGGCCCCGCACAGGCACTTTCCTCTCTGCAGGAGCCACTGCTAGCTTTGGTATAGAGAGTTCTGAGCAGAGACAGCACAGCCAGGGAACCTGCAGACCCAGCCTAGAGCACGCCTACCTGCATGGTCTAGAAATACTGTGCAAAATAACAAAGCTCTTCGAAAACAGAGACACTTGGGAAGTGCTCAGGTCCCAGAGATGCTAAACCCTACAAGAGGCTGGGGAGCTGGAAAGCTGTGGTAAGCTGTGCAGGAAAGCCAGTCCTCATCTTCCACTGAGCTCTTGGTAAGAACAACGTTTGGTTGGGAATGACCCTTGGCAGCTTTCAAAGGGAAACAGATGGTGGCAGAGAGAGGTGGGTCTTATGGTCTTATCTAGCCCTATGGAAGGTCCTCCTCGTCCTTGCCTTCCCCAACAGAGACCAAGAGATGGGGCAGGGAGGGATGCAGAGGATGGAGAGGGGCTGCAGGGAGCAGCGCTGGCCCTGACAAGCAGTGGGAGCGTACCTTGAAGGTCGGCATGGGGTTGGCCTCCACGTAGAAGCCGGGGTGGCGTCCCTCGTAGAGGGCTCCGTAGTCCGGCTCCTGTGAAAGCAAAGGGCCAGTGATGAGAGCTGTGGCTCAGCAGAACAGGTCCCCTACCTTGGGGGAGATGGGGAAGATGCTCAGGGGAGGGTGCGACCCCACAGAAGTGATGCTGCACCCAGCAAACGGGTGTGCAGCCACACTCCTGGCTGTCATGGGTCAGAGGGGCAGCAAGAAGCCTCGCTCAAGCCAACATGTTTCCAACAGGTGACAAAAAAAGAGGTGGTGCAAAAAACCCCACATGAAGCACAGAGACAGCTCACACAATGCTGCTTCAAGGCGTTAGCTCACAACAGAACCTCTCCATCACCCTTCGGCTTAGCCCTTCCAAAAAGCCGCACTCACCGCTGTCCCTATCTTCTCCAGGGTCTCCTCGTTGATGGGGTACCTCAGCTTCATCTTGCGGTACAGCGGGTGCTTTTCGTAGTAGCTGATCAAGTCGACCAGGCTCTCAAACTCGGAGTTGCCCAGCAGCACGGTCTGGCCCTCCTGCTGCACGCGGCAGTGCTTGATCTTCCCTTCCGCCCTGGCACGTGGAGAGAGAGGAGCCGCTGGGCACACAGCACAACGAGGGGCTCTCTCCTGACATAAAGACAACCCAAAAAAGGTGTCCCCAGGCTGGCTGCTGTGCGCAGCCATCTCCCAGCACCTGTGTGTCACCTCGGGGATGTATCTGCACGGCCGCAGTGTGCCACAAACCCCGGCACCAGAGCCAGGCATGCTCCACGCCATGCAGGGCAATGGGGACACGCAGCCAGGTGCCACTTTCCCTGCAAAAACAGGGATACAGGGCGGGGAGAGAGGCAGAAAACAGCATGGCCCCGCAGGGTTCATGAGGACCAGCATGGCAAAGGAGGAGCGTGGCCCTAAAGGCTTACACAGGCCATCCACGTGAGACAAGAGCTCCGGAGGGGCTCACGTGAGGCCAGAAACGCTCCATCAGCAGCGTGCCAGCTGCGCTGTGACACGGCCTCCCACCCCTCTGGAGCAGGGTTAAACAGCCCGCGGGCACGGCATGGGAGAAGGAAAGCACAGGGACAGCCCCCCCATCGCTCCTGCCCCCTCCCCGCACCCCCAGCCCCGCACCCCGTCCTGCCTCGCTCTGCCCAGGACGCACCGAAAGGAGATGGCGTAGGAGCTGGGCTCGCTCCTCTTGCGCACCAGGAAGGCTCCGTCCCGCGGCACCCTCATCAGCATGTGCTCGGCTTGGGCGCGGGTGAGGTTGGCGTGGTACCACCTTTCGGGAGAAGAGACGGCGCTGGGCGCGGGTCCCCACACACCCGGCGCAGCTCACAGCGCGCAGCGCCGCTCCCCCCCGGCCCCGTGAAAGGCTGCCTGGGTCCCAGTGGGGAGGACAGGGAGAGGAGCCCACCACGCGGGGGACACTGCAACGGGGGCTGTCTTCTCCCTTTGTGGGACGGGCAGGGGATGCAATAGGAACAGAGCTGTCTGGTGATGTGTGGCACAGGTGAGGGAACCTCAGCCAAGCCTGACAGTCCTCTCTTCGCATAGGGACAGCCAGCTTTGGGAATGACGAAGCTGGTGGCTGTACTGCTGTGACACTGGGGAGTGAGGAGGGGACCACAGAGCCCCAGCAGGGAAGCAGGGACTGCAGGGAGACCCGGGTGGGCTTCCCATGGGGTCCCAGCTGCCACGGACGCAACTCGCCCTCCTCGCCCACGCGCTCACTCTTTGCTCTCGTGGGCATTGGTCTGAGGCACCGGCTCCGTCAGCCTCATCTCGAACTCGTTGCACCTCAGCGGCACCTCCTGGTAGTGGGTGATGAGGTCGTAGAGGCTGTCGAACACCAGGTTGTCGGTCAGAAAGAACTTGGGGCTGCCGGCGTCCTGCCGCGAGTGGATGCGGCAGTGCTGCACCTTCCCGTTGCGCCTGCAGAGGAGGGATGGGGTAAAACCGGGGTTGTCCACGGAGAGACGGCACCAACCAGCCCCATCTCCAGCCCGGTGCAGCTGAGGAGGACACGGTGCCCCACCGGGGACCCACTGCCCAATGCTGCCAGCACACCGGGACTGTGCCGAGGTGAAGACCACCCCAGCAGCGCCACGCAGTGCAGCTCACGAGCCCTTACCAGAAGGAGAGGGTGTAGTCCCCGACAAAGGTCTCGCTCTCCCTGACGAGGAAGGAGCCGTCGGGGGCCCCCGTCTCGATGCAGTACTCCGTCAGCAGCCTCTCGGCTATGTGCCGCCCGTCGCGCCCCGCTCCCAGCTTGCCGTGAAACCACTTCTCCGTGGAGTGCAGCTCCGTGCTGTTGCTCACCTGGAGGGAAAAAGGCACAGACTGGGGTCAGCGGGGGCTGCTCCGCGTGCGTGGCTTTAACCAGGGTCGGCGGCTTTCTGAACCGGCTCCCACCTTTCCCACCACAGCATCTCCCTCTGAAGCTGGCAGTGGAGGTGCTCAGCCCCTTGGGCAGCCAGTTCCTTTCCCGAGGGGAACAACTTACCATCGCACAAGGGAGCCCTCACCTCCTTCTGCTCTTCCTCATCCTCGTTTCCTTGGTCACTGGTTGTCTCCCCCGAGTAATAGATCTTGCTGCTGGTCAGGACAAAGTAATGCGGGTTCCACTCCTGCAAGGAGACAAACTCTGGGCAAGAGGCCCCCTGAGGAAGCACCGAGCTGGCCCAGCACCCGTTGGTGGGATCTTCTCTTCCCGATTAGCACAAGCAGCGGGGGGTGATTGGGTTTGGGAAGGAGAGTCACCAACAGCACCGGTTTCAGTGGAGAGAAACAGGAGCTCCCAAGGCATGCCCCTGATCTGAAGCATGGGTTTATCAGCAGCGAAAAAAACCTGCACGTGACAGGTCTGACACACGAAGTGACTGCAGATCATGCTGCAGCCACCCCAGCGTGTATTAAAAGATGACCAAATGAAGAGCAAATCACTGCAAAAAGGAAACATTGGGCATGGATTCGGCAGGGGGGCTATCAGAGATGGGGGGTAACAGAGACGGCTGTGCGGCTTTACCATTGCGCCGCTGTTCTCCAAAAAAAAAAATGGCTCTTTCATATACGTTTTTGCCTGAAAGATCCTCATCAAAGCAAAGCAGCTGAAAAAGCAGACTGCGGGTAAGTAAACACACCTGCTGAAATGAATGCTCAGCGCTTTACGAAGCAGAATGCTCCTTTAGGTGCGGGAAGCGTTCGGGCAGGAGGCAGCCGGCTCTGGGCTGCCGCCACGACTTGCTGCAGGAGCAGCCAGCGCGTTACGCGGGTCGCGCAAGAGCAGCGAAGCGGCTGCCATGCACCAGCCCAGAGCTCCCTGAGCTCAGCCTTCTGACGCTAGCAGGGCCGGCGGGAGACGCCTAGGGGAGAGCACAGGAGAGAGCCAGCATCAAAACTCCCCCGGCCGTCAGCGACCCGTGGGTCTGGCACTCCTGAGGCCCAGGAGGGGCAAACGGCCCCGCGTAAGGGATCTCCCTCGAGCACCCCGTGGTGTCATTTACGGAGCCTGGGGTAGCGGTGGCGGACACGTACGTGATTGATGGGGTCTTCCAGGTAGAGGATCCCGTTCTTGATGGAGTTGCTGATGTCATTCTCGGAGTACATCACGGAGGTGGGCAGCTCCTCGTAAGCACTGCCCTCAGCCAGCTTCTTGTGCTGTGGGACAAGAGAGTGAGTAAGGCACCTCGAGGGGAGCGGGCACCCAAAAGCAGCACGGGTTTCCCAGTGAACAGCCTTGAAACTCCAGGTCTCCTGCAGCGGGTCCCCCCAGACTAAAAGGACCAAGGTAAGAGACTATCTCATGGCACTGAGATAAGTGCCACCCTGTCTTCCCGGACGTGATTTCTGCAGTAGAAATACCAGTATCCTCCCGTGGCAGCACCCAGCTGCTGGGCTCATGTCCCAGTAGCTCCTACAAAGCAAGAGAAGCTCTTTGTCTCCCCATGCTTTCAGCAGCAGGTTTCCACTTCCACCCCGAGCACTGTCAGTCACGCAGACGGTGTCCTCTGCGGCTGGTATGGGGCTACGGTAACCCCAGAGTGAGAAATTCCAGCGGTGAAGCAGGCAGAGGTCATCACCCACAGTGCGCACAAAATGGGGCTACGGGAGGGACCTGAAGCCAAACTACCCTAAAACTTTGGGGGAATTCCCATCTGTATCCAGACCCAACCCTTTTTCTCAAGGTAGAATTAACCAGGGACATTGACATAAATACAACCACGGTTCAGGGTTCACGCCACAGCCAACCCCTTCCAAAAGCAGGCAGCTCCCCACGGTCCCAAAGCCAAACCTGCCCCTACTCTCTCCATTTATCAGCCCTGCTGGGGAAGGGAGCTCACCTTGATGAGGATCTTCCTCTTGAGCTGATTTGGAGAGGGGAGCCCGTCAGCAGAAATATCTACTGGTTTGGTCAAGAGCATGTCCCCAAAGACCTTCTTGAAATTCTGAGCCATGTTCCTCTGCTGAGCAATGCTGCAGTGGTCCTCGATGGACAGAATGACGGGGAAACTGGCAGGAGGAAAAGAGCTGCCATTACTGGAGCCATGTCTGCAGGAAGCTCCGCTGAAAACCTGGCTTCTGTGCCCTCCGAGAGCAGTTTGCACCCACACCTCTCTGTGCTGCGTCTGCAGCTGTGCTGTCTCGAGCCTTCAGTGTAAATGGCCTCCAGCAAGGTGTCCCCACCACTGGCTGTGGGCAGGGGACTGGCAAGCTGCTGAGGTTTACCCACAGCCTTCCCTCCCACGAGACTCTTCAGGGTGAAATCTCCCCTTGGCTGGAGCCACAACAGCACGCTCTCTTCTCTCTGAGTCCTAGATGCACGGTCTTGTGCCAGGTCCCTGGTACAGGTGGGCTTCGCCTGGCTGCAGGTGGTGCCTGCCCACTCTTTGCCTTTCTGACAGCTCTGCTCGTGGCAGCCCAGGTGCCTGCGGTACTCACTCGGAGGTGACGAAGGCGTGCTCCTTGATAGTGACCAAGACGTCAGAGAACTTGATCTTGGTGGTTAAGGTGTGTCCATGGTAGATGACCGGCATGCCGTCAGGACCATCCCAGCAATCCACTGAAAGAGACCCACGGAGGAAATGAGCCCAGGGGCTGCAATCTTGGCGGGACACGGACACGAGACTGGGCGCTGCTGGGAGCTCGCGTTGGGTGGAAATAAAGGAGAGAGGTGCAAGGCCAGCCCTCTCTGGGGGACCAAGGGCTCGGGCAGGCACCAGGCAGCACCGTGCAGCGAACGGCCTCAGCCCCTCCAGCCCACCGCGGTGGTTACACCGCCTCCTGCAGCCCTGCCTCCGCACGGAGACTTGGCCGACCGCTGCCAGCTGTCGCGACAACGGCGACAAAACTGCTGGTGGTACCGGTACTCACGTTCGATGCAGCGGCATCCCATGCGCAAGCAGCGGGCGTACGCCTCCAGCGAGGACTCGCTCGAGAACTGGTCCCCGGTCAGGTACCTGCCACGTGAGGGAAGATGAGCACATCAGCCACAGGCAGGGTGGGGATGACTCCTGGGACATCGCAGCCCTTCGCGGCTCCATCCCCACTGCAAGGGCTGTATTCATGGCTCCTACAAGCCCTAGGAGGGATATCGATGCCAGTGGCACAACACCCCTGCACCCAGCGCCATTGCCACTGCTCTGAGAGCTGGTCCAGCCCCTGCAGGCAGGAGCTCAGCCACCGTCTGCTCCCCAGGCTTTCAGTCCTTTAAATTTGGGCTGATGTGCTGCCACTGCACTGGGTAAACGGGGAGCACAGCCAGTGCGTGTGCCCCTTGGCAAAGAATGCTTCCACCAGGGGAGAAGCAAATGGCCAATTTCAGCCTGCCTGTTTTTTAGCACCTCTCCTCCTACAGGCTGTGCAAGGCGATGGTGCCCGTGGAAGGAAACTGCCCGAGAGACAGCCTGGGACCTCAAAGCCCAGTCTGTGCAGATGTGCTGTGCTGCCAGTGTCAGAGCACAACACGGATGGCTCAACCATGAAGGGAGGACTGGGACACCAAACGGAGGGTGTCTGAAGTGCTGATCCCATGTCTAAAGGGCTGCTCGTCAGCTCGCTGGGACCAGAGCCCCCCAGCACGGGACGCTGGGCAGGGGCAGGCGCAGGGAGCCACTCCGGGGTCCTTACGTGTTGTGCGAGGAGGAGATCCAGTAATGGGAGAGGGGGTTGTTCATGTTCTCCGGACACACCATGTCCAGCTGCGAGTTCCAGATGCTGTTCTCTTTGGAAAACAGGAAGGTGAGAAACTGCTCAGGAAGAAACAGAAGCGTGTTACTGATGCGGAGGCTTTGGGCGCTGCGGTTCAGTTTCACACACACAGCTCGCCCTTGGCGAGCAGCTATTTCCTAAGCTCAGCACAGACCGCATCCTGCAACGCGAGGTGCCAACTGGCTCCACCAGGACCAGGCAGCGGGGGCCTGACCGAATCCTGCCCAGTGCACAGCTACGTGACCCAGCGTGCCTGAGCAACACAGCTCCAGGCACTAGCACCTATCTTCTGCACCCTGCCAGATATCTGCGCACAAATCCTTAGACTGCCCCAGATGGAGACAAATAAATAGCTCTGCATTTTATTTTGCAGCTCACACGGCAGCAACAGCTCACTACGGCCACGCAGATCAAGGGACTTCTGGATGGGACTTGGTCCAGAGGGCCTGTGACATGGTGATCTCCAGCTGTTTTTATTCTTTTGTTTCCAGCAAGGCTGGTAACAAAGTTCCTTGCTTTGAAAAGATGCTTGCACGGAGCAAAAGGACGTGTACCCCTGGGTAACCTCTCACTCCCCAAATGAAGTGCCCGAGGAGGGCTCCCAGCTGCACACATCCAGCACCAGCAGAGGCCCCAGAAGTCGTTCCCTGTGCCAACCTTCCCTTGAGCAGCTCAGCAAACGGCTGCCCTATGGGATCACCCTGCTTACAGCACCCTCCCCTCGAGCACTGTCACGCCGCGAAGACGCAGCCCCCCTCCCCTGGGCACCTCCCGCCCTCCCGTCACCCATCCGAGGTGCCGTACCTCGTCCAGGGAGAAATACGGCTCGTCGATCTCTCTCAAAGGGTCCCGCAGGAAGTTGAACATGAATTCCTGTACCTGGAGGGTATCTGCAGCCCAGAGCTCCTGCAAACCCCAGAAGAGACATCAAGGAGGAAGCGTTTCAGGAAGCGTTATTCAAAACCACAGCAGCTTGCCCAACTAGAAGCTTTAACCATCGCTGCCTGGGAATTCAAACATCAGCACAAATACCAGATAGTGCGCAACTGCAGCAATCTGGCCCCTTTTTAAGTGGTCTACATCGTCTGGGCATTGTGCATTTTTCTTCCTGAAAGCTCCTTTGCACACGTCTGCTCTCCCAGCTCCCCCCGCAGCAGAAGCCAGCGTGGCTTCCTTTGGTTCCTCTCTCTCCCCGGCTGTCTTGCATTAAGTCACCCGAACGGCTGCGTCTCTGCTGCCTCGTTTTGTCCTCCCTGCAGCTGTGGGAGATGGGAGAATGGCACACAGCAGAGGCCCTGTGCTCCCACCCGAGGCACGGCATTGCGAGAGCCTGCAAGAAGGGTCTGCACGCTCTGCAAACAGGCTGCGGGCACCCACGTGGGTGTCTGAGCACACACTGAGCTCACCGAATGCCTCCAAAAGATGGCTTTTAGAAGCAAAGGCAGCAAGCAGATTGATCAGCTGCTGCTCAGGATGGACCAGGGAGCTTTGGCTGCCTTCTGCACCAGCCCCAAGGACTTGGTGAAACTCCAGCCCCGCAGAGAAGCGGGTCCCTACAGCTATCCCCTCCCCTCGCCCGTCCCGAGCTCACCCTCTGGTACTCCAGCAGGAACTTCTGGAACTCCAGCAGCGACACCCTGAAGTGCTCGGACCTTTCTCCACCCCTGAGAACACAAGGAGAGAAACGTCAGTCACTCCTTAAACACCTGGCTGCAGCATCGCGCCAGAGGCCACCCGCAAGCCACGCGGCACAGCAGGCGACCCACGCCGTGCACTGAGCACGATGGTCAGCAAGGCACGATGGCAAACACACGGCAGCTGAGCTTCCATCTCCTCGTCCGGTGCTCCTGGGCAGCCCAGGGCTCACAGCAAGGGGCTGACGATGTGAAACTTTGCTCAAGGGCTGTGAAACTCCAGTCAAGGGCAGCAAAAGTCGTCAGAGGGACTGAGTTGTACAAAAACAGGGTTTCTTCTTGTATGAAAGCGTGAAAAGAGCTAAAGAGGACTGGGGCTGCCAAGGGTGACTGCAGCCAGGCCAGACCTCCAGGTATTCAGAGGCTGGGGGCTCAGGGAGGCAGGGCAGGGGTGTACCAAGCTGTAGTGCACAACCAGGGGCCATGCCTGGGACCAAGACAAGAAAACAGACACGGAGCTGGCAGTGCTGTGCACAGCTGAGGGAAGGGACTGCCTGGAGAGGAGCCCAAGAGCAATACATCGCTTACGGCCACAGCGCCCAGTGAGCACCAACCACGAGGGTACCTTGGAGGAAACTTCTAGGGGGTCTCGTTACTCCACAAAAAAAACACAATTTTTTTTTTGGGTGCAGCTGACCTGAGCTGGCTCCCAGCGGGGCATCTGGGAGGAAGAGAGCCCCAACTTGACCTGAAACATCTACGACAAAGGTGCTTGTTCACAGCGCACAGAAACACACGCAGCGCTGTGACAAGGAGCACGCAGCATGCCTCGTCCCAGACCCACTGCTGCAGGCACCAAAGCACACAATGGAGCAAAAAGCAGCAGCCCCTTCCCCTGCAAGCACAAGAAAGTTATCCACCTTTCTAGGAACGGGACGTCCATCTGCAAAAGAAGAAGCACAGGCATTAGGTTGGCTCTCAGGCAAAAGCAATAACTTACATGCTCCCTGCCTTCCCTAGCCCAGAGGTAGGAAACGGGAGCTATTAGTGGAGGGAGGCAGGGCTAAGAAGGCAATTAAGAGGGGATGCCCAGTAATAAATATTATCTCTGCTTCCCCTGCCCCAGCCTGGAGAATTGAGCTCTTACCATTTTCTGGGCACTGAACATCAGGCTGCGGTAGAGCTGTGCAAACTGCCCGTACGTGATATCCCCGTTCCTCTGCTCCACGTCCTACAGCCAAAAAAAACCACAAACACCGAGGTTTTACAGGGCCACAAGCAAGAGGACTGCACTCCTGTCACCTGCGGGTGTCACCTGCCCCCAGGATTTTGCAGAGGAGGAGGGAAAGGCCAGAACATGGCCAGACTTTGCCTCCTACCTTCGCATGTCTCCACTGGGGCCAACGGGACCCTGACAGCACCCAGGACATGGGCGCATCCTAAGCCCCCGTTACGTGCTTCCCCAGGCTCACCCACATAGGAAGCATTACAGCTTACTTGAATAGTTACAAAAAGATTGTTTCCTTTTTTGGTGGCAGGGAATATCTGCAATATCTAGAAACTGCAAGAGACAAGGTGCACGCTCCTCTTTGGTGGGACCTTTCCTAGGTGAGCTGACCCGCGGGCAGGCAGCGGTGCTGCCCAGGGACCCAGCCCGAAGGGGAGAGCAGCGGGGCCACGTGCTCACCGTCAGCCGCTCCCGCAGGAACCTCATGTTGGGGACGCGGTAGTTGACCTGGGACAGCATGCTCTTCAGGTCCTTGGCAGAGATCCTGGCAGGGCAAAGAGGGAAAACGTGTTCAGGAGCTCTGGGACCAAGGCATCAGCTGTGAAAGGCGAGGACGGATGCGCATCCCTGGGAGCACACTGGGGTTGGGACCCAAAGGCGAAAGGGAAGAATGTTTTACATTTTCGCGTGTATGCTGTGCACAAGGAGCGCACAGAGCTGGGACAGGGCTGCCTACATCCTGCTGGGAACTGCAGATAGCTCCTGCAAGCCACTGGCACTGCGGGGCAAGCCCCAGCATCCTCGCCCCATGTGGCCCCTGGGAGCCGAGGCTGCAGCGGGCACATGGCGCCTGCCGGCTGCTGGGAGCGACCGGGCAGAAGCACTTTTATAGCATCTGCGCCCCAGCATGGAAGCTGGGAGACCAAAACCTGATCCCTGACACACAGAAGGAGGTGGAGGTAGCGCCTGCATTGACAACGATTCCTCCAAGTCTGCCCAGCGATCACCAGTGGTGCTTTTGTGCCTGATCCTCAAAAGCAAGTGGGAGCCGGGACCCTGGAGGATGCTGCCCCATCCTGCAAGGCAGGCCTGGCACTGGGAACGCTCACGGACTTGGGCCCAAATAAATACACCAGGGACAATGTGATATGTGCTGGTTGTGTGCCATGGGCCATCCCTTCCCTGTGATGCTGAGCCCACAAAGGAGCTTTGGCAGGAAGGAAGGGATGGGATGCAGCGGCCACCGCCAGAGCCCTGCCCCAGCACCAGTGGGCTGTTCTCCCCGAGGGGTGTTGCACCAAGGCACTGCTCATCGTGGTCACAAAACAAGGAGAGGAAAGAACAAACCGTGTAAAAGCTCCGACCAGTATTTCCCCTCTGTTTCTGGTAGGAAGGCAGGGCATGGGATGATTTTATTTACTGTGTTAGTAATAAGGTTAAAGTGCTGGAGAGCTTGGAAAAATAACTTGGTACTATTTTGAGACTAGAAAGTTAAAAAAAAACACACAACACACACACAAAAACTTTCTTCTTCTTCTGCGGAAGTTTTTTTAAGGGCTTAGGATGAAGAAGCCAGAGGACGGATCCAGCCCTCTCCAAGGGCATGAAAACATTCCCCGCTCCCGGTGCTCTAACTCTGCTCCCAGGCTCAGGCAGCTTCCCTAGCCAGAGGTGAAATGGCCTCCCCTGGAGCTAGGAAAAAAAAAACCAGCATCCTGTTATCCTCCTCTTCCCACCTAACCTCTCCTGGAAAAACAAACACCCAGAGGCACGGCCGCCAGTGCAAACAGGCAGCATCTGTGCGCTGCAAGGCCCGCGGCTGGGTGGGCTCTGGCCAGGGGCACGCGGCCACCGGTGACCGCTGCTGGCTTGGGACCCCAGCAGGGGGTGGGCATGGGGAACGAGGCCTTCAGCTGCCCCAAACCTGCCTGTGCTGCGGGTGGTTTGTGTTTAAAGAACACCTCGCTCCCTTTTCAAACCCCGCTGCCTGGCTCAGAAGTAAAAAAGCGCACCAAAAGTGTGCAAAAAGTGACAAAAAGTGTTGCAAAAAGTGACACCAAAGTCACGGGAAGATATCATCCAAGGGTCTGTCCGGGACCTGTAGTTGCTGTCTCTGCTTTGCAGGGAACACACGGATGCTTGTAGGATGGGGAGGCCTGAAACCTTTCTGCTTTCCCCCTCTACGCTGCAGCATTTCTGTTGTGCGCCGCTCACAGCCTGGGCTGGAGCAGCAGCTCTTTCAATTAAATGCTTTGCATTTAATCCCCTTCCCTTGACTGACAGATAAAGAATACATGGCCTTTTCCTGGCTTAATTCTAAATGCTAATACAAAGATGATATTAAGAAAAACAACAGGAGAGATGTAAGAGACTGCCTTTCGACTGCTGAACGTGCCTTGGGCAGACGAAGCTGTACGTTCAGCCTCTTTCGTCCTGTCCCGATGCCATTTCAGCAGCGTTACTGTGTAACCGGATGAGAAAAAGGACCAATTTTTTCCATTTCTCTTGCATTCACACTCCAACCCCCCACGCAGCCACCCCCACACACGTTCCCCATTGCTGAATTCAGAGAGTTTTCAAACAAAGGGGTCAGTGATGCACACCAAGGACCCGGCCGCAGCGGCAGGACGAGGGCTCTGCTCGAAGCAGCCAGCAAGCCGCACTCCTGCCTCCTTCCCCCCGTGCCCAGTCCCCAGCGAACACCAGTACGATGTGCATAAAACCTGAGCCGGGATTTGAAAGGTGTGTGGCACGTGCGGAGCAGCTGCAGGGGATTAAAGGTGCCTTTTTCCTTCCCATTCTGCCTTGGAGAGGATTTACCCCTCCTCCACCAAACCCCAATGCACCGCGCTGCTCTCGCCACGGCACAAATCCTTGCAAAGACAAAACCAGGAGGGACTGGGGGAGTCGCTGGTCCCACATTCCTGGTAGCGGCAGGCTGTTACAGCACGGACATCTAGCCCGGGTTTCTCATGACCCTCTGCGAGCAGTGGGATGGGGCCGGCTACCTCCAGCACGCTCCCCCTCCAACGACAACAGAAGTCAGACCCTAATTTCGGCCACATCAGTTCTTTGCTTACAGGACAGGACAGACAGGGCCTGTGTCTGCAGCACTGCCATCGCTGCCACCCACAGGCACCTCCCCGGCTGACCTAAGCAGGGGGAGCAGGAGAGGTGAGGCTCCCCCGGTACCCTGGGGATTAACAGCTGAGAGCATCCTCTGTGCTGGGATTGCAGCAAGGCAAAGCACTCCTGTCTCCTAGTCAGCCGGGTCCAGCTGACCCCTGGAAGGTTTTTCGGCTCCCGACAAGGGGCTCTGCTTCCAGGGCAGAAAGCCTGGGCAGATGAAGGGCGCAGCTGGGTGAGCCACAGGTCTCGAGGAGGATAAAGGAGCTCTGCTCCTTCGGTGCTGCCAGCTGGGGGTGAGGGTGTTCCACAGCTACGGGGTCTCAAGGTCTTCCTGGGTCCAAATCGCTGAGAAACAGGTCAGGGAAATGAGATAATTTTTTGATATATATTTTTTTTTAATTCAGTGAAAATGAGCCAGGGAAGTACTGGAGCTTGGATTAAGCTTTCTTGGAAGTGAAAACTAAAACCCTACAGGACCCAACAGAGACCCCAGCCTTTGCTGTGGATTTTTAAGCCAGAGGTAGGTGCTTACAGCTCAAGCCCTCTCTTGCAAGAACTGCAAACCAGGGGCCTCATCCAGCACCCAAACCGAGCAGGGGCTGGGAGGACACCGTGCCGGGGGGCTTCCTGGGGGCTCTAGCAGCGCTGAGTGGCTGGTTCGGGCTTCTGTTAAACACGGGGACTCTGGCACTGGGTAGGGTGAGGCTTCTTTGTACAAATGTGTGTGCAAATGAGCGTTTTCTCTCCATTTTTACCTGTCCTCCCGGTTGCGATCCAGCGAGTAGAACTGCTTCCTGAGCCACCTGAAAGGAGAGGCACGAGGTCAGGCTCTGCCTGGCTGCAGATGCCGTAGGACGGCAGGTCAATGGGATGAAGCCCCTCATACAGGAGCACCAGGTCACTGCGGCCCTGAGGGGGAAGGAGACCTCATCGCCCAGCCCAGCTGCTGCGGGCACCGCCGACCACGTGCTGCTGTACAGGTCTGACCCCAGAACAGCGCTCCAGGGTGGGAGCAGCACCGCAAGGGATGGAGAAGGGAAAATAACACAAGCACGGGACAGGGACAAGCTCCCCACCTCTCAATCTGCAGCGGGGTGGCAGCCCTTAGGGTATCTGCCACCAGCCAGTTCAGCCCCTTGATCCACATGTTGACCTCCTCCTCGGATGTGGCTGCGGAAAGAAGGAAGAGGAGAAATGGGAGGAAGGGACACAGAGGCAGGTCACCAGCCCCTCTTGAGGCTACCCCCGGTGTCCTGAATGCCTTCCTTCTTCCTTCTCCCCCTCCCAACAGCTCCCACCCCTGCAGACGCTCTGGTGTGCTCCTCTCCCTGCCCAGCTCCTGCTGCCCCCCCGGGACATATGTGGCTGGCTGGACCCCGCGCCCCTGCACTCTTCCACGCCCCTCCTGAGAGCTGGGTGTCACCTCTGTCCCCGAGGAGCAATGCCCAGGCTGGGCTGGGTGACAGGGGCCAGCAGCTCCCGGGAAGGTTTGCCAGCTCCTCCTCAGCCTCCCCCGGCTCCTGCTGCAGCCTCCCCGAGGGCAGAAGGGCTGGCTCTGTCCCTGCGGGCTGCAGCACAAGCCAGAAGGCAGATGTGCCATGGACATTCAGGGGTCAGCATGACTGCCTGCGTCTGTGCTTGCCTACAGGGGTCTAAATGAGACCCAAGGATGAGTACTGCTAGCTGAACACGGCAGATCCACCAGCTGAACTGCAGCGAGTGATTACGAGCCTGTCTTCCATACAAGAGGAAACTCAGCAGCATGAGGCTCTGCTCTTTCAGCAGCAAAGCGTAAGGCTGGGTGCTCCAAGTCCGGCTTAAGTCACTGGACGAGATGTTTAGGAAAGCTGGGACCGAGGCACCAGAGTCACCCCGTGCCGCCAGCAGCAGCCAGACACATCTCCTTGCTCAGGACTGCAGAGCAGGGACAAGCGAGCTCTTAACCCTCCATGTGTACGGCTGATGACGCTCAGCTGACGAGCACTGACATGCCAAGCTGAGATAAGAACACTACTGCAAGTTTTGAAGCAGGGTGTTCAGTTCATGTAACTTCTGGCTACACTGGGTGAATTAACTGACTTAACCAGAGCCTGGTTCAGTGTGTACCCGTCAGGGAACTGCTGTCACCTGCTTCCAAAGGCATCCCCTCAGCATGGCCAAAAAGGTATCTATGTGTCCGGGGACTTGTTCCAGCTCACCCTTGGAAGGATGCCTGGGAAGTCTGTGAAGGGCCTGCCCGCCCTGCCCAGGGGCCGCGAGTGCTTTACCTTGCAGGCTGAGGGTCTTCAGCCTGAACTCTGTGCCGTAGAGGACAACAAAGCAGTGAGACTGGTCCGCTCGGAAACATGGATCCTCCTGGTACCGGTCAAAATCGCGCGAATTCTTTCCTGGGCGAATCTCTTTGATTTCACGAATGTCCACTACGAGACAAAGGGGGAAAAATAAGAGTTCAGTGAAGAGTTGAAATTCCCAAGAAGATGAGGCTCTGTAGATCCTAAATGGCACATCAGAGTAGGAGGAAGGGCATGGATTGTGCAGCTGGACTGCCCCCTGGTATGTGGTGGCTATGGCAGGAGGGTGCCAAGCTCTCCACGGCTCAGCCCCAGCTGCGCTTCCCTGGAAAGCAAGGGTACGACGGGTGCCTGCTGAGCGCCCGCACATCCCCAGAAGCAGCCGACCTCTTGGGTACCTGCCTCTACCTCTCTCTCAGCATACTTACGAGACCATGCACACACAAGCCTGCGAGCACAGCCCCTTCATGCTGGTTCCCCAGAAAGCCTCCCCAGCCAGCCCTGTCCCTATTTGTCCCCGTGTCCCCAGGGAGGCTTCGATATTTCACCCAGGCGCTCCCCAGTCGCGAGGAGCAGAGGGCAGAGCTCTGGTTCCTGCAGGTTCCTTCGCCCGTCAGCTTCACACCCCACTCTTTCTTCCTCTGCTCAACCTACGTCTGTGAACTGCAGGGGTTTTTGCCTTTAAGAGAGTCATTTTGTTTTCTTTTTAAACGAGAGCCTTTCTGCTGGGGTGAAACCTCTGGGGGCACAGCCTTCTGCCCAGCTCAATGAAACCCTGCTTGCAGCCTCTGCGTCTTACAAACACCATGGGTTCAAGATCCACTCCTATCCAAATTCAAGTTCGATATTGAAACCTGAGTCGGTTCCTGGTTTAAACAACTCTGTGACCCCTCTTCTTCCCTTCTCCCCTTTCCCCCTAAATTATGGCTGAAGTTTCTGGCACCTTCCCCTGCCCCAACAGCTCTCCCATCTCTCGAGAGGTGATCCCCTGTCCCGCTCCAAGCAGTACCAGGACCCCTGGACCTGCCCTCATCTGCATGAGTCCCACGGGCTTTATTTTAACAATTCCAGCTTCTCTTTGAGACCAAGGCTGCCGCAGAGTGGGCAGCACCAGCAGTGACACGGGGACAGCACTGTCCTTTGGATATTCCCGAGGCCGCGGGGCTGGTGTCGCAGCTCAGCAGCTGTCTCCTGGAGCTCCCCCAAAGGTGACACGTTGGGCAGCAGTGCGACAAGGAACGTGGCAGGGAGGTGAGAACCAGGCTGGGCACAGCTACGGCTTCCCCAGCGCTCAAGGAGGAGGAAAGCAGCAGCTAACTCACCCCAGCCACCACGGCCGAGGGAAGCTGCAGCGGGGTAGAGCGTGCCAGGATCTTAAACACGAGGCGAGCCGAAGGAGATGGAGGGATGCTGGGGAGAGAGTGCCTCAGCCTCCTCCCCAGAGGAAATTCTGGGAAAGGACGCTCATTACCATCAAACAAAGAGAACACAGCAGCAGCAGCAACAACAACAAAAAACCCCAAACCCAAGAATCTTTGCTTCCTGGAAAAAGAGTTTCTTAAATGCTCGGGGGAATCAAATAACAACAGTTCTGAGTCACGTTTCCAAAGCAGACGATGCTTCTGAGCAGTGTGGGATGGCGATTACTGCAAACCTGGCGTGTAATTCATCCCAATTAAACTCCACTTAGGGCAGTCACTGTGGATCGACTCGCCTTTCATTCCAATTTGCTGTAGTTTAGAGCTAGACAGAAACACGACCTGCTCAGCAGCTGCAGCAGAGGCTGGCAGTGCTGCACCGGCTCGCGGGGGAAAGGGCCTGCTCCCAGCAAACCCAACAGCAAGCCGGGAGATGTGGCCTGGTGCTGGGGAGACTTGTCCCAAACCTTGCACAAGGAGCCTGGGGAACCTTTTTAAACCACTGCTGTTGAAGCAGTCACAGCAGCAGCCTTGGATGCTTGCTATAAAACCATTTTGTGCTGGCTTGTGCACTCTACATGTGCACCAAAACATGTATAAAGAAGAGAATCCCACTGAAACCTTGTCAAGGGGTCTTTCACCCCTGGACAGGCTACACCACGCAGCACAGCGGTGTGCATCCAGACACGATCACAGCCCCCTCATTTCCTGATACAGAGAGACCCCGTTTGGCCACTGCAACCAAGGACAAGTGCACAGAGATGCAGCTCCTTGGGCTGTGAAGGGCAGCTGAACGAGCTCCCTAAAACGAGCAGGGCTGTGCCTTTCTAAGGCATCACCTGCCCTTTAGAAACTGGCTGTCTGGAGGTTCAAACATTAGCCTGCCCCGTCGTAATCCATCCACGTGCTCACAACCTTAGCGGCATGACATGTTCTTCTATCGCTAGCATAAAAAATGCATCACAGCTGCGGTCTTTGCATCCATCACACGCACAGCAAAGGCTATTCCTGTCGGAGGATTTGACAAAAGCAGTGGGAAAGAGCTGGTTTGCATGGTAGGCGGTAACCACTAGCATGTGCTGTCTCTGCTATTTCGGCAGCCTCCTTCCAAGGGCCTAACCCCGCACCGTGCCGGCGCACCGCGGCGCTCTGACTCTGTCCCGCATCCGCCTCTCGCTGCAAAGTGCCCGCGGGGTTGTGAAGGTTGCGAGCTATCCTTACAGACCACATCGCCAAAAATCCACACCAGGGAGAGCCCCCAGAGCAAACGGGGCACCCAACGAAGGCACAGGGGTGCGGGCTACTCCTGGGGTGCACTGCCGCGAGCACCATGCACGCAGAGGAGCAGGTAAAGAGCTCCAGCCCACGCGTGCCTGCAGCTGCTTGCTCATCTCTCTCATCCTCCCAAACACGCCCGCGTGCGCTGGGGAGAAGGCGGTTCAGGGTTTGGTTTCTGCAGCTCGCACCTTGCCGCGCGGCAGCACCATCATCCCCCTCCAGCCCCACTGCCTCGAGTGACTCAAGCGCCTTCCCGGCCCCCTGCACCCTGGAAGGAAATGACTTCAGCAGGAGGCACAGCGAACACGGATGCCACCATCCCGAATATGCGAGGTGTCTCCACACCAGCTGTGCCCCTGCCAGGCTTCAAGCCCCCGGCACCAGCCTGGGACCAGCAGCCAGCCGGCAGTGGGGAGGGGAGGAAAGGCCGCCCCAGCTCTGCTTCAGCAGAGGGTGCAAGCCTACAAGCCACGTCTCACGTCTCCTCTTTCCCTCTGCTTGCACCGAAACCCTGTCCCACACACCCCAATGCCACGCTCCCCAGCCCTCCCCACCAGCGCCAAGGCCTGGCACCCTATTCCAGACACCAAAGCAACCCCAGCCCATAAATATTTCCACCTCTGCTTGCGAGGGCCACCAGTAAAACACAGATACCTCAGCAAACACCAGCCACCCTCCGGAAGGCAAACAGGAAACCCAGAGCCTGCTGCCACCTCTCTCCATGCTCTTGCGAGCTTGGGCCGCTCACTTTTCTTTTTATTGCCCCGAAGCTTGCCCTGACCACAACTGCTGTGGCAGGTGCCAGGGGCCACCGAGAAGGTGGCTTCCTTGATGGCCACCATGCTCTTCTCTCTTGGGCTTCCCTCAAGGACAGACGGACGGGGAAGCTCGAGGTCCCACCGCACCGTGGGTCTGTGCTGGGAATGACCTACCAGGGATGCTGCCGAGGACTAGGGGAAGAGCATCTGGTGGGGCCACATGTGCCAGGGCGGAGGAACAAGTGCCAGATAACCCTGGATAAACCCGTCAAAGAGAGGCAACCTGTCACCGGGGTGAACCACATCTCATCGCCCCGCTGGTCTGCCCCAGAGCACGCTGTGGGACGGAGCAGCTGCTGCAGAAAGCAGGCGCTGGTCTTCATCCCACGTGGACAGCAGCAGGATGAGGGAGAGAAAGCCTTGACCTCCACATGCCTTTTCGAAAAGGACACGGTCGCGTTTCTGGGCCAGCAGCCTTCCCTTCCGCAGGAGCAGGTTACACCAGAAAGAAAAAGCTGGTCCCAGACCCACCCCCTGCACCACTTAGGAAAAAAAAAAATTCCCCTCTGGTTACATGAAAGCCAGATCCACCCTTCAGCTGTTCACAACTGGAACTTCACCCAAGCCTCGCTTATAACCCGTGATGGATCGGGCATTGTAACGCATGAGGATAAGGACACCCTGCAACAGGCTCCAAGGGTTGCAAAATCTCCACCTCCAGAGGGTTTTTGGAAAGATGTCAGATTGATTAAAAAAGAAGAAAAAAAAAACAAAAACAGGATTTAGGTGAGATTACCTTCCAGGATGGATTTGTCAGGGACAGCCTCCAAGCAAACACCCACCCACCCACCCCCCTGGCAAGCACATCTGGGTGCAGCGCGGCTGCGTGGGGACCAACAGCGCAGGGAGAGCCGCACGCTCACTCGCACTGCAGCCTGACCTCAGCTGGCACAGGCTGATCCTGTCCTGTGGCGGCAGAGAAGCCTTTGGGCTTCTTCCTCCAGTACCAAGCCAGCAAGAAATGTCTTCATGCTTTTTGGCAGTGTACGTTGCCCTGAACACAATGATTATTTCTGGCCTTCCCATCACTCACAGGAGGGAGGTCCGGCACGCAGGGAAAGTGAGAAGTGAGGAAGATGGAAAAAAAAAAAAAAAAGACCCGTCTTGTACGTGTGTGCGGGGGCAGAAATCAGAGAAATCTATTACGTAACAGCACGGGGTATAAAATAAAGCAGTGGTATTTCCCCCTGAATACTTTGATAGGAGCCCACTGAACGTGCTGCTCGGGCTGGTGCTGGCTGCTGCAGAGGTTTGCAGCAGGAGGCTGGGCTGCCCTCGCCCTACCCGGGCTGCTTCTGGCGCGCTGTCTGCAACTGAATGCCACGCGGGGAGACGCAAAAATCCCACCGGGCTTCAGAGGAACGGTCAAGCGAGCGCTAAGTGCTTTGCTGGAGCGGGGCCAGAGCCTCCAGCACCTCGCGGTCTGGAGCCAGGCGCCGTGCCCCGCAGCAGCCAGCGAGCCCCCTTCGTCTGCGAGGCTCCGCGTGAGCCCGTCCCGTGTCCACACGTGGATCCGTCCCTGCCAAAACGCAGCCAACTCAGGTGCCGGGGGTTGCATGATGCTGAAATCCTCCTGATGGCGCGTCTGCTGTGCACTGTGCCGCATCCAACAGGGATGATGCGGGCATCTTGCAGGCAGCAACGATCTGAGCCTGAACCTGACTGGACCGCAGTCGTTATTAAGGCGGCTTTTACAAAACCGTGCTGTGCCCCTGGTGAATACCAGAAGCGGGCTACAATGCCTAATATCCCATCCAAAAGAAAGCGGGAACCTCACCGCATTAGAAACCTATCTCAGAGGGAAGAGCCGTGCATCTCTCATTAGTACAGGTTTTCACAGTAACAGCTCAGCCTTAGCTCCACGAGCTTTCCTTAATAGACAAGACGAAACCAGGCAGTGCAACGGTGAATTAACAGTGTCTGTGCACGGAGACGCAGCGCTGGGTTTCTGCACCCTCCTCCTGGCCACGCCGCGCTGCCATCAGTGCTTCAGTGCATCAGCTCTCAGGTTTCTGGAGGAATACGATCCCACAGCATTAGCAGATGGCTGCTCCAGCCAGAGAAACAATAAACCAGCTGGGGCCTCGAATCCGACCTGATGGCTCCTTTGCGGGGCTGAGGCATTCACGGAAACCAAAAGAAAAGAAATGCTGGCACAGCAGAGCCCTATGCCCCAGCAAGTCCCCAGTCCCTTCTGTGAACCGAAAACGGACGTCCTGCCATTTTAGTGAGGCACCCGAAAACCCTTCAAAAAGCTCTCTCACTGCCACTACTGCCCCAGGGAGGGACATGGCAGCCCTGGTGCTTGGGGGCCTGTTGGGTCCCACCACTCTTGCTTCTGCAATGCACGCACAGGAACCTCTCCGGTCTCAGGAGAAGATGCAGGTTAAGCTATTTTCCCCTCCAGACTTGGCTCGGTTGTGCCTCAGGTTGCTCCAGCAAGTCGGTACATCTCACCCGCGACCCGCAGCAGCAACCTGCAGTGTTTGCTCTGAGCTGCTGCGCGTTGCTCTGAAGCGGTTGCTGCGATGGCTCTGCTGCAGAGGCAGCTGCATCCACAGAGCGCCTTGGCAGGGAGGATGCTCAGAACAAACAGCTCTGATGGGACAAGGGAGTTCCCAGTCCGCCTGGATGGCTGCGAATAGCTCGAACCCGGGGCCCAGATCCTTGCTGACCGCCGCTGGAGGGACGGGGCAGAGTGCTTCGTGGGATTCCCCCCCAGCAGCAGCCCCCCCAGCAGCGCAGGCAGCACGTGGGGGCCAACAGCTGCTCTGTGGGCACTGGGGCTTCCTGCCCTCGCCTCGAGCTGCCGCTCTCTCGGCTGCACCTCGGCATCACGTGTGCTGTGGCTTCTGAACTCTGGTTGCTCCCCCTCCCTGTGCCCAACCCCCCCCCTCCCCCCCCCCCCCCCAAAATCCTTATCGTGGGCAGAGGAAGTGACAAGGAGATGCGCAGGGGACTTGGAGGTGCTTTGTAGAATGGCTCAGGTTGGAAGGGACCTTAGAGATCATCTAGTTCTAATGTCCTGCCGTAGGCAGGGATGCCACCCACTAGATGAGGCTGGCCAAGGCCCCATCCAGCCTGGCCTTGAACACCTCCAGGGATGGGGCATCCACAGCTTCCCTGGGCAGCTTGTGCCAGTGCCTCACCACCCTTACAGTGAAAAATTTCCTCTTAACGTTTAGTCTAAGTCTATCGTCTTTTAGTTTAAGACAATTCCCCCTTGTCCTATCATTATCTACCCAAGTAAAGAGTCCTCCATCCTTTTTATAAGCCCCCTTTAAGTATTGAAAGGCTCCAATGAGGTCTCCCCAGAGCCTTCTCTTCCCCAGGCTGAATATCCCCGGCTCTCTCTCTCAGCCTTCACAGCTCTGCAGCCATGCGGTCTGGAGCAAGACATGAGGAACTGCCTGCCTGTCCTCCCTCCTGGGTGCTGTGGGCTGGAGCAGGGAGGCAAAGGTCGTGCCAGGGCATCACCCTGCCCCTACAGAGCAGCTCCCACCTCTCCCAGGCAGCCCCTGCCTTGCTGCTCCACCAGCTTCGGCCTCACGCAGGCGACCTTCAAGATCTCACAAACATCCTCCTGCTGCTAGCAGCAGAGGTGGCTGGGGGCTGACAACTGCCTATCCTGCATCATCAGCACATCTCTCCAGATTACTCTCAGCTGCAAGAAGGCATGTGTTAAAAAAAAAACCCAAAGCTGGTCCCCCAAGTGAGCAAAGCAGGATGCCGCTATCTCGCGATCTCTGCCCGCAGCCCAGCAGAGCGGGGATGCAAAGGCTGGCAGTTTCCACTGTGCCTGTCTCAGCCTCCTAGGGCCGGCTTCACGCTCGGGAGCTGCCTCCCTGCCCTGCGGACCAGGCCACGTCCCCAGCACCGCCATATGGCCGAGCAGGGCACTACCTCTCACGCCAGGTAGCGTCCACTTCTGGCGGGGTGCTCCAGCTCCTTCCTCAGCCTCCGCTGCAGTCCCCTGGGCGGCACCTGTGGGGACAGGCCACAGGAACCTCAGCCCTCAGCACCTCCCGCTGTGCTACACACATGGCAGCATTGTGCCCATCCCTGAGCCGAGGAGGCCAAGAAACCACAGCAGCAAGTAAAGCAGGGGAGCGGACACGGCACACCAGCCGTGAGACATAGCCACTTGTTTCTGCCACAGCCCGAGCCCCTGACAAAGCACCAGGAGCCCACAGATCTGCAGGCAGCAGTTCCCCAAATACTTCCGTGCCTCATGAGCCTCTGGGACCTCGGGGTGGAGACATCCCCTCAGTGACTACTGGTGACAGCACACCCAGCCCACACCTTGTCCCTGGGCTGGCCAGCAGGGCACGCCTCAGGAAAGGCCAAGGACAGGGCAAATCTATCGGATAGCTCCCCCCGGGCGCCCTCCCACCAGCCACCATTGTGCAGTTTGAGGTCTCTCTCTGCAATTTCCTTGTCGGTCTCCAGTGGGGTGCAGGCACCCCACTTCAGGACAGCCACCACGAGCAGGGCTGAGCCCCAGGCAGCAGGACAATCCTTGCAGAACACAAACGCAGAGTCACAGCTCACGAGGCAGAACCCCCCCAGCCCGGTGCCTGGGTCAGGGACACACCGCTTGCCCCTGTTGGACATTGGTGGTGTCAGGGAGGCAGCGGCAGGGCCCTGCTCCCCTCCCGCCCATGGGGAGGAGGCAGCCGGATGGCATCCCCTGCTCCAGGGCTGCTCCTGCGTCCCCTCTTGTTTTCCACAGAAATTATGTCCAGGGAAGCTGGGGGTGTTGTGCCAGGATCGCTGGCTGCTGCTGAAGCCAAAGCTGGGTGTTCATGGTGCTGGCCAGGCCTGCTCCCCACCACGCACAAGGCCTGCACCATGAAAGCCCCCAGTCTTCTTGCACCCGCACCATGCAGGGTGTGGGAGCGTGTGTCCATCCCAAGCAGCAACACCAGCCAGGCTGAGCCCTGGGTTTGGCCTGCCTGGACGCTGCTTTAAAGAAATGCATCCCTTCTCCTGATAAATTACAGCCGGCGGCAGCCCTCAGTCACCGGCCTGCTCCGTTTGAGAGGCAGAAGCTTCCACTGACTCACATGGAAAGAGGAAGCTCCGCAGCAGTGCTGCTGGATGGCTGGCAGGGCCGGGACAGCTCCACGAGCCACCCCAAGGTGACCTTCTCCTGCCTGGTATCGAGGACTCCGTCCCCTCAGCCCTGCCCCAGCTAGGAGCATAACGGCCTTACAGGAAGGCAATAAAAGGGGGGGAGGATGGGGGAGGCTGAAGAGCTCCTCCAGCCTCCCTCCCTCCCTGCAGAGCAGACGTGCAGTGGTAACCAGATCCGAAAGGTACCGCAGAAGACGCAGGCAGATCGATGGAGGGGAGGCACCTGACATGGCACCGCGTCTGGGAGGCAAGGGGCCAGGCGGCATCTCCATGTCCCTCCTGGAGCCTAAAGCGATGTTTTAAGACATCCCCACGCCTCCCTCCCCCCCCACTGCCAGCACAGCCCTCAGCACCATACATGAGGGGAACAGGATGGGGCTGAGAGCACAGAGCAAGCAGGGAGGACGGGCAGGCCTCACGCCGCTCCCGGCATGGCAGGCCCAGCTGGGAGTCACGGTGGAGCTGGGTGCCCGACAGCAGCACGCTCACATTGCGGCTCTCTGGGGGGTTTTATGTTCTTGGCTCTTGTGCCCAGAGCGTCATGGCTCGCCACAAGGTAAATGGAGACAAGAGTGACCACAGGCTGTCCCCAGGACGGGGCGAGCACAGAGGTGAGAAGTGGAAACAGAAGACTTGTCACACTCACAGCAAATGCCAGCGATGCTCAGATGCCATGACTCACTTTTCATCCATCCCACCCCTCGACGCAATTGAGTTTCCGTGACAGTAACTTCACAGCAAAGATGACTGCTGCCCGGAACACTAAATGAGCACCAACGAGGTGGCTTATTCCTGTCGCTGCAAATGCTTGAGCTCCTCAGTGCCGGAGTAAAATTGGGAAGGAGAGAATAATATAAAGATCCTGCCTGGTACTGAGTCACTTGCGGCCACTGGAGCAGCCTGGCACCAGGGCACAGCACCATCCAAGCACCAGGCAGACATGTCCCAGGACGAGGCGCTACCTTCAGTTCACGTGGAAGAAGCAGGAGCTCTTGGTGCTGGTCTTCACGGCCTCACAGCCAGGCTCTGCTACTGCTTGTGTATTTTTAAACCCCACCTGTGAGGTATTTGGTCCCCAGCACCAGAGACCTCCTGCTCATGCACTGATCTGCACCAGGGTTAACAGCAAACCCATTTTTTTTCTCAGAAAGAGTAAACTTTCTGAGGCTTCACTGCAAGCTGAGTTGTGTCCCAGCCATAGGAGGACAAAGGAAGCCTTCCTCACCAGGGCTGGCCCTACTGATGAGCTGCTCATGGACTACCTGCTGTGGCCTGACTCGGCCCAGGGCTTTCTGAGGCTCGCCCTCAGCTCCTGTGGAGAAAGGCCATGTCGTCAGGCAGTGCCTGAGTGCTTGGCAAACAAACCCGGCCCCGCGCCTCTCCAGCAGCTGGAAGGCAGATCCATGGGGTGCAGGCAGGGTGTGGAGGGGTGAAAGTCCCCTTGGACACCCTGTGTCCGCCCCGGGACCTGGCCTGGGACCCGGCACACTGGCTGCAAGAGCCATGATGATCAATAGAGCAGACCCTGCAGCTAGAGAGCGGAGGAAGAGGAGGGAAATAGAGCAGCACGCACGCAGCAAAGCGACCAAATAACCTGCGCCATCTTTATGACGCTCTGCAGATGCAGCGACATGGTGACCCCGCAGACAGGGCCAGGAGGAGGAGGAGGACAACGCAGGCACAGGCAGGAGGGATGTCTTTTAATCACCACGTTACCCGGCACTTCTTGGAGTGAGTAAACAGGAAAAAGCCTCTCGAGCAGCTGCTCTACCCAGCGTCCCCGCGGGGAGCAGCCTGCCTTGATGCCTCTCCAGCACGCGCGCACTCGTGAAGGCTTCTCGGGGACAAGGAACACAGAGAAACCGCTCGCCCTGGCACGCAGGCCCAGCCTGCCCGCATCACTTCATCCAAAACCAGCCCAGGCGACCGCTGCCCTGGGCTGGCAGAGTCACAAAAGGAGTCAAAAAGGTCCGCAAAGCAGGGGGGGCACATTCCTGCCCCACACAGGGGTCGGCAGCCAGGGCCCACTGTGGAGCAGATGCTTGCCAGGAAGGCGAGCGACCTTGGTTTCAGGTCCTGGCCGTTGTGGTCTCAGCATTGACAGTTCCTTACACGATTTGGGGAAGAGAAATGGGAAATTTGCAACATGCCCCGGGGTGAGTCAGGGGACCTGTGGCAGGGACACGACCGGACACCGGGTGCTGCAGCAGCCCAGGGGCACAGCAGCCAGGTGAGGCTGGTGGCAGAAGACAGCGTGGCAGCACCACATGCTTCACACCAGAGGATGCAAAATGATACCACAGAGAGCATGGCAGCCTGCGACAATCCAGGAATGGTTATTTAATGTGTCAAGGCAAAAAAAAAAAAAAAAAAGTCACGCTCAAGAAAGTAAATGCCTTTGTAACAGTGGTGGGGGAAAAAATAGCCCAACAGGCACAGTTCTGACTTCACTGCTGCAGCGCTGCTGTCCTCCTCATTCTCGAGGCCTGCAGGCAAAGTCAGCTCAGCAAAGCATCCCCTTTGTGGGAGCCCACTTGCCGGATTGTGACCTTTGTCTGGAAAATCTTTAAAACAACAATGCGGGCTGGTTTGCCTGCAGAACGCCAGGCACGCTCCTGGGCACCACATTAGCAACACGAGAAGAGATTATTGACTGAAACCTCAGACCCACAAGTTTTTGTAAATAGAAGGTACGAGCTGCAGAGGAAAGCAAGAGAAAGGTCCATTTTCGAGTCTGGATGGTTTTACGTGGCTTTCCAGCCAGCTAAACCCAGAATGCACAGCTCCAAATGGAGCTGAAAAGCCACCTGACCACACACTCAGCACGAAAAGCAATTCAAAAATCCCAGTTTTGGTGAGACTTCAGAGTGCAGGCTGTCAGCTTCGTAAAGCCCTGCTGGCCCCTCCAGACTTCACGTTGCCAGCTTCCATGAGATGCTCCATCCCTCGAGCTTTTGCTTTTTAGGGGCAGAAATGACTTAACCCCAGAAGCCCTGTTTCACGCTGCAGGCTGAATTGTGCCCACCCCTGCCCCCTGCAATGCCGGCAGGGGCTGCAGCTCCATCCCAGCTGGGAGAGGGCCCCACACCACCTCGGCGTGGTGGGGCTCGGGGCTGCACTGAGGTGCCCGGAGATGGACAGCGCCAGGAAAAGAGGGATAAAAAGCAAAGCCAGCAGGGCGAAGGCTGTCCTGTAGAAGTGCCACCCCACCCTGCAGCCTCAGGAAGGGCAGAAAATTTTCAGAAATCGAAGTTTCTAATCTGAATCAGCATCAAAAATCTCCCTCTCAAAAAAAAAAAAAAAAGGGGGGGTGTTTCCCCTGACAAGCAGCTCTTTGTGCAACATAAAAATCCTCAAAGCACAAAACTTAAGCACTAAAACCGTTTGGAGGAAAGAAGCTTTCTCCAGCGCTGCCAAGTCCCCTTGGGAGCAGCTGTTGTCACCGTGCCCCCTTTCTGATGGCTCTGGGCAGGGGGACACCTCGGCGGCAGAAGACACGGCGGGTGGGAGACGAGCAGTGGAGCAGCTGCGAGCGCACCGAAGCTGCCCCCACGCGTAGCAGGGCTCCATGGCTGTGCAGAGGATGTGTGAGATATTAGGGCGATCCTATACGTGACACCAGGAAGAGGGAGCCAGCATCAAACACGGAAATGAGCCGCCCAGCCTCCCTGGTACGAGCTTGCTCGAACAGCTGCAGGTTTCCGTGAGCATCCAGCTTTCAGATACCAAATAAGTTTCGCCGTACAGCCGCAGGTACCTGTCAAACGCAGGAACCTTTCTGCAGTACCCGCTGCCTTCATCCTGCTCCAGGCAGGCGTCGTGCCAGTTGCTCTCTCGGAGCATCCTTCCACCACCAGCTCTCCAAATTTGTCAGGCCAAGTGGAAGGGATGCGGGTGGGAGGGGGATAACTTTCCCAAAGCACTGTAAGGGCTTACATTTTCATTTCACTGCTTTCCACTGCCCTTAAACCTGAGAGCACACCAGAAGAAAAAAAACAAAAAAAAACACAAACAAACACCTCCCCACTCATTTCACCCATTTCCTTCTATTATGTAATAAGGTTTAGCCAATGGTTTAAACTCCGGGCCACGCGTTCTTTCCTGTGATTGAAGGCCTGCACCTCCCCACCAGGGGCTGTGAGCTCCTCCTGGCCCCCTGCGCACCCACCCCTGTCCCCCCACCTCGTGCCAGCTCTTGTCCAGCCCGCAGCAGCCCAGGAAGGGGCACACAGCACGTGGCACACCCAGCCCTGTCCCCGCTGGTGGCAGCGCTGCCCTGCGGCTCCTGATGGCGCTGCTGGCTCCTTTGACCCCGAGAACACCCGGAAGAGATGTCCAGCGCTGGTGTTCGCAGCGATCCGAGTGGGATCCCACTCCGGACACGGACACATGGATGTGCTCGAGCTCCAGCAGTCTCATGAGCTACTCTCCACCAGCTGAGCCGCTGCAGCCCTTCAGGGCAGGACACCAGGAGAAGGTTCAGCTATAGGGTGCGTGCTTGCACTCGCAGGGCTCCTGCTGTGCTCACAGCACCGTGGAGCGTTCACACGGTGGCAGCTCAGGGCAAGAAAAGCTCCCTGGGGAGCTGGTGGCTTGTCCATGGCACCTCCTCTCCCACTCCGCATCTTCACAGCAGTGAGATGCTCATGGTTGCACTCAAGAAAGGAAGCCGAATCCGGCCCATGGACGACTGCAAGGGGATGCGTCCCTGCTCTGTGTCCCCATCGCAGCGCAGCAGCGTCACTTCGGTCACCTCCCAGGGGACGCAGCAGTCCCGGAGCTCTGCAGGAGAACGTCTCAGCTGAAGAGCAGTGCCTGCGCTCCCAGGGCCACAAAACCCAGATGAAGGCTGCACCTTGGCTACAACCCGGAGGCCAAGCCCGCGCTGCCACACGCACCGCCTGGGGACAGGGACTTCAGCACCGACTCCCGCTGAGACCGCGGGCGAGCCTTTTCGCCTCCCCCTGCAATCTGCCAGATAGGCAGGAGGCCGCCCGCCCGCTCCCGGGGGCCGGTGATGGGTATTGCCGGCAGCCGCACGCCGGCGGGGTGCTCGCAGCGCCCCGATTAGATAACGGGGCCGAGCGAACGCTTTGCCAGCACTGATAGGAGCAGCCACCCCGCGGTGCAGACCGGGAGGCTCAGGAAAAGAGCGGCGAAGGTCACCAGACGTGCTGGATGAGCGCGAGGCTCGCAGACAGGGCACGTTAACAGCCACGTAGGAAACCCTGCAACGGAGCTGCCCCTGGAGGTGGGGGCTGATGGCACCAGGAGCACGAGGGTCTCCTCCACGAGGCAGCTGTTCAGATGCAGCTCCTCTGGATGCTTCTCACCACGCTCAGCACCCCACTGCCTGCCCTCGGAGCGGGCTGGGAGGAGGGCTGGCCTCATCGCTTTTCCTTAAAGACGGGAGCGCTCGGGGTCCCCGGACTGGCTGCTGCTCACCCTCCCGATGCTGCACAGAACCTCCCCAGCACGTTTGCATTACTGGGTTTAAAACCCATAAAAAAGCAACACATTGCAAGGGGCCGCCTGGCAAAGGAAGGAGCCGGATGGACAGACTCCACGGGTCCACGGCAGGAGCACACAGAGCACAGGTCCCAGCCCACCGACCCAGGCTTCCCCATGCAAGTCCCACTCCGGAGCCTGCTGATTCCCCAAAGCCACTCCTGCTGGAATCCCAAGGGCTCCAAACCCCAAAGCTTATCTGGATGGCTTTTTTTTTTTTTCTTTTGCTGTGCCTTGGTGGGTTAACAAAAGAGGCACGTAGCTCACAAGGACGAGGTGAGCATGAGCTGCCCTTCAGTCTCTTTGTAGTATTTGTATTTTACTGTTCCTGCCTTTTCTTTTGCACTGGCCTGGGCTCGGTGCGATGGCTTCCCTCCACCTCCACGGGACTGAGCTCATTTCACTGAAAGCAAGAATGCATCCAGGGTTTTCTCGAGGTGGTTTTTTTCTTCCCCCCCTCTCTCCCCTATAAAACAAACATCTGCTCCAAATTTTCAGCTCGCTCTCTGAATTTTCTGACGTGTTTCAAGGAAAACAGATCAATTAGAAACTGGCCTATAACCCCCCAGTATGTGAAGTTATGAAGGCAGGACCCTTTTGCATTAAAAAAGAATTACATAACGCAGGAAGTTTTAAAAAAAAAATGCATAAAAGACAAAGGACTCAAGGGATTAGCTCTACTTTGCTTTGGATGATTAGCAAAAAGAATATAAAATTAGTAGAGCTCTTCCCACCATCACAGCCAAACCCTCTGCAGAGGTGATTAGCACGAAAGCAACGCACTGATAATTCGAGCTGACTGAAACCACTTTGGATAAAAACAAATAGGAATTGAAAAAATGACAACTTTTTTTTTTTTTTTGCACGAACCGGGATCGCTTTTCGCCCATTGTTTTGGTTTCAAAACCGCCCGGGAGACGGAGGCCACAGCTTTATAAAGCAAGCTGCTCCCCCCGTTCCCGAGGTCTCCCCCTCCTCCCGCTCCACCAGCAGCTCCCGGCCATGCAGGGGCTCTCGGCGAAGCAGGCGGCGGGGCACGGATGGGACAGAAGAGGTTTTTCATCCCCGCGCCCAGCTGGCTGCAGCCCCGCTCTGCCTGCTGCCCGATGCCGGTCCCCGGGGGGACGCGCGTCGACGGCCGGCGCTGCCCAGCGCACAAGGTGGCTCTTTATGCAGCGCGCACAGAGCGCTACACAAGGGTCACGGAGCGAGGACGGAGGGGGCTGTGACACCAGCGAGGGTCCCCCCGGCCCTGGCACCCTGGCCAGCAGGCAGGAGGAAGGTGACGTGGGTGAGTCTGGTGGGGACAACGAGGGCACCCGCTCGCCTGCGCCTCTGCGTGCGCATCCAGCGCTCAATAGCACCGACGGCGATGCCACCCCCGAGGCACGACCCCGAGCTCGCCGCCACTAAGAGCTTTGCCACGGATGCCCTGAACCTGGAAGCACCGCGCCAAGGAGCACCAAAGGGCCGTGCCCATGAGCCCTCTCCTCCCGGCACGCCACAGACTCAATCCACGTGCCCAAAGCCACCCGGGGACGAGCCCCCTGCCGCTCCTTGCCCTGCCTCCCACGCAGCGTGGGGCTTCCCGAGCTGCGGCCCCCGGTCCTGCAGCGAGGTGGGTGGTGGAGCCTGGTCCCCCGGCGCTGCCCACCAAACGCACAGCTCGTTGCTGCTAAGCCTGCCGGGGGCAGAGCATGGATCCGCCACGCTGGGGTGCTCGGGGAGACAGGCCCTGCACCGAGACACGGACTCTACACAGATGCAACCCAAGTCTGAGACCTCTGTGATACGACGCAGATGCTCTCCTGCTCCAAAACGGATAAAAAACGCAGGATCGTTCCTACTTAGACAACCAACTTGCGTCCAGGGGCATCCAAAGCTCCTCTCCGTTCTCCATCCCTCAGGAAACACGGGACCATTCATTCCTGACCCACGAGCTGTGCAGTTGGTGACCTGCAGACCCCCCGGCGCTGCCCGGCGGAGATGCTGCTCCACGCCCAGGCACATCACACCTCCTGACAGCTGCCTGTTCTCCTCGGCTCACAGCTGCGCACACATGCGAGCTACGTCCCGAGCAGTACCCCCGCGGGGACCGATCCCCAACCCTCCCCGTCAGCCCCAGCCTCCTGCTCCCGGCCCGGCTCGGTGGTTGCTCCTGGCCGGAGCTCCCTGGGCTGGAAGCTTCGCCCCGGGTCAGCTCCCCAGCTGGTTCACGCCGTGGCCACGTGAACACTGCACTGGTAAAGGGTGGGATGAGCCAGGAGGGCAGTAAGCCAGCACGTTTCCCATGCCAAATGGAGCTGGGTTTTCCCAGGCATCCCTTTTCCACACAGAAACCAAATCCCATGAACCGGGGGAATTGGCCAACTGCCTGGTAACGCTGGACACCAGCAGCGTGGCACTGCCTGGCCTGCCCGCACACCGTGCCAGCCCAACAGGCACTATTTAAGCACACAACCCCTTAATTCCACCTGGAACTGCCACGCTTCCATGCAGGAAGTCCCGCAAAGGGAGCGGGGCAAGAGGAGGGGCTGGGGAACACCAGAGGAGCCCAGCCTGGGGCTGGGGAAACGGCAGCTCTGCCGTAACGCCCTCTCCCACCTCGCCGTGCCAAAAGGCATGCGTGCCCCGCGAGGAGCGTGCAGGGACACGGAGCCTGCGGCCACCAGGCTGACAGCTCCCCCCGGGGCAGCCCCCCGGGGACTCCCCAGGTGGGGCGAGGGACCCAGCTGGTCCGAGTTCACAACCAGCATTTTTCTTTTCGCTGGCAACCCGTGGAGTTTCATGTAACTGTCTCAGTCCCTGGGACACGCTCTCTGATTTACTGATCAGCCTGTGGCCGTTGGCAGAGCACAAGAAGCCCTCATGGGCGCAGCATTACGGCCATCGTCGCTGCCCCAGCTTTGGTGCCGAAGCCAGAGCTTCACCCCGAGGTGAGGTCCCAGCCTCCCTGAGGCTCCAGCAGGTGCTGAGGTCTGCCCGCAGGAGGCCAGCGGGAACGTCGGTCCCCCCAGGGCTTGTTCCCACCACGAACCGGTGTCTTTTAAACATGCCTTAAAAATGGTGACATTTAAACGTGCCTTAAAGCCTGGGCAAATGGAGAACCTCAGGCTCCTCCCTTGCTCCCGCTGCCCTAAAGCTCCTTGGAAAACTCGGCATCACCAAAACATCAACGGGGCCCACGTCTCCTTCCAGACGTGCCTGGAGATGCTGCTGGGGAGAAGCCAGAAGGCTCCCAGGTGGGCAGGAGAACCGAAGCCCCATACTGGAAGCCCCGGCATTTCAGGGTCCTGCTACAGAGGCACAGCCGGCGCCTCCACCTCCGGCCTTCGCCGGAGGCCCCGGTAAGACTCCAAGTTTCCAACCTTGTCACTCAGGGCCAGCAGAAGACAACGACCTCCACCGCGGCCCGTGGCGAGGCCAGCACCCCATCGCCCGCGCGGGGCCACCGAACAGGGACGCTCGGGGTGGGACAGGGAGTTCCAAGAATAAAAAAATAAAACAGCGAAGCAGCAGCCAAGGAAACCCAGGCTGGAAGTTTTCTAGCGCAGGGCCTCCCTCCTCTCCCCCTTCCCACCTATCTCCGTGGTTTCACGCTCACAGCTCTTACAAATCCTTTCCCCTGCCCTGCCCGACCGCTGCTCTGCCCCTAACCCCGCACCGCCACCACCACGGCTCGCGGGGGCTGCACCGAGGCCGACACCGCCGACCCTGACCCCGCAGCATCCCAGGGCAGATGCGAGGAGGCAGGACCCACGTTACAGCGCTTGGGGGTGGCTCGTGCGCCTTCTGCTTCCTCTCATCTGTTGCTCCGAGATGCGACCCCAAAAGGGCTCCAACGAGCGCTCGTGCCTCCTCCTCTCTGTCCTTGCCACAGCCCCGAGGTGCCATCAGCAAGGGCAGGGGCGCCCGCTCCGCGCCCGTCCTTGGGGCTTAGGGCCGCAGGAGGCTGCTGGAGCCCACTGGAGGCCTTTGGGCTCCCCCCGGGCACCACCAAACCGCGGGCACCACAAGCAGCCACCGTCCCCATCATCGCGTGCTGCGCCCCGCGGGGACGCCGGGCACGCAGCGGTGCTTGCTCCTTTTTTTTTTTTTTTTAGGTTTTGATTTTTATTTTATTTCCCCCCTCCCCACCCCCCTTTTGCTTTTCCCCTCCCCACCGAGCCTCCCCCCGGGGCAGCTCCGGGGAGCCGCAGGGAGGCGAGGGGCTGCGTGTCCCCCCCCCCCCCCCAGCCCACCGCCCGCAGGAAGCAGGAAAACCTCGTCCTGCCTTTCCTGCCTCGCGCCGGCTCTCCCCGGCCGGCCGGGGGGCGGCGAGGGACACCGGGGGGACACCGGGGGGACACCGGGGGGCCGGGGGGGGGGCGGAGAGGCTGCGGGATCGGGGGAGGCCGGGGCGTCGGGGGGAGGCCGAGGGGAGCCCGGGGGGTCGGGGGGAGCCCCCCTCGCTCACTCACCGGCTCCCTCGGTCTTCTCGGAGCCTCGGCTCCAGGTGACCTGCCGGGTCTCCAGCTTCACCTGGAAAGTTTTCCTCTCGGGCCGCTGCGACTTTTTGGAGTAGAAGAGGGTCATGACGGTGCCCACCTCCAGGCTGCGGCAGAGGTGAGCGGCCTCCGCCTCGCTGGGCGCCCCGGGGCCGCTGCCCGGCCCGGCCGCCATCGGCTCCCGCAGCCTCCGCCGCTGCCTCCGAACAAAGGGGAGCGGGAGCGGGAGCGCCCGCAGCGCCGCCGCCGCGCCCCGTGCCCGCCCGGCCGGCGGGGAGGAGGAGGAGGAGGAGGAGGAGGAGGAGGAGGAGGAAGGGGGGGAGGAGGAGCGAGGAGGAGGAGCGCGGAGCCTCGCGGCGCGCCCGCCCCCACGCGCGGGGGGTTGAGGCCGGGGAGCCGGGGAGGCTCCCCTCATCTGGGGAGCCCTGGGGGGAATGGGGGGGACGGGACGGGACGGGACGGGGGGACACGCGTGGGGTTAAGGGGGGCCGTGGGGTGCGCGGCACAGCCAGCGGGGGACTCTGGGGGGTGACAGGGGCACGCCGCAGCCTCCTCACGGCACTGGGGGGCCGTGGAGTGCCGCACGCCATCGCCCCTCGGCTCAGCCCCCAGAGCTTCGTGCTCCCACCCCAGTGCCCCTCGTGCTCCGGGGGACACGGCCCCCGGCGGGGGGGGGCCCAACCTGGGGTGGACACTCAGGGCAACGGGGGGCTGCAGGTCCCTAGACCTCCCCGCAAGCATTGCACTGGCGGCTGGACCCAAATCGGACCTTTTGGGGGACAAATTGGGGGGGGGGGGCAGCTGCACCTGGGGACACCGGATGAAGCAGGCGGCGGCACGGGGCTGGGGGCAGAGACCCCCCGGGCCCCCCAGGCAGCACCCCGGCCCCGCAGCCAGGCTCAGCTGGCCGGCAGATGTGCGGCTGCCAAACAGCTGCAGGAGCCGTGCGGGACCACGGCCGTGCCCCGTAGCAGGGGGAGGCCAACGGGGCCGCTCGGCGTGGGGGGCCCAGGCCGTGGCGGAGGGGACACAAAACCGGGGTTTTGCAAGGGAATAAGCAGTTGAATTCGGCAGCGTTTCGGGGTGGTTCGCTCCGTTCATGTGGTTAAAGCCCGTGATTTCCTGGGGTTTGGTGGCCGGGTGCGTCGCCCAGCCCGGCAGGCAGTGAGGGCGAGCACGGCCCCGGTGCCGGAGAGCAGCGTGGTGTGGACAGGGGTCGGCACCGGGGGAGGTTGACGGGACGTACCCCCAGCTACACGCGTGGAGGCTTCACAGGGACATGCGTGAGCAGCCCTACAAGGTTCACAGTTGTTTAGGATCCTACCCAGTTTAGGATCCTACCCAGTTTAGGATCCTACCCAATTCTAGGGCATTAGGAAGGCAGGAAAGGACCAACAGTGGGATAAGAGCCTGGACCTGCCCCACAATGGAGTGCGACGGCGCTGGCGAGGTGGCCAGGTGAGCCTCCAGCCCGGGGGGGGCCTCCTCCCGGCCCCCTGCTCCCCAGGGAAGCTGCTCCTTGCTGGTGGAGCGGCCCCGCTCGGGACCAGCACGAAGCAGCCGGCTCCCAGAGCCCTTGAAATAGCCAAGCGTTACGGGCACACCCTTGTTTTTGAGGGCAAAACCTGAGCAGGGAGCGTGGCCATCGAAGAAGCAGAAAAGGTGACTGCCTTGCTCCCAAACACCTCCTGGGCTCGCTCACGGAGAGCATGGGCAGATGCTGCTGGGGGAGTCCGAGCCCCCCGTGTCCCCCCACCCGGCTCCGCAGACCTGGCTCGCTCGGGCAGGCGGTGGAGCCTTGTGATGAGGTGTCTTGGCTGGATTTTTTTCTTCTCCAAGTTTGCCTAATCGCTTTGTAGGCTTGCATAATCTTCCAGCATCCGCGATGCTGCGTGCCGAGGAATTTCACGGTTTAATTTTGCAGCACGCAAACCCGCTTTTGTTTGCCTGCTGCCTGCCAGCATCCTTCGGCGGTGCCGGCTCCTGCTCCGGGCAGCAGCGATCGCCCCCAGCAGAAACATCCGTCGGGTCCCCGGCTGTCCCAGCCCAACTCCCCGCACTGGGGTCGGGGTGCAGCGGGTCAGGCTGGGGGCGCTTTGCTTTTGGAGAAATTCCCCCTTGCACTTGCTGCAAGTCTCTCCTCGCAGGCGCTGTTTGGAGAAGCCCAGAGCCTCGCTCTGGGGCTGGGGAGCAAAACCCAGGGAAACAAAACCCTGGTTCACCATCCCTCTGACATGAGTGCCCCAGCACCACCACAAAACCCCAGGGACCACGCGCCGTGAGGAGGTGCCCAAGCGGTACCTGGCACCTTGCAGTCCCCAGGAGAGGTGAACCCCCCGGGGTTATTTATTTGTACCCCATCTGTTCTGCGCTGCTGCACTTGGAAACACAGCCCCCAGGGTGGGCAAGTGAAAAACCAACCCAACAGCTGAGAAGAATCACCTGGGGAAGAGCTTTTCTGGCCCTGCAGCAATTGGAGAAAGAGTCCTGGAGCACCTTAGGTGCGGTGGTGCTGAGCTGCCCTGTCCCGGGGTGCTGGCAGCAGACACAGGGCAGCACGAGGAGGTTTCCTGCCCGCGATGGACTCAGCAGACCCGCTGGGGCCATGCAGCTGGCGATGCTGGCACAGTGCCTGCTGCACGAGTGCCCCCCGTTCCTGCTCGCCCTGCCCCTGGGGTCCCGCTGCCCCTTCCAGGCTCCTCAGAACCCCGCTGGGTTATATAAAACACCCGAGGGGAAACCTGCCCCAGCCTGAGCCCGCTGCCCGAAGTGGCTGCGAGGCACACGCACTTTCTTTCACCTCCTGCCTTCACCTGGTTCCAATTTGCAGCCCGTAAGGCTTCGAGGGGGATGGGGCCGCAGCCAGCAGGGTTTTGCAGCACACGGGGTCCAGTTTAGGGGCGTTTTGTCCCCTGCTCCAGTCACGTCACCACTCGCTGCCTCGGTTTCCCTCACTGCCAAGCACAAACCGGGTCACGGGCACAGGGCTGGGGTCCCCCCTGCTCCAAACCCACCTCCCTCCATCCGGCTGGGAGCCAGAGGAGCCGCACGCCTGGCCCCGACGTCTCCCAGGTGACCCCCAAAAAGCCCCCCGGCGGCACAGGGAGCAGGAGGACCACCCGTGATGCCAGGAGAGGTTTGGGCTCAGCCCCCACTGCCCACCCCAGGGCAGCACCCGGCCCAGCACTGCTGGGGGAGGCAAGCTGCCCCGAGCGGTGGCACCCCAAGGTGGGGGCACCCCGGCAGGAGAGGACTGGGTGCTCCAGGGTGGCGTTGGTGGGATGCAGAGCAGGACGCAGCAGCTTTCCCGGCCGTTTCTCCATCAACACTGAGCTGCCAGGGGAGGGGAGAAGCACTTTTCCCTGCTCAGCAGCACGGGATCCGGGAGGTTCACTCGGGCAAGCTGTATAAATAGAAAGGATATTTTTACGGGCCGCATTGTTCCAGGCACGGGCAGGTTGGGAGCACAATGAGCCCTTTTCCTCGTCAGTTGGCATTTTCTGTGCTGCACCTTGGAAAGGCCCCAGAGAGTAAACGGTGCCTGCTGCCAAGCCGTGAGGCTTCGCAGCCACAACAAAGCACCTCCAAACATGCCAGCAGGGAGCTGGGCAGGCTGGGGAGGGGCGGCAGGGCTGGCCCTGACGCTGCAGCCACCCTCGGGGGGTTTGGGAGCCCCAAAAGCGCTGCTCCAGCCTTGGGGAAGGGGCCGGGGTCTGCTCCAGGCTCGGCTCCCCGCAGGCTGCTTCCCAGCACCAGGGCTGGTGGAAGGCAGCAGAGAGCACGCCAGGAGCTCGGATCTCACCCCATCCTGCTGCCCCACGGGGCGAGGGGTTCCCAGGCCGAGGTGAGCACAGGGCCCGAACGGCTCTGCACCAAACGAGCTCGGTAGGTCAGGCTGCTGCTGTTTCGCTGCGGTTTGCACAAAGCCAGGGAAGCACGCTGCCACGTAGGGAGCGCAGACAAGATTTGGGAACCAGGTATGCTGAGGGACCCCTCGAAGCCCTGGCACCAACACGAGCTCCTGAACAAGCAGCGAGATCCCAGGCTGGTGGGACAGCCCGGTCAGCTCCCCGTGCCTCTAACCAAGGCTCCAAAACACGCTGACCAACCTCGGCAGCACCACAGCAGAGATGCCCACAGGGCCACCACGACTCAGCACAAGGCACTGGAGAGTTAAAGCATTGCAGCAACTGCTTCCAGCTGCCGTGGGAAGCCTCGTCCCCTCCAAAAAGCCAGCTGCAGCCAGCTGCTTCATTTTTAGATCCCTGGCATCCTTCTGAACCCACACACAACTCATCCCTGGTGGAGGCACGTCGCTTGGTCCCTCCCCACACACCTTGCCATGCGCTCAGCATCCTCTGTGCAGCCCCGGTGGGACGAGTGAGGCTCCAAGGCCTCACCGTGGAGGCAGCAGCCGCTCTACGGGGCTGCGGGGACAGGGGCTCAGCCCCATTTTTGGGACCATCCAGCGTGGCATCAGCCTGACAGCCCCCCAAGCTAGGGGCAGGACTGGGGACCTCGGCCCAGGGCCTGAGGTGAAAGAACACACGGACGCCAACACTCAGTTAAGTTGTAGGAATTTATTTTAAATAACCTACAGTTGATTAAAAGGGAATTCATGATAAAAATAGAAGATACTTGTTGAGGAAAGGCTGCAGGAAATGGTCTTCGCACACACACTACGCTAACAATGCCTCTAAAACTAATGATTATAGCAAAAAAAGGTTTCACATTAAAATTCTGCTTTTTAATTTTTTAAAATTTTTTTACACAATTACAAAAGAAAAAAATAAAAGCCCTAAAATCTCGATTATTTTCCTTTTTGGACCGATGCTCATTTCCCTCGAAATTTATTGACCTGTGAAACTTCTTTTTACACAATAAAATCTTTCAAGTAAAAGAGGGGAGTGGGGCTTAGAAAAAAAGGGGGGGAAAAGGTAAAACAGTCTGACAAACCTAAAAAGTAGATATTCTTGAAGTGTACAGAGCGTGCTCAGAACAAAGGGTGATGGGAATGTCATTAGTTGCAGATTTCACTTGTCCTCAGATTTCACACGCATCTCCCTATCACACGGCCCCCCCCACCCGCTCCCCCAATCTACACGATCTTTAAGATCAAGAAAAAACAGTTTAAATATTTTAAAATAATTAAAAGAAATAAAAATTCACATTTAAAAAAAAGGAACACTCAAAAGTCAGGAGGCCGATTTCCCATCACGCTTTGCTTTGAACAAATGCGGTGGATATTTGGAATTCATGTTCCGATGCCACGACTGTTTCAAGTGACAATTTTAAAAAAAATTGGGTATTTCCATGACTGTAAGTGACAGCTGTAACAGGTGCGTTGGGTTTCTTAAATTTTTTTTTTGTTAAATTCTGAAATGGGGCGGGAGGGGGAGGGGAAGGGCAGGGGTTAAGGAGTCCATTTTCTATTAAAATATAGAAGTTATTGCAAAACCCTAACTGTAAAAACGCACCAATATAATTGGATTTTGTATACAGTAGCTAAAGATTCCCACGCTCTCAGTGTGATGGTGAATTTGCCTGGCGGAAGGTTGACAAATCCCCCATCCACTTGCTCTGCCTCAAGAGAAAAACCACACAAACCAGACAGCTAGAATTTGGATCTCTGAAACATTTTTAAATAAGTTGTCCATAGGACAACTGGCTCAGCTCCTTTAGGATATTTCCAGGTTATGCTTTCTACAAGATGTTGGCTGTTTTATCTGATGCTCACTTGCCCCTTTCCTCCCCCTTCCCCAGCATATCCAAGGACAAGTAAGGCTCACAGTTTATCAATCTTCCTAAAAACCAGGCTACTCCCCCTTTTTTTTTTTCCCCCATAACATTCAGCTCATTAAAAACAGGTTAAAACTCATAGTCTTCCTCTGCCATGTCGATAGCCCAGGCAAATTTCTCTCGCTGGGTTTTGTTATATATCTTCTCTATAGGAATTCCCCACTTCTTACACCTGCAGAAGAGGAGATGCCGTTAGAGTGAGCACAACACAGGCCCCCAGCCCCTCGTGGTGCAGCAGAGCTGCTCTGCTTCCCCCAGCACCTTCCAAGCTCTGCTTCGCTGCGAGACAAACCGCCCAGCTGAGCAGGAGCAGCCTCCCAGCAGCACACCCTGCAGGTTCTCTGACCCACCACCTCCCAGTGCAGCGCTGGCAGTGGCTGGCACATGACATCTGCCTCAAGAGATTCGTTTAAAGCTTCCCCAAACCATTTTAACATGTAAGGGAAGGCCAGAGAGGTCTGTCTCTATGTGCACAGGGGCACTGCTCTCAGCCACAGCCCTTGTCTACTACCTGCGGGACTGCACACAGGGGAAGGAGCAGTTCCCTCCAGCACAGCCCAGGGCAGATGCTTACCAAGCAACAGAGATCCTGGGATCCAGATAGTTGAGTTTGGAGGTGCCCAAGGCAATCTGCTTGTTCTCCTCCCTATCTGTAGCCTGAACCTCCAGCTTCATCAGCTGCTCCTCAATCCTCTGCACTGCTTTCTTCTTGCTCTCCACTGTCCTGGGGTGAGGGAGGAAAAATATTTAATGCCTGATGCCCTACTGGGCTTGAGACAGCAGCACTGCAGGAAGGCAAAGGGACTCTGCTCAAGATAAGCAATGCCACCAGCCTCAAAAGGCAGTTGTGTCAGCACAGATAATGACACAAAACAATCAGCACATGCAATTAAGAATAGACGTTTTCAAAGAGGCAGCGCAGAAATCCTAAGCAGCAGTTTTGCTTTAAAGGGTTGGAAGCAACAGCCTCAACTATACTGATGCTACGCCCGCTTTAAATCCAGCCCAACTTTCCCTCTCTAAAAGTCACATAGAGATTCTGCCTTCAGAACTCCCTTAACTCAGGACCCCTGTGACTATTGCACAGAGCGCACACAACATCTGCACTGTGAGCTTCCAACAGAGCAGAGCAGGATCCAGGAAAGTGCATTTGCAAGTGGATAACTCCTGGCTCCCCTTAAAGATGGCAATGTTGCACGCTCGATCCATTACTTTGCTTGGTCCTGGGCAGCAGGGTGGCTACACTGGCACTGGCGGGTGCTCAGGGACACAGTGCAGACTAATGCTAGAGGCCACATCAGGAACCGCAGTGTCGGGACACCCTATGCTCCTCAGCTTGAAGGCCATTTCTTCATGCACAGAAGAAAGAGGGGACAAGAAAGCTTGAGAAAGTCTTCCCAAATCTCCTGGATCACAGGCTGGGGAAACAGAACACAGGGCTGAAGCACCCATTTGGAGCTCAAAGTACTGGGAGCGTTGCACAGCCTCGTAACACCAGCCTTACTTTTTAGACTTCTCATCCCTCCGGACCTTGGCATCAGCTTTGGCGCTTTTCAGTTCTCTCCTGGCATCAGCTAACTGCTCCTTCTTGGCATCGATCTAGGAGAGGCAAAACCAGAGGGCAGCACTGTGAACAATCTGCAGACAACTGTGACGGTCACCCCTGGACAGCATGACCAAGGGAGCGAGTTTGTGAGCATGGTCAGAATTTATCAGCTCTCAGACACAGTTCTGCAGAACAAATGGGCCACTAGCCTCTCAGTTTGCTGCAAGTCCTATCGTGGTGAAAAGCTCCCCTCAGAAAACAGGGCCCTAGTATTGTGTTCCCCCCAAAATAAGGCCAAAGACACGGTGGCGCTGACAAAAAGCTACCAGAAGCTTTCTCACACAGCTACACCCAAGTGTGTCTCCAGCGTGTCCCACCAGTACCAGCTCTGATGGCACCACAGAAGGATGATCCTTGTTCCCTCAGCAGGGATGGGTTCTTGCCACCAAATCCTACAGGCTGAAAACTGTTAAGGCTTCAGGCAGCTCTCCTCTGGTAAGTTTAGAATTCAGGGAGATTTAGCATTTTTCAGCCCCTTCAACCATTCCCCAGGCTCTAAGATCTAGGGTGAAGGCAGCCATGTTAGGTGTTACAGAAGCAGGGGTCACTGCAGTGCCAAACCAGAAGTCCTTATGTGAAGGTTATTCTAACGCCAGACCAGGAACAGACCTAACCCCTTTGGACCTCATGGCCTTCACCAGAAACAATCTGCAAAGGAAGAGGTCAGGTCAGAGGGGCATAACGCACCACGTACACAGCCTGCACTGACAGTGGCCTGGGATTCACGCAGTAGGAACGGATGTCCACTCTGGGCTCTTTAGGGGACGCAGATCAGAGCTAGGCTGCTGCCCTGAAATTTTGATGGCAGCAGAACACTGCTGTGTGATGGATGGCAAATAAAGGGTCTGGTCTTGGTCTTTAAAAGTAAAAGACGACTAACTGAAGTGTGGTCCTTTCAGCTCTATATTGTGCTTCTAGAGTCTGCCTCTCCAAGCAGGCCAATCTCTGATGCAGCACTGATCAATTCCTGACAGGGGAGAGCAGGCTCTGCTTCCATTTTTCCTCATCTGAAAGGAAACATGACTTGTGAGATGCAGCAACTCTGTACTTTGCTACAGTACCTTGCTCTGAAGGTTCATCATAGACTTCTCGAAGGTCTTCGGCGGAGCCCTCTGGTGGTTACACAAAATGGCAACCGCTCTGTTGGCACGGTTATAGGAAAGGATTTTCGCTGGGATGTTATCGTCCGCTGCAAAGTACAAGAAAGTGGTGAACAACCAGTATTCTCCAGGGCCAAGGAGTCCCAGCCAGCATCCCACCATCCCTGCAATCTCACAGCCACTGCAGAAGTGACCTTGCTCTCTGATGGAACAGTCTCAACACTGCGCTCTAACCACAGTGCTAAGAGCCTGACCACTTCCATCCCAAACCCTAACTTTCTGTGCTGGTTCCATCAACAGCAACAAAGACATTTGCCACTCAGGAAGCACATCCATGCTCAGAGTGAGTAGAGGGCAGCAGGACCATACTACTCAAGATGCTGTTGGACTTCAGTTTCCTCCAAACGTCTCCATTTTGTAAAGTTGTTGAAGTGCAAGGGAGCGGTGCTCAGCAGAGAAGTTGTTAATGAGCAGCCAAGAAACATGGGGCTGTTACAGATGTATCTGCCTTGCCTGCCACCTACAGCCTTTTACAGCTAAGAGGAAACAAGTGGAAGATTTGGTTAAAGCCAGGCATATCTTGGCAGGCAAACCATAGTATGCTCACAGATGAGCTTTGCACTGCCCCAGTGCTGGGCTGCTCAGCTACCCCCAAAAGATTGGCAGCAGATTTTTGGTCAGACTTCAGCTCTTTGACATTTACACTGGGAGAACTGCAACCAGGCAGTGGTATGCAGATACAAGGTTAAGCTGAGGAAGGCAGGTCTGGATTGCAGGATGGGAACTGTTCCCCTCACAGCTGCAAGGACAGGACTTACGATTAGTGAGCTCCTTGAGCTGCTGCTGTAGCGTGATGGAGGCGTTGTAAGTACGGAATACCTTGGCTGTCAGTCCCTCCATAAGGTCTTGAAGATGTTTATTTAAGATACTGGTCTAAAGAAGCAGAAAGAAGATGACAGCATTAGAACTGACTTCAGTAGTGAAACCTCTGGGCACACTGCTAATGAAGACACACAGTTCACAGCCAAAACCTAACTAGTGGACTCAGACCTGACACCCCATGGCCAAAAATTCACTGAAACCCCAGGAAAAGTGAGTAAAGAACCAGCAAGTATTAGACCAGGATCAAGTATCATAAACAGTCAAGTTTTCTTCATTGTAGAGGTTTTGGTTCCCAGTAGGTAGGAGGGACATGCCTGTCCCATCCCAGGGAAGGTGCTTAAACCACCACAGTGCCAAATGTGCAACCAGGGATGGCATCTGAAAATCTGTCAACTCACGATCATCTTTTCTGAACTTTGAAAAAACCTCCCCATGTCAGAGCCAGCCAAGCTCCACAGGGCAAAAGCCCATCACTTCAGGAACCTGCAGGCACAGTGAGCAATACAGACACCAGATTGAGAGAGACTCTCACTCAGGTGTGTGTCTTTCACTCAGGTCACCCAGGACAGCTCTGAAAAAAACAAGAAACAAAACCTGCTACTGAAACCATTTTTGGAACAGAGCAGCTATTATTGCCTGGTGCGGAGCGAGCCTGGTGCTCTACCACCATTCCTCACCAGTAACTACGTGCTTACATTGAGGCGGTCGAAGAGGTCATCCTCAGGCTGCTTGTTCTCCATGAACAACTGGAGATTCTTAAAAACCTGCAAGAAGACAAAACACTCGTCTTAAGGCACTCAGACTGAACAGTGCTGGGTAGAAGCAACACTGCCGAGACACCACTTAAACTGTTTTCAGGCAACACCGATGACGCTGGACATTACTTCCCAATAGGCAAAGGCCATCATCTCTCAAGACAACACTTATGTTTAAAGTTCTTCCCCAGCAATCCTGAGTCCTGAGCATCTGATGTCCTTTATGCTCACTCTTTAGATCCATATTTCAGAAGACTCGATTCTGCTCTGGCTTAGCTACCTAACAGAGAAAGAGGTTCCAAAGCTACCACCTACTCCCCTTACTCTCCATGGTTATTCCGACCAAAGAGACCCCTGAGCAATTTCCCATGGAGTTAAAGCTACCAAAACCCAGCCCTTCTCATTACTGCAGTAAATGTTTGACACAAGTCCATCCCAAACAAGTCTCACTGGGGCGGGGAAATAATCAAAACCTTTTTGATTACACAGAGACCACAAATCCCAGCTCTGTGTACTCCAAATCCCTAGTTCCCAGCTTCTCATCAACACACGTTCTTCCTCTCTAGATACATTATACAGAGAGACAGAGAGATTTCTAGTTCCAGAATAATCAATTCCCCATTATAAGCATTAAAGAAGAGACACCAAGAGCGATCAACACTAAATAAATTTAAACTGAAAAATGTTTTTTTTGTTTTGTTTTGTTTGTTTTTTCCCCCTTTAAACAAAGAAATAAGAATTCTAGATTCCTATAGCAGCTATAGGCTATCTCCCCCCCAGCATTTCATTTGCCAAGAGGTTGACACTTACGGCTCTTTGTCATTACAATCACCACAGTATTGCACGTGTTATCTAACATGCTGTGCTAACTGCAGAAGTGTGGGTGAGGTGCAAAGCCTGGTTATACCCACAAAAGCAGCCTTTTTGGACAGTGCCCTCCAGTTCACATTGCTTTATGGGGATTTGTTCTGGAATAATGCCAAGATCGCAACAGATTAGTAATTGGTGGGCGACAGGAATAAAGAAAATAACACTAAGAAAGTAGTCGTGGTTGGTAGATACCCATGTACACAGACCAGAAGTATCAGTGCGTAAGCCTTCTCCCTTTCCAAGGCACAACCAGTAAGAAGGGAAGGACATCAACTGACTTGCTTTCTGACCAATGACAAAGTACCCTCTTACTGCCACTAAGACCACGTTGACCGGATTTTTCTGCATTTCAGACTGTGTATGTGTTCGTGGAGGTGCCTTACCCTCTTCTCCACAGGGACTTTGTTGTAGTATCGGATGGAGTCTTTTCCGAGGAAGTCAAACTCAACCACGTATTCCTGGCCATCCAGTTCAGGATGCAGCTTGATATGTTCTACTCTCAGAGAGCAGCAGCCCACGGTGTCAGCTGTCTCTCCTTCTTCTTTTTCATTTCCAGCTCTCAGAGCAAGCTACATTTACACCAAGACAAGAGAGGTAAGCATTTCGAACTATCTCAGTAGTGGATAGATACTAGAAGCTTTCAGATATGGGCCTACAAATCAGGAGTGTCCACAGTAGAAGAGGGAGAAATATGCTTTTGAAGGGACAAAACAAAATTCTCAGAAACTCCCTAGGTTGCCTTTAAATGTTTTAAATAACCCTACACTAATGCCAAAAGTCTTCTATCAATCTACCAAATTACCTTCATTTTAAAAAGGAAGATTAAAGCAAGATGTTTTACCAGCTTTCTCACATTAATTAACTCGAATTATAGGGTAGTTCTGATCAACTAACAAAGTTCATTTCAAAATGTTTGCTGTTTTTTAAAATATTAGACTGACTTCCAAGTGAATTCAACCTGATATAAAATCAGAAAGTTCATTAGTTATGCACCTTCTTACTCTTCACAGTATGCTAAAGAAACACATTTTAAACAGCATATATGACAAAGTTCCCCCATTTACATCAAACCATTCTGAACACAAACTGTTAATTTGGTTGGTCAAAATCAAACGTAGTAGGGCAACAACTCTATGGGAGCTGGCTTTAAATAGTGTTAAGTGAATCAATACAACTTCAGTTTTCTTTATTCTGCGGTGAAAAACTGAGCATAATTATGAAACCTCGCGACTATGAGGTGACCAAGTAGCAGAACTCCCAGCAGGAAAACTGAAACAGCTGGAGACAAAAGGTCCACACAAAGTTCCCAGTAATCCAACTGGGAGATTCTGGAACCCAGCTGTGAATTTTGAGCTAAAACAATGCTGCCTGAAATAGCCATAGTCAGTACAATAGTTTATTGCTCTTGATTTCCAGGTAATGGGAAGGAAAAGGAGAGGGGTGGGATCCCTGCCCACCAGGAAGTCTCAGGATACCTTAGTAACTGGGCTCAATTCTGCTTTAGGAACAGACACACAGCAGTCCCGAGTATTCCCAACAGGACAGGAAAGGTAGGGGGAGCATGCTGGGGAACGAGCCTTACTTTATCAATGAAGTACAGCGCCACAGCCCTCTGCCGTACTTTCATCTCTTTGGATTTCCAATCTTCTCTATATTGATTTCGGATTTTATCTACACACTTCTTCAACCTCCGAGCTGTCTCGTACTTCTGCCAGTCCTTCTCACCCTGCAGAGGAAGTTGGAATACAGTCAGCATCAGAAAGCAGGCAGAGGACCAGTTCCAATCTGCCTCTCAAGGTTTTACAAGTATGAGTGGCAAATGGTCTCATTGCACAAAAGCACTGAGACTTCACTGCTAAAACAGCTCAGCTCCAAACTATGCTGCCAGGCAGCTGTAAGCAATTCAGATTTCCATGATATGGAAGTGCTTGCACGGAAGCAACTATAGAGACGCAAGGAGACATTATGTCTTCCGTGCTCCTCAATATATAAATGGTTTCCTCTGCTCTATTCAGATAACGCTCAGATTCTTTCATCTGTTTAATTAAATACCCATAAAACGTACAAGCAACACCACCAGTTCAGTTCATCAGTTTTATTATATGTTCAAGTCATAGCAAAAAAAAGATGTAAATTAACAAGGAACAGATTTCTCTCACACTTGTAGGACAAACTCCTCCTTTCCAATACAGGAAAAAAAATCTCTTCGAAAAATGATTTTATGAGAAGAACTTAAATTCTATCTCCAAAACTGGATACTACTTATCTTTCAACAGGCTCATCATTTCTTTTATGGAACCGATCCATTGTCCACTTATTTGCTCCCACAGCAGGGTTTGCTTTCCTTCAGCCATGGGCTCCTTATCAGTCTTCTCAGCCAGTAACCTGGCCACGTTTTAAATTTTAGAACTGACTAATCATCAGCCCATGGCTAGAATTTCACTACGTGATCAGGCAGGGGCCAAATCAGGGCCAAAAGAAGATAAAATATCCACCAGAACAAGTCAATTCTTGGGTGAATTATCGCCTTTTCAGCTTATAAAGAGTAAAGGATTCCTACAAGGAATGACACAATATTGCTTTTCAATAGGTACAGAGTTTTCAGATTTCATCTCTCTTGTGCAGCAGTTGCATTCTGTTTTTCAACGCAGAACAGAAGCATGTGTACTTTCATATGAATTCAATCAGCACAGGATGAAATAGCAAGATACTTACTTCCTATCACTCTCCTAGCCAACAGCTACATTTGCTTCATGACCAGTATTTTCTTCTCACTATTATCAACTAAATCTGTACCTTAATTCTTGAGCTGGGGTTCAACATGATGTATTTGATAGAGCCTTGGATGTTCTCAGTCCACGACACTAGCCAGGTAACCTTGTTATCATGCCGAACCTCCTTCCATTTGTGTCCTGGTGGAGGGGCAGGGATCTTGGAATCCCTGCACAGAGTTAAGAGGACAACAAAAAAAGCTATTTAAAGAGATTTTTAAGCTTCAAAATGGAGAGAAGTAATGAATACCATCACATGAAGAAAGCACAGGTGAAGAAACCAAGGCAAAGCAATTACAAATTTCAACAAGTGGGAAATCATGTGAATCAGAGTAGCAAAAGATCAAGTGTAATTGCTATCAGTGGGAACACATTCCTAGGACCAACTTTGATTTGTGGACACTATGATAGTGAAGATGTTTATCAGGACAGGACCAAAGAGAAGCCCATCAACCTCTAGCGTTTAACAAAGCAGGACAACCTACCTAGTAGAAAATTAACGGTAGGCATTTGCAGCAGGAAAGAATGTATAAGCACACGAGGATGAGGAAGAAAATGCGTCGACAATGTTCTACATGAAACTCGTGACAGTCTTGTTCAGTCTCTGCTTGTATGACTCAGTTTCTTATCCGCGTTAAGTCTAAGATAGGCAGCATGTGTATCTCTACATGCTTGCACAGGAACCCCTACCGGTTTTTAGAAAAGCTATCCTAACTAGAAAGCAAAGCACCCAGTGCTTACTTGCTGCAGTTAATGATGATATCTTCCGGCATGATGCGTCTCTTCAACATGCCCATTTTGGGATGATTCCCACGACCTCGGAAGAGACCTGGAGGTTCAATCTTAAAGTTTGCGATCCTCTCTTTGTGGTTGTCCATCACACAGTAGCCATATTCCTTCAATAGCCGCTCATTTTCCTCTTTGATTTTCTGGAAAAAGCCAAAAGCAAAGATGAAATACTATGCCCAGCACCACACATCTCTACATAATAAGACTGAATATTTTTGATATTTGCACTCCAGTAACACCAAAGACCAACTCAAAGCCATACTCCGGTCGTGCCAAGCGCTGGACCAACACACAGGGCAGCAGACTGCTCAGGTAAGTATTCATAAAATGCAAGAAGCAAGACAAGCAGGAAAAAAGGAAAGAATGTACAAAAACCCCTCTTAAAACCTGTATTTGAGTGGAACAGATTAATATTTATCTTCACCAGCCCTACTTTGCCACAACAGAAGCATTTACTTCTACCACATACCACATCTACAAAGGCCATTTAAGTACAACAGCCCCACCACAGTACTGCTGGTTTAGAATCTATATTCAGCCCCAGAACACGCACGTGACATCCACTGGACATTACATCTTGTTGTTTATATAGGGGGAAAAAAAAGCTTTCTGTGTCTGAACTCAGCATCAGAAAGCAGGCAGAGGAATGTCTCCAGTCTGCTGCTAAAGGCATGTGAAGTCTGTGTCAGCAAATGGTCTCAAAGGCAGAACACGGTCTCCTAAGAACGTGCTGAGATTTCACTGCATACTTCTGTGCTTGAACTCTAATAACATGGAAGGAAAAGTAGGGAAAAATAAAAGCATCTCAGCCCAAAATAAACTATCTGTCCCATAGACAGCACTGGTGCACAAGCTAAGAAACTTAACAGTAAAAGCCACTTCTGCTCCACTTCAATAGTTACTGTGAGTGGGAACCGGGAAAGGCTCCCCCATGTATATCAAACTGAAACAGCAATATGACATGGGCTCTCTACTTTGCCAGGACTCCTGACCCCAAAGGCTGTAATTCCAAGCCACCAGGCCCCTCACTCCAAGGAGAATTGCTGTAGTGTTGGAAAGGATCAACTGAGAACTTGAGGCCAGTTTCCAACTTTTATTGTAGTACGTTTCATGTAGTATGTTTCATTCATTCAAAATCTACTTTTTTGCCCACAAGCCACCGTAGCCATGCTACTGAAAATAAAATTCCGTTTTTGATTACAAAACTGCATTAAGTGGAGACCTAATTTTAAAGATTTTTTCTCAATATATCTTACTCACAACTATCACTGAGACATCCATTTCACTATCCTCGATTTTGCCCTTCAAAACTAAGGAACTCTTAAAATAAAAATCTGTCCTTACCTGAGCATACACTGCTCATTACTGGCCAGGGACCAAGGGTCCCATCAAACATAACACCTCTTATTCTCTTTATTTACCTAAGCAGGATCAGGAGCCTTAACCCTGATCACTATCATTTTAAGTCAGGATGAAGGTCCAGCTGCAAACACAGTGCTTTGCACTACTTAAGCTGCAGAGTAAAGATTTCTACAATTAACATGAATGTAATAGTGTGAAAGCTAGTAAACACTGACTTATAAATGGCAAGGCAGGCAGAGGAACAATTACACTAAGATGTTTACAAGCCAGCTAAGCATCAAGAAGTCTCCTAGAATAATCCCCTCTGGTACCTGTTTCTCCTCCTTGGACATCTGTTTCCTAGCTTCTGTCTGAGCTTTGAAATACTGGCTCATGTGGGTGAAGTCACACTTGCTGAGGTTGGTGATAGTGCTCTTCTCCTCAGAGGTCATTTCCTTGCAGAAAGAAAAGTAGTGCTTTACATTTTCATACACGTATAATAGAGCTCACCCTACCCGTGACAGCTTAAACAGAGACAACGCATAGGTTCTCACAGTAATCCCCCAAGAATCCCCAAATTCTTGTACATGCTGACTCCAGCTAAGGTCAAAGAGCAAAGGACAAGAAACAGGGCGTATACAATGCGTGGCCTCATCTCTGCAAGCCCTGGGCAATGCTGCACCACCTTGCAAACCGCTCTCAACTAACAGGGGCTGGCGCTGTTGAGGGAGTAAAATCCAGTAACCCATCTAGGAGAACTGGGTCATCTAATCTAAAGGGTTGACCTTGTGGCTGGTAGGTTCACTGAGGAACGTCTGGCTTTTAGGTCTTTGGAAAGGGCTTCCTTCTGCTATAAGGAAGGCCCTTCAAAGCATTTAACGGTCAGATCAGCTATAACCCATCACGCAACAGGCAAATTTGGTTCGGAAAATTCTGACATTCAGTTTAGAAACATCTGAGGGCCTTCCTTCCTGGAGAAGCTGCAGGACTAACTGGAAACCTCATGGCAAAGGCCTGAGGCAACTTGCAGTTGCCACAAGCTAGCTCTCCTAGGCAGGAGCCTAGGACAGCAGCCTCTGTTCACTGCCTAGCAGCGAGGAGACACCAGCCACGCCTGCAGTCACCATAGCCCGAGACTACCCGCATACCTTTCTCCAGTCTTTGAAAAAATTTTTCCTGAAGATCTCCTTCGTAGTGTATTCATGATCAAGCATTTTTGCAAAGAATGTGGCAACTTCTTCTGCTTTGGTGCTCAGCTTCATGACTTTACCTACAAAGAAAGGTTGTATTTTTAAAGCACGTGGTAAAATTAGGAACTGAAGCCAGAAAGAAGCCACGGTAACTCCCTTAAAGGACAGCATACTTTTACCACTCTGAAGTTTTTCACAGAAGTGTTACATAGTACTGCAAATTGGATGGGCAAAAGAAACAGAGGAACACACTTGCTTGACCTACCATCAAAGATTTTGAAAAAAAGTCCTCTCTGGAAGTTAAACATTATAAAAAAGCAGTAACAGTCTGATGTGAGGTCTGAGAGATGCAGGGCAGGAAGGGGAAAAGGCCTCTTGCAGGAAACCCTGTGCTGAGCCCTCCCCTGTGGTGCGTACGCTCCTGGGGAGATACTGCTGTTTGAAGTGGAAGAGGCAAGGAATTTCATTAAAATTCATATTCCGGCACTCAGACATATGGGAAATACAGGCTCTGTGTTCCTCTCCTACCCACAGACAGACATGCCTTGGAACACCCCTTCTAGCCTTTAGCTATTTCTAGCCAGGAAGAGCCCTTCCTATATATACACACCACAAATAGGCTGGAAAGCGATGCCAAATATTTAATTCCCCTTCATTGCAGGGAAATGTGTCAGGATTCTGCTAATAGCCTGAATCCTTCACTGTGGGAATGCGTTCCTCCGTCTCCAAATCAGGCTCAAAAGATAGTCATTTTTGAGACAGACTGAGCTTTGGGTGAGCAGGGGGGTCACATTTCAGCTTATCTGCAAGACTGCAGTACAAACTGAAACTGCTGCAAGGAAAAAGACTAGGACACAAGGGAACGGAGGCTGCTGCAACACCAGAGCTGTAGATTCAACAACATCTAACATTCCTATTGAGCGTCTTTTCAGTCCAGACAGCATTCCTGACAACATGTGAGCGAACCCCGTGAAGGACTTTGCATGCAACTCACATCTCCAGCTAGTTGCAAGGAATATTTGAAGTCCCCGTGGGCTGGCAGGCAGTCAGCACCTGGGGATTTTTTAATGACTGTTTTACTGCACAAAAGTCAATACAAGAAACACTACGGTTGATCCTATGCTAGTGGAAAAAAATAGCATGCTTTTGATTTACTCCATGGTTGGAAAAGTTACAGCATCTCCAAAATTAAAGCATGGGAGTTTTCTATAGAGCCTGAAGATCCATAAAGTCTTGTAAAACGGGACTTAGGCAAAAAGTCCTCCCAGTGATCTGAGAACATCGCACAATTAAACAAAACCAACAGAAACTCTGCCAGTTTGTAAGCTGCAACCTAAAATACTACATTTGTTTGCCTACAACAGGAAATGGGGGAAGGGAGAGACAGCAAGGGAAGTGTTTTTTTTCCAGGCTGCAAGTCTAGCTTGAAAGAGGCTATCAAGTAAGCAACACATTATGCGGCTTAAATGACCAAAGTTGTTCCCAAATTGCTAAAGAGTAGTACAGGCTCAGTCATCTTTACCTAATCGCTTTAAAACAGATTTCATTGTACATAATTCCCACTTTTAAAAAAGTTTGAAAAAGCTCTCAGTGACAGTATTATATATTAAAAAAAAAAAAAAAACACAACAGATTTATTTCAGAGCCCTGAGCATTAGTTTGCTGTCGTAAAAACCGAAAGTCAGGGAGCAAACCCAGGGACATAACAGGCAGAAGAGACCACACCGCAGTGACAAACACCACTGCCATCATCTCCACTGTTATCTTGTCCATCTACAGAAAAACAGCGAGTTCAAGCTGCCTTAAACACACAAGTTCAAGCCGCCTTTGTGGTACGAGCAGTAGCTCATTAACCCATAGTCACTCAAAAATATAGCCAAGCCCTTAAAGACGGCTTTTGGCATTTCAGACTCCCTGAGCGCGGTATTGTAAGCACTGACAATAGCCCCGCAGTTGTGTTGGATGAAATCAGGGCCAGTCTCGCTGCAGTGCAATCACCAGGCAAGGGAGGGATTCCTCCAGTGAGCTCTGGCAGCTGGCTGGCCAGCCACAGTGTGATTATTGGACTCTACAAATCATCCTAGGATAATCTTGAAATTAGACAATGCCTTGTAAGCACAGACAGCGGTCTCAGCAGCTGCTGTGTAACTCAGCCATCTGATGCCCTTCCCCCCCGGTTTCTCAGGGAAGATGTATGCGATTGCTTTGTTTGCCAGGATCCATCCCCGCCCCTAATTTTTGAGCCTATTGATCAATTCTTGCCATGACAAAGACAGAGGTTGCAACAAATCCCTGCATTTCCAGGAGGTTTTGTGAAATAGGTGGCAAGATAGAAGCTCATTGCTGCCTGCACGAAAGGGATAATTATAGCATAATTCGCCCCTCTTCTTCTCTAGACAGCAGGAGAGATCATATATATTCTTCAGTAGAGGGAGAAAAATATTTCCAACCTTGCTACAACTTCTTATCAAGCCCTAAGACAGCTAGAGGAAAATAGGCATCCTTGATCATTGTGCTGTTTGCTTAGAGATGGTCTTCAATAGGATGCAGTATGTTTATTTCACTACCTTGTTGCTGAAAGTGAGTGCCGCCTATTTCTCAGTATTTTAATATGCGTCACGTCACATGAAAATATCACATTGCTTCTGGAAGAGTTCCACGCACAGATGTCCCCTTCGCCAAAAACTACATTTTCATCCACTCAAATGCCTCCCACTTAATTTAATCCTGGGCTAATTTGATCCTTCATTTAACATGATCACAGAACTAGAAGGAAATACACGGGTCATCAAGTCCAGTCTCCATCAGGCACCACATCATATAATCCTATCCACATGAGCCTCTAACAACCAGTCAGCCCAGCGGATTAGAACCCCACATCAATTAGTTCTCCGACGCACAATAGCAGCTAAATGGGAGCATGACATACACTGGAGGGCTACAGTCTTGAGATCAGGCTGATCTCATGCATTCCTGCAAGATCCTAATCGTTTGTAACAAAACTATCTAGTTTTGTTCCATTGACGCCACTGAATGATCACAAAACTAATTACAGATTATGGAAATTTCAATTCATAATGTTGAGGAACACAAAGCAAGCCTGAAGATGACCAGTGACGAAGTAGCTCTAATTATATACTGTACTGGTTACACAATGCTACTCTTGGGCATAAGACCCCCTCTCACATTATTAATGAGGCTGACAGATTTACCACAACAGAATGGGAACAAGTTCATCTCCGTGTCAATTCAGCAGGCTGTTCCCTTTACTTCTACAGACCCGTCCTTTTCTAAGCTGTTGAAGAACTTCTCTTAAACTAACCACTGAAACAAATCCACCTCCTCATCTCCTCAGAAGATTGCAACAATGCCCTGAGAATGCAAGCTGGAATTGCAGATTAACTCACCATCATAGTAGAATTTGACATTCTCAGGCAGAGGTTCATATGGCGGAGCAAACACAGGACCTTTATGCTCTAGGAACTTCCACTTAATTCCTTCAGGGTAGCGCTCTTCTTCCCACCTTCAAGAGAAACATACGAACCAGTATAATTAAGTTCCTAGTCTTCATTTTATTGTTATGTTGGTGTAAGAGTATGCTACAGAAAATTAGAAAGCAGTCATTACTGTGCCAGACACTGGCCAAGAACAAATATTCACACTTTTTTTTTTTTTTTTTTAAACAAAAGGCCTCAAATAGTCCTCACCTGCCACTTGCTCCTCCTTTCACAAAGACACAGATGAAAAAGCTTAGAACTTGAGAAAATGAAGAATTCAGTCTCGTAAAGCATCAAGGATCATGCCAAATTATAGTCAGCTGTGATCTAACATCAGGTCCAGGATGCCTGCTCAGCAAAGCCAAACAACTGTAGTATATTACGCAGCTGCTTTCAGATGTGGACAAGTATCCCATTAAGGGCAGAGATAAAGAAACAGATGTTCCTTTACGACCTAAATGAGAACAAACCTGCTTGGACAAGACTAAAACCTGCTTTGTCATTTTAAATTCATTGAAATTCTTTGGGTACGAAGAAGTGTTCTTGAAGAAAAGCAGAGTAGCAAAGAAAAAAGCAAACTTGCCTTGGAGCACCTCTATAAAAAGTGTTTTGTAAATGACACATCAAGCTTCTCGACACAGCAAGGTAGGCGCCACCAATCCCGTGTTCCAGCTGAACAAACTCACAGGGTCAGCAATTCCTCTACACGGGACAGGAGTCCCACCAGGCCCGCTTCCACCCCCAGCTCCTGGTGTCCCGTGCCCAAGCCACTGATTCCATACTCCTTCCCCTCTCCGCTTCTTCCACAATTACCCGAACATTCCTGCTCCATACAGCTGGCACAGGATCCCCTGCTGAGAAAAGCTGTTTTACCTTAGTGATCAATCAACTGGAAGACCATTAACCTGTCACAGTGCTCAGTCTTTGAGTTACCCAGACCACTCTGTTGAGCAGCCACGACGATACAAGAAGTTTAAACTTCCCCCTTGTGCCAGCCCTATGGAGTAGTTTCCTTCTCAGCTGCTGCTGCACCCAGAAGAAATGCACACGTACTGCAGTGCATCTCAGGAAGCGTGACGCACAATTAAATACTTCATTCCTAATGAGACGTCATGGCCACTGTACAGAAGATGAGCATTGTTCGGAGAAAAGAGCTTCTGCTAGAAATTACTCAAAATGCTTCAGCAGTCCCTGTACGTCGGTAATTTAGGAAGAATAACAATTGTATGAGATGGTATTTTACTCTAGCTAGAAAGGCACCACCTTTGACTGAAGCACTAGACCTGATTTTTTTCTTTAGGTAAGGTAATTCTAAGGTAATTAGATAGCTGAAGCATACTACGCCTGTTGGGAGGGCTATAAGGAAACATGAGATCCATACGGTGGTTTCTAAACCCACAACTACCAGAAAGTTTGCCACAAAGAGATCACAAATCATTTTCAGCCCCAACTCCACCTTCCTAAACCTCGTACGTAAACATCAAGACAAAAGACAGAAGTGAGCCTCCTGAGTTCAGCCCTTTTTTTGGTCCTCATTTGGTTTTAAACAATAAAAAAACCTGCCTGTGGTAGCTCTTGATCCTAGAGCAACGTTCTGCAAATGTTTTGGCAGGAGCAAGGAGAATGGTATCTGTCAGGAAAACCACCTTACTAATTTCAGCAGAAACTGTGCCAATCAGTCACACAGGCTCCTTATTTAAACCTCGCACCAAATCCACGAATGCCAGGGTGACTCAGGAAGGTAGTTTAGGACTGGTTTTCATTTGGAATGAAAACAGAAAATTCTGACAAAAACCAGAATGTACCTCAGGGATATGTTATTTCAAGGTAATTAACTTATTGTAACGCAAGGTGGGAGAAGTGCTCGTAAGGTGTGCTTCTGGATCTCATATTTCACGCTGACAGGGTGTGAAAACGACCTCTAAGAAAGATCTCCACGTGGTGATGAACAATGCCAATGCCTTGGGAACGGCTAGCATCAAGCATCCATGTAAGTGAGGATGAAAATGATCAAGGCAGCAAGCGCTTGAGGAAGCAGCCAAAAAAAGATATCAGACTTTCAGAAAATTGGCTCAGATGGAACATAAAATGCCCTTAAGAGATGCAATTGAAGTGCAGATGAAACCCTGTCCAGCAGACATGCTATACAAAGCCGCAGATGGATGACACGAACCATCAGCAGAAGGATGCAGTTACCTACTGCCAGGTTTTGCAAAACGTGCTTTCAAAGGCAGTTTTCCCCTCAACAGTAAGCACAAATCTCAGAGCTTAACACATCTACCTGGAATTGTGCTGCCGAGGCAGATGAGGGGAGAATTGTAAGGCTTTCCAGTACAGCTCTGCTGTTGAAGGATACAGACTACAATAAAAGGGAGCTGTGGTATTAGTTATAGTAAAGTCAGACAGAACCAGCAAGGAGAGCTGACACAAAGTCAAAAAAGACAGATCATTAGGCTTAAAGAGACCCTTGGTGGCTTTCTCTCACTTCAAGTTCCTTCAATGTCAAAGCACATTGAAAATGTGCTGTCAGAGGGACCGAGAAAAAGCAGACTGCTAAGAAAAAAAAAATCAGAACAGTTACAGGGAAAGGCCTGAAAACTAAATTTCGGAGAGAAGACAAGTACGAAAAAATACTCAAGTGCTGATGTTCTATTTGAGGAAGCTGTAGCAATCAAAGGAATATGCAGACTATGAACACTGCAGAAGATTTTTTTTTTAAAGGTGAATCAATAATAGAAACAATAGGGGTGCGTGCGTGTGCGTGTGTACACATGTAAAAGACTGAGCCTGAAAGGATTTAAGGGAATGCCTTTGCAATCCTCTGACACCACAGATCTATTTAGAACTGCCAAACGATCTGAGGAAAGAAAAAGCTCATGGAAACATCTTCTCCAAAAGGTCATAAAAACACATTACAGAAGACTACAGGAGTGCAGAAAACACATACGCTTTTGAAAACCACATACACAGTAAATCTAGGGAAGTACTAAGGTCTGAACTTCAAAACACACAAGTAATAACGTCAAAACACACAAGTTCCTCAAATCTAGCATTAACAATAGATTATATTACTATGGATAGTTTAAAAAAATCTAGCATCTTTCTCATAGAGAACTACTGATGCAGCGTAGGACTGTCTTCCACACAAACCATGAAGTTCAGATCTATTAGAAAAGGCTCTAAAAATTTAAGTGCCAAATAAAACAACGTCAGTTAGTGATTTTACTTTAGGATCATGAACAAGAAAGCACTTTCCATTCAAAGCTTATTTTGAAAATTCATTTTCCAAATAGCCCAAGCTTAACTGGTCGCTTGACCAGCGTTTATTCTTGTGCCTGAGACAGGACCGGTTTTGAGAGGCACACACTTGACATCCAACTCAAATAGCAGAGTGGACACTCAATGTTGTAGCCTTATACAACACAGAGAAGACCTACTAAAATAAAGCTACATCAGAACCATATCAGCTAATACATTTGCACACATTTATAACATTCCTGCTGATAGCCCAAGCTCACAAGCTTTCATATTGCTTTGAAGAGTGTCAGTAAGGGCCAGGTTCTGGGCACAAGAACATCAGTAGCTAATCGTTATGGGTACCCTCTCTGTTCTACAGATAGAAACATTTTTTGTCTTTGGTATAGCAAAGAAGGGATTTTCACTTCTACTTGAGAGGATGAACATCCTCAATGAGAAGTTTATTTAAAGCTTACCGGAAAGTAAGCCAATTATTCAGAACAAATCCTCATGAATCAACAAAAAGTCAGATGTGCTTACTCAGTCAGCATGGGAGGTAACAGGGAAAGTGCAGGTGCAGAGGGTAGCAGACATCATCAATACATAGTTACCATTTCCATTTTTGCTCCTCTTCTTTTTTCGGCTTCTTTCTCTTGTCTGCTTCAGGAACTTTCTTATCTTTGCTCTTAGCTTTCTTTGCTTTGCTGTCCTGTAAAATGAGTAAGAAGCTGTTAGAACAAGCTACCACATTCCGCTCCTTCCTCTTCTCCCAGGAAAAGATGCTTTAAAACTAAACAACCGTCTCTTGGGATGCATTAGTTTGGCCACACACAACTGAATTACCACGGCCTCAATACCTAAGTGTGCTCTTAGACCATCTTCTTAAGTCAAAGTCTACTGATGGCCCCACTTCAAAGTTTTAAGCCAAATTATTTTGCTATAGAAGTGGGGCATGTTAAGTGCACAAAGCCAGTTATTGTGCCTCACCTGATAAGCAGCAAGTCTGGGCCGCAGTAACATGATTGCTCAGTTATAGGAACACCCTCCTGGGCCTGCATTAGTTGTATCTACTCCGGCAAATGCTACAAAGCACAGCTGTAGCTCTGTAAGGTGGCTTCGGGGAATGTATGGTATACGTTCACTATAGAGACACTTCTATTAAAAACTAGAGAATAAACCATGCTACCAGAGGCTGCTTGCAACATGTGCTTCACAAGGGTGTCTTTGCTAGATGCAGCAACACAGAGCTTTAGTCTCAAATTATGGCTAACATCTCAATGCCAACTCCCTTTCCTAATTTCCATCCTAGGCTTCATCTAAAAGCTTTAAGTGTCTTTCTAGCAGCTAATCTAGGTTTTATCTCCTCTGCTTCTGAACTGTGCTACATCATTTGTGCAACTACCAAATATTGTTAATAAGGCTCCTCTACCCTCTGCAAGCTTCTTAACAGAAAGACTGAACTGCCAAGAACAGGCCGTGAGTTCACATTCCAGAGGCATCTTCTCCATCTCTCGTTTTACGTGTAGGAGAGAAACGTCTCCTGACTTTATCCATTATGGCACAGACAAGTTAATTCGCACCATCAGAGTGGATCTACCACATGCAGCTTTGTCCCAGGACTGGTCCCTGCCTTTTTTCCCTTGAATCAGATTCCCCCTGCTCTACATAATTCAACACCAAATTGTCAGTCTTGCTTTTCTTGCAAGAAACAAGCTTGTCTTCTGCATTACCTCTTCTTCCTCTTGTTTCCTTTTCTTTGCTTTCTTTATGTCTTCTGTTTTGATTTTCTTGGGTTTGTACTCAGCACTGTAAGAACAGAGACTAGCTGATGAAAATAATCAACTTTTGAGTATAAAAATAAAATCATACACATACAAAACTTGTGTGCAAGTTCATACTATTACTGGCATATTTCATCTCTAAAGAACATAATTTTGTGCCCTGCTCTCTCAGAAGGCTGAATAATCCCTATCCAGGAGAACAGCCTACAGAAAACAAACAAACATGGGCTGTTGCTGCAAATAATTGTCCAGAAGTTTCAGACTGCTGAAGCAAAAATCTTCCTTGAGGAAGAACCCATTCAAGAGCATTAGCAGCCACCCAGTGATTGCATGGGATCGGATAAATCAGCAAAAGCTTAGTGGCATGTTCCCCTCCAACCCGCTGCCCCTCTTCTAGTCATCAGTCTGGGATCTGCCCACAAGGCCCAATTTTTGCATCCCCCACTAGTCTGAACAATAGCAAAATTGACTGCTGGCAAATTCTTAATCTTTCCATTGCAGGCACAAGATGGGAGGTCATGAAAACTTAACAGAAGGCAGCAAATGATTACACAAAAGAAAAGATGTCACACCCGTCTCTCTTGGAAACTGAGAACTACCACATAGGAACAGAATGCTGCCTTGGTTAAACTCCTCCAACCCTTTAACTCGAGACCTCTAACAAGGTCACACCATCTGAAAGTTGGACATACATGGATGGTGACAGATCACAGCACGATGGAGCTGCACTTTTATTTTACTGGGTGGGCTATTATACATCAAACATCATGTGTATTTTTCTTTCGATTTAGACAAACCCTCAGCATAACCCACAACATACTAAGAACTTTTTAAAAGGGAATCATGTCAAGCAGTGCATGCAAACCTCCTCCCTACCCTGAACAGGCTGACTGCATTTTCTTCCTCTTGAGCAGTTGTTTCCTCATCCAACAGAAACCACTGCAGCCACTTAGCTAGCATTAATACCTCACTTGTTCAGGTTTAGGCTTTACAGTCTTCATCACTGTCTTTTCCCCATTTACCTTCTGCGTGTTTTTTTCTTTATTATTATTTACCAACACTGCAGTAATTTCCAACACTATCTGCAGAAGCAGATAATGGTATTTTTCCATAGACAGCACAAATACTACCCTTGCCCTGCTCATAGAACTTCTCACAGCACAAGGCAACTGGTCTCAGATCTTCAGTCCCACATCTGAACCAGCACATGCTGAATATCTGATATCCTACCTGCTCCCTTAGTGTTCTGCTTTGAAAACTAAAGGCAAGCATTCAAGTCACCAGTACCCAGGCCACTTACTCATCATCTTCTCGAGGTCTCTTCAGTGGTTTGGAGTCCTCTTTAGGAGAAGCATAAAATCCATCATCATCTGGTTCATCTTTAATACGTGGCGGACTACAAAAAGAAATAAAGGTGGTTCTAAACTTCAAACAGCAAGATTCATAGCAACCAGCACCACCTCAGTTTAAGAAATGATAATCTGCAAAAAAGACACGTCCTTCCAGTTCTGGTCTGGGTTGCCTTCCTCAGACCCCAAACACCTGAGGTGCATTGTTCTCTGAACTTCCACAGACAGCACAAGGAAAAAGCCTTTCAGCATCTACACATTTGCTATTTCTCAAGCAACGCAGAGATCAAGTTCAACAAACAGCTTGGATTTCATTGTTTCTTTGAGATTCTGAGGAAAAACAACTGCAGCACTTCTAAAACAAAACTGAAATCCATGCATGTGTGTAGTCACATAGGGACGTTACGTAGTTTCAGCTCAATATCCTTACTGAGCCTGATAAAAGTAAAAGATTGTCAAGTAAGCAGAGACTTGAAAGCTATTCTCCTGAATGTTTTGCCAACTAAATATTGAGGCATATGAAAAGCAGAGAAGGAAACAAAGATCTGGCAAAGGTAAATTGATTAGTCTATTTTCACTATCCAAACTGCGGGAAGCAAACAATCCTGTTCCTCTCAAACCACAAATATTAAATTAGGCTCAACGCTTTCAGCCATAATGTCCCCCAGACACCAGTAATAGCAGAAAAATACGGTATGAGTGGGTAGAGAGACTCTCTCTTTAAACATGCTCATTATTTCTAGATTTCACAGAAGCATTTCACTTATCTTCATAAATAAAAAGACATCGCAAAGAGCCCAAAATTACATTTTGAAGCACTTAGTGATACTCTACTCAGGTACAAAAAGTAACAGTGCCATCTTGGGCTTTCCTATTCATATTCAATCCAAAATTTCTGTATCAAATTGACTCAGTTTCCAAGTCAACACACACGTTCTGCGATTGGGTGGGGTGGGAGAAAAAAAAGCAGCATTTTGCTTTGTAGATCACAGACAGCAAGAGACATTCTGGAGTCTTATTTTAGCTGGTAATGTGTCCATGAGGCAGAACAAGACAGTTTGCTCTTTCACAGCTGTAAAGCCACTGCAGTGCTGGCAGATGCAACTCAGAGCAAACAGATACGTGCTACTGTAAGAAGCCATTTCTGCGGCATCACATATGATCAACTAAGACACGAGTCTGCAGCACGCAGACAGTTGCAAAACATCTATGGTAAAAGAGATTTGTCCCATTTGTTTTCTCTTCCAGGCAGAAACCTAGTAGTACTGCTTATTAAGCTGTTAGGAATTTTATCTATTTTAATACTGAAACGTTTCCCAATGTTTTGCAATAGTGGGAAATAAAGCATGAAAATATTAAAAGAAAGGAGCTGTATGAGCAAGCTGAACCTTGACTTGCATTGTTCCCGAGGTTGTAATATTGCTCATGCTACCAAGTCTTAAAGAAGAAAATCAAAACCATCTGAACTTGTAAAAGAACATTTCAGCAGGAGAATAATTGCTCTTAGCCAGATCTTGGCCTTCAAGAAGGCACAATAGTGATGATTCCTCCGGGCTTTTTTTTTTTTTTTTAAACACAGAAAACACTCAGACCAAAAGAAGGCCCAGTTACTTTGACGTGAGAACATCCAATGTCCCTGACAAGGCTAGCACATGCATGAAATTCTGCCAAATGGTAGAGGTCAGAAAGCATTATAAAAATAGTCTACACCATAAACCACCTAAACATCATTGCTTTATTTCCAGAGTATCCTCCAAAAGGCCTGGAGAGGGCGCCTCTTTCCTGTGCCAAGCATAACTACAGAGTCTGCATTTTTAAACAGGAGTAAGAAAATGAAACGGGTGAGGGCACATTCAAAATGTGGAAAGAATCACTAACAGGCACTGGCTAGACAGATGCCTTCTCCCAAACTCTCTGCATCCACAGAACATGGTGAGACAAGAAGGTTTTTTTTAATTACTGGTTTTCTAAGTGGACTCAGAAATGGGTACGATTGAAAACACATCCTGAAAACAGATATGGACACACACAGACACACCTATCACACCCGATACATCTCCAATATGTCAGTGGACCAGATGCACCACCTTAAAAATGTCTAAATTCAGCCACTGGTTAAGTGGCAGATATTAGCTGGTCAAATATTAAGAAAAAATATTTTGCTAACAATTGCTCACTTCAGGATTTTGATAAAGCTATTCAGTGATGACTGATCCAACACCTAAGTCCAGAAGTTCTATAAGTAGGAGGAATTTAGCAGACATTAGAATTTTTCTGAAGGTACCTCATTTTACATAACCATTTCCCTTACCTGGAAAGGCTTTAGCCTCTAGTCACTCACATGAAAGACACTCAAAGGCAATCTGGACTGCCTTTACAAGGTCCCATCTCCAAAAGACTACTCGCAGGGTTCAAGTACCCATTTTTACAACTACAACAGAGGTGCTTTCAAGTCCAACTATCAATTTTTCCATGGTTCAATCTGTTCTGAGCAGAAATCAACTATTTGATACTTGGACAAAGCCAGCAAGTGCAGGCAGACACCAGGTGTTCAACAGCTTCATCTCTAGTTACTAAGTCAGTGGATCAATTACCAGTTCCCTCAGACGGGAAGGATATATCATCTGAAGGGGTCAAAAGCATTCACAATTTTTTCCCCAAGACCATGTGAGAGTAGTCAAAACTGAGCAACTAAAAAGCCAAAAATGCTACTTTTTTCAGATCATAGACCTTATTTCTTACCTGGAGAAACCATTTTCCTTTTCCTTCTTTATCTTTATATCGCCAGAAGATTTCATCTGAAAAACAAGAGAAACAGGAGCTGATTAGCACTGCCCAGAGCACCTTGTTTTTCCAACATATACCACAGGCAGGATACTTAATTTGCTGAAGGAACCAAAGGGTACCTTTATCCCCTGCAGTCCTGAGAACAACATGACGCACCAAGGAGCCAACATTTTCTGTAAGTACTAGTTGATTCGGTATTTTCTGGCCCTTGACTCCCAGCTATGGAAGGAACTGAAGTGTATAATCAGTCCAACATTCAGTGCTTGTCTGTTTGTCCTCATACAGAAGGAATGAGATTAACAAGATTTTTTCTTCCTTCCTTGTCTCTGAATTTAAGCTTGGCAAAGTGAAAAATATTAACATGGAAAAATGTAAAACAAGCAGACGCAGCTCCACTGAGGAACTGTTTCCATTCCCAATACCTGCAGATAAAGCCCTTGTATCTTCTCATCTAGCACTCCACAAAACACATCTCTCTCTAGTCATCAGTGTTGGGATACCCCTCTCCAGGTTAATAAAAACTCTGAGGCATAAGCCACATGCACCCCACTGAATTTTCACCATTCAGCAGTATAAACCAGAACCATCCTCTCATCTGTCCCACAGGAGACACCTACCTTCTCTTCCTTTCTCTTCTCCTTGTCTTTATCTTTGTGTTTGTCTTTGTGTTTCTCTGAGCTGCCATCTTTGTGTTTGGTTTTCTCCTTGTCTTTGTGTTTCTTTTCCGAGGAATCTTTGTGCTCACTGCAAGACAAGAGTGTATGTTTGGGGACACTCGAAGCAATGTAACCAATACACTGAACCCCCAATGGTAAAAAGAGAGCCCACATCATTACCAACCCCAAAACATCAGTGATAGCCTGAACAGGAAGATCCAACCCAGCCTCCTGCTACATGTCTTCCATTTTCCTCAGGAGGAAGAGGAACGCGCTGCAAAACCACAGCCACCACTTCCCATCAGGAAAACCCCGTCGGCCTGGACTGCCAATGAAATCCACAACTGCTACGCTTAAAGCAGTACAATGCTTCAGGTTGAATTCCCACCGTCTCTGCTTTTCTTCTTTACGTCCACATAAAAGGTCACTGCAATAGAGCTGTCCATCCTGTCAATGCCCATGTGAGCTTTTGTTCCGACAACAAGTTTAACAGCCCTCATCTCTGGAACCAAGAGAAAATCGCTGATCTCTACTGTTCTCAAACAGATGGGAAAACCAGAGCGAACAGGATATGCGGTGTCCTTGTGTTTATGCAAAGTCAAACAGAAAAGGCAGGAATAACGCCGCAGTCCTCACCCGGAGCTGTTTCAGCAGCTGGGCCCCAGAAGCACCGCGGCAGTCCCCTGGCTCTGCAGGCCGGGACGGGGATGGGCACCCACCAGAGGAGCCTCCAAGGCCGTCTGCTCTGCTACAGCTCAGCCTGACATTACAGCACTGCATGCCTAATGCCCCAAGTCGGAAAAGAGGAAAAAGATACCCCCAAGGAAAATAAAATTGAGGTACTTTTTAAATTCAGTTTCACCCCTTTTTGATTTCTGAGACGTTTGGGTAAATTTAGATCGCATTTTCCAACGTTCCCCCTCAACCAGAAAGCAAGCTAGGAAACACCCCTGCTTACAAATGAAAATGAGTTTCTTGTGGAATGACTGGTTGGAGCCAGAAAACGAGGAAATGCTCTCACCATACTCACGGTACAAATTGTAAGGACCGAGCACGTGGCTTAGTCGCGCTGCTGTAGAAGCCAAACAAGAAGCCTGTCAATTCAGTGTGCCTCCAATACACACCCATATATATGGCTGGGGGCACTCCGGCATCACAGCGGGCTCAAGCAAGCCACAGGCACAGTGGAAATTGGGCTCTCTTCTGCTGGGCGTGGTTAGGCACCAAGCCCGCTGCCTTCCTCACGCTGGCAGTTCACACTCCTCCTCACACGTGCATCTGACAGCACGCTCCATCCCTGCTGCTCTCTGGGACACTCTGCTTCTCCTTCAGAAGACGCAATTTAATGCGAAGCTGTACCAGAAGCAGGCAGCTTTGGTTATTTCAACACTGAAGTGAAGCCCAAACCAACCTGGGAGAATACAGCCCTGGAAAACAGCGAGCCTGGAATGCCAGGGGGAGGTTTAAAGAAGACATAGGCTTCAAGTGTTGTTTCTATAAAAAAAAAAAACAGACTGCAGGAGGCTTGGATGTTTGATGCCTACAGAAAGCAAGCAGCATGTTAACCAGCTCCCTTAACGTTTGCGTGTGACTAAGAGGAAGGCAACCAGTCACAAACACGTCAACCCACACCCAGCCGCAGTGTAAAGTCCAGCGAGGTTCAGAACCTCACGTAACACCAGCACAAATGGCCCTGAACCTACGAAAGGTTTCAATTATTCAAGCTTAGGGTGGCGCATACTCCAATAAATATACGCTGGCCTTCCAAACCCAAGTGGATAAAGTAAGAAAACTAATCTCTAGAGGAAATCAGTACATTCATATACTGTGTTGCATCAAAAGAGACCAGTAGGAAGAGAAACCAGTTTCATTTTTAACTCTCTAGCAACTTCTCTTTATGCTACATATAAAACCAAAGTGAAATGCCTAAACATTAAAAGGCCACTGGCACTCTAGAAATTCTTGCAGACAGACGCACAGCACCACATGTTGGCTGTGAGTGAAGGTTCAACAACTGCAGACTATTCTTACCCAGCAGATCGTGTTGTGTACACGGTGTCATCAAGACATGCAAGTACATACAGAACATCCCGACACTGAACCTCAGAAATCCAGGAGATGCCTGCTACTCTCGCTCAGATTAGACGTTCCAGTTTCTTTATCCTGTTTATTCATCGGTATCTCAGACTCGAGATACCCATTTTGTTCTTCCTTTGCTTCAACTAGATTCACTGAGCAACTGAAAGCACAAAACCCCATGGGTGTTAGCAATCTTTTTTAAACTCAGAAGTCTGGAAATTCTGACCTGACACCTTGTTCTGTTATCTGCATACAAGACTGGCACCTCGTTCACCAAAGATTAAAGTATTTCAATTAGAAACGTGTACCATCATACAGAGGAAAAACAAAAACAAAGAAACACAGGGCTTAGATCCATCTTGCTTTTGACACTTTATTGTTCTTATTTGGTATTTAAATTCTACTTGCAATAACATGTTCTACTCTGTCAACAGTTTGCATCTCCAAAGCACAGTATCCACTGCCATCAATGGGGTTAGCTCTCTAGGGTACAGCTCATGACTGTGCCTGTTGCTTGGGAATTTGGAATAGAAAGATTATTATTATTTTTTTTAAAAGGTAAGTTTTCAGAAGCACCATACTCATTCTCACTGGCAGCCAAAAGCACTAGCTTTCAGTGTGCTGAGTAGAGCCCAGGAAGTACACAAAATGTGACTAAAAGCAGATTAATAGATGGCAATCTACACCTGCAAAGCTAAAACTGAAAAAGGCAGAAAATCCCATTGGCCTAGAAAAGCAGTGACAGTCTTTACGTGTGCTGAATGCTTACACGCTACTGCGGGAAGAAAAAAGTGCTAAAAACTTTTGGTTGCTTCAGTAGAAACCTGAATGATGTCCCTGTTGAGAGGGCCACCATCACGGCCACCACTGAAAAGCAGTATGCAGTCTAAAGCTAACATTTACCATCACTGGAGTCAGAAGCAAGATGGCTGGATTCCTGATTCAGTCTGTCCTCTTTTTTTTTTTTTTTTCTTTTCTTAAATAAATCACAAGACCATCCTTCCTCTTTGCTTTGCAGCAAGCACTGAAGCAGATTTCTCACTGAAGCAACACGGGCTCAGATAACCCAAGATAAGTCAGTCTCTGGTTTCGCTCCGCAGCTTCGTTTTCAAAACAAAAGCGTTGGTGGCCAGACCTGAGGCCCTGGTTTTTGGCCCCGGTATGCGGCTGGAAGAAATTCCCCAGGTGACACGAAGAGATGAAGGCATGTGCTACTCTTCCCTGGGAGCGCCTGAAATCTGCGTCTCTTGATAAAGCTCGTTTGGGAACACGCTGACAACAAAGTCACCAACCAACAATCCTAAAAAAAATAAGTTATTTTTCTCCAAAAGCAAAGCAAGTTTGTCACATACCAACTTCAGCCAGCAAGCTGAGCAGCTTTGGTCTTTCAGTTAGCTAAGACACTTATGCGAGCCTCCAGGGGAACACAATTTAACCACCACGCTAATCTCGAAAGAAAAGAGAAGGCAACAGGATGCCATCCTTACCCTAAAGTAGAGGCTTCAGCCTTCCATCAGAAAGCTATTTCCAGACATCCTCAAAGCTATTATTAGGAGGGATTGGGAACAATTTAAAGATCCGAAGTCTGTCTTCCTTGCCAATTCAAAATCGGAGGAAAAAACTCACTTTTCTTTAAAAGCAAACAAACAGAACAACTGAACAAGAAGGGCTTGATACCACTGGCACCCAGATGTTTTTTATCCTGAATCCCTGTCTCAGAGCACTGCGGATCCTTTGCTGCACATACCTTTCTGCCAACAAACCAGCTTCGAGTCACTGAGGTAGGACGGCAAAACCCCCAGAAGACAGGCAATTTCACTGCAAGTGAGCCTGACGAGAGGACAACCGGCGACAACGCACTTGTTCACACGCTGGTTTAGAAATGCCCAGCCTCGCCGGCAACACCAGACCTTCCTTTGCACCCCGGCCATTACAACTGAAGCACCGCAACAGCACTCCAAGTTCTGCACCTCTGGCAGTGCTTAATGCTGCCAATCTGCTCCACTCATCGTTTTTAACGTAAAGTACAAGCGAGTAGGATACCGTAACACCACCATGGTGCAGGCAGAACCAGGGATTGCACCACCCAGGGACATCCCATGGCACTGGCGTAGGTCAGACAAAGGGCGGACAAGTAGCAGTGCATCTCCTAGCGCACTGCAGCCTTTTTGCTAGCATGCTGCCTCAGAGTTTTAGCGTGAGCAAGGGCATTGGAAGGCCCTGGAGCTTTCAGGATGACGTGCCCAAGGCAATAAACCTAACAGAAGCGACCCTCTCCCCTGCAAGTACAGCTGCGGTGCCCGGCGAGGATGCCCGCGGGAAGGCAGGAGAGGGAGGGAGAGCAGGCACCTGGCAGCAGCTGCTTCGGCTGCGACCACTTGGGCAAGCCGCGAGTGGAAAGCGCTTCCAAAGAGCGGCAGATGTGCCGCTCACAGCTTCCTTCTCCGAACTACAACAGCTTCGCCGTAATTCAACGCTGCATTCTTCAGGTGCCATTCGTGTACGTTAATAATCCCTTCCCAGGCCCTCTTCCATTCCAGCTTCAGAATCACAAGCTGGGAAGGGTGCTTTATCTAAAGCGTCTCTTATTTCTCCTCTCTCATTTTCTCAGCTGTAATTAGCTTGTGACTGAGAAGCTGCTACCAGCAAGCAGCAGAGCCTGCCGCGAGCAGAGCTCCGCTTGCCTCCTCGCTAACTGCTGCAGCACAACTGAAGCGTAAAATAAAAGGAAGCTGTGACTTTAGCTAAATCTGAAAACACAAAGGGACAAAGCCTACGTCACGCGGCCCGTGTCTCCTTTGACGTAGCATGGTACTAATGGAAAAATGGGCTCACGTGCAGACTAACGCATACCAAAGACTGGCTGGCTGTGCGGGGAGAGTTTCAGGAACAGGAGGCACCCCAGCAAAGGACAAGTTTTCAGCTGCCTTGCAGTGTTTAGCGCTCGCTGCTAGAGAGCTGTCGTATGGTATTACAGGGTATGAGCACGTGAGCCTCGATGGTTCTGCTGGGATTTCAGCAATATGGTAAAAATCTGAAGCCATTTTTTCCCAGAGTTGGAGTCTTTCCTTCGGTGCTCACAGATAAGAGATCAAGCTTTCAGCAAGGGGAACGAGATAAAAAGCTGCATTAATCAATAGGTGATAAAAATACTCGGAAGTCAAACACTCCCAGCACACTGTGATGAGGATCAGGCAGAGCAAGTACTTTCTACGCCTGTGCTAGAAAATCAGGTACACCATTAAATGAAAAAGCAGAAATTTTTGCTACTAGAAGGGATCACGTTAGAAAGCTAATGGAGGTCAACTGTGCACTCAAGAGCGGGAGAAAAACCAAAGCACCCACACCAGGGGAACAGGGGCGCTGAAACCCTAAGACAGATCTCTCTGCCTCTTCGTGCCCCACATGCACACAGTTCCTCGCAGTTCGGGATCACGTAATAAATCAGTCAGGAGGTGTGTGAGATGCCAGAACTGAAATTTATTTTCATTCACCACAAGCAAATGCCTTGGATCTGTTTTTCCTAGCAAAACCACAAAACTCAGAAGATGCCAGTGAAGATCAGGTCTATAAATCCCGTATGTTCCCTGCTTCTGTTCATCTCAAGCTGTGATCACAGGAGATTTTGTAAACGAAGGGAATACGCAATCTGACAGAGGATTTTTTCCTGCAGCTCAGATGCCTGTCACACTGACAGCAGGGATCAGCACTGCGAGAGGAGCCCCTTTACTCCCGTTCACTGTCACAGCCATTTCTGCACGGCGCAGGCCACGCTCCACGCAAAGCCCAAGACACCCAGCAGAAAGACACTCATTACTGTGAACACTTCAAAACCCATCTCTGACGCGCCTTGGCTTCAGAGGGACCATTATTTCATTATTTTACATGGTCTCCTTGTTTGAAATGCTCACTCCCAGAGATCAGAAACCTATTGCCACATCAGATTTGTTTCATTTTATTTTTTTTAACTACCGGCATTTATATTTAATGAGTGTGTGTAAGATTTTCTTTGGGGAATCAGGAAATAAAGGGTTGAGAAAAGGAACAAAAGAAAACACTTTGCTTGATAGTGACTGCTTGATAATGATGTGGATTTATTCTCTGAGTTTTGTTTTATGGGCTTTACACTTTCTTGGAGGGTGAAAGATCTTTGAGAAGACCCTCATGAGGCACAGAAAGGCTCTCCCAGTTCACTACAGCTACAAGGAAGTGATTAAGGTACAGGAGTGTCACCCTCTGAGTGGGAATGGAAGAAAGCAAGAAGCAAAATTAGGAAGTTCCACATCCCAGTCCACACACTTCTGCCGTATGAAATTAAGATAATCTATTTTAGGTATTTCTGGGATTTATCTTGACAGCGTAGATCCTTCCTTCAAAGTCTGGATACAGGAAACATTTATTCGGGAGCTTTTCTGCCTTCTTGACGTAGGTTTTATTTTAAAAACCTTGTTTTAGTACCGGGCAGGAGATGAAATGGTGAAACTACCACAGACAGACATTAAAAATGATCTGCTTTGGATGCAACCAGACAATGCTCTAAAACTGCATGCAATGCGTGACGCAATACCAGACTTCTCAGGAAGCAGTCAGGGGATGCTTCATGCGCTGCACAACACATCACACAGGTACAAGCCCAAGTTTCTCCAGCAACAACGGCTTGGATTTCTGCTAACACACAGCTCAACCTCTTTAAGAGCTAAAAAAGATACAGAACATCTCCTGCAATATAAAAGCTGATGACTTGAAGTCCAGAATGGAACTTCTCAAGGATTGAGTGCAATTCTATTAATCTAAGAAAATTTTCTAAAAGATTCATTTTCAGTTTTAGCAAGAGGTTTGTATCAAATGCTGTAAGAACTCCCCGTACAGGTAGAAACCGTTGGAAAATCCCACATTCTTGGTACCTTGTAAGTTTTGTCTAATTTCTAGTGGAGCAACAGCTATTTTCACTCACATTTCATTGCCAAATGCAAAACGTATGGCTATTGGGATTCCCATTAGCAGGGCAGAGCCTCTCAGAGCCTACCAGCCACTGCCTCTGCTCACCTGCTGTGCTTTACATCTTCCTCCAAGAAGAACTCTGTCTTGTTACATCACAGCAAAGACAACCCTTTAGACAGGGGACAATTCTCCAGTATTTCCCTGCAAAGCAGCTTCCTCCCCTCCAATTGCTGGTAAAAATCAAAAGCTATTAAAAATGGCCAAGTGATCAATAGTCCCCTTAACCTGTTCATTGCAAGCTGTCTGCTTAGCAGCAAGATAGCGAGAGGCGCTTGACAGTCACTGAAATGATTCCCAACTATTTCACACCAGTCGCACAGTCACAGAGGCCATCCTAAAGCCCAGGCTTCTCATTTACTCTTGGTTCTGTCCAAGGAAGTAGTTTTGTACAGCAACCGTATTAACAGAGCCATAACTGAAGTTCATCGAGGAGTATGTGCAGGACCAGCAGGAGTTTCAGGATGGATGCTGTTGGTTTCTGCCCCCTCCCAGGTTCACGTTCTGTTTAACCACCCCAGGTTTTGTATTAGGATGAAACTCCACATTTTCAAAGACAGGACTTCTAACTGTACACTTCTGCAGCTTGCTCCAGTCCTTCCCCATCCTGTCCAGTAACTCACTAGTCTGCTCCCTGCCATCCTTGGAGTCTCACCTTCCACATCAACACTTGGCACTCATCGGGCCACAAGAACATGCTCCATTCAGGTCCTTCCTAAGTGCTCCCCTCTAAGTAATTCCATGCTCATCACAGATCTTCCTCCACCCCCATGCTGTGAGCTGTTGGGCTATCTCCTCCATAAGACAATTGTTACCTAACTCTAACCCTTAGAGGGGCAGCTTAATATTCATGGAATTACATGCATGACAGCTGAATCGAAAGACTCGGAGAGGAAGTGCTTAAATTTCAGTTACGGGGTCAGTTATTTCTAAAAGGTTTGTTAGAAGACAGCTGGGTTTGCACCGCCAGTGGCCTCAGGCCTCGTGCACGAGTAAGCACGAATGGGGCAGTGCAGATCTTAGAAGACTCCTGAAGGATGGATCCAACCAGAGCACTGCACACGTTTCTGCGTACGTTATCTTCCCTGAATGACACCTCCATGATTCAGCAGTCCAATACATTAATTTTTAAGGTGTCGGTTTTAAAACGCAGGAAACACCATAGAAAAATGTTGCAAGCTGTGCACTCAGCCTGGGGAACTGTCCCACCCTGTGCAGCGGCCTGAGGGGCAAGGCAATATCATGTAATCTCTTCCCAAAATACGCCTCAAAGAACAACCCTGCAAAACATGCATTCAGTCACGTTATCCACACAGGTGCGTCCTTTTATGAAAGGAAAAGTGCAGTATATCGTGCTCAAAGAACAAACGAATATTTAAATGAAAATAACTGGAAGCTTTAAGCGCAGTGTCTAGAAAAAGTGCTACCTTTCTTACAGGGACTTCAAGGCAATGCTGAAGGGAGGGAGGAATTACTTCAAGATAAAGAATGTTTACATATCAGCTCATGACAAAGCTACAACTCACACAACACATTAGCCATTCTTATCTCCTTTTTAATGTTTTGTTATTTATTATTTACACAATTAGCACCGGGCAGCTTCAACTTATAAGCCATAATTAGTTGGTGAAAAATATTTCTTCCAGTTAAAAATATCCTTCCACCTCCTACACAGAGAAAGCCAAATCATTAATGAATTCTGGAAGTTTGAAAAGATCGTGCTTACATTACTCCTTACAAAAGAATGTACTTTGCTAAGATTGCAGGAGAATGGTTTCCAAGTGAAGCGATAAACACTTGGAAATGTGAGGCAAAATCCGTTTTGGGGCACATGCTTGAATATAAGAAAAATCAGAAAACACAGCAATAGAAATATATGAGAAAAAGCAAAGTGCAAACAATGTGTCCAAAGCATTTAGTCTTTGCCATGGAAGCCAGTAAATGCTGCAACTTAATTTGCCTAGATTTTTTTTTTTCCTGTCATCCATTTGTGGAGAAGAAACTAAAGAAAGCTATACAACTTCTTAAAAGGTCACAGGAAAAGCGTGACCCCAATAAAACAAACCCACTGCTCAGCACACACTCATTTTTTTCTTTGCTTCTTAATAGAAATTGTTAATACAGACTACTCATCTGTTTTTAGTTTGTGTTGTCACATTTGTTGTCACATTTGCACAGCCATTAGTTAAGAACATTTGCTTGGCCATAACCAACACTCCCTGCCGTTCACCAAGTGCTGGGACAGAAACTTACCCTCCAGTGCCTGATTTGCAAATACGCAACGTAGACTCCATGGCACTTGCATGTCAGGAGTTACAACTGGGAAAGCTTCTCTGTGTAACGTCCTGTGTGTGACACAGCTGCCCCACACTGTGTTATACCAAGTCACCAAGGACAGACCTGCATATTCCGGTTCTTATAATTCACACCTTACGTTAGGAGATAGGCTGGACTGTGGAACCCACCACCACTGCAAGTGCCCCCCTCATCGCAGAGTAAACAAATGCTTATCTTATGTTCAGTGTGGATGATATTGCAGGTGAGTCCCGTGACACACATTCCCCAGACAGTGGCAGTGCAGTTGTCATGCAGACCAGACAAACCAGCAGGCAATCCTTTCAGATTTATCATCTAACCCAGCAGCTGAGACGTGCTCATAATGCCTGGCAAATGTAAAAAGGATTACCCCACAAGCTGCCTGACAGCGCTGAGATATTCAGTCGTTATAAGAAAAGGCCAAGGACATTGCCATCACTCCAGGGGACCATTTTTCCAGATGCTACTAATTATTGGGAGACTGAGTAGTCACATCAGGTTCATCTATGCTAAAACAGCAGGGTTTACAGCAACACTTATGAGAGCTCCACGTTTCTGACAAACAATTGCAAACACACAAAAGATTACGACCAAAATTCATCAGTCTCCATGAAGATGAGGTTAAACTAGTTTTCACCTTCAGTCACACTATGCTACAATAATCTTATATACAAAAATATTGGATCCCATTTGCAAGATGCACAGCTTAAGCTACCCATATAGAAATGCATGCAAGTACATAAATTTAGACTTTAATCACCTACACTCGTAAATTCTAAGATTGCATGAGCAACAGAGGTTTAGCCTACGAGGGTTTGGTCAATTTTTTCCTCACCTATTACTGTGCTTGGACTTTTCCCGGTCTTTTTCCTTGTCCTTCTTGTGCTCTTTGTGCCGGTGTTCTCGGTCTTTGTGTTTATCTTTGTGTTTGTGAGAATCTGCAAGCAGAGAGGCAAAAAAAATTAAGAAATGAAGTTGGGAGAAAACTCCATGCCTCCCTCATGAACCTCTGCATGTTTCCCCACCCCATTCCAGTATTTCGTGAGATGCAAAATTTGTAACAAAAATCTTAGTTTTCAGAGGTCCTAAATGGATTCATTGTTCCTGCAGGACAAGTTAATTTACCTTGGCAACAGCTGCATTTATACGGTCCTTAGTTCAATGATCTTTAAAACCTTTACAGATCCTGAAGAAACATGACCCATTTTGTTAACTAGTTAAGTATGGCTATAGCAAGTTGAATCTTTCTGCAGAGATGGGAAACCTGGCTTCCTATGCCTGTCAATATTTCATGTCAAATAGATTACAAGGATACAGAAACGGAGCATAAAGCTGAAACGTTAGGCTTGCTGAATCTAAAATGTAGTCACTATTTCCACAAGTATCTAGTCTAGACAAAGAGCACCAATGCTCCCCCCCCTTAAAATCATCTTATTTTTATGCCCACATGGCATGACAGGCACACAGCGAGGGAAAGATCAAGTGATGAAGGAAGAGGAAAACAAAAGATGGAGGAAGAAAAACAGACAGGGAACTCTCTCCTCCTGCCGTCTCCTGCAGGAGACACTAGGAGACACTTACCTCCCTTCCATAACAGGGCCCAGACAGTGCAACGGGAGAGCTGTAATGAGCACATGCTGGTGGAAACCCACCTACACAGGTCAGGACTGGTCCAATTTAAGTGACGAGTCAGAAATAGGAGATGGCACACATACTGAGTGTACACAAACACTGTAATTTTAGTGGTATCAATTTCTACTTCCAGTAACATTTTCCATCCGCGGTGACAACTGCACCGTGCAATAAACAATGAGGTCCTTCCAAAGCACCAAAGAAAACAAGATCCGCCAAAGCGAAAGAGCAACAGAGTTGGAATTTTAACTAAGCACTGACAAGCATTTTTAGGCCCATAAATGTTCTTTATAAGTAGATCAGGAAGGAGCTGAGGCTGAATTAGCACCTCAAACCCAGGACAAAAGGCACAACCACCTACAGGCAAGGTCACTCCTGTAACCCATGCCAAAACACTCCCCTCAACTTCTCTCTCTCTTTTTTTTTTTTTATACACATTTCTCAAGCAACTAAAATTAAATAGCTCTTCAGGATACCTAAAAGGCTGTGATGACTTTGGCAACTGCTTTTGGATAATAGTGCCAGCACTTCCACCACAGATCTTGGATGTGAGGTAGTCATGATTAATCAATTGTAAAGATGTTAACATGCCTCTAAAAAGGCGACTGCCCCCATATGAGAATAGGAAACTGCAACAGAAGGAGTTTGAGATTTCCCCAGTCGCATGGGAAATGCACTGCAGAGCCAGGAACCGCCTCATCCTCCACGTCTTTTGCCACAAGTCCATTTTTCTCCTTACCTGACAACAGTGCTTCCAAACTCAAAATATTCAACCGGTTTTTGGGGGGAGCCCCCCAGTCACACACTTCCACAGATCGCAACCTGCTGCTGCCCTAACTTCAGGTGCTGCTTTCACACACCTGCAGTTTACTGCTGTTTTAACAGCACAAACCAACACACGAATGTCGACGTTGAAGCCTCCAACTTGCCTTCTGCCTCGATCCTCCCAAACTTGGCAACACTGCCCGGTGCTGCCCTCCACGCCATATATACATTTGAAGAGCAAGATTGAATTTTCTGTCCTTTGATACCCAGGTACGTGGCAGGATTTGTGCAACATTTGGTGTTACTGCATAACCACCTCAGAGTTTGCGAGGACCCAAACAACAAAACCTATTTCCCAGCAACCTCTAACAAACTGTGCAGGGACCGGACACCTACGCTCTCTGAAGTGCCAAGAAGCAATTTCTTGGTACCCTTCTCCTTCCCACCAGGACAACACACATTTCACTGGCAAAAGTGTTTTCGCAGCACATTTCACACTTCAGATTCTTCAATTTAGCCAGGAGCTGGAAGTTCAGGCTGTTTGCAAACTGCCTGCATTTTATTCCACAGAGTTCACTCCCCAATTCCTAAAGCACTGGCTGAAGCGAACAGCCATCTATTGACACTTGATGAGTAGGTAAATCGCTAGAAAAAACACGACGATGCTACACATAGAAATACACACACTCATTTTACAACATACTCATTTTTTAAGGGAGCAGAAACCAACACGCAATTTTTTTTATAACAACAAACTGATGGAAAATGTGTGCAACTATTCAGTACTATTCTCTTTAGAGCTTAGAGCCACGTGATCATTTTTCGCAAAACCCCACGAAACAGAACAGTCTTTTCCTTTCATCTCCAGATGCCGTTCCAACTGACTTGTGCTTTCCAGCTGAAATTAGTATTTGCTTTTGAGAAGTAGTTCTAGGGCCATACCCATGGAGTCACTGGAGCCCAACAACGCAATCCTCTGCTCTGCTTACAATAACTCATTGCTTTCAGGCAACGCAAGCCTGGTACAAGAGTGAAAAAAAAAATTTAAACTAGCTCTGCTTGGTGGCATTTGTCTTCCCTAGCTTTCCATTGCTGAAAGACTTCTAGCAGAAAGGCCTTTTTATAGAGGTATTCTGGCTAAAAGGCAGGCTTTAGCGGCTGGGGAACAGGAGGTTGTGTGCGTGGTCTTGCAAGCAGAAGGGAAAAGCTGGTGGGAGAGCTTTAACCTGAGTGCAGTCAACACTGGATACGTACTGGGCCTCTCAACACACCGGACAACACCTGAAATTCAGTACTTCCATGCAGGCAAGCATACTACCTCCCAGACACATCTCCTAAGAATTAAATTACTCTGGAATATTTGCCTAACGCTCAGACTCGATGCTGTTGCTTTCTGACACCATGCCATAAGGTAGGTTAAGACTGAGAACTTCTAAAGCTTTTATTAAATAATCCTGAGCTGACACATGAACATCACCAGAAGGCATTAAAGCTCTCAGATTTTTTTTATTTTTATTTTTTTGAGGGTGGAGCTGAATGCAGGTCAGGAGACTGGATTGCTAAAAAGGACACAATGGCACGTCATATATTTTTTTCCAGACTGGCTTTATCTAGCAGACCAAACTGATGGTTATTTGGTGGCTGACAAAACAAGTTCAGCTATTCCAGTTTGTGTCCCCACTTCACAGAAACCAGTATGACATCCTCTCCACCACATTACACTGGCAGCAGAAAACTGAATTTAGAACGAAACTTTAGAACACAATGGAGCTCCTCACACCAAACCTCATTAATACGGAAGCGATCAATGGAAATGCTCATGACTACCGTCTATCTTCTTTGATGTGCTTAGTGTATCAATTCCTAGCAGAATCCTTCAGCCTCCAGTAACTCTCCCCCAGCTTGCAGCCGACTAACAATTGACCAGATCCAGCCTCACATGAGCTGGAGTGAGGTCAGACACTATCACACACATTTACATTTGTTTCCTGCCCTTTATGTCTTTCCTTATGTCTGCTCCCTCTCGTGCTAAACAAGGAGATAAATACGACTGCTTCTCCAGGAGCATTAGCAGACTCCACTATCTACTGTGAGCAAAGTTCAAATGCCCAAACGTCCGTGTGACATTTAAAGGATTTCAGAAGTCAATGAGTCTCTCCAGCATCAAGGTTACAGTAGGGACAGGGGTTACGCTCACTGGGCAGGGATCCACCACCCCTAAGGCTCTCCCTTTGGTATCCACTAACCCAAACAGAGCGTTTGGCATCTCTTCTGTTCTAGAGAGCTTGATGTCTCTGGCACTGGATGCCTGTCTGTTAATGCTGAGCCTGGTATGTCTCCAAAAGATTACCGCAGTCCCCCTGCTATTCCTGCCTTTCCCTCTGTACCTCCAACAATCACGAGCAGCTCTGCATTTTTGTATGTTGATTCATCTTTGAACTCTGTTTAATTACAAGGACGCCTGATTTAGGGATGGGAAATTCTAAGCACTTTTGGTCTGTGGCCCTGTTTTGTCGTCTCTCCCCCCCGCCATTAAGTCTCTGGGGAAAGGCTGAGTCATAACCGTATTTGCAATACTTGTATACACGTATTACTGGAACAGTGCAGTTTTACTCTTTATCCAGGAACAGGGCTGTAAAAGGCCAGGCATCTATTTAACTACAGCATGATGAGAAGAGAGCTGCAGGAAGAGAAAGCCCTCCTGCGGTGGGCAGTTGGCACCTGGGGAGGCAGCGTGCCAGCAGCCTCCTCCTCAATGGGACTGACCCTGGCCTTAACGGGCTGGGCTGGCCACAAAACCAATGTACAGGGAACTATACTCTTTTAATTCATACAAAAAAATCGTTTGCTTTTAAAATCCTTTTGAGCACTCTTCTCTCCCCGCTCCCCCAATAAAGTTTATTTACGTATCAAGGGAAGCAGGCCTACTCCTTACATTAATATTTCAGTTTTTGTGGCAACATTTCTAGTTAAACCCTGAAATTGCATAGAGGGACATAGGCTCTTGTACAACAAATCAGCGCAGCTAGTAATATGATCTGGGAGAATCTCGTTGGCAGTTTGCTTTAGAATCATCTTTTTAAGTGCTGAAAAAAGGATGAGAGCAACAATCTGGCCCTTCTCATTTCTCTTAAACTAAGTGAGATAGCTGGCAAATTAACACCTGGTAACTCCAATTCCTCATCAACAGTAGCTTTTTAAGATAAATCTACTAGCCTTCCGTATTTGCCATCTTTGGGTTCATGTTCTTGTAAGCTTTTTCAAGTACAATTTGAATACTTTATCAACCTGTTTACAGACAGGTTTCTGCCAACAGTCTGTTCTTTTGTTATATTTTGCTAAGTTTTGGGGATAAGGGATTTTTGTATTTTCCTTCTGGTTCCAGCAATACCCCACTTGTTTCTCTCCATTAGACAGCCTAGAAATACCTCATCTAGTAAGTATGCTGATATTTTGTCTGTTCAAAGCACCATCTACACTGATATCCAGAATGGCAATTTAAGCTTACTTGATTCTTGGGACTGAAATCTGTCTCCAAATCCGAAGACATAGTATGAAGAAAGGGGGGAAAAGTCACACTACTATGTCAAAAAAACATTTTAACTACTTGTTACTTCCATGACACTTCTGCTTTAGCAAATGGGCTGAAATTCCTGCCCCAGGTCCAGTGCCTTGATACTAGTTACAGGTTACAAGAGAAACATACAAGCTTTTAAGACTTTCTCAGAATCATTGGTATATAGGAGTGTGGTGTGCTTTCTATTACTGGGACTTTTATCCATCTCAAACTTGAAGCACAAGCAAGAAATCCTTCGCAATTGCAATAGAGGATGTATTGTGTTACAGCAGGGTGATTGTATGTATGCAACTTTTCAGTCTCTTCTCTGGAAAGGGGAAGAAAGTCTTAAAAACCAAAAACAAAAAACAAAAAACCCTTCAGTTCCACTGCTAAATTATGCAGCTGAAAGAGATAATTCAGTAATACTGGATTTGTTCCAAAAACTGGTCAAACCGAAATCTTCTCTCAAGAGCCGTCCTCACCTGAGAAATTGGTGGTCTCTTTACAGCTGAAACACCTCTTAGACCATTTACTACACAACTACAGCATTTTTACAGTTTAGCCTAATTTCCTTCTCACTTGTTGTGACATAAAAGTAAGCAAAGCAAAAAATACCTGTATTACCTCAATGAAACAATTTCACAGATTTTTCTCCTCCTCCCAGGCTCTTCCCAGAAGCAGTCATCTTGAAGTGTAGATGATCACAAAAAGGCCTCTTACCTTCAAGTTTTATAAGTCAAATTTTACCATTTGTTACCATTTATTTTCCTAAATCATATTACTTCTGAGTTCTAATTTCCCATATACAGGTTATAAAAGACTACTATTTGATTCATTAAGGTTCAATTGGTTAAATGATGCCTGGAAGGGCTATGAATGCTCAAACACGTGAACGTAGTTCAAGGTGTCTAAAACACTCTTCATATTCCTGGCAAAGAACATGTACTTTTGCCTCAGGCATCTGATCACAACAGTTTTATGTTGGAGCAACTTTGACAACATATAGATTACACTTGCAAGTAGAAAGATTGTAACATTCAGTCAATATCAAAGATCTTTAACATGAACAGTGATGTGGTTGGCAGGTTACCTAAGCAAACAACTGCTATTCCATGTGTGTAAAGGTTGCTTTGTGAGGCTCTGGTCAATTTATAAACCATTCATCTGAGAAAGGAGCTACTGTGTGGAGATGCAGAAACCCATCTGAAGAACTCATACGGCTCAGAAGGGCAGCCATATGCAGAAAGCTGGACAGTCTGAGGCACAGGGGATGGGGATCCTCTCTGTCAGACAGGTCATGGCTTTGGGCAAGTCACTTGAATTTACATGTTTTGATTTACAATTTCAAAAGGCACATACAATAATCCTTCCTGATCAATCATTGACTGTCCTGAGTTGGAAGGGACCCACCAGGATCACCAAGTCCAGCTCCTGGCTCCTCACAGGGCCACCCAAAAATCAGACCATGTGTCTGAGAGCGTTGTCCAAATGCTTCTTGAACTCCGGCAAGCTTGGTGCGCTGACCACTGCCCTGGGCAGCCTGCCCCAGTGCCCGATCACCCTCTGAGTGAAGAGCCTTTCCCTAACACTCAGCCTGACCCCGCCCCGTCCCAGCTCCATGCCGTTCCCTTGGGTCCTGTCGCCATCCCCAGAGAGCAGAGCTCAGTGCCTGCCCCTCCGCTCCCCTCGTGAGGGAGCTGCAGGCCGCCATGAGGCCTCCCCTCATGAGGGAGCTGCAGGCCGCCATGAGGCCTCCCCTCAGCCTGCTCTGCTCTGGGCTGAACAAACCCAAGGACCTCAGCCACTCCTCATACAACTTGCCGTCCAGACCCTTCACCATCTTTGTAGCCCTCCTTTGGAGGCTCTCTAATAACGTTAAGTCCTTCTTACATTGTGGCACCCAAAACTGCACACAGTGCTCGAGGTGAGGCCACACTGGTGCAGAGCAGAGCAGGAGAATCCCTTCCCTCGCCAGGCTAGCCATGCCGTGCCTGAGGCACCCCAGGACATGGTTGGACTTTTGGGCTACTGGGGCATGCTCCCGATTCATATTTGGCTTGGCATTGACCAGAAACCCCAGATCCCTTTCTGCGGGACTGCTCTCCAGCCTCTCGTCCTCATCTACACATACAGCCAGGGTTGCTGAATCTGGCACTTGGTCTTGTTAAACTTCATGCAACTAGTGATTGCCCAGCTCTTTTAATTTGTCAAGATCTCTCTACAAGGCCAGAGACCAGTGTGGAAGAGCTTTATATTTTTCTACAATGTTTGTATTGCAGTTGGAGAAAGTCACAGTATGATCATGGTGTTCCAGTAATTGATTACACGGTTTCTGGACTTTGTTTAAATGGATTGTCATTGCTGTAGCTGAAAAAAAGGGGAAGAAAACCTATTGTACAGAAAACAGAATTGCATCCAGGTATCAGGGACAACATCTGTATGCAGCTAGAAGTCTCAAAAGCAGCAAAAAACATACCAAACATACCCAGAAGGTGTTTTACAGACAGATGATGGTATTGTGGATGATACTCTGGAACACAAAACCATAATCTAAAATAAACTTCCCATGTGAAACTGGATAAGTCACTTACTGGCCTAATGGCCCTATTTACGCAACTACAGAATACACATAAAACATTTACCCTGGAAAGGTATTGCTTGTCTGTTTGCTGTGCTGTTTTATTTCTCCAATAGCTGGCTGCAAAATATTTGGAGTCCTGAAATGAGGGTGACTAAAACACCGAGACCAGGATTTGAGACCCCCATAGCCATTACCTCGATCAGAGTAATTCACCAGAACATCATCATCTGATCTGACTGAAATACAGTTTGGGCAAGCAGTGCTTCCTATGCGTGACGTTCAGTGAAAGAAGCAGGACCGGGCGTTCAGTTTGTGCCAAGAAAGGAGGGAAACCACTACAACAGCAAAACAAGATTGCTGGGCTTCCAATTCCTCGTTTTGAGTGCCATAATTAAAAGAACATGTACACCTTTCAAAATCAACTTCACGTGCAATCCTTTACCTACAGTGTTGAAAGGCATCTCCGCAATCAACACTGCTGCAGATTCTCTCTGGCCTGTTGTGTACTTTTACGTATTTTATTATTTACACAATAATATTTTGCATTTTATTATTACACAGATGTGCCTGTACACTAGACAGCCTATTCTGACTCTAAATAGATATCAAAGCTATTTCTAAATACTCAAAACGCTTTCTGAAGTCAAATTCAAATGAAGTACAGTTGCTGTGCTACCACAAACTTACTTTGCTTCAGGCGTATCATTGGATCAGGTGCACCAGTCCAGGGAGGCTGACACTTTCTTAACGATGCTTAAAGAAACCTCTCTGTTTTCCCTGATAAACTATAGTAAGACACAAATTTTATGCTTTACTGCCAAACATCTAAATCAATTTTGACTAAACACAAGTGGAAAGCAGCTCTTGGTTGGAAGCTTCATATACTCATCATTTATTTTCCAGACATACAAGGGAAAAAATAGAGGAAAGAGACAAGAAAGCTTCTTTGAGAGCAGAGTCTGGAAAAGTACAACAGAATAAGCAAACAGTTCATCCTAAGGCAGTAACTTAATAATAAACCGACTCCAGCAAAGTGCATTCTTCCTTTTCCAAGGGTTCAAATGAAGACATATATCAACACTGAGTAGATTTGAGTCAACCTGTTTTCCCGGGTAGTTCTTCCAAGACAAAGAACTGCTGCATCCTCCTCTCCTGTTCACAAAGGAGTCCACCAAGCAAACATCTGGGCTGAGCCAGAACCGACCACACTACTTGATATCCTGCAGTTCTGCTTTCCTAAAGCTTGAAAACTGCCTAATACTGATAGGAAGAGTAAAGCCAGTGACCTTACAGCCCCTCTCCATATTTTTCAGTTATTTGAGTCAAGATACACCAGAGGGGCAGACAGATATTGTGTTTTTTTCCTTAAAAGGATTTTGCTGGGATACTTGGCTTCAGAACAAGACAGACCCCTTAGTTGCTGCATTCTTCATTAATCTTGTAATCCGATAAATAGATAAATTGCTGAAGAAATGTCTCCAGCCTCTGTCTATAGGAATAGAACAATTCCTGTGAACTTATTGAGAAGTTCCACTTTCTCTCCAGTGAAGTTTTGTTATGCAAGCAAGGATCTTACACAGCTTTTAAAATACAAAGTTTGCAAAACAAGATTAACACACCTTCTGCTCCACCGAAACCCCAGGGCAACTTCAATCTAAGGAAGAAAGGTAAACAATGTGACAGAAGTGCTAACAGGGAGAGAGCACAGTGGCACAGCACCAAGTCTGCAAGCTGAGCTGCACGCTCATTTATCCTTCCAAAACTATAAAGCTTATCATGGATAGGTTAAGGAGGCCAGAAAAAAAAAAAAAAAAGAAAAAAAAACACAGACTGATCATTCCTATCTTGTGTGACTGAGGCCTCAGGGACATGAATGAAGTTAACCTGAAGCAAATGCCACTGCTGGCATTTCATCAATCTAAACAAACCTGCAGAAGTTGGGTAGATGAAGCAAGACATGCTGTGAGAGCTGATCCAGAAAGGGAAGGGCAGATATTCTTCAATACACTTGTTTTGAGCCCTTTTTTTTTTCCCCAGCTGGATTAATCACTCAGTTTCTGTGCACCAAATATTTTCACCTGCTAGGTAATACTAAATTCTCTGATTATCAGCAATTAACGCTTAAATAATTGAGATGCTCTGTGTTACAAAGGGACAATGACCTTACATTGCTATACTGAATGTATTCTGCAGCAAACCAACACCACAGACAGCAGCAAGTCTAATGACCTGTCAGTGCCTTCTCCATGGCCTCTTCTGAAAAAGGTGGCATGTTCACATATGACTATTCTGCAGCATATCTTAGTCATTGAGTGAAAAACACAAAATCACTGCAAGAACAATTGCACTAGAACACATTACACACAGGACAAGAGTGGGGAAGCCTTATAAAGCATGAAAATACATGTTTGATCAGTAGAGAAAGGCTAAATTAAGAGCTGCTTCTTACACATGCCAAAGGGCTCCCGACTGAGAGGCAACAATGAAGTTTCAACCCACTATTTGCATTCAAAAATGAAAAAAAATTCATTGTGAACAGAAACATGTGTTTCCAGGGATTCCCAGGACGTAAAACATTCTCCTGTAATTGCATAAATAAGAGTCAGAGAATGAAATCCATTAATATGCTTCCATTAACCAAGCAGAATAAAATAAAACAGCAAGTCAGAACTGCCAGCATCAGCACACAGCTTAAAAAGCTCCTAGCACGGAAGAGAGGAAAGTCAGGAGTAGTCTCTTAAGAAAAGAAGGTAAGAATCACCCTGTTCTCGCCCCTAGCAAAGTTTATTCTTATATGGCGACACTATCTTATGAATAGAAGTACTTTCCATAGCCTCCTCCATTCAGAATTTGACTAGCGTGCACAGTAACAGACTCCTTCCCTTACTGGGGCAGAAATAGTTTCAGCATTTTTTCCTGTTGGTTTAGAAGTCTTTACCCACATGCATAAGCACAGCTACGCACTGCATGTACATCTTTAAAGCAGCAGCAAGACTGAAGATATGCTTTTGCCTTGATTTTCAGAAGGCACGGCCTATCACATCTCTGCACAGCAGGAAGCCAGAGCAGGGTCTAAGGAAAAACCCACCCAGTGAGCACTGGGGGACTCAGGAACACTCCAGGACGCGCTGGAAGCATGTCTAAGTTTATTTTGTATACGCCTGCTTCACTCCTAGTCCTTGTCATGTTCAGCCACCGTCTTGCTTTCCCTAAGCATCAATTCTTCCTCCTCCCACCTCAGACTAGCCCAGAATTACTTTTCAGGGTCAGTGAAGGCGTTCTAATAGATAGAAAAGTGGAAAGCTAGACAACTGTAGCGGCTAGCTAGTGACCCATCTCAAAGTCAGCTCTGCCTCTGTCTGCATTTCCCAATCAGATCCAAAATGTAGGAGCAAACAAAGGACGGCTACAAGCCTGTGCTTCATTACCTCCCTGGTTCCAAAAGCCTTACGCTCGTTACAAACGTGTATTCCAATTAGCTAACAGACGTGTACAGGACGGACTCTGGAGGGCTGATGGGTGCATAAAGTGAATGTTGCCGGGGAACACACAAACAAGAATCAGCTTTGGGAAAAAAAGTTGCATAAAATAGAAGCTGCAGGTAGGTTCCCTGTGGATTTCCTTTGGATCCCCTAACACTGAATGATTTTTACTAGACCATCTAATCTCATGCTTCTCCAAATTCACATCCGTTTCCTCCCCATTGTGCAAAATGCAGTTAACGTAACCGGCACAGCAGGAAGGACTGAGAAGGGCTGGACGATCGTACACGAGCCGGTCTAGCATACAGGAGTATAAAACTAGCTCAAAATGATGAAAGAAAGCAAAATTTAAGGGCGTTCAAATGGATAATGCGAGGGAGACTGATCCCACTGCCGGAGTCAGAGAGCAACAAACCTTCAGCACGGACCCAAGGCTTGGCACAGGAGCTGCCACGCAGCGCTGTCGCACGCAGTCAGCTCTCAGGAAGAGACAAAGGAGCCGTGTCCGCACCGTGCAGATGGAGACAAAGGAGCGGCCCAGGGTCACGCTCAGCCGCTGGGGAGCCAGGCCCAGGGGTGCTCCCGCCTCTGCTCGCCTTCTGCCTCGCTTCTCCGGAGCGCGCTGCGGCCGGGTAGTTGCGACACGCCGTCATGTTTAGACTTCGGAGTCATCAGCGGCTGCAGAAGATAACCTATCCCTTACTTCAACATGGTTCAAAGCAACATGGCTCAGTTAACCCTTATCTTCCCGCTAGCTGACCCTTTCAGCTCTTGAGTTCTCATCCAGCAGAACTTTGGGGACACCACCCTGAACTTCAGCAGTCCCCCTCGGGAAGGACGTGACAGCTGTGCTGGATCGCCGAGCTCACCGCTGCTTGGCCCCTGCGCCCAGGCTCACCAGGCTCGCTTGCTGCCTGCACCGGCTGATCCACGGCTCCTTGAGAAAAAGGCTCAGCTCCTCCTGAGATGAACCTCTTCGGGTCCGTCACGGCTTGGAGAATCTTGTCCAGGCTACGTTCAACTGTGGGAGAAGGAGCAAGCCTAGCTCTTCAGCAAGGAGATCAGGGACTGGGCTCCTGCCTGCATCACCGACACATGGAGGTGGGCTGAATCACCCCTTCCGGAAATTTTTGACAAGAAAGCACCCAGGGAGCAGCTTTACCAGTTACCTCAGAAGACTGGGTCAAGAGCAAAGCAAACCTTTCGGTGCAACCTGATACATTTGCGCTGCAGTCAGAGAACTTCACGTACTGTACTCCATCCACAGGCTGAGTCAGTGCCCCTAGCAGAAGGTTTTTCCGCCTCCAACTGCTCTCTGTACCAGTAGCAGAAAGGTGCAAACAACACAATTTGTAATGCAAAGTCAACAGCTGCTTCCCGCATGCAGCCAAACCTTTAAGACAGGTGAATCAGGAGGAAGAAAGGAGAAAACTAACTCCCAGCTCTTAGAGGAGATAATGGAAACTTCAGCTATATTAAAAAATAAGGAGATTCGTATCATTTTGAGGCATAAGAAGTAAAGTTTCAATTTTAAAAACTGCATTAGCCAGCAGGAAAACAGCTGTGTTGTCTGAAATAATTACTCTGCAAATGGTGTCAACTAGAAAAATATTTTCACTTGCTGGCTGTGTAAATCACTAGTATTTTTGGATTCACTAAAAAGAGTTTTGTTTTTATTTTATTTTTCTTTAAAGATTCCCTGAAATCCTGATACTTCCTCAGCGCAAGAGGGAATTCTCAAGAGCAGCTCAAACCAAGCCAGCATTCACCCCAACAGCACGAGGACAGGGCTGGCACGTCTGGCTATCCCGGGCCTGACCCAGGACAGGGGCTCCCTGAAACCCAAATTCCCACAGATCAAAACAAGCAGATGCATTGAAATGCTTCTCCTACTGCAGTCAGCGACGAGACTCCTGTCAGCGGGCAGCATCATGCACACGTGTACACGCAGGAACAGTGCAAGCAGCGCCCAGCATCCTCAGAGAGGCTCTAATGGCATTGCGCAAAGACCTTTATTAACCAGCCCTGGACAACGAGATGTGGCTTTGGCCAGCGCTGGTCTTCTGCCTGCTGTAGGCAGGAAAGGCCTGAGGCGGCAGCACCCTTGGGAACAGCCCAAGGCCTCCGTACTGCTCCGGATTACGGCATACATTGAGCCTGCAAGACAGCAAGCGGCTGGTACGACGCTGAAATTAGCTCTGCCAAGCAGTACTGCTGTTTTAAGCTCCGGAATCAGATGTTTATCCTACTACTTGCCTAATATCGTGCCCACAAAGCTGAACTAATGGGCCAGTGTTATAAAAAGTTTATTTCAAAACAATGTAAGCGATTGGTCTTTTATCATGTTCGTTTCCTCTCTGTAGAAGCAACTCCCACAGCGATCCCAGCCAGTGCGTTTGCTGGTGCCGTGGTGCCCCCCCACCTCCAAGCATTTTTCCAAGCCCGGGGCACGCTGGCTGGCTGCAGACCACCTCCTCACCTCCGCCTGCGCTGCGGGTGAGTTATGCGATCGCACACCCACGCCAGGCTAAATCCAGCAGTTGTCTGCAAACATCTCATCAGCAGCCGGCGCTGCCCCAAGTCCCACTCTCAAGACAAGGCAGGGAACGCAGCTCCCCCGCCTTAAGGAGCCATCGCCACAATTAACGTACAAGAAGAAATCTGATGCCAGCCGGAATACACAGGAGGCACGGGACTAAACAAAAGGTTTAATGACAGCCGAGATTTCCGCACTTCCCGCAGTACTCCTGAGCCTATTGAGAGGGAGGCAGCGAGGACACAGAGAGCCACCTCTGTAGCAGTGCAGGTGACAGCAGCTTGAAATGTGAGTTTTAAAATGCACAGGGCTGTGCTGGCAATACTTACATGACTAATAAGTAGAGCTCCTACACGCAGCGCGCCCACTCCACCAGAAGCCTTCCATTCAAACCAACAGACAGGAAGTGTTACTTGAAGTCACTGATTTTATCCCTGTTACGTGTTGGTGTTCTGTTTTGTTAAATACAGGTCAAGTCTCACTAGCTGCCGGCTGTTAAATCACACCGACACAGGTAACTGAACGCCCATGTAACCTGTCATCGCAGATCAGTATGCTTAATAAACTCCTAACTTCAATTAAAAGCAGCTCTACATATTCTAACCCCTCCCCCCCCCCCCCCCCCCCCCCCTTCTGAATGGCTTGCATCTCTGGATGGATATCAAAATTTTATTAAACTCACAGGCAACATTTTCAGATTCCATCACACACAAGATTCACAAATGCCTTGAATGACTTATGAATGGGAGAAAAACATTTACTTTGTTTCACGCCTAAACCCTATTAAAAGGAGAGAAGCGTAATCCTTGAAAACTGAACAGAACCAATTGCTTCTGGTTAACTTGTTCCTCAATTTTACGAGCAGATACATCTTTACCAATGCAGAAATAACTAGGTGTGAAAGTTAGCTTCCCTTTTTCAGCTTTCAAATGGTTTCCACTATCATAGTCACTAAATGAGCTGTTCAAACTGAAGGAAATATGCTGCAGGTGCAAAGAGTCTTCAATGGTTGGTTTATCACTGCACTTCAAGATGCAAGTGCTTAACTAATGACTTCCATCATCTCAGAGGTTCTGCTTTACAGCTACAGCAACACGATCGCACTATTTTTCAAGTTTTCTGAACACGAAGCCTGACATCACTTAGGTATTTTAAGAAGTTGCTTGGTAAGAGGCTTAGAAAGATGCTCGAAGAACTACGAGCACTACAGAAGCACCCACAGGGACTCAAGAGTTTGTTATTCCTTGTTAATGTAACCTGAAATGAGAAAACAAAATGGTACAGCTTATTTGCAGGAGTGTTCCAAAAGAAAAATTAAGAGATTTCTTTGCACCTGCTCATTTGATGGCAGAAATAGGCAAAGGAAACAAGGGTAACTGGTACGAATATTTACAATCTAATAATTAATTCCTGAACGGCTCAGCTATAATGCTAGGAAATAAATATTTTAAAGGTTTCTTGACTGCCAGTCTTACTTATGTTGAGACAAATTTTTAAAGGTTTATTACAAATACTGTTAGAGTCAAAGTTAAAACAATACCTCTGTTAAATTTTAAGATGAATTTTACATCGAGGACCAGTGCCACCTTGAAAGCTACAGCCACTGCAGTGATTTAGCATTTGCTCCTCTGCAGACAGCCCTTCCTCCTGCCTTTCCTTCCCTTCCCAGACCGAGGCGCTCCGGGAGCCATCCGTGCCCGGGTTCCCCCATTCCCTTCCTCTCGGGAACCTGCTTGCCCCAGAGGAGCGCAGCAGCGCCAGGGGCTTCTGAACCCGCAGTACTTGAACGCACTCGAACCTGTTTGAGCCTCCATGCATTTAGGCAACGCTGTTTGCAAGTTTTTAAATGTACCAGTTTATTTTTGAACTTGGATCTTTTACAGCTAGCAATTATCTTACTTCCTGTACTCTAGTCCCTTGCAGACCAGAACAAACTCCCTGTTTTTCCTGTGATCACAGCTGTGACCTGTGATCAGCTTTACTTGAGACTATCAGATGTGAAAAGGCACTGATAGCGATACACGGGAGCCTCGAGTCTTTATTAGTGCATAGTGGTAGTATTACGTAAAGCCTGCAAGTGAGCAAACTGCATGATGAGCAGCTCTAATAAGGTAAGGATGAATGCAAATAACCTGTACTGAAAATCAGCAAGAGATGTGAGATATTTAACTTCATGTTCCCTCCCCAAGACTAACACCCTGCACTCACAGATCAAGATACCCCCGGAGATAACGGTATGATGAAATTGAAAATTAAAATAACTGCTTTAACAGTAGCGTTTCACTTCTAGTGGTGACGTTACTAAACACTCCACATTGGCTAGAAACACTATTAGGTTAACCTGGTTTCCTAAGGACATTTCTTTGCAGCTCTAAGAGGCAAAATAGTTCAGGAGCCTCTACGCGAGAAAGCATCTGTGACCTGGAAAGCAGTTCCACATTGGTTTTCACGACAAAAGATTTTACAGAAAGTACCAGTTACCTAGCGATTAAAATATAAAACGAGATACTTTGTGCCACTACAGTCACTGTAAGGAATACTGGAATCTCAGCTCTAGCACTTTACAGCAAGACAGCTGCCCTGATGATACAGAAACTGCACTTCCTTTTTTTTTTTTTTTAGTGCAGAAAGCAGTAGCCACACACAAGTAACACAAGGAAACTGTTTGCTAATGCCAAGCATCATTTTCTCAAAAATCTAACTTCACTACGATTAAGTGTGCAGTTAAATCAGCATTTGTTCCATCAAGGTGTGCTTTAGAAGTTGCTTTATGAACTACTGCACAGCTGGATGCAAGAGCAATTCTGGTTTGAGCAAGGGCAAGAGTAAACTGCAGTGACCAACAGGGACGAAACCTCATTTGACTCGGTATACAAAGACACTTGACAACTTATTTCTGTACTGACGTCTTTTTTAGAGTATCAATCTCCATCAGTAATTTGATCTGAATCTAGTTCTGCATGTACTTAAACCCATTTGGATCACAGGATTTGGGAAATGGCATACCAGCACTAACAACGCTGCCGATCTACTGTTACTTGGTTACTTAGGAACGATGGGAAGGAGGTGGTTAAAATTTAGGATATAGTTTACAGGATGAAGAACCGAGCAAACATCACTGACGCTTGCTGACGAAGTGACACTGACTTCAGAACATGGAAATAAGACCTACGAGCCACGCCACTGATTTGCCTTCTTTAAGCCTTCAAACACTCATGGATGCTTACAAGCAAGCCCTGTTGAATACCAGCCCTTGCCCAAAGTGAAAACTAGCAGAAAACTTACCTTTCCAGTCTCTGAAACAGCTATTAAAAATGCCATTAAACTTGTTTGTAGTCCACAGACCCCAACAAAATTACTATTTTTTTTCAGTATTGGGGAAGAACAATTGAAGTGAGAACTTCTTTGGCTGCATTCACCTATTGAGTTAATTGCCAAAGACTAATTCCAGAGGTCTGCTGAGATTAAACCATGAGTGTACACAAAGGGGCACTATAAAAACTCAGCTTAGAAAAATCTAATAGCATATTTATTTCGATTCCATTCAAAAAGTAAATATTTGCCATGTGCAAGGTGACAGACTTGTTCTCCAGGACTCCTCTATAAAAATGAAACCGAGAAGCGTTCCTCTCCCCGGCTCAGTTGCCCTCCCAAAACACAAACACACTAGTGTGATGCAAAGAGGGCTCCTCAAACTACATGCTAACAAGCTCCCTCTGGGGTTTAAGGTTTCGTAGCCTGGGTTAGCATCTGAGGACAAGGCTCCTGTGCCTGGTAGATGGGTGGAGTATTTACAGAAAGGGAGAAAAACATAAGAACTTAAATTAAAAACAAACTGATTTTGACATTAATAAATGAGGCTCACATCTGTTTTGAACACTGTTTCTTGGTCTTGGGAAATACAGCTACAGGGGATGCATTTCACAAAACAATGCTCCGCAGCTCCATTCTCCACAAATCCACAAAGGACTCCGTTTAAAAACACACTGACTTCAGCACACTACAACTCTGTAAACCTGCCGATCCTTCAGAAACGTGGCCAGGGGTTATTGTTGTTGATCCTTCTAACCGAGCACGCCGGTGAGTAAAGCCCGAGGCACACCGATCCGTTCCTAGCAGACCCAACCCACCTTCCGAACCAGCTCTCCCTGCTGTCAGCACCAGACGTAACCTGCTTGGCTAAACTGCACGCAGAACGGATCAATCTGGCTCACAAAAGCAGCACCAGCAGCTTCAGAAAACAACCCCAAAATCGGATTCCTAACAGAGAGAAGAGTTGCACAGGATGAGTACAGTAAGAGGCACGTTCACGAGCACAGAAAACCAGAACGTTTTTAACTCAGCACACACACAGGTTCGTGCCCCGACAGCGAGGCACAGCAGTGCCAGGAACCGCAGATCACACGGCACTGGACAAATGTCTCAACAACAGGACGGGGCAGGAGGGAAGGGGCAAGCGCTAGACATGAAGTCAATGCTTGGAAAAGCTGAAGAGCAACAGCTTTACACCTTCATTTATGAAACAAGAAACTGATCATCAATTCCAGTGCTTGACTTCTGCATAAAGTTCAATTTAAGGAGTTAATTACTAGTGTAGCCAGCGTATTGTTACCTGCTCTGTCTCCAACCACTGCAAGACGAGCTATGGACCAGGACAAGCACAACCACAGCGTGCTGGACGCTCTCAGCACCAGACACCCACCAACAACTTAAGAATCCAAGCACAGAGCGTCAAGTGCTAAGCCCCATTTTCTCCTCACATCTACACAATTAAAGCAGTCTAAAAACCTAAAAAGAAGCTTGCTTTAAATACAAGTGATGCTGAATAAGCCCACTTGATGATAAAAGGAAAACTTAATTGTTTACGACAGCCATCAAACTCCAGAGAGAAGCACATTTTAAATTAGAAGACTGCATCTACTCATAAAAACAGGTATTTCAAGGACAGCTTGCTTGTGCTTCCCTAATAAAGCACAGGTGACATACCCAGCTATAATATTATGACTCAGACAAGAGGCTAGCTCCTCCAAGAGGCTTCCTGGTTTTGGAGTAGGAAGAACACCAGAGGATGGAAGAAAACAAAAAGAAAAGAGACTCTTCAAAAAACTCATTATCCACCTTCATGAGGCAAAGATATCCCGAAGAGCTGGAGAGGTGTTTCCATCTGCTGGAGCAAGGAGCTGCAGCCCGTGTCCAAACAGCTCCAGCACGATGCCTTGCGAGACTCGGAGTTAGCAGCACTGGCAGGTATCCCGCCTGAGTCGTGCCGCTGCTTCTTTGCTAAAAGGATGGATGAAGATGACACCTACGCGGGGACGGGGCAACGCTGCCGAAGCATCAATGTCACTTTTGTTAAGAGTTCATCTTTTGCGTTGTACTTCTAGACACACGAAGCTGCTGCCTCTAGATCTGGCAGTTCGCGGCAGCGCGCTACAACACAACCTGCACCTCGCTCTCCTCCTGCCAGAAAGCACCCAAGCCTTTTCCCTCTGTATCTCTGACTCGTACCAAACCGAAGGAACCTCATCCTCCATCAAAACCGAAGCTAAAATCTAAGCATTGAGGGGCAACAGCAGTGAGGAAGGCTTACTCTGATCCGCACATAAAGGGGTTTACCGCGCACAAGGAAGCGTTACAACAGAGAGCACATTTTAATAGCTCCAATGACATTCTCGGTCCTCAGAAGAGGAGCAGGCAGCTTTTTATTCCCCATCTGGTGGTCATTAACTCTAGCGTACAAACCTCAGCCTACGTCAGTAGCGCTACTCCATCCCTCCATTTTGTACACGCTGCTTGTGTTGCAATGAATCATACTCACACGGATCTCTCCAAAGGGTTCCTGCTTCCAGCTTCCCAAACGGCTCGATTAAAATGGAGAGTGCTCGTCTAACTCGTAAGGGTACCTTCTTAGGCAAGTACGAACTGGTACCTGCCCTTCCCTGCTGTTTTATCTCTTCGGTAATTGATCTTACTCACATGCTTGCTAGGATTCACAAACTGCCAAAAGACGCAATATGCTCTGCTGATGCTTTTCCTATTGCTCAAGGCACAGTTAGCAGACACTCGTGTGTGCTGGCATGTGTGGTGCAAGAGACTAACCTGAGAAGTACGTGGTGCCAGAACCCCGCACGCAGACCGGGAAACCACTGATCTCACTGCTGTAAATCCAGCAGTTTCACTGATTACAAAACCCGACATGCAACATTTTAAAACATTTTAATATTTGTCAAATTATTTAGTACAGAAAAAAAAAAAATACAGGCTTTAGCTCCGAGGTGCATTCTGCATCTAAAAATATAAGCTGAAACCGCAGAAAGGTTTGGGTGTTTTTTTGTACTGTTTTTTCCTAACCATTTCAGTCGTCGACTGGAGAGAATTAAAGATCAAAAACAAAAGTCCAAGTTGGAATTGAACCTTAGTCCTAGGCAGACAGCTTTGTGCCCATTTCTGTGCTGGGAGAAGTCACTCCCACTCTGTTCTCGCTTCTCCACCTTTGCAAAGAGCACAGCCCTCCCCCTCTCCCAGGCTGCCTATTTAAACAGCAGGGCCTTAGGACAGGATAACAATGTACATGGCACAAAGGACCTTAAGCCCAGGCACAGGGTCCGTAACAGAACGTCCCTCCCCGGTGCTCCCTGCCTCCACCTTCTGAAGTCTCTTTCTGTACTCGACCCTGCACCCTCGCACAGCCTGGAAGGATCACCAAGCAGCACAGACCGCGCCGAGAGCTGGCACGGCAGCATCGCACAAAGCCCGATGCTGGAATAACCATCGTCAGCTCGTGGAGCTGCTGAATTCCCCGGGGACAGGACAAGCTCACCTCTGACTCACGTCCACCGCAGCGAAGATCAAGCAAGGCAGCCCTCCTACCTGGTTATCAGGTGTCCCAAATACCTTGTTTCACAAGCGACATTACAGCCTGTCCCCTGCCACCGTTTGTACTTTTCCCCCCATAAAACTGCTCTGCAGACAGCAGAAATAGCAGCCTGTCTCTTACCATGCTATCCCAACTGCAGAACTCTCTGCGCTTCGCTTACAAGACCACTATGGGTTTCTGAACTCTTATTTCTGATACTTAGAAACCCACAACAGGCATTTGTCATATTCCAGAGGAAAACAAATGTTTTTGTGAGCTTCCACTTTTTCCTCATTCTCTTCCCAAAAAGGTCTTTTTAGGCCACCTCGAGCCATCTCTCCAAAACAAGAACTGCAAGCTCCGAGGAAGACGAACGGCTGTTTGACAAACCTGGCCCTTGTTCAAATATTGCAGTATAAGCCTTGGGCAGTGATACATCGCCATCGATAAAAAGTTCAGCCGAAGTACATCGCCCTGACCCTAAAACACTGATCATCTACGCTGTGCTACACACGAGGAAAAAAATACCATGTTGCCATTCAAATCTAAAAGGTGTAGGGAAGAAAGGTTGCAAATAAAGGAAGAAAATAGCTCCCGGGTAACGCTCTGAGATTTATATTCTCGTGTAAGAAGCTGTGCTAGGCAATAGATCAGAGTAAGCGACAAACGCCAGGAGAAGTTAAAAAGTTATCTGTGCTTGGGCATTACTCCGTTCTTACTAATTATTTTCTTGACTTCTTACCACAAAGGCACATCCCTGCTTGATTAAAAAAAAAAATATTGAAAAAGTTGTTAACGCTATTCCATTTAGGCACTGCCACACCAACCTTCCAGCTGCACCAGAACGACAGACACTTGGATGGAGACGAGACAACTTCCAGTCCCATGCAGCATATGCTGAGTAGTGGAGCATGCCCAAGGCTTCAGGAATTACAAAGCATTTGGGAAGCTCATTCCAGAGCTGCTGAACAATGCTCAGGCATTAGCCCAGTCTGTTTCAGATGGACGAGCCGCATGCAGTCTTACCCGTGTTGAACATGAGACCTCGTATTTCATTTCTGCCCATCATTTACTCTCTCACACCGCAGAATTCTTTACTAGCGAGGTCCCAGATGCTTGCTGCAGAGATTACTGTGATGTTGCAAATGACTGAGGGACTTCGAACTCAGCAGCAATTAGCGAAAGTCACCAGCATCTTATTTTGTAGGAAATCTTTGAAAAATGGCGTTACAGGTGAAACGGACATTTTGAGGAATCCGAACTATGGTTGCACTGAGAATGGGAGCAGTCCTCCCTCAAAGAGAGCTGTACTGCGTGCTAAAATGGGGTATGTCTGTGTCCGTCTGTCTGTAAGAGGCAGCCATCCACGCAGGGCACCATTACAAAGGAGCTAATCTCCGTTTTTTGGTGGGCACCACAAAGCTTAGCACTCTGCCATGCTCCGAAGGAAGCCGCTGTTTTTGTAACGCTCCTTAAAAACCCCTTCTCACTGATGAAGGTATGAGATAAAAATACAGACGCACACCCCCACAGCTCACAGCTGCACAAAACATATGGTGAGCTCGTGAACATGAACAAGTGCAGTCATTTCCAAAATATCGATAGAGAAGCCCAAAGGATCTGCTGATCAGCAGCTTTGCGAGAAGCACCTTTTGGCTTTAAGAGCCTGACAGGATCCTTCTTACAAGAGAGTTTCCCAATGGCCCGATGCTGCCCCTGTTCACCCCACAATCATCCCAGTTTCAGGGGTTATGGCCTTCCAACCTAAGAAACGATTTAGGTACTTTAGGTGGAGACGTGTTGTTTTTCTTGATGAGGCACTGTCTGCTGAAGCTGAACGGCAAGTACCTACACCAGCTTTCCTGCCATGCCTCCCGTATTTGAGCCTGCACTGCCCCCATCCCATCAAGATACGTATTTCAGACGTTTCCCAGCCCCTGCCTCCAAAGTTTTCCATGACAGGAGCAAAGCAGGCTCAGCGCTGCCTGATCCGTCCTTGTGACTCCTTTGGGGTGGGAACTGGCGGCCTGAAGACGCAGAGCAGTTGTCAGTGCAAGCTGAACTACTACAGCGACCAGCTTCAAGCGAAGCTGCTGGGATTGAGGTAACACCCCCGAGTGGAGCAACGATATAAAACGTAGTTTTCACAAAACCTATCCATCCATTTCTTTTTCCACACTCAGTTGTGTTGTTCTAACAGACAAAAAGGCCTGAGACTATGGGAAACGTCAGTACAACTCTGCAACAGATCTCACAAAGGTATGAGGCAATTCTTTTTCAAGGTGCAATCCCTTCTCCGCTCACCTTCCCTCGTTGCAGAGCTCCCTCTCTGTTATTAGCAGTTAACGGGGAACTAATTGCTGAGGTCTCCCACTTCCCCAAGAGCATCAGGAGCACTCCTTGTGCTGGAGGATTTCCCAAAGTATTGCTTATTGCAAGGACAGGAACATTTCACACCTGCATCTCTGCTGACACTGTAACGCGGGCTGAGGTTTAACAAAATGCTACTTTTACCTCAAAGAGGTTTGCGGACCATTGATGTTACGCAGGTGCTACAAAAGAATGAGTTTCAGGACTGACTGCAGCTCTGTTCTCTCTGCTTTCAGTCTCAGGTCTGCAGCTCTCACTTGTTCGTCAGCTGAGGCCAAATTTAGGAAGCAAATTTCAATTTGAAAAAAAAAATACGCATAATGCTCATGTTCCTAAGGCCAACAGCAACTAACAACTGTTCTTTATACCCCGTGGACCACAGGAGTAGCTTCACCCCTTTCTTCACGTCACTTTCCGAGTGTCCACCTCTGTGATACCAGGAGATGTTACTGCAGCTCTCTCCTTACCATTATCAGTTTAAAAAGCTAGCATTGAAAAGATTTGTAACGATAAACCCGATAAAACCCACTGGAAATACTTAGCGTCTGTGTCAGCAAGGACATTGTGAACAAATGCTGTGCTAAGAAACATTTCAGCCCCGCAGACACCGGGCAGCCACTACACCTTGCTCTGCAGAACTGCAGAACTGGGAAAGAGCAGAAAAGGCTCTGCCCAGAAGAGCACTTCAGCACCACAGGAATTCCCGTGTTAAACCAGCCAGAGTGGGAGCTCCCTGGAGCAGGCATTTAAGAACAGAGGAAGAACAGCCGCAACCGGGAATACTGTTCAGGAGGATTCAGCCCACCGTGCTGAAGACTTGTTTTTAAGCTGTGATTTTCAGCTGCTCTTTCAGAAGCACAGGTCAGCAACAAACTCAGGCGCTGCTGGAATACCAGCAAGTCCCTGCCCTCCTCTTGTTCGTTTAAGGGGAGAGAGAAAGCGTTTTGAAGTCTAATGATGATCCATATTTAAACGCTGACGGTGCTAAACAGCTCAGAACTGATAGTCATGCAGGGAGAAGGCATGGCTGGGCTTATTTGTCATCTGACGCTGCCTCGGTCAAAGAAAACAGCCTCAGAAAAGCAAGGTGATACGCACCGCCTTCTGCTACGAGGATCCTCTCTCAGATTTGGGCACCTACGACTCCTTTAAGGACACAGGCAGGAGCAGAATACACAGTGCTAAATAGCATTTTGCTCTCATGTTTCAGCGTGAGGTTTTATGTAAAACTTGGGGCAGTTTCCATAAAACTAGCAGCTGCAAAGGCAATTCGATTTAATAAGCCAATAAATATTTCTGAATGACTGCATGTCTTACAAGGATATCAGGAATTTTATTAGCCCAGCCAGCTCAAGCAGACTTGAAAGAGAAACTATCCTATCTTGAAAAGCCGCAGAAAGAAATCTGCGCTGATTTCTTAAGTTAAATTATCTTTTTCATAAAGAAGTCAGTGTATCATTAAAGCCCATCCCTCCGGTTCAACAACAAAGGAGCAGGTATAATGTCAGGACTCCGCTGATTTTAGTGGGATCACAGCAATTTACACCATCAGTAAGAATCTGACCCCGAGTCTCTCTAAGAGGGCAGTGACTTGTGCTATTTCAGCAGGTATTACTTTAACAGGAATCCAGTGAAATCATTAACAGAGGAATTTGAGTCAATGAGATGTTAAGTACTTGCTATAATTACATATTATTGCAGTTTCTGCTGACAGCACAACTCAGGAGGTTGGAATTCAATGAACTATCCGACAAATATCTGAAATCACAGTTGTAAAATGAAATTAAATCTGAATTTGTTCGATTATGCTTATGAGCCGTGTGCCTAGTTTACATAAAGCCATGTAAAAAGCCACACTTTTACATAAATATTGGTTCCTTGGTTGAAATTTTTTCATGTTTTACAAAGTAAACAAAGCAGCCCCGATAGGAATATTGCTTAATACTGCAGTAAAAGGAAAGACATCTTAAGAGAATCTGAAAGTAGAAAGCACACAGGCCATTAACCCCCAAAACACATCTTCCAGCACATTTAGGTAATTCTGCTGAGTTTTAACAAAAACAAAAGTTGGCCGCAGATAACAAATGCGTTCAACTCCCCACTCCCACAAGACACCCATTAAGTCCTAACCTGAACGCTGAACGTGTCGGAACAATTAACACAACAGACCTCTAGGTCTTCACAAAGCCCTTCTGATGCTACTGCTGGGAAAATACATGCAAACAACTTATGCAGCGCATGATACGCAAGAGCAGCTTACCAACAATATTTTTATTTACATTTCACAAGGTCTCCCTGCAGTCTGCCTTTCTGAGACGTGTCAGAAATGATCAACTTACTGCAGGATACCCTCACTGCCAGCATCTCGGGGACTCCTGTAGGAAAGCTGCACTGTTATATCCTACAGTCCTTGCAAAAGATTGCTGGAGATGCTAGAAACCAATGCTAAAAACAAAACAAAATAAAAAAAAAAAAACCATACACACATTAAAAACCTTGCAAGGATCAGGGTCTGATATGCAATATTTTTCAGATTTGAAGTTTCAGATTTAAAACTGCCCCGAGTGTTGCTCCGAGGACCGGCTGTGGGCAGCACTGCTCACAGCGCTGGCTCGCCCAGAGTCTTGGGCTGGAGAAGGCAGATTCGAGGCTTGTGTTGGAAGGAACAAGTTACGTGGAAATGTGCGTCCTAAGGAACGTAGCACAAAAAAGGGAAAGGAAATTTTCCGCGGAGATATCAATCTGCTTCTAAATACCATTAGCTACCTTTTGTATGGTGGATCCCTGGCCAAACGTTTGACATTTAAAAGCGCCGATGACATCACGCTCCCAGGGAACTTAAGAGACGCTTTCGCCCTGATGTGTGCAGGGATAGAGCACAAGAGTTTACCTTCCAGCTTCCTAACTTCAGGAGGTTTGTTTGGTACTGCGGCTCCCGCAGCAGCGCTAAGGTACACAGACCCAGCGGACGTGACCCTGCTCTCCTTCCAAAAATCCTCCTGCCCATCCAGAAGACACCAACGAGGCAGAGGGGAGGAAGAACAAACCAGGGCGCCAGCAGATTGGTTCCCAACCACCGAAAAACCTTCAGGACCTCTGTTGTGTCGGTGTTCAGCCTGTCAGCATTTAAGCCATCCCCACCTTCTATGTGCCCAGCTCTGTCATAGTAAAGGAAATGTGAATTTAATGCGGAACACAAGGGTGCTGAAATACCCTAACTTGTAAGGCTTTTGTTCAGCACCCTGGCTATTTAAATTACATTTCCCTCTTGCTCACGCCCCTTCAAATCTTCACCCTGATATACTGAGGTGCCATATAAGCATTCAGGACAACAAAAAAACCTGCCAGTTTCTGATAAGCAGCACAAGCTGGAGCAGAAAGGACTCACCACCACCCCCATCCCAAAATCGCAATTAAAGCGAGCCTCCCACTCAAACACGCTTGACTTCTAGATGACTTCTTCTAGACAGACAATCAAATTCACACATGACTCCTGTTAACATACTCTAATGGTTGCAAATTCAATCTTATCATTATTGGTCAAGTCATCTTTCTTCACATCGGGTAATGCCTTCCCTTCCTACCTAGAAGAGTGCTGGATTTTAAAAAAGTGCTGGATCTTACAGCAGCTCTGCCTGCAGGCTGACAAACAGCCACGGCACTTGCAGCAGTTACTGCAGTTTAGGAGCCTTTGTCTTGAATTTGATCATTTTGCAACCAAAAATAAGTTTTATCTACTGCACCCCACAAGCATAATAAGAGAACTGAAAGTTAAGATAAATTCCTTTCAGTCTCAACGTTGTCCTCAGGAGCAAGAAGCTGTTATACTCAACCTTAGCAATAAAGCTCTTAAAGCTAAACTAAACAGAATCCAAGCAGGTTTTACATCTGAAGTGATCTCAAATTCACCAAGTGAGGAGAAAAAAAAAATCAGAATCTCTTCTGTACTCCAGGGTACACAGTTATGACTCAACATTCACAGCTGTGAAGAAGGGGTCATTTTCAATGACCAAGCTGTTCTTGGAAATGACAGGTTTAGACTACCGCTTCCCTTCTAGCATGCTGAAGACTGTAGGATGTTACGTGCAGAAAAGACTTACTGTTTCAGCACAATATTGTTCTCAGGATGGTTTGCAAACAGCCACTGCTAGGGCTGAACATGGAAAATTCTTTGCAGTGTGTACCGCCACTAAAAATACAGTTAAGGTGAAAAAAATTACCCACTATGGCCAAATTAAACAGGAGGGAGAATCTGGATATCGAGATGGAATGCAATTACCCAAGCTGGAATTTGCCCAGGACACTCTTGCTTAGAGTAGCCAGAGGGATCTGGCTATTCGATGTCGAGAAATAGCCAAGAACACATATTTACAAGTGGCATCCTCTCTCATACCTAATAGTATCCTGCTATCAATGAAACCGGCCCGTAATAAGATCCAAGTTCTTTGCTACAGCCAGCGTGCTCCTCTGTGACCTGCAATCAGCTGGCAGATCCACCTCCACCCACCCTGCTTCGGCTGCAACAACTTGTATGATCACAGGGAAGGCAGTATGTCCCCTGACCTAAATATGAAAGACATTTGTAACAACAGGAAGCTTTCAAGTGCTTAAGTTGCCCTATGGCTGATACACTAATCAGAAGTCACCCAAAGCACTTTTTGTTAATGAAAACGTTTACTGCTGGTCCATTCAACAGTTTGAATTAGCCCTCAGAAAGACTTCCCTTTCCCCAAACGTGAAGACCAAAGGCAGCCTAAAAGGAAACTTTGCCTCTACTGCTCAGAGCCGTCTGACAATAACCGAAGCACAAGCCAATTCTAAGAAGAAAACGTATTTGAGATTCCCACCACCCACTTCCACTCTCTGCCACTAAATAGGATGAAAACTAGAATAAGAGCCAGAGCATCACCACTACGCCTAAAGCAGAGCTGCTTTTCTCAGACCATGCGTGACAATTCCCAACACAGAAGTGCAAAGAACTCCTGGGTGGAGGAAACAAGCCGCAGCACAAGCAGAGGTGACAGGTTTTCAGGAAGATCAGTCCTGGTCACAAGGTCAGGGAGGACAGCGACTATTCAGCATTATTCTCGTAACAAGACCAACAGGGTTACACGCACCTTTCACCACTGAAGAGGATTTTGGATTTTCGGGACCTCCGATCGGCCACAATGTTTTGTGACAGCCATAAAAATAATTTCAATAGGAGGAAAAGGGTGCTGATACCTACGCTGGTACAAATTCACTGCGTGTGTTCGATTTACCAGGAATTCAGTTTTTACATCAAGGTATCTTACTTTAAATTTGTGTCCTGAATTCTTCCAACACATGGTAGAAATCAAAACCGGGGGAGTTTTAAGCACTGAATGCCTAAAACCCTGTAAGAATAACATGGCCCATGGTCATAATAGAGGAGAGAAAACCCTCAAGGAGCTTCACTGGAAGCTGAAGGGGAAGGGTCGAATGTGCATCATTTCCCCTATGTAAATCAGCAAGTAACTGAAGCTTTCCAGGGAGTACTTTTCCCTAAATAGAAATGATCGCGAGGCAAATATTTCCCAGCATAAAAAGGCTACAAGTATTCACATACATGCTTGTATTTAAGTTGCCTCAAGAGTTCCTAGTGCACTTCTTGGGAAATCCACTTTGCCTTTTTCTTCCTGCTAAAATTTATTCCTAGAGATTTGCTATAGCATCAGAATGGGAATAAAGTCCAAAAACTACTGCACACTCCAACTGCACACAGACAATCACATTCCGATGAATGGACAGAAAGAGAGGTGCACACAAACGTAGATTTGTAAATATTTACACACATTATCCTACAAAGCAACCAGGGCACATGGGCACTGCCCAGAAAAGCATGCTAAATATTGTTGTAAGAGAGCACTGAGTAAAGCAAAGCCATCTTCAAGCATTTTTTGTCCTCTACCGTTCAGGGGAGAGCTCAGAGTTCCTCAAACATCCCAAAGAGCGTGACAACAACACAGGCACACAAAGGTAGGTTGGACCCTGCCAGTTCCCCCCACCTGGCTCAGACCCTTTGGTTTGGCACTTAATGGCACGGGGAGGGGGGTTGCGATCACTTAGCATCCTGGAAAAATTAATGTACAGTCAAAAAAGGCAGTAGCTATGAGGTTTAGTGGACAATTTATAGGAATATATATGAATAGAAATAACAGACAGATATATGTATATATTCAGATATATAAAAATAAATTTAAAAAATCACAGGACTCCTCCAGTGTGTCTAAATGAAATGAACAGTTATAGCTTGCAAACTTACGGAAGCGATGCTGTCTACCTTTCTGGAATTGTCTGCACTGCTTGTGTTGTTGGTTTTTTTTTTTTTTCTCATCCTAACGTGGGCTTTTATTTTAATTAAAAAGCCCCACCCAGCAAGGTAAAGTTCCATCAGTTAACTAGGCAGGAAAGGAGTAAGAGCCTTCTTAAAATGGATGCAGCAGATCCTTCTGAAGAGCAACATGTTGCAATCACCTTTCATTTTAGGGGAAGGGAGGGATTCCCTGAAAGGAACAGGGCCGGGGAGCCGTGGGGGGGGGAGGGAGGAAGGGAGGCCGCGATAAAAACGGCTCGGGGATTTATTTAACCCCCCAAAATAAATAAAACAACTTCGCTTTCCCCTTCGCCGAGCAGGGGCTGGGGCTGGCTGCCCGGCTCCCCGGCAGGAGGGCAGCTCCTCGGCGGCTGGAGAGGAGGAGGAGGAGGAGGAGAAGGAGCGAAAGCCACACAGAAGAGAGGAGAAAAAGAAAATGGCGCAGAGACTAAGTCCCGACCGTCGACAAGGCGACTTTCCAGGGAGGAATCGGGGCCCAAAGGCGACCCCGGCGGGGCCGAGGGGAGCGGATCGGGGGCCTCCGGTGCCCCCACTAGGGGCGGAGGGGGTCGCGGGGGGCCGGGGGGGGCGGCCAGGGGGCGTTCGGGGCGGCTCGATGGGAACAATGGGGCCGGTGAGCGCGGAGCCGGGACTTAGTCTCTGGGACGCCATGTCTGTGCGCGGCGCGGCCGGGCCGCCACGCTCACTCACCGTTGGCTCGGAAATCCGCCTCGATCTGCGGGGAGAGGAGACACGGAGAGGCCGTGAAAAGCGCCGTCCCGGGAGGGGGGGTCAGTTCTTTAGCTACCCGGGGCCACGGATCCCCCCCCCATGCCCCCCCATTCCTCCCCCCCCCCCTCCCCAATTCTCCCCCCCCCCCCCCCCCCCCCCAGTTCCTTCTAATTTTTAGGAGAATTAAATAACCAAATGAGAAGCACGATGCAGAAGGTGTCCTTCGTGGCGGGGGGGGGGATCCGGACCCGCACGGCTCCCCGGGGTGCCCCCCCCCCAAAAAAAAAAACACCCTGCGATGAGGATGGGGGTGATGGGGGGAGGTCGCCCCGCCGCCCCCTGCCCCTCTCCCCGGGGCCCCTTGTCCCCCAGCCCGCTTCTCAGGGGGGACCTGTCCCCGGGGGGGTGCTCAGCAAGGGGTTGGGGGGGGGCAGGCCGGCTTGACAGGGCTCACCCCAGCCCCGTGGGTCACCCCGCGGGGGGACAGGCAGGGGGCAGCACCGGGCCGCGAACCCCAGCGCTGAGGGGGGCAGCGGGGGGGGGCTCTGCCGGGCCCCCCAGGGACCCCCCCCGGAGGGCGGCGAGGGGCTGGGGACCGCCGGGGCACGGGGGCGGTGCAGGGGCGCTCACCTGGGAATCGTTGTGCAGCTGGTCCCCGCTCATGCCGGAGGGTGCGGGAGGCCGAGCGGAGCAGGAGCAGAGGAAGGAAGGGAGCCGAGCCGAGCCGAGCCGAGCCGCCGGGGACGCGCGGAGCGGGGACGCGCCGAGAGCGCAGCCCCTGGCTGCCCAGCCGTTGTGTAACAGACGCTAAGTCCGACTTTCGGCGCACTGCGCAGCCGCGCCGCCGTTTACCCAAGGGGCGGGGCCAGGGCTATGTTAGACAGAACGCCGGGGCGGGAGCCAGGAAACGGCAGCTCTCTCATTTGCATACAAGCCCCGCCCCCATCGGGTATATTTACATACAGACCACGCCCCCCGTCACCATCCTCAGGCTCCCTCCGAACGCCGCCGACTCGCCCGCCCCCTCCCGCACAGATTTTTACATATCCGGCCCCGCCCCTTCCTCCCTCTCCTCCAATCGCGCCGCGCAAGCTGCCCTTCATTTGCATGCTCCGCCACGCCCCTCCCCGCCGCCGGACGAACCCGCGGCATTGTGTAAGAGCCCGTTCCCCCGCTGCGCATGCGCCCCGCCCCACCCCTGCAGGGCTCTCTTTGCATACCGAGCCCCGCCCCCCGGCGCGCTGGCCCCGCCCCGCGCTGGCAGCGGAACATGGCGGCGCCGGGCCGCGTGGGGAGGGGGAGCGGGGTGGCCCCTCAGCGCCCCTCAGCCGGGCGGCGGCACCGTGCGGGGCTCCTCAGCGGCTCCTGCTTTTTCTCAGTACGAACAGGCCTTTTAATTTTTCCTCTTGTGAGGAAACTGGGGGTCAAAAGAAAACAAAAGCTTTATGTTCTTTTAGCTAACGTGGGAACGAATCACGTACCTTCCTATAACAACAGCCCCCCACCCCAGCCCTGTCTGAGGACGTTTGCTCCTGCTCTGCAGTAGCTCTACCGAAGGGGTTTTCTCTTCGGTGTGCTAAATGGCAGGTTTAGTATGCGTGGCTGGTACCTGGCTCCCAGGACTGCCTCCAGTCTTCTTGGAGCTTCCACCCTGCAACACAGCCTGCACCTCTCCTCAGCTTCTACACACAAGCAGGGCTTTGATTTGACACTAAAATAACCCTGCCCTGCCAGGCTATCTGAAGAGATACATCAAAATGTAACAGGGACAGCAGCCACCTATTTGCACTGCATATTTATGTGCTGCAAAGGGAAAGCTCTGTCACTTTCTTGCAGTCTTCAGAAGAGGATCTGAGGACTTCCTTTTTTTAACCAGAGCAGACAAATATTTCTGGCTCTAGAGCTGTTTATTATGCAAACTGCTTTAGTCACTGTTAGATTTTTAAATCTAAACATAGTCAAAAGGCTGTTTCAGACACCTCTCCTGTTGGAAGAGGTGCTTGCCCCTAGCTCATGAGAACGAGATGAGAGGGGGCTCTCGGAGCAGCCAGAGGTTTGTGCCCACCCTCACTGCCATGCAGAGGTGTACAAGCTGAGGTTTGTGACGGTGGACAGCCCGGGAGCTGTCTGGCACATCCAGATTTGGGCATTGGAAATTCCTAAAAGCCCTTTCTTCTGAAGCAGCAGGTTTTTTGTTAAAGATTACGTATCTCCAGGCCCCCGAGAAGCCTTGCTCATGAGGCCTCACAAGAAAGGGATCTGCCGCAACCCCCACCACACTGCAGCCAGCCCCGCTCGGAGGGAAGGATCACTACCTCTTCTAGCAGCTGCCATCTTCAGAGGCATTTCTGAACGCACTTCTGGTTGCAAAAGGGAGTCTCCAAAGCGGCACGGGAGGCTCAGCACTGCACTCCCTGCGAGTCTGCTGGCAGCCAGCCGAGCTCTGCCTGCGAAGGGAGCTGCCCGATTTGCGAGCTCAGGTCCTGATAACGACCACAGTCTCCCACAGGGTCAGCTTAAGGTCTGACCAGAGCCTGCAAGGAGCTGCTGCACCGCCGCTGTTCCCCTGGCAGAACCCAAGAGGCAGGGAGAATTAGAATTTGTTCAGAGGTGTATCAAAGCGTAACACCTGTGGCCACATCCACTGCCACAAGCTGTATGACAAAAAGCCTTCTGAACTCACAGCCCCCTTCCAAACCTATAACCTGCTCTGTGATGCTCCAACATAACTGCAGCACCTTCCCAGGCCTCCTGCACCTCCCTCACCCCCTTGACAGCTCGCGTCCCTCGATGGTGGGAGGCTCTAAGCGAAGGAAGGGAACAGCCCACAAAAGACACGCTGCTGTACAGCCAGCCCTTTCGACAGCAGAGGCTGGCAACGACACGCTAAAGGTGTGTGGACCTGCTTCGCTGGCAAAATTGTGTTCACCCCCGCCAAGATAACTGGGGAAATTCGCAGCTCTGAGCGCTGTGGTCTCGCTCTGTCTCTCTGAGGGCTCCCCGGGACAGCAGTACGTCACCATCAGGTTAATGTAGCCTAGGTGATTGCTTGCAAAAAGAAACAGCTGGAAACTGCACGTTTAAATTAAATCGTAAATCGTCCTGCATATAAAATCTGTAGGAAAGCCTCTGCTTCTTGGTCCTGGTGAACTGTGAGCTTTAATTTATTTGGTGCACTTGGGGCTTCTTGCTGTATTCAGGCTCAGGGCACGCATTTTAGGAGAGAGGTGGGTGCCTTTTCCCTGACCAGCTTTGAGGCTGACACGATTCTGTGTCAGAATGGGATCCTGCGGCTTGCTCCAGCCCAAGTCCTTGCTTCTGTGCATGGAAATCTGCTTTCCAGACCAGGCCTGCATCCATGCTGTGACTTTGTAGGGTGCTTCATCCTCCACTTCTGCTGGAAAAGGTCATCCGAAAGAGCGCACAGTGCTACACTTGCAGAGCCTGAGAGAAGCAGGGACCCATTCCAGCTGGGAGTTGCTTCCAGCACACGCAGCAGGACCAGGGCTCCTGCCTTCCCTGGGCACCACAGCCAGCACGGGCTCTGTGGTATCGTGGTGCCCAGGCCAGAGCAGGAGGCAGCAGGAGCCGAGTCCTTCCTGGTCCTCCACTTGCCAGCATCCATCTGGGAGAGCAGGTGGCAGCACTGCAGCTCATCACCTGTGCCAGGCCTGGGCATGGAGATGGTGCAGCTGCGGCCGTTCAGCAGCACGTCGCTGCTCCAAGTAGGTCACCGGCCAACAGGGGGAGGGAACACCACAGCACGTCAAACAGCTCGGGCTGAGATGTTTCAGAGCTGGGAAGTGGAAGGTGAAAGCAAGTGGGAGGCTCTAGGACCTATACAGGACACGAAACCTGTGCATCCAAATCCCCGGATCCTCCATAGCCCTTTTCCCAAGCCACTGCCTTGTTTTCAGCCTCACGTGAAGACATCGATGTAGTGTTCATTCAGTTAATTCTTTTATATTCAACTTTACTACATACTGCTTTTTAAGTTTCAATGCGAAGCAGATTTTATAAGTAAATAAAGTACTTGTCCTGATATTTTGATTGCAATAGTTCAGGTCTCTGACCCTCCTTCAGAGTGCAGGACGAGGCGCACAACATTGCCAACTCTCCCCATTTTTTAGCAGTCCCAAGATATTCAAACTTGCTTATTTTGTTTTCTATGATGTTACTTCTTAAGAATCTCAGCTTTTGCGGCTCCCTCTAACAAGTTTCTAGCACTAATGTTTTAGGGAAAAAATAATAATAATACAAAAAGCTTCTGAATACAAAACAAGTTCATTCTGCCAATGGAGAGCTAACAAAAGACCAGTTACAAAACAGATTTAAACCCTAAAATCCCATCTTCAGAAGCCCGTTGTGATTTCTGAGTTTTAGCTCTGCTGTAAAGGCTGTGGTTTGGGTACTTACATTGCTAGTCTACATTTTTTTCACAGCCAGAGAGACCTGCCTGATGAGAAGGATTCCAGACCAGCGTAATCCTTGAACCCTGCTGTCACTAGAACAAAGTGACACTTATACGAAATAGGAGCAGTCAGATGTACGGCTCCCCTCTCACTTTTTATTAGGAGAACCTGCTCAAAACATTTGTACCTATTATGTACTGTTGAATGCTTTGGAAGCTCTTTATTTTACACTTTAATAAGCCACGGCAATTATTCACAGTTTTAGGTGTAAGACGGGACCAAATTAAGCAGAACCAGCAGATACCACAGTAAGTGGGAGCTTGCAAAGGTCAGTCTTAATTACTGAGTTTCACCTGGGATGGGAGAGGCTTGCAGATGTCCTGGGAAATTATTTGTTACAAAATAAGAGCTGATATCAGTTGACATTTATTATGCCCTCATTTGCCACGATTAAGGGAGCCACAAGTGGTAGAAAGGTTGGTTATATTATACACAATATTAAGAAAAAAAAAAGGAACGGGAAGAAGAGATTTTGGATTATAATCTAAAGAATAAATAATTTCATTTTCTCATGACAGTTACCACACACGAAGTCCAGGTACATTTTGTGTGATTGTGGCTGCTGCTGCCTAATGCTGAATGCAGTTGGGTGCACATATTCCTCAGAAAAGCCACGTGCTTAACGTGGCAAGTGTAGGAGGCAATAGGATGGCTCCTTTTGAGCACTGTGGTGCAAGTATAATTGAGGTAAGGAACAATCCATACCCCTGGAATTAATTTCTCATGAATTTAGGCTAGCCGGTTTCACCTCGTTTTCTCCCTCAACCCATTTTGGTCGCTATTTCTCACATAGTGACATAATTCTGTGATGCAGATTCCTGATACTGCAAGGAAAGGGTCCAAATGTTTCTATTTCTATCAGAACTGCTATTAAAAATACTCCGAGTTAAATCTGGTACCCACAGTTAATAAATGGTGCTCCTCCACAGTACAATGAGATAATATTTCCCCTGTCTGTAGTATTTTCCATCCAAAGGAAAGAAGAATCCCCATTTTGGGAAAGAAACTGCTCACTTGGAGTGCTTCCATTTCTGGAGCTGCGCCACGTGAAGAATGCTGGGCTGAGCTCCAGGAGATCTGAGCAGCCGAAAACCATCCAAAATATCGATGGGAGCTCTGATACTCATCACTGCACACCAGGCCAGATGCATCCCAGAGCCTGCCCCTGCTGCACCGGGGAGCGCTTTTGAAATGGGGGCTTGGAAAGCTTTGCTCAGATCCGCAGTAAGAGCTGAAAATTCAGCAGAGGCTCCTGGTGAGGCCCCAGGTGCAGAGGGCGAGGCTGGCACCATCGCAGACCCACCTTTAAGTCCACCGAGATGTTTTTACCCAACCCCTATGTGCTTTCTCTCTCCCTGCCCTGCTTCTGCATCCGTAATCCCCCTTCTCCCAGACTCCGCCACGCTCACAGCCTCCTGCATGTCAGCACACTAGAGCACCATTGCCCTTGTACCCCAAGACTTGTGCCACAGACTGTAGCCCAGGGGCTTTGGGACAGTGATGAGTCCAGCCCTCATCTCATCCTGGAGAACTCAAGGAGAGCCCCTAAACCACAAGGAACATCCCCTTTGCTCCCAGAGGGGTTTCAGCTAGTAGAGGTGCATTCAGAGCTTAAACCCTGAAAGATGTGCAAATAGCTCTTCCCCGAGCCAGGAGGTGACAGGTGGCCCTACTAATGGCTAGCAGCTTCCGTGCTCACCAAATTGCTGCTTTCACGTGGCAGCGGGTGGGCTGGCAGGACCGCGTGGCAGCTCTGCACCTTGCTGCGTGCACCGGGCTGCTGGCGAGTCCCTGGGCTGGCTCGGGGGCCACCCCAGCTCCACGGGCATCTCAGCTCCCTCTGCTCCCCACAGCAGCTTCGAGGGTTTCTGCCGTGCCATATCTCAGGGGGCAGACCCAGTGCCTGTCCCCATCTGGAATCCTGGCTTTGGGGCTGTAAAAACTGATTGCCACCCCTGCTGTGCTCCAGCTCCTCATCCCACAAGCGCTGCTGGCAGCCTCCTTACCAGCACAGGTGATGGGGTGAGAAATGCAGCTGTGGGATCCTCTGCTAACCAGCTGAGGATGATTCAAAGGAGCCAGGGCTTTTATTAGGTTTAACCCCATCAGCCTGATTAACAGCACGAGCATGCTGCCTGGGTGTGATGTCTGGGTGCGATGCTGCAGTGGGATGTGGTGGCTGCAGACTGTGTCACGTTGGGATGAAGGGAGCTGGGAGATGCTTCTGTCTAAGCCTTGTGCTGTCCCATTACGGGGTTAAGGCTGCTACTTGCGTGAAAATCCAGTGAGCTGCTATTTCAGCTCTTTGACCCTGAACTGGAAAGTAACGGACCACTGTTGGAGTGATTCTGATCAAACTTGTACGTTGTATCCAAACAGATAGCTCTATTTAAAAATATTTGTATTGCTCTTCTGAAATTTAACTTGATATTAGCTAGAACACGAATATTTCCTAAAATAACTTGCAATGTTAATATTGTAACACGGCTACCAAATCTTAAGAGTAATCAGGAAATCCTGCAGAACCACAAGTGGAAATAACTGCTTCAGAGTAACTTTGTCAGGAAGGAGGTAGAGAAGGTACCTTATAAGGAAACAATAGTAAACCTCAAGTCATGAATGAAAACGATCATGAAGCAGATTTTTAAAATAAAGAGATTTTTATTGGACTAATATATTTATATTAATTATCATTTCTAAAAGCGAGCTGTCACCTTCAGTGGGTTTTAGATTCATAAACTCCTTAGACCCTTCGGGAACATTAGTAAATGTTTGCATGTCCTGGAGAGATCTTCATAAAAAAGAAAATCAAGATAAATATTGCCAGCACCAAGGATTTCATAGCCCCTTTCAAAAATCTACATCCCAGGAATAATAAGACTGAATTTTAAGTAATAAGCGTAACTTTCTCCTGGAATTCTAATGTCTTGAAGTTGTTATTATGATTTTTATGATGAGGCAGAATAGAAACTTAGAGCCAATCTGCTCAGTATAGCTGTGCTGATTTAACACAGTAGCAAATCAATTTAATTAGATCAGTGATTATACCTTATGTGAGCACACCTTCATGCTAGAGGAGGCTGAAACGAGTGGGAAATTACTCATTGAGGTTAGAAAAACGAACCCAACTGCAGACTTACACCTCCCATTCGCCCCCCAAAAGGAAAATAAATAAATAAAGCCCACAACACAACAATAAAACATCTATTTCTTTTAAAACAGACCTTTTTTTTCTGGACCAAAGTACAGAGTGGGGCAGGCAGGCTGCGAGGAGGGAAGGTGCCGTAATGTCCGGTGTCAAGGCAGCCAAGGAGAGGTGGATGGAGGAACTCCTGCGGGGTAACCCCTGGACCCCAACCACCGCCAGCAGCCCCCCAGGTCCACAAGAGCAGGCAACACAGAGCAGCACGGACCGCAACCAGCCAGGGGATCGCCCAAGGGATCGAGTCTTGGATCGGTGCCATCTACATCTATATCTATATTTATACAGAAAGGGATAAACAGACACAATCATGGCTTTAGAGAGCTCTGATGCTATGGAGATAGCACAGCAGCGTGGGTAAGCAGCTATCTGAACTGTTTAATTTAATCTAAGGCTGCTGACAGTGATAAGGGTGCTTCCTTTTTGTTACTGGTTTGGTCATCTGCAAGGAGCTCTGCGCGAGCAGACCCCGGTGCTTGCGTGGGAAACCAGGAGCGTAATGTGGCATGGATACAGGCAGCCGGGGGCAGGATCAGTGCTTCTGCTCTCAGGTAGGCAGCATCTGAGCCTCTCTCCACGCAGCCCCGAGGTGCTGGCAGCACCTGCGGCACAGACAGCAGGTACTTCCTAAGCCTTTCACCAGGGGGGTGCATCTGAATTCAGCATGGCACAGCGGTTTCCACCCACACTGCCCACAAAAAACACAGCCCCTGCAGTCCTGGGAAGCGATTTTTGGTGATCGTGCTGAGAGCAAGCTAGATCAGAAGGAATAAATAGAAGGTCTCCTGCATGACTTGATGCTAATGGGTCCAACATGGCTCAGAGAGGGGTTGGAAGGGTTTTCCCAGGCATGTGGGCAGAGCTGGGGCACACGAGATGCTGGGATGCAGGATGCGTCACGTAACGGTGCGGCCACCTGGCACAGACAGCTCCTGACTCAGGATCCAGAAGAGTTCGCAGTGCCGCCTCTGGCCTGACCGCCAGCGCGCTGCCTCCAACGGCACCCCTCTCCGCTGCCTGGGGGGATCCCATGAGAACACCCGCCCTCGGCGCGTGGGGATGGAGAGGTGCTGAGCTCTGTGAGGCCACGGATGTGAGCCCATCGGGGTCTGGGGGCAATGGCAGGGTGAGGAAGAGCAGGGGGCTTTGCCAGCAGGAGAGGCAGGAGTGATGCACTGGGTTGCTTTGGAGGCAGGGGTGCAGGTACTGCTCCCAGGCACAGCACTCGGACATCAACCACGCTGCGAAACCGCATCCCATACAGACCCTGCCCAAAGCCCACCATGTCCTGGGTCCTGCTGTGCTCTGGCTTGCCCTGCCCTGCTCTGACTGCACCAGCAGCTCTGGAGTTACTCCTGATTTACACCTCACCTAGCCTCATTTTTTTTTTCTCCTCTGTACCAAATTACAGGCATGTGTCTGAGATCCAATTATCTTCCTGGCTGTTATAAAAGCTAATAAACTTCAGCAACGCCTCTGGAAGCCCCAGCCGCCCTGTTTGTGTGTCTGTGCAGTCACCAGGGCAAGAAGCATCCATACCGTCAGCACATACACACTGCTACAGGCACCCTGGGGGCAGTCAGGATGTGGTTATATTGCTTAAGACCATGCAATGCAATCGCTTGGCCAGTAATTTAAATATAATGCAGCTGAATAGCACCGACCCAAATTGCCATGAGCAAGACAGAGGAGAGGCAGGTCTGGCGGCAGGAGCAGCAGAGCAGGCAGAGGTATTTTCTGCTTCAGTTATGGAAGGATATTTGCTGGCCCCTGAGCACGAACTGAAATTTATGGGCAAGAAGGTGCTTTTGCCCTTTTTCCTTCAGTCTGTTCCGATTTTGACCAGGGTAATCTCACCAGGATGAATTGCAGCTCCTTGTCCAGTGGGTGAGATTTCAAAGTCTGGTGTCCTTCACTAAGCCTCGGAAGTTTTTGTCAAGCTGAGCCCATTTTCAGGCATTAGAGAGGTTGGGGGTGTTCCTGAACGGGTGCTTTCTGCTGCTTGCCTCACTTCACCATTTCCCCATGGTGCAAACCCTGCTTGCTGTGAATCCTCTGCCCCTCCTGCCCTAGGGCAGCTGGGGCAGCAGGGAGGGAGGTGGCAACTGGCAGAGTCACACCGGCATGTCCCTTGCTCCACGTCCCAAGGGCAGCTGCCCCTTTCCTCGGAGCAGCTGACGGTCAGAGTCACCGACAAAGGCAGGGGATGCCCCGAATACAAGTGCAGCCGGCTGGAAATCTCTGCAGCCCTCGGTGCCCTGACCTCTGGGGCCCCAGCCTCACATTAGCATTGCCTTTGTGCTGGAAGGGGCTTTCCTGGCTCCTAGCACTGCTGCCCGATGGAAGGATCTGGATGTGATCAGCTTTCGGGTGACGGGGGGCAATAGATAGGAGCTGCTCGCTGCGAACATCTGGATTGCAGAAGTCCCAGCAGACGTGCTCAGGAGCATGGCTGGGAGAGAGGCTCTGCAGCTGAGCAGCTGCAGCTCAGCGCTGAGGCTTTGCGACCTGATTTATCACCAGCCCTCTGCTTGCTCCAGGGCAGTGTTGCAGGGACCTCAGTGCAGAGCCAGCTCAGCTCTCCCCACGTTCATTTTTCAGAAGGGAACCCCGAGCCCCACACTCCCTGATGGCCCTTCGTGGCCGCAGCCAAGTCACCGGGACTAGCGAAGGCTGGGGGACCACGGTCAGGACGTGCAGGGGGCACAGGGCTGAGCGGGCAGGGCTTTGGAGCCAGGAATAATCAGCAAGCGCAGAGCAGCCAGCGCACGCGTGTCGCGGGTCTCATCTGGTCATTAAAGAGCCCTGCAGAGCAGATCCGTGGTGTTCCACGTGTGACTGCTGAAAGCTCCCGGTATCAAATGTCAGAAACGCCTGCCTTGCCAGTGCTTGGAGCTGAGGGCACCTGCTTGGATTTTCTTGCTTTCAGACTGATCATTTTTAGAATTCAGAACTTGCAACCTCTTTTATTTTTTCACATTTCATTCATCTTGGTGGATGAAAATAGCCTACACAGTTTCAATTCTCTTTTTTTTTTTTTTCATTTTTGTTTTTTAAAATCATCAGTTTCATTCTCAGACAACCCCTTGGCTGCAAAAAAATAAATGTGTCTTTAAGAGCTCTGCCTTGGTTTAAAAGCTTCTGGGAGCATGGCCCAAATAAGTGTTACCTCTCTGTGCCCTGTGCCCATAAATCCAGCCTGTGTGCCCTGGCTGCCAATCTTTCCCACAGCTAGCCAAAATCTGAAACCAAGTGATACATAGTAAGGGCTTATTTTTGCAATTAATAAAGTGATTAACAGAGGTGATTCTGAATTGGCAGAAAACTCCTGGGCTGTGCGTGCGGAGGCTGCCCTGTGTATGGGACAAGGGAAGCACTGTGGCACCGTGTTCACCCAGCCCCGATGACAGAGCCGCATTGCTGCATCCCCATCCTGCTCTCCTCCAAGCACAACGTTTCTAACTAAAAAATAAAGGTGGAATGAGATTAATGTTTTAGACAAAAATATGCCCGTAGTAGTTACATGTCTCTGTGTGCAAAGGTGACAAAATGTGCCAGCTAATGAACGACTGCATCTTTGAAAGGAAGATAAGAAGCTGTGCCTATTAACGCAGGAAGAGAGAGAGGGTGCAATCAGATATTGCTGGTGAAGAACAACTGTTAAGACTGACTGAAATCAAAACTGCAAGAAATCTTTTCTGTTGGCTCCGTGCTGCAAACTTTTCCCATGCACGGTACATCCGATGGAACTGTAGCCCAGGGCAGAGCTGGGGTGGGCGCGTGGGATCTCCATTGCCACAAGCCCTGGGCTCCGATGAACATCCTGGAAGCTGGGTTAATTATTGGCCTTGCCATACATAGCTGCTGTCGTCCTGTTCTTCACATGCCTGATGCTGGGTCAACATCTGGGAAACGCCTCTGCGGGTTCATCTCTTCAGGCACTGCTCCTCATCCCCCTTCCTCGGCTCGTGGCTGAGTCCTCGACCACTCGGACCAGGAATGAAAATAAACAGCGAGTCACAGCTCCGCTGCGGGCAGCTCGAGGCCTTTGCTTGGGTTTGTTTACAGCAGAAACAAAGTTATAACAGGAACTGAGATTTTTACTCTTTGCATTTGAAATGTCACCCAGGGGACATCAGTGTTCTTGCTGTTATTGTAAATGCACACCTTGAGCTTTTTCCTCTGTGATCCTGCCGCACGCGAGGATGCTGAAGCTGATCCCCTGCCCCGCAGGGATCGGCCATCCAAGTTTCCCCCCCGGCAAACGAATTGGGGCAGCACGAGCCAGACATCCTCCACCTGTACAGCTCCCTTTGTGCACCCACGTACTTCCACTTAGGCTCTTAAAATCGACTTTGCAACACTGAAGTTCCTCCTGAGTGTTGTGATTTGTTAATGACTAATTACTATATAGCTGAGAGCAGTTTTTTTCAGAATATTTTAAACTATTCTTGTTACTGGTAAGTTTGGAGTAATGCCCACAGGAGCTGGGCTGTCACAGCCAGGGATCTTCCTTGTTGGGTGCTGAGCAGACACAGGACAAGAGGATAACTGCAGCCCTGAAAGCTGAGCTAAAACATGGTTTTCTAGGAGACCTGCCGGGCTCCCCTGTGCCCAAAAACTCATGGCAGCGGCAAGAGGGCCTCAGGTGAGCAACATGTGTGGCCTGAGTAGGTGCAGTTGGTGCTGCACATGAAAAGACCTTGGGTCTCAGAAACGAAGCCTCGGATTTTTCCCGGGGTGATGTGCTTTTGGGAGAATAACAAGCAGGAGATCGCAGGGGGCTGTGTCAGGTCATGCACCTCTCATTCTTGGCTCCAGCAGATCAAAGGCCTTGTCCCCACCCCAGCATCACTCTCGATGTTGTGGCTTTGGCTGTCCTCAGCGCTGGCCAGGCAGAGCAGGGCTCTCGAGCGGCTCCCACACAAATGGAGGCCGGTGGAGATGATCTGGCCTCCTCTGATCCTCCAGGTTGCTGCCACGACACAGCAGCGTGGTGCAGAGCCCGGGCCTGGCACCACGCCGAGCTGATGGCCCTCACGCTCACTCCGATGCGGCATCAGAGGCCTGCTGCAGGGAAGGGCCGTGGTCTTCTTTGTTTCAGATGGTCACATTCACTCCTCCTTGAAAACACTCTTTTTCTTCCTCCTCAGCAGGAAAAAGAAAATAAATTAAAATGCTGCAGGAAAGGATCTGGAACATGCTAATACGTGCACCCGCCTCTCGGGGCATGTATCAATCTTCCCGTGACGTTCCCATGGAGATGACCCACTATGCTGTTTTCCCATCCTTCCATTTCAGAGCTCTTTAACCTGCCGCACAGGCAGGAAAAGTTTAGAAAAACAAATCTCTGCAAATCCGTCTCGCAACAGTTCTTTTGGGAAGGGAGCTGTGGAGCTGTGGACCTTCCACAAGCCCTCTCCTCTGCAGCGGGGTGCGGAGCTTCTCCTGGTGAAGGATCCTTCCTGGTGAAGGTGGTGAAGGGCCTGGGACACAAGTCCTGTGAGGAACCGTGAGGGCTGTGAGTCCTGTGAGGGCTGAGGGAACCGGGGTTGTTTAGTCTGGAAGAGGAGGCTCAGGGCAGACCTCATTACTCTCTACAACTACCTGAAAGGAAGGTGTAGGGATCTGGGGGTCGGCCTCTTCTCGCAGGTAACTAGTGATAGGACTAGAGGGAATGGCCTCAAGTTGTGCCAGGGGAAGTTAAGGTTGGAAATGAGGAGACATTTCTTCTCAGAAAGAGCAGTTAGGCATTGGAATGGGTTGCCCAGGGAGGTGGTGGCGTCACCGTCCCTGGGGGTGTTCAAGGGAAGGTTGGACGTGGTGCTTAGGGACATGGTTTAGGGGGTGACATTGGTAGTAGGGGGACGGTTGGACCAAATGACCTTGGAGCTCTTTTCCAACCTTTGTGATTCTGTGATTCTACGAGCCCAGAGGAGGTTCAGCCCCTCGGGAGGAAGGAGAAGGCCGATACCTGCGTCCATGCTTGCCCCGGTGCTACCTCCCTGTGGCTCCCTGTGGGCTGTGGATAGAAAAGCAGCAGCCCTGGGGATCCAGTTACCTACATATATATTTATATATATGTACCTTGGGAGGCAGCATCATGCAAAAGTCAGGGCTGTGTCTGCTGAGGAACCGCTAGTCAGCAACCGATGCTGCGTGGTTAGAAAAAGTCCTCTAATGGTCGGATGCTGCTTTGTAAGGGCAAATTTTGAGAGGGACAGGAGGAAAATACAGCTGTTGAGTGAATGTATCACCAGTCAATGACTTCCTCACTTTTTTGAGTCATCTTGGAAACTTTGGGGATGAAAAGGTGTTGAACTATGTTGCTACAAATTCCCAGCGACTGCATCATGGGGCTGGCATTGCAGCATAAAAGAGCACTTATTTTTGAACATGCCTAGCCTGTTGCTTCCCAGTTTCTAAACCAGCAGGACATACTCTATGACCTATTAGTGTTCTAAGAACAACCCCTAAACCCACAAAAGCAGCAGCTCTTACACCACGTAGAGCCACAAGCCGAAGAAAACTCCAAGAGCCGCTGTGGAGATGGGCCAGGGCCCCGCATGACCCAAGATTTGCACAGTTCACGGTGGCAGAGGTAATGACCACGTCCTGCATTGAGGCAGATCCTGCGCGTGGGAATGTCACAACCCCACAGCGATGCAGCCACAGGTACTCGAACACAGCTTGACCCTCAAGCTCTTCCCAACTGTAGCTGCGTGATGGGCTGGGCAGGGAGAGGACGCGTGGAGCCAGTTACATGGGACGCCATGTTAGGGGCCGTTCTGATCTGCACATGGGACTTGACACGTCTCCAGGGGTCAGATCTGCCATGGATTTCCCATGGGATCCTCTTTCCACACATGCACAATCTCTTTGTACTGTGCCCGTCACGCTGATCTCTGCCTCTTCCCCTTCCCTTAAATCTGTCACTGGCAGCTCCACCGTAGCTCCCTACTTCCAACTTCACAGGCTGAAACCCTTCTGCGAAAAAAAAAAAAAAGGAAAAAAGAAAAAAGAAAAAAAAATCACCCTGGGCCCCTGACACTACTATCATTCTCCTTAAGTGTGTGTTAAAGACGCTATATAAAAATAAAATGCATCTTTTCTGATGACACAGAATCCTAGTCTTAAAATGTAATTTATAAGGGAGGTATAAATCGTAAATAGCTAGCATTGCTTTTGCTAACTCATGAGAAAAAGCCTTTGTTCTGAAATCTTGCCTATGGTATTATTGGCGGCAATCATTCTTCCGAAAACTGCACCAAGTTTCACCCCAGCTCCCCTGCAGCCATCACTGGAGTCATTTCGCAGCGAGCCCTGCCCGCTTCCAGGCAGCGTTTGGTCAGGATGTGCTTGGGCCACAGGTGGACTGGATTTGGTAGGTGCCATTCCCTCTGCTCCAGCACCCAATGGATGGGAACTCAGGACTCACTCCAGACCCGCCTGAAGTTCAGCTGTTTTGACTGAAAGTCAGCAACAATCCAGGTGCACTTGGTAAGATTTTTTTTTTTCCCATGCAATTGTCCCAGCATTTTGAGATTCAGCTTTATAACTGTGTATTTTCACCACACAAGAAAATATTTACAAACAGAGCCTAATAAAGTCAGATATTCAACTCAGCTGCAGGGAATTTTGAACACTAACGCCTGCTATTTCCTTTGAAAACCATTGCCCTAGGTACCAATGATCTGCTCAACTCACCCCTGCTCTCTTCAAGCTCTAACTAAGTCCCCAAGCTCCATCCCCCGTAGCCATGATCTGGCCCCAGCTTTATGTATACGTCTATCAAAAATACAACACAGGTCAGTCTGAAATCTCCTGTTTGCAGAGCAGAGCTGCTCAGCTCCGTTCAGCTTCGACTACACATGCTTGTTTTTTAAACACGGCTTAAATCAGCTGCTCAGGAGGCCAACGGGATACGAGCTGGAGTTTCCCACTTCCAGCCCCTTACAGTTACCAGGGCCCAACGCCTCTCTCAGGCACAGCAAAGGGAAGTTGCCTCTAAATTCTCACTTGAGAGAAAAACAAAACAAAACAAAACAAAACCAAACCAAACACCAGGCTGCAACTTCCCATGTTTTCTGTTGTGCTGATGTGGTGGCGGATGGGTGCTACCTGCTCCAACCACCAAGACACGATTTATGGGGTGCTACACCACTCCCATCTCCTCCTACCTTCTGCTCTCCAGCTGCCTGCCCTTTTACTCTGACACTGAGACCTGACAGATCCACAGGGTCCAGAGACTTTGCCAAAATTCCTTCTGACAGACTTCCACTGAAGGCAGTGAAGTGACAGAACTGATGCTGAGGGAGGCTGAGGACTGCTACTGGGGGGGTCGCTGTCAGGTTGGGGAAAGAGTGCTCAGGAGCAGAGAGCTGATCCTGCTGATCCACCCCAAAGAGTGACGCAGCCTCCAGAGAACTTATCCGGCCTTATTTACAGTCAGATTCCTCAGGTGCATGGGGTTTGCAGTGGAAGCCCTTGCTGAAGCAGTATCATCCCCACGGACCCTGCATCACTGTGTGGCTGCTTTCTTGCCCCCCCCCCAATGCTCTTGCAGGAGCCATCAACTGGCAGAAACGACCAGAGCCAGCGTAAAGGCGAGAGACGAGCGGGAAGCGGTGCTGTGTCCAGGCCTCCTTCCGAGTCTCCGACATGGAGAAATCCCCGAGCAGGAGGAGAAAGCCCGGCAGCGCCGAGCACCACCTCGTGGCGTAAGGCTGGCAGGGACGGATCCCGCACGGATCCTGCACCGCTGCAAGGATCCCGCACTGGGCATGCACAGCTGCACAGGGTGCACAGCACCGCACCGCTGTAGGTACGGCACGGTGCTGCACATCCTGCACGCTGCTCCACACACAGCACACTGCTGTACTGCCTGCATGCTGCTGCCTGCCCTGCGTGCTGCTGCATGGACTGGACCCAAAGCACAACGCTATAGGGGCTGCGGTAGCAAGGGACGCTATTTTTTGACACCCCATCACCTGGACACATCTACTCTTCCCACTTGGGCTTAGCAGCGCTGGGCACCAGGGAAGCTCCTGCTCCACCTTTAGCTGCAGGAATCATCCCACAGCATTCAAACAAGTCCACGCTGGCTGAAAAGGGCATTTCTTCGGCTTCTCATGGGGCTGGCACAGGCAGAGCTGCTTGCTGCCCTTCCCACCCACATAAATCAAACCTCGGCAAAAAGCTGTGAGGAGTTTTACAGAAAAAGAAACCAAAGACTTGGAAACCTCTGCCAGAGAGGCACAATCCCCAGATTACTGCCTCCACCTCTGTTCCGGCAGTGCTTTGACCCCCTTCCATCTGCAGCCCTACAGCTCGCTGCTCCGGCTGGGGCGTCTCCTTAGTTTTAAGCAAAAAGTTTACTCTGAGGTTGTCCTCCCTTGGGATTGGGCTAGGAGTTTGTGATATTCCAGGGGTATTTTATGGTGCATGTTTCTAGGACTAAGCCTTTACAAAAGTAAAATAATTTTTCCTTTAATAAAGGAAAGAAAAGGAAGGCCCCTGTTTTCTCAGTGCTGAGAAGAGCTTCAAAACAAGCACAAGTCTGGGGTACGACCCCATGGGGGGCTGTTGGGTGTCTCAGAGGCTGCACAGGCCGCTCGTGCACCCAAGGGAGGGCAGCGAAGCCGAACCCCTTCCCACCTCCCTGCCTCAGTTTCCCCCAGGAAGGCGAGGGGCACGGCGCTGCCCCCACAGCCGGCAGAAACTTCGGTGCACAACGGTGGGAATCCTAAAAACGAGGCCCATTGTACCGAAACTCCTCTCTGCACCGAGATTTATGGCACGACCACAGGGGAGAGCCCGGGACCACGGCTGCAGACCCCCAGAAGATGGCACTCTTGGTCTGCAGATGGAGCCCGGCTCGCCCAGGATAGGCCTCGCAAGCGAGCCCATAAATAGCCCTGGACGGGCTGTCAGGCTGCCTGATTTAGGGACCAGGAACAGGGAAACTATATAAAGGTTTCTCAAAAATTAATTTTTCTAAAATGGGAGAAAGATGAAGCTAAGTAATTTTTTTCTTGCCCGCTCCCTTGCAAGCCTCTTCCTTGCGAGGCAGGTAAATCTAACTCCTTTGCTGTGGCTGCCCCGGTGCGGTCAGGGGGGTCTTGGGGCAGGGGGCAATCCTGCCACCCATGCTGGTGGCTGTCACACCGCCCTCCTGCTCCCCTGCACCTTGGCAGCCCAGGCAGACGACAGCAGTGACATGGGACAAGGCGCCTGCTCCCTGCCCTGCCAGAGCATCCTCGCCCCTCCAAGATCTGGGGAAGGAGGAGAACAACCCAAAGTGTCTCTTTCTTGTCCTGCCCCAAACCTGCTCAGTGTAAATGATGCCCTAATTATTGAGCACTGCCTGCCCCCTATGAATTATGGCTCTGTCGCTGTTTGCTCCCCCAGGAGGAGGTAAGGTAATTTTTGCAGCATCTCCGCAGCTGCACGCCTTGCCCAGCAGCACTGGTGCTGATAAACCATGCTAAAACATTTCCAAACAAGGATTTTTTTTTCATCATTTCTGCCTTGCATCTGAACTATTACTTGTGCAATAAGTTCGTTATTCACTGCTGTTTTGAGTGTTCTTTCTTGGTAAGAGATGCTGCTGTTAAAGCATTAATCACACGCCATCCACCTACATTCCCCCTCCCTCCACACTCCTGACCCAGGACAGGGCAGCAGCGACGTCTGGCCTCCTGCAACGTGCTGCGATGTGGCAATGTGCTGCTGCTGTGTGCTGCTCGGTGCCAGAGGGGGCTGCATTTCACTGGGCAAGGGAGCTGTACTCACCACGCAGCTGTGTGGTACTGGGGTGGAGAAAAAAAAATCAAGTAAAACAACAACAGAGGCTTAGTTCGAGGTCTCTCAGATGTCCAGACAAAATAAGATGCTCTCTCCCAAAGAATATATGTGCTACATCTGATATTTTCAGAGTAGAAAGCAAAGAGAGACAAGTCCAGAGTGAGTCACTGGCAGGGCTGGCAGCAGGGTCCCAGGGTGATGGGAAATAGCCAGTTTGTTACATTTACATGTGGTTCTTAATACAGAGAACATCAGTGCCAAAAATACCTATGTAAAACAAGGCCAAGGGAGTTCAGGCCCAGAATATTCACCACGGACCTCATTCAGGGGTAGATGAAGAGGAGAAAAAACCTTTAAGATAATGGGATTTATTTTAAGAAAGACTCTATTTTCAGTAAAAGATCAGAAGGGGAAAAAATGTGTTCTACACATACACTTATGGGCAAGCATCAAGGTGCGAAATTTAGAGGGTGCTTCTGGTTTAAGCCGAAAATGCTGGGGAAAGTACCCAAATTATTTTCCAATTGATTTTAGGAAAAGAAAAGTGCCATTAGAGCTGAGCAGCCCTGTGCACTTGGTGCCTTGTATTGCTCTGCAGCTCAGATCTCACAATGTCAGTGGGCTCTGTGGGATTTCTTAGGAAAGGACCCCAAAATGCCCAGCCTGTTCCTGCACTGCTCTGGTAATGCCATCACCTCGGTGAAACACTTTGTAATATCTCTGTAGGGAAGGAGGATCACACTGACATCTCAGCTGTGCAGTCTGGAAACACGGCACAGAACTGCCTGATGTGTCATTCGAGGAGTTTGCTCCTTGGGAGGACACGATCACCAGGAAGCGCTGTTTGATAGAGTCACTTCATCCTCCTGTGCAGGGCAAGGGCACTGACCACATCTTTGTCGAGGTAGAAATCCTCAGAATCTGTATTATCCAGTAACTATAGCCTGCAGATGTAAAAAGTGTTTTCAGTAGACAAAACTGAAAGATCAGATATGGGGGCTTAGTACCTTGTTACTTAAAAGCACCCCCTCCCCCCTTTTTTGCCCTTTCCTGGGAAATTTGATATTTATCAGCTCCTTACTGCTGTTTTATTATCCACAGTGAACTCCTTTTTCTTGCAATTGGGTTGTTCGTGCTCTGTAGAACACACTTTGAAACACCAAGCTGCTTTCCAGCATTGGGGTGCAATGAGGTCTGGTGAGGGTTTGCAAATGCCCACAAAAACCGGCCAAGCCAGGAGCATTTTTACCTGATCTGAATCACACGGTCAGGCCATTTGTGCAATGTCCAGTGCTGGAAACGTGAGAAATGGACTTGCTTCCTCAGCGTGCAATGTCAGGACCCGTCCTGAAATCAGACAAACGAAGCCATTTGCTTGCCTTAATCAAGGCATCTCGTTACAGGCTGGTCCTAGGAGCAAGTATTAAACATACTGTACTGTGGCATTATTTATGACTTGCACTGACACTGCATCGCTCTGTTATCCATACTTATAGAAAAAGACCCACTGTAAGTATAATTAGTTAATAAATCACCATGAGTGATAAACAGAATGATGGATGCAGGTTTCAGTTGATCACTTTTTTATTAAGGAGAGATAAATCAGCATCATATTGTTGCTGTAAACCTTTCAAATTGGTCAAAAAATCTTGCCATGCTGAAATGCAGCAAGGAGGTGATTAACATGTCAATTGTGCAGCAACAAATTGCACCTGATAATTGATATCAATCAATCCCTTTAATTTCTCTTCAATGTAATGGGTGTTACACATCATCCTGTTCTTCTGCCTTTCAGCACAGCTTTTGCAACCTTTCCTCTGCCAAAGACCTCTCCAGGCTTCTCCTCCAGCCTCAACCCATCTCCCTGGGGCTGCTGCAGCTCCTGGAAACCTCTAAGACTCCTCCAGGCAGCCCTGCGCTGCTCTTGGTCGCTGCTGCTCCGGTCCCCAGCTATCAAAGCAGGGCAATGGAGTTGCTCCACCACCTTTTGGTTTTATTTTTGCTGATGACACCAGCTGGTGCTCACAGCACTCAAGGAGCAAGGTCTGGCTCTCCACAAACGTTGCTGCAACCCTGCTCTGCGTGGTGGGTGCCCTGCTCTGCATTAACCCGGTGCAAGCCCAGGTGCTGCTGGCCCCCTATCCCCAGGGGCAGGGAACTGTGCCTTCCCTGCACCACGTGCAGTCACATTCAGCCACCCAAAGACCCACCATACCTTGTCGTTCCCCCCCCCCCCCCCCCCCCCAGGAAGCATCCCAGGGTCCTCCCCAAGCTCAGGACACCACAGGCACTGCTTTAATCCACAGCTCCCTTTAGATAGAAACTTGGTCTCTGTTACCAAGTCAAACAGTTTCAAGTGCAAAATTGCACCTGCAGCTAAAGGCAGGGGACAGAAATCACTTGGGAATTACTTCAGCTATGGGTTTACATGGCTGTAGGGAATGGGGAAGGCTTGCTTTGGAGCAGCCGGAGAGTTTGGCCTGATGTGCATGCTCAGGAGAGAAGAGCAGCTCTGGGTTTGCCTCCTGGAGGGGCTCTGATACCCAGCTCTGTTTGGGGAACAGCGCTATACACGCTATCTGCCACGGCCCCAAGCGAGGCTGTCACTTCCTCTGTAAGACCACACAAACCTTTTTCAGCCTGTGCACTTACATGGCAAAGTCCAACCATTAGGAAGAATATTATTAGAAGCAATTATTCTTTGTGTCACGCCCGTAGCTCATTTGCAGTGGTCCAAGCCCCTGGTGCTGCCTGGACAAGGATCCACAGGGTGCCCTCGATCACTTCTCTGCTGACCCACACAAAGCTGAGCAGCTTTGCAGCACACATGCTGAGTTGGGCTTGGCTTTGAGTTACGAGGGGATCTTTAGGGCTAGTTCACATCAGCTGGGGGATGCCCACGTGGCTCTGCAGAGGTAGTGGAGCAATTTCAGCTTCTGCACGTGGAGGATGTGGGTGGCAGCTCCAGTTCCCATCCACCTTCAGTCTGCAGCTCTGGCTCCTTCTGCCTTTATCTGTTTCATCATGGTCTCCCTCTGTGCACATCGAATCTGTCAGGTCTCATATCCCCATGACATAGCATCCTCTCATATTATACTTGCCATAATACAGAGAAGATGAATATTGCCCCATAAATGCCTCTTAAGTTAATGTAAAACTACATCTCGCTACATCATGTATTCAACAAGCCGTCATTTTCCTCATAAATTTTGAAGAGCATTTTAGCTTCTTGAAGCAATTGGCTTGTGCGTCCAGCTGGGAAATAATCACAGCCCCCGGCCCAGGCTGGGTGCGGGGCTGTAAATCAGCCCCAGGCTGAGCAGTTCAGCCCTCCCAGCCCAAGCACCCGCGCCTGCTGCTGGCTGCTTTTATGGCCTCAGCTCAGCATCAGTGACCCTGTTCGGCAGCCAGCCCTCTAAATCAGCACCAGGCAGGTGTCGCTCCAAGGAAAACAGCCTCACTGCTCTCTTCGGGGTGGGAAATGAAGATTTCTAGTGCTGTAGTGTCGGTCTGGAACAGCAGAATCGTCACTCAGGGACGCGTTTGGCACTACAGGGCTGCGATGCTTTATTTCACTGGGGTATTCCCACTCCTGCTGTGGGGTGAGTGCACAGTGCTGGAGCCATCCAGCTTCTGAATGTGCTCCAGATTTGCCATTTTTGCGCAGGACCATCAACCCAGCAACCTTCCTGCAGCGGAGAGGCACACTCCAAGCTGCAAACTCTGCGAATCCTTTTTGGTGAACGTGGACCAAAAGGAGGAACCTCTCACCTTGGCTGCTCAGCTTGAAGGAAGCTCTGAAGGTTTACAGGACTTGCTTTAAAAACACCACGATAGAGAAAGATGCCCAAGCACCTGGATGGACCTGCCTTGCTAGAAATAAGACCATGAGCTGCTCACTCCTGCATTCTCCAGGCGTTAATAGAGACCAGGGAAGCGAGAGCAGCCAAACCCTCTTCCCAACACACACCAGCCCCTTTTTCTGGTAACCACCGTGACCTTTAAACCACAGCAGTAGGCTGAGCTCTGCAGCAGATGAGTTTCCAGGCCTCCCTCGGCGGTCATTCCCCCCGACAAAACTCATCGTGCACTTTGGCATAAATAGCTAGCTCCAGCTTCTCTTTTGGGGAGGTTTGTCAGGAACGACGCAGGCACATACATGCTGCATGCCTGAAGTACACTTACACGCATCTTGAATTAGGCCTTTATTTTTCCCATACACAGCTTCTGTTGCCAGAGGCAGAGGAAGCCCTGCTAACACCAATAGCACCTTTTCATCACGCTTCTCCTCTCTGACAAAAATCCCCCTCTGCAGTCGAGGCTGTATTTGCCGTGGAGCCAGACACAGACACAATTTTTGGGCAGTATCTCCTGGCGATGGCGAAGCCCACCAAACCCCACCAGCCCCGGGCTGTGCCCACCCCAGGATCCCCGCAGCCGAGCTGCCCGCAGCATCCCTTGACCCTCGAAGGGAATCGATTTCCTCCCGGACACCGCTCCTCCACAGAATTGCCTTTTGGGAAGCTTCAACAACTCCAATTCCCTCCTGCATTCACGTACCCCTGAACGAATGACCCTGCTAGTGGTGCAGTTTTTCCCTTCGCCCGCCTCCCCCCCTTCCTTCTCCCCCCAACTTTGATTTGATCAGGCCAAATCTGAAATGATGTGTGAAAGTAATGATATTTTGTAATTAAATCTCTGGTGATGGCGCCTCTAATTTGTGGTACATGCATTGTTCATAAGGAAAAAGGCATCAATTCATTTTCTGACTGGCTACTCCAGGGACTCGTAATTAGACCCAGTTCATCTCTTGCTGCCTTGCATATTAAAGAGCTACTGAAACGCAAAGGGAATTTGGGAAAGGTTTTTTTTTTTTTTTTTAAACCTTCTAATAATGTTAGCTCAATTAGAAACTCAGAAATAAAATAAAAAAAAAAGTTCTAGATCATCCAGAAAATAGAGGCTGAATTTTTAGCAAGCTGGCCAGGTCAGGGTGTTCACTGACCCACTGTGAGACCAGGGATCAGTTTTCCCTATTTCCTTTGAAATTGTGGTATTTTTGGTAGGATTTGTGGAAGAAAACCACACTATATGAGGCACAATCCTGTCTAAAGATGCTGCCCTTCTGCTCGGTCTCCAGAATGAAAGGGAGAAAACTTTGGCTCGCTATGATTTGAAGCAGATCAAGGAAACCCCTCAGAGAGCACACTGCTGGGGACAGGGAGAGGAGCGAGCAGGCACACAGGTTGTTTTGTGGGATCAGTGCTATAAATGCTTGTCTACATTCTGCAGTATTGTACATTCACAGAATTTGCTGGGAGATTTTTTTTTAAAAACTGAGTCTTGGAAGGAATACAGTCAGTTCTGTCGTATTTACCAAATAACATAATAAAAGCAAATTCAGAAGGTACTGGCAATTACAAGCACCAACCCCCAAAGATTCCCCAAGCTTCCCACTTACAGCAGCCTGAGAAACTACATTCCCATCCCACAAGGATTTAAGAACAAGTTCTCCCACTGAACTATTATAAAGTTGAATTCTCAAAAGCACTTGTGTCCTGATCACCCAGAAAAAAAAAAAGTCGCTTGGGTCACAAGTATTTTGGTTGGGTCTTTTTAACACTTAAAATAGATTAACCTTGTTGGTGTTTGCTTCCAAAGGGGAAGTTGCTTCAATTTAAGAATCAAATGCTTTAGTGCAAAAATGCCAAACCCAGATACTGACATTTTCAACGCTTTTCTTCCCCTTCAGTCACTTGTCAAAGGAAAATGATTTCTGGGGAGAGTTTGGCAATTATTGACAGCAACTTGCTGACTGCAGATGACCTATTGGGGCCATGCCCACTGCTGCAAGACCCTTGTGCTGGTGGCACCCAGCTGCTCGACGCATGCCAAGAAGCACCACAACAGCCATTTCGGGCATGGTACATCCCTGCTGCACCGACTTCATGGTTCCTCGTGCCGCCGGATCCAGACTATTAATCAGAGAACTTCTTGCTTAAGCAAAACGACAGAAAAGCAGCAAGCAGGGCAATAAATATCTCTGATGAGATGTGGGGTGATACACGCTGCCCACCCCAGCAGGAAGGCTCCACCTGGCAATGCCTCTGCACGCTTCATCTAGCTGAGTTGGGCAGAACTGAGTAACTACGGCAGAGTGCATACGCTTTAAACTGAGAGGTATTTTCAGTAAGTTCCTCTGCTTTTAACAGGGGGACCCATCCTTCCAGCCTCACATACAGCCAGGTTGGTGTCGTGCCGCTGTGCTTCAGCAGGGTCTCCCAGGGCAGACCCCAGCTCCCAGGATGAGTTGCCCTTTCCTTTTTTCACTGGAGCAGCAAGAAAGCACTGACCAGGCAGCAAACAGGAAATTCACTTCTTGCACAGATGGAAGGCAAAGAAAATCACCACCCAGACCTGACACCATACGATTTCTGCCCTCTGGGCCAGAGCTGCCATCACGCAGAGGACATCCCCCAACGCAGGTGCTGCGCTCAGACTCCATAAGAGGCTGTCTCCATCCTGGCTGCGAGGCAGGGCAGCCAGAGCTGCCTCTCTGCATGCAGCAGCCTGGGGAGCGGCTGCTCTTGAGCCTTACCATAAGAAAGGTGCAGGGAAGCACAGGGTGCTGCATGGGGCAGTGCCCTAACAGCCCGTCTGCTGCCCAATTTACAAGCACGCGAGAGCCTCGCAATCCCTGCCAGACTGAGCTCAGCTCTTACTGGGCTGCCCTGCACCTTTGCAGACCAGGGCCACACCGAGGGCTTGCTAATGTGTTGGGCCGTGGCAATCATTTCTAACAGGGAAGGTATCAACATTTCAAAACAGTTTAATTATTCTGAGAATGCTTAGCTATTAGCAAAGACAAGAGAGCTCAGGGCTATTTTTCAGCATTAATTTTCCATTTGAAATGAATTCCTTTTGGTTACACTTTTTAAATGTTTCTTTTAATTAGACGCAATTACTTCAGAAGAATTGCTTTTATTTCTAAGCCTGAGATCTCAATGATAAAGCTGTTAACTGGCCGAGCTGAATGCTGTGTATGGCTCATTTAGCTGGTACACTAAAGTATATTGAACTAGGAAATTATACAGTGAATCAGCTATTAATTCATTTTATGATCCTTTCACTCTAACATCGTGAATGAGATCTTCAGGGGGAAATTTAGTCACAATACATATAATTGTTCAACTATATGTATGCCGCTGGTTTACTGCTCTAAGGTTACAGGCACTGCAGGGCTGATCTGAGTGCAACTGTGCAAACAGCCCCGACTCCTGACAATGGGAGGACCTGCGCCAGGACCAGCCAAGGACACGTCCCCCGCCAGCCTGGTGTCACCGCGATGCGTAAGGCAGGTAGGAGCTGCTGGGGAGAACTGAGCATCAAAACCAAATGAACCAAAATGCCAGACTGCTGCAAGCCACCTGAGAACTCTTAACGAGGTTTTCTCCAAGGAGTCCATCCAAATCAAGACAGTTCCTCAGACCAAGCAGTGCTTGCATTGCACCTGTGATCTCAGGGGTGAGTTAAGCAGCTGCTACAACAGCAATTGATCCTGTAGAGGTGGGATGAAGCCTGACATTAAGGAGCACTGCTGTGGCCACTGTCTTGTAGCACAGAATCCCCCCTCGTCCCCAGCTCCATACCTGCTGCAGCACCTCACACCGCAGCTTTGCCCCTTAATGGGTGTCTGCAATGCTGATCCTGCCGCAGGGACATCAGGGCAAGGCAACGGGAGCACAGGAAGATGGGCTCTGACCCTTCGCCAGCTCCTCTGGGGCTCTCTGGGACATCCATGCCTGGGATGATGCTATTTGTGTTTGGGTCTAAAACCCCACCTGCAACACTGCTGATTTCCCAGACCACTAACAGACTGTTAAACTTATCCTCACAGCCCAAGAGGCTAAAGAAATCCCATGGTCCAAAAAGGACAAGGATTTGCACTTCAGCCCCAGCACTCCCTCCTTCAGTGAACACCACCACACAACCGGTGCAGGAACCAGGCTGGAGCCCCATACCCAGAAAATGATTTACCAGCACATTGTGAGCATTGCAGTAGGGCTTGGATGCGCATTAGGCAGTTGTACATACTGCAGAGTCACCATATGGATATCTTTGTAATTGAAAATGTAATGTAAACCTTGGCATCCAGGGCCTTCTGGAGAGATCATTGTGAAAATGTCATATAATTAATGAATTGCACCAGCTAGCAGGGGTAAAAGACATTTTAACCACAGGATCATGGGACTTTATTACTGTAGATGGACTAAATCTATATCTTTCGGCATAGATCAGTCCTGAAAAAAGTGAGGTTGCCAACTGGCCAGGTTTGTTTTTACTAACTTAGCTCTTATTATTTTAATGAAGTCCAACTGATGCTGCAGAGAAGCCAATTTCTCCAAGTGCTGCCAATAAATTAAAATAAAGATGTTATGTATGAAGATTGGCAGGTGTCTCCCTGCAGATTTTATCAAGCTTCCAAGAAGTCCTCCACTTCAGCAAGAGCCACGGCCAAGCTTTAGCTATGGAAGGCAGCTAGACAGTGGAGTTCAGAGCAATTAGCAGAACTGTAATTAGTACCAGCTCAGCACTTAGTGTAGATGTGCAGAGAGGTTCCCTTTGGACCACTGAGACGCAGGCCTAAGGCTTGTAGCAACACCTCAGGGCTGGCCTTAGGACCTCTGTGTGAACATAGGACCTGTCCTCATGCCCTGGGGCTTTAGTCACATCCATCTGAATCCAGCCTCATTCAGACCCACAGTGCAACTGCAGCTAGAGTTCGTATGAAAGGCAGAATTTAGCAAGTCCCACTCCTTATGGGACCGCAAGCCCACAAGAGCCTGCAAGCCCCAGGGGAAAGGCGGCACCAGAGCTGGGTTGCAGCCAGAAGCAATGCAGCTGAGACTTTCTGGGTCTGGGAATTTGATGGCAAGCTGCCACTGCCACAGCCTGCATGGGAGGAATCTGGTGGGTGAGTGCTCACTGCTGCAGCCTGGGCTCTCCCTAAGCACAAAGACTTTTTCTTCAAAGCCTCTACAAGAGACAGGAGAGCTCGCATCCTCCAAGGGAGCAGGCTGCTGTAACAGAGAGAAGAGATGAATGCCCTCTCTCCCCTGTGAGCACGGGACAGGCCAGATCCTCATGCAAGAGCCGCGTGCTCTGTTGTCCCCCCTGTACCACGGTGCCATTACGTCCACATGTCCCTAAACCATCTTTGGAAACATCTCTTGGCAATCTTCCTGGGGCAGCCTGCCTTCTCCATTCTCTGCTGTCCATAGCAAGGGTGAAGGAAATGCACATCCAGCTTTTATGCTATTGACACATGGTCCTGGTGTAAGGGTGACACTTAGCAGCCTGAAAATATCCATGCTCAGGAAACAGCAGCTTGTCACATTGGTGCAAATAGGATAGAGCAGAGGTACACACACACAGGCTACAGGATGAGAATGTTGTGTACAGAGCAAGGACCCTCAATCCAAGCACTCACAGGTGCTCATAAATCCAGTGTCTGACCTGGGGAGTTAATTCAGATCTACTTCATCAGAACCTGTCCCAGAGGTGTTAAACCCATGTTGCAAAGCTGTTTATGGGAAAAGAGAAGGGAATATAACTGAATTAGAATCCCGCCCACCATCAGTTCTGTCTTGCATCTATTCAGTTCTAAGATTTTAGATTGTTTTATTGCTTAAAAGCATTTGTTTAATCCATGGCACAATAGTGTACAAAAATGTACTGTTCAGGAAGTGAAAATACCCAGGGTTATAGCAAGACTATGCATTAGTATACATTAATGACTTCAGTTAATTAGCCATATAAATTAATACTAATGTGATGCCCTTCCTTAATTATATTTATCAATTAATGAAGAAGTTTTTTAGTATTGCCATTTCACATTTCCACAAACATAGCTGGAGACGAAAGTTTCAGTAAAATTCCTTGAAAGTTCAGAAGGGCTGTGCTCAAGCACTCCTGCCACCTCCTAAAATCCATCCCAAATGCATTTCTCCCTGAGCATCTTGCTTCGCACTTTTTAGTTTCACCTGCACTTTTTATATGGCGAGCCTCAGAGGTTCACTTAGAAGGCCAGCCTGCATCGTGCCCAGCAGAAGCTGCCCAACCTGTGCCTGACCTGTACCCACCAACGGGATGTGCTCAAGGGGATGCCCAAGCCATTCAGGCAAAATTCCCCTGCAGCCTGGCCCAACTCCTTACACACCGCTGCAGTGTCTCAGCTGGAGATGTGCACACACTTGTGCATGGGGAGAACTGGTGAGCACACCCGTGGCACCCCGTGACATCTCCTTTGACACCTTCCCAGTTCATGGTGTCGCTTGACTTCATATCAAGCAGAGGATGGATATCATTTTTTAAAAGATAAATAAAACGTCCCCCTGTTCTCTGAAGGCAAAGGTGAACAGCCCATAGAGACAAACCTGTTGTCCTTTCTTGTACTCCTACTACCCAGAACCACACAGCAACAAAGATACGATTCAGTAAAGTTATTGAGTGCCAGACCTTCACATTTGTCTTCCAGTGACTCTTAAAGTCTTCCTTTTCTCTATTGAGTTCCATCTCATTGACTTCCTATAAACACTAATACAGAGCCAGGGGCCCACGGGCATGCCTGGAATACAACGCACACCGCACAGGCACGGCCCTTGTGGCTGGGCTCAGAAACCCAGAGCAAGCTGATGGGATGCAGCTAGCAGAGCACTCAGGAACAGGAGCCTCCTCCTTTGCCCCTAACGAAACCCCAAAATGTAGTTTTTTTTTTTTTTTAACTTCTGATCATAAGTTCTAGGTGACTTTTCACCTTTTGTAATTTTTCCTTTCCTTATGTTCTTGAAGGTGAAATCCCCACATTTTCACAAAACTTCTGGAAGTGACCAAATCCTCTGCTCCACACCAGCCAGACAATGAAACCACCACGTAAGAAGACCGCACAACAGAGACCCTGTTAATACTCAACCACATGCGGCATTCAAAGCGTGCCTCTAATTAATCACCAGTTAGCTGTCTTCCTCGGGCAGCATCTTCCATCTTGTTTGGGACACAATGAGCTTCCTCCCCCTTTGTAGTCCTACACGCTCCTCTTCCTGTTGGGCTTGATGACTGCCGGCCTCCTCGTGGGCTCCCCTCCCATGCCAGCCTCCCACCCAGACATCCTCCTGCTCAAACATTAACCAAGGGCACTGAAAGGCTTTGCTGACTGCTCCATAAACAAATGAGACAACTGCCATGTAGCTACCAGCCTGCCACGGGGCCCACTGCTCTGTAATATTTGCTGCAGGAAACATCCCTGTGGCTCATCTTCCTGCAGGCAGCCTGGGAGTCACTGCCCCCTGCCATCCCTCGAGCCCATCAGTTTGGGGATTTGTGCTTTAATTTGTTTCTTTTAAGTGTGGTGTTCCTGATGGACCGTGGGAGAGGTCCGATGCAGGATAACTCCTTGGCTTGTGCAGCACGCAGGCTGAGAAACATAAACCTCCCTCCTCCTCTGTACCTGCAGCTTATTGCTTTGCGTAGCTTGCGAGAAGCTGAAACTCCGGCTGGCCCAGAAACACTGAAACCCAGAACTCACACGTGACCAAACCGAACCCCTTAGAAAGGTTAATCACAGGCCTCTAACTAAACTTCCTTTGAGATGTGGTTAGGAGGTAGAGTCCAGGATGGGCACGACCAAGGTGAATTTGGGGACTTGCTTGCCATCCAAAAAGCTCAGCTGAACTTCCCAATCCTTTGACCCCCAGCCACCAGGTTGCACCAGGGCCTTATGCCTCCAAGAGCAGGCTCAGGCACTGCCGGGCCCAGACCTCCCCACCAGCACCATCTGAGCCCGGTGCTGAGCCAAACAGCAGCCCGGCAGGGAAGCAGTGCTGCTACCTGCGATTTTTCACACCTTCACAACCCACACCAGCTCCCACGCTCTCCTCTGCTTTCCAGACGCTCTTTGTGGGATAAAAAAGAATGTGATAAAGCATCTGATGATGCAGGTGGTACCATCTGCTCCCTCACCAGCTGCTGCTGCCACTTAACCATCTTTTTCTATCAAATATTGGAGAACCAAGGCAACCACGTAGGAAGCAGCTTTCAGGGTAGTCCCAGCACAGGAAAGCACTTCTCTTGTTAGGAACTCCTGGTCCTAGAGCCATCAACAGCCATCCCTTTCCTATGAGGGAAGTCCTGGGTGTGCCCTAAAACTTGACACCAAAGAAATTTAACTAGTTTCCAGAGTGGCTCTACCCATAGGTTTGTTTCAGAGCTGAACAGGCTCCTGGTGCAGAGCACAGAGCTCTGTGCAGTCCAGGGACCAGAGGAAATTAGGATTGTTCCACATGCAAGGCTGCGAGACTGGTGCATGTCTTCAGAGCGTGCAGCCTACCAACAGAGGTGCCTGCAGAGGCTGCAAGCAAGAGGAGGGCTGCAGCACTGTGGTTTTGCAGAATACAGCTGTGACTACGCTGTTAGATGAGAAGGGTCTGACCCCAGGCTCCACACCGTGCTCCCTCCCATCCTTGTAACACGCACTTAAGTGCTCAGACAGACAAAACCCTGTAGCATCCAGCGAAAGCCTGGGCACACTTAACTACAGCCTCGAGTCGCGTTAAGACACTGTGTTAGTGAAGGTCACATCCAGCTGGAGGCATATCCCTTACTCCGCTGTGATAGAAATGGCTCCAGCCAGCCCGCTTCTGAAAGCGTCCTCAGCTATTTCAGTTTGCTCTACACAAGGGCTCGGTGACATGGTCCTTCTGCAGAAGCAAGTTAGTCACACCGTACTCAACACTTGAATTTGTCATTGCAATGCAGTCTGATTTTGGTGTCAGATTTACTATGAAAAAACAAGAAATTGAAAATGCAAGGCTACTAAAAACATTAAAATGGACAGTAAACCCAAGTCCTAAGATTTAGGAGTCCAGTAACATCACCGCACAGTTACTAAAAAAAATCTGTGGTACCCTCAAGTGCAGAAACTGAAACGGGTCTTGGGCTTTTGCTGCCTGTGTACCCAGGGTGTTTTAGATCAGCTGTCAGATCAGGACAGGACTGGGTGGTGCAGCGGTGAATCATTATTCAGGTAAGATACTGGATACTGATGATATCATGAGTCATTTGGTGGATATTTCAAACCAACCTGTTTTAAGAGCACATAGAAAAATTCCTCAGAACAGCAGTGGCTGGACTGCACCAGGACACGCTCATGGAACAGTCATGTATCTTCCTCTGTTCAGCAAATGGAGGAAAAGCAACACAGTTTCCCCTCCTTGTTTGCATTTTTATCTTCCTTTAAAAACAGCACAGCTTCCACCTCACCTCTGCCAGCATCTCTGTTTCGCTGTCTCCTTCCCAGATGTGCTGGAAAAGGGAGCTGAATTGCAGAGTGGTTAAACCTCACAATTAAGGTTGAGCAAGCTTGCCATCCAGATTTCAAACACACAAGCATCTACCAAAAAACACGCTCTGTTAATGCGTTCGCTCAAAAACTGAACAAAAATATCTGGAAGGCTCGGAGAGAGGCTAGACGCTGCTCATGATAATTCACATTTTGGTTATTGGTTCCAAACACCAGTGCTTGAAAGGCTGCTGTAAGAGGATATGAGAGCAGCTTACACCGATCACCGTGTCACCAGCACCTCATTGCCAACAGCGCTGAGCAGGAGTAGCTCCGAACACCATGAAGTCAGAGATCCTTCCAGACTACCTCTGCAGCCTGGGGACTCCCTGAGGCAGAAGGAATCACTTCAATGATCATTGCTGGGCTTTTCTCCTGTGCATGTCTCCCTGCACTCAAAAGCCTCCCAACCTGCCACTGTGGTTGAGGAGCTGGGATGGTCTTGCTGAAATCCCACGAGGATTGCTTTGCAGGAGCAGCAGGGTGCCAGGGAGAAGCGCTGCGCTCGCTGGGATAAGCAGCATTGCTCTGACAGTTAATCCTGCCCTCCTCACCAACAGTAAAACTCAGGGTTAAGACGGATCAATGGACAGCGTGTTTTATCTTTCTTTTAACAAACACCCCAACCAAAGGTAAAAGATCAGTTACATCTCCAGGCTAGAAAAATTGCCTTCGCTTTAAAACAAAGCCACAAAATTGTAAGTCACTGCTGAATTTTATGTTCAAAGGCTTTTCTGTGAGAGGCGAAGTGTAACTAGATAAAAGTGAATAACCAGACAAATGCCTTTCCTCTCCCCTCACTGCCAGGCTGTCCCCTGGCAGGCTGGCTTGTTGGAGGGCTGCCTCTCTGGTGGTGCCAGGCTGGCTTCTGGGGAGGCAGCTTGCGAATGATCATTTTTAAAATCTCCTATTCCTCTGCTCCTGCAGGGGGAAGCAGGTGTCAGATGAGCCCACGTGCTTAGGGAGATCGAGGTCTCAGCTCACCCCTTGTCACTGTAACACCAAAAGCCAGCATGCACAGAGCACCAGGACCCCATCCTGCTCCCCTGCCACCAGAACATGCTCAGAGCCCCACCACGCCGGTGGTCCCATGCCCAGGACCACACTTACAGCTCCCTCTGTGTCTCAGACAGCCTCACTGCCCCTGAGAGGCAGCTGAGCAAGCAGCACCAGACATCCCGTATGCAGAGCCATTTGAGACTACTCCAGGTTAGAAAGTCTTGGTCCCCCTCGTTGCAGATTAGTGCATCGACCTGCAGATCTGCCTGACCCCAAAGCCCCGTCACACCTACAGGGTGTGCCTTTGGCATCCAAACATCTTCAGGGTCTACCCGCCAAACATTTTCCAAAAGCAAGGAGACATTCTTCAGTGGTGCCAACCCCCTCCTCAGAAGGAGGGCGGGGGAAGGATAGTACCTGGATTTATCACCTCTAGCAAACAGCTGCCAAATTCATCACTCAGGAGTTTGCCTGTGATATATTATTTAATAATATCTAGAAAATGCATTAAAAATGCAGGGTCTTCTCCTTGCCAGGTGATTTTAATGTTATTGATTATTCTCTAAATCACTTATTGTGAGTTTGCTCTGACGCATTTAGCTTTTGGGCAGAGGAACCCAGAGCAGCTTCTCGCACTTTGTATCCCCAATTTTCGCTTCAGCATTTTGCAGCCGGCATAACCAAAATCCAGCAGAGGTAACACCACCACGCACCGTGCCACACGCTGCCCCATGAGACGTGCCCTCCTAGCATCCTCGCCTGACCGGGCACAGAGCTTCATGGCTCATCTGTTTTGACTGGGGAGGCAAACTGCAAGGCCAGCACTGACGCAACAGTCCCGCCATTGTCCAGCCACCCGCGCTTTCTCTCCCCCCTTTCCCCAAACAGCGACTCCCTCCCGTTGCCTGCCCACGCAGGGCCTCCAGCCTGCTGTTCTTTACATATGCTCCTGGGCATCTCCATCCTGCCTGGTCGATGATTAACTTGTGGAGCTGCAGTTGTCAGCGCTGCGAGTTACGGCTGTCTCGTAGCAAGCAAGCAGGGGACAAGGAGAATGCTTTTACCCAGCAGCTTTCGATCAGCTCGGAGAAAGAAATGCTCACACCTCAAAACTGGGCAAAATGCCGTAGGTTTATAAAGAAAAAGCCGAATGAACACTTCCCCCTAAGTTTAAGGTCCAAGAATCAAAGCCAGCTCTGGAAAAGCCTGAAGCAGAGAGCCCTGTTATGGCCATTCATATCCCCAGGTGATCCCAGGGGATGGGACTACTTGCACCGCACTGCATGCTCTGCTTATATGCCATGGGGGCCTGGAAGTCCCATGAAAGCCAATTCCCATGCTGAGGAACTTGGTGGCACTTTCTGCTGGTGCTGCTTAGCCAAGTTAATGGCAGGGACAGGCTCTTCCAGCACCAAGGGATTGCACTGTCAGCACAATTTACTCACAGTGGTGGGGCTAAAGAAGAGCCTGGGAGCACCTCCAGTGCCCCTGTTTTTGGGGTCTTCAGCATTTTGGGGAATGCTTTAGCTGCCCCAGCACGAGACCATGGGAATAACCTCAGTCCCTGCTCAGAGGACAGATCAGCTTCTCCCAGGAAGAAAATCTCCTCTGACATTTTGCATCCTCTCCCCAACCCAGAATTTCGCTCCAGGCCTGGGAACCAAAGTGAGAAGCAACCCAAAGCAAACATTGCAGAGTCAGAGAAGGGGCTGAGGTGGATGTGAATCTGCATAGCTCCTGGAGCTGGAGCTTTCTTGCTTCATAAGAACCAGCTCACCCATTATCTTGAGCTGATTCACTCTCCTCTGCACATCCCCTATCTCTGCTCATCTAGAAGCTATTGCCTCTCAGAAGCCTCCAGAGAAAAGCGTTAGACAAAACTTTAGATTTATCCTGAGAGATAATCTTCAGGAACATTTTTTTTAATCCCTAGAGCACTTTGCAACACAGCATGAGTGTTATACTGCTGTACATTTGGAGGCACAGGAATGGCAGGGCAAGGAGGGTTGGCCACTTGGGAAGGTCTACAGGTTATTTCAGTCTCATGCACAGCTGTTAAGCCAGCACTGGTGAGGTCTGCACATTCAAGGGGTACACAGCAATACTACAAATCAGCAATGCTTTCAGCCCAGAGCAGCATTTTGTCCTTAAACATTCAGCGTTTCTTCTGTCTGGGGTAAGTGAACCTGCTGAGTACCCGCGGCTGTTTCAGGAGATACCACGGATCCCTCCCTGCAGCACCATACAACGGGGACACACTTCGTATAACAACCCTGGAAAACTGCTTCCCTGGCTTTTGTGCAAGAGGCCAAACCGCAGCCAAGCGATGGGAAAGAACCTCCTGCAGTAAACACTTGCCAGCTCAATTGCCATGCGCTCATCTCTGTAGCACAGGACCTGCACCCATCTCTGGGAGCAGCTGCCCTGGGAAGCCACCCAGCAGTCAGGGCGGCAGGGAGTTCGTTACATCTGTGTGCCTGCCTGCAGGCCGGGGCACTGCACGGATCTCGGGTCAATGGGAGCTGCAGGGATCCTCTGCCTCTGGGGAAAAAATACGCAGGCTAAAAGCAACTTCAAAACCACGTTTAACCTGAACTCTTATCTTTTATCCCTTTAAATATCCAAGCAGCTACTTTTGCAAGCGTGAAGCCTGGACTCCAGCTACATTTATTTCCCTCTTTCATCCCAGCTGCAGCTCCTCAGAATTTATCTCTATGGTTAACTTCCCCTTTCATAATATTAGCACAGTTGAAGCACTTGCTTTCCTGTTGCAGGCAGTGATTATATAGCAAATTAACCACAAGCTGTTCAGTCCAAGTCCAGCAGTTGGAAAGATGCTCCTCTGAGTAATGGTTTGTGTAGTTGATGCTTTCATCTGTAATTTGCATTTGTAATAAATGCAGAAATAAAAAACGGGGCCCGTATTTTAAAAAATAGCCTGGGATGGCAGGGGCAGGCAGGCAAGGCAACCGGGGTGGGGGAGACACCTTGGGAGCTTGTAGGGCTGTGTCGCAGGGTGCCACAGCATCTCCTGCCCAGGGAGGGGGAACCCATGCACACACCTCTGCCGCCTGTATTTGTAACTGCCACACAAACCATGGCTTCCTGCCCAGATGGATTTTACACAAGAGGCACAAAAAAATTAAAGCAGAAGCTAGCAGTTTGGTATCAGCCATTCCCACCAGCAGGATGAGCCGTGCACTTGTGCGCCCACCCAGTGATACAGGGCCACGCCAGGCAGCCCAGCAGGCTGGCAAAGCCTTTCCCCTAGCAGAGCACGACCCCAGCAACACCTGGAGAGGAACCAGGAGCTATGAGATGCCCACCAGGCTTCCCAAGCCCTGCTGACACATCACCATGTGCTCTGCCAGCTGCCCACTGCCTGCCCTGGGGGAACCTGACCCAGGGTGGCCACATCCAACACCAGTGCTCAGAGCAGTGCAAGGCCAGGCAAACATGTGGCTGCAGCTGAAAAAACACCCACATCCATCAGGGAGAGACTCCACTGGGATATTTATCCACCGGTTGGCAGAGGAGATGCACAAGTGCTCCTGACCACCAGAAAACCCCACACCCAATGGGAGGCAGCAGCTGCCCCCTGCATCCCTCCCTCACAGGTCTAACAGGAGCATCTGCTCTCTCCTGACGGGCTCCTGAGATGGTTGGTGAGGAAACCAGCCCACCAGGCACACTGGCTTCATGCCCCCTGCCTGTATTTACGACTTGTAGCAGCCATGCCCTGCATTGCCTACCCTGGGGCATTGCTCACCGCCTTTGGGAAAGGCAGCCCCTGCTAGGCGAAGACGGTTACAGCCTCACAGGAAGGCCTTCAACCCACCCATAAAACCCCAAGTCTGGGGACAGAGCCGTGATCTCTCAGCTATGGATGGAAGGGAGAGCAGCAGGCAGAGGATCTCCTCCCCACGGACAGCCGCAGGCAGGCAGCCACGAGCAGTTCCCCATTCCTGCACCACGCTCAGCCCACACGGGTGTGCACAGCCCCGTGGTGGGATCGCCCCCACTGTTGGGGCAGACATGGGCGTGCAGCTCCTGGGCATCCACTGGGGTGGCTCCACTTCCCAGGAAGGACACAGTGGCAGAAAAAAAGGCGGCTGCCTTTGACTTTTGTTCTACAAGAGAGACCATCTCTCTACTTAATTAAATAAGGTGGGAAGGACAGGAAAGCCAGTTTCTTAGTATTTTGAAATGCAACTTGCTACAATAAGGAACCAGCTGAGAAGCTTCCTAATAGTTTGGAGAGCCCAGCCTTTTAAAATTGATTTATCTGATGTCGGACCGACTTTATCTTTACTTCTGTGCAGCAGTGAGCACACCTTTCAGCACCATACCAGAATTATTATTTATGAATCGCATCTACACATTTTATGGAGCTACTGAAAAATATATTAGCCTTCCTAGATGGGCAACCCCAGACAGACTGCTCTGTGCAGGACTGAAGCCTCCCTTGCTGCCTCTTCCCACCGGCACACATGCATGCCATCCGCACCAGCCTTTTTGCTGCATTCTGCATGGCTCCCCAAGAGTGCTGAGCTCTAAAGCAGGAAGGCCCATGCAGAGTGATCAGAAGACATGGCCTGTTTGCTTTTCTTTGTGCACTTTCCACCTCTGTTCTAGAGTGTCTGGCCTGGTGAAGAAACATCTTCCTATGGTGATGCTGAAGAGCAGCCAGCACAGGGACATGCTCTGCTGTCTCCCCACCCCCCCCCAGCTGCAACAGGGTGGCTTGGGATGCTGAAATAGTTCATCTTTCTGGCTCCCTCCATGGGAAACATGCCAATCCTCAGTCACCAAAGGCCCTGTAGCTTTTAAGAACTTGCCCATCCCAACCTAGATGCAAGTGGCTGAACTGAGCCTCCAGCTACAGAGAGTCCAGGCTGGGCAAAGCAGGTATCGGTGGGTAGGTAGGAGCCACAGCCTCGTGCAGTGGTTCTTCACCCAGATACTGCACCACTGGTGGTTCCATGATCCACTTCTCCACCAAACTGCCACAGAAAGCACTCCTCTCTCCTGCTGCATAGCTTTTCTAGGCCACACATGGGCAGGCACCACCCAGTGCTGGGGAACTCCTGCTTTACCTGTGGCCTCTACAAGAGTCTGCAACAACTACCACAGAGGTGCCTTCGCTGGGGGGACAGAGGGGACACAAGGAGGGAACTGTCCTAAGAGACCTCTGGGTGGTACCCCTGAAGGAATAACAGTAAGAGATGGATGAACAGCATATGCACAGGAGGGAAGTTACACACACTGCACAGAGGGGAGAGGGGAAAGAGAAGATTGAATCTTCCTGGAGACCAGTGAGATTCTATAAACATAATCAAAATGTAATAGAAACTTTTTGGAAATGCTGTTAGAAGGAGAAAGCATCAATCTTCATGGAACTCCACTCAACAGGCTTTCTCCAGCTAATCAATCACGGTCAAGACATGGGCCGTCCCATCTGTCTGTGCAAGGGACCAGGAGGAGATTGCTAAGTGCCTGGGCTGGAGCTACCATCTCAGTACCAGGCAATTCATCATGCAGGAAGAGAAGGGGGGAGAACAGAGAGGAGGAAAATAATGTATAACACTAATAAAGTTTCTCCCCCCGCCTTCATTCCCAACCAATTTTTAGTAAAGGAGCCCAATCCAGAGGGGCTGCAAGCAGGGAGGCGGGAAGGGGGATGTGCCCTGGGGAGGAATCTGGTTACAAGATGCACTCCAGTAAACAGAGACAAAAGCTGTCATCTGCATACTATCCCTCTGCAAAGCCCACACTCACCACCCCAGCTGCTGGCAGCTGCGCAGGAGCCATCCTGCACCCTCAGGACCCAGGTACCTCTGGTCCAGAGGCAGGAGAGGGTGCTGGTGAGGACAGCAAAGCTGGGGAAACGCAGAGGAGAGCACGAGGGAGCTTCACCTGCTGGCACTGTGGGGAGAGGCCAAGCCTCTGCATGCAGACAGCTTGATTTCTCCCTAGAAGCTCCCACAGCCATTCGGGGAGGGGGGCCTTGAAAATGGAATAACATGGAGCTTAAGGACTCAAAGCATGCAGCATCTGCAGCAGACATGGGATTTTCCACAGCACATTACACTCACATGTGTGCATGCAGGGTAGGGACCTGCACGCAGCAAGGAGGGAGTTTCACACTTCACTCAAAACCCCACTGACTTTCAGAGCTTTGGCATCTTCTCAGCCCACATAGGAGAAAGTCCCTTCCCTTCCCTCCTGAGCTGCTCATCGCACTGGGTTCCAGCCCCCCTCATTTCCAGAGGCCACCAGCAGCAAGGAGCCCCAGCACCTGCCTTACAGCCAAGAACTCAAATCCACATTTGTGTGAAAAAGTACTATTTCCCCTGTTAAAGGATCCAGCAGTGATGCAATACAGCAGGACTCCCATTCCATCCATCCTTCCAAATCTTGAGAATTTCTCTTTTCCACAGGATTTTTGAAGTAGAGGACAAAGCCCCCAGTAGCATCCTTTGAGACAATACTGGTGATTTTAGGCACTGCCTCTCCATGCACAACCCAGGTTTAACATTTTCTGTGCTACTCTTCACATCCAGTCCCACAGACATCACAAAACTTCCCATGTCTGCTAACAAGTAACAAAATACAGCAGGGTTTCTCTAAGGACACAAACAACGTTCAGTTCAGACTCACACCCAACTCTTTTCCATTTCCAGTGCTTGTCACAGCACCTGAAAAGCCCTGGAATGCACTAGACAACAGAACTACCCTGCAAAAAGGACTTTTTCTTCCTCACTTAGTTTATAAAAATATTCTTGCTACTTGCACTTTGGCCAGCTCTTGTAGAGATTCTTATGTGTTCAGTCCCAGGTAAATGGGAAACCAGAACAAATATGCTCATATTAACAGCTGAGATTAAAGGGCCATTTAAAATAGGAAGCCAATAAAAAATCATGACCTAACCATATATATATATATATTTTTTTTTGCTGGCCTAAATTTAACCTAATGGATTGACTAGACACCGCAGGTGAAATTCAAAAAGCAACAGTAAGTAGGTGAGAGATTTACTCCTGGATATTTATCCATTCTTTCAGAATGATAAGAACCCCACAGCTTCCAGTAAATGTCAAAATTCTTCCCTTCCTCCACAGATAAAAATAGACTCCACTTAAAAATGCAGTGACACAGGATTTTAGCGTCTACTGTAAGTGTAAATATAGCAACAAATTAAGTAGACACATCCAGTAAATAACACTGACATCCCCGAAGGTGAAGTTGCTGGAAGTCTTTAAGCTGGTCTGTGACCAGGTGGCAAGAAAACGTGGTTTCACCATTACAGTGATTTCCTTCAGGGTATTAGCCTCATCCTGTGGTGCTGTTTGTTTTCTTCTTTCAGAGGTACCTTCTCCTCCCCTTCCCACTTTCCCCTCAAGGAAAGCACCAGACTAAAATTTTCAGGGGTTCATTACTGTTAGAAGCCAGTACAAAACTTTGCTCAGGCTACAGACACATCAACAGAGTTCATCAACAGCTCAAAAACATGAGGTTACTTCAAACTTCTCAATGCATCAATTGTCAGAAATTTAAACTACTAACACATGGGTTATAACTACCTCATTTACTTCTAGATGTACTTTTAAACATGCACATCCACTTGCTCCTTATGTCCTAACATGCTTGTAATCACAGCTAGTAACTCATTAACCTTTTACAGCCAGCTTTAAGTATAAGGCACAGCTCACCAAAAGCCAAAACAGAGGTCACAGCCCATGGAAGGGACCCGCTATCCTTTAGCGAACTGAGTTGTGGCTTCCAGGTTTTTATTTTCCTCCACTCTCCCACTAGAGGTTGAGAAGAGCCACCACCAGCACAATCTGCAGGAACTCAAAGAAGGGCCACACTAAAACCAGAGCTCCCAGCTCTCCCCCAGAGCTCTGATCCCAGTGGACCCTCAAACCTGGAGGTTTTCTTATTTGACCCCAGAAAGCTTAAAACAAGTCTGAAAGCTGAAAGAGAGAGAAACTAACTGACATGACCGTAAGTCATACTTAGATGTCCTCACCCTATTTTTTTCCACCTTACAGACAAGAAGGGCCCAACATACCACAAAAGCAAAAGAAACACCAAGCACAGCACCTGTCCCAGAGATCCACCCTTCCTCTCGCTCCTCTCCAAGCAAACCAGCTAGTGATGTGCCATTAGCTCCTTTATATACCACCCTTCCTCCACCTGGAAAGGGCAAGGACAGGTTCAGGTGCCCCAGCAGCCCCAGGGGAGCTGGGGGCAGCTGTAGAGGATGGGTGGCTGCAGGAGCATTGCTTGCAGCTGAGCGTGGCCGCAGGCCTCAGCATGACCGCAGGCCTTAGCACACCCCAGCCCAGCCAGATCGTTGTGGGCAGCAGTGTCAGGCACAGGTTTTCTGCAATAACATTCTTCTTTAGCTGATATACCATTATTCTCCACCCATAACCTTCCTCCCTAATTACCATGAATGTAAATGACCTCTGGTGTAAGGTTTATTGTAACGATAATTGAGATGTGGATTTTTAATAATAACCTCCTGGATTTTCCACTTGATTTCCTGATTTACTTTATATTTCCAGGAACACACACAAAGGTCTGAGCTTACCCTCTGTCAGGCAGTTTATGTAAAGCCTGGTCGTGACCTCCACTGCTTCTTCAGGCCACGGTCTCTTAAACTGTTAGATGCATCCGAGCTTCTGGGTTTTTGAAGGGCCTCAGAGATTCAGGCAGTGGGTGCTGGCTCCCACTGACTGGCTGTGGGATGGGGATGGCTGAAGCCTTTTGGTCACTGTGGGCATTTTACTTTTCATTAGGCATTTTACTTTTCACCTCAGCATGGGCAGACAAAGCTCAGACCCTAGCCCGGTGGCAAGAGAGCATCCAAATAATGACATAGGATAGTGGGGAAGGAGCTCAGTATTGAAAGCCAGGCAGGTTATTATATCATGGACAGCTTGGTAAAGAAAATATGTTGTGCAAATTGTTGGAGGAATTTAAATAAGGAAAATGTGCTCTCTGGAGCTAAAGTTTGGTCCAGAAGGTGACCTTAAAGGCGAGACAGGGAGATCAGCTCCCACCCACTGGTCCAGTCCGAGCACCCCCACACGCAGACATCTCAAGTGAAGACTCGTCCTGGTTATTCAGGAAGCTAAACAGCCAATAAAATCCTGTCTTGCTTAAAGATTAGTCTGTTAATGTGGAACACTGTGTTCCTACATTATTTTTAATAGAGAAGCGTACACAAATAATTAATAAATGTTAACATGTCTCTGGGGCTTTCCCTTTTTTGCGTGTTTATTTTTGTGTTGTAAATGACATCCATTTTTCTCGACTCACAATAAATTGGCGGATGAGGAAAAGAGTCCAAAAGAAGAGCCATAATCCTCAAGGGGAAGAACAAGCTGTTGTTCCAATCAAGATGTATCCTGACAAATCAAGTTGGTGAAACCCATTAATTAGCACTTTTGGAAACAGTTGCAAAGTTAATTATTCTTCTTTCAGATGAAAGAAAGCTAATTTCTGGCATTTGCTTTGACAGTGACATGCGCTAACATTTTTAGAGTTGACATCCCTCAAGATAAATGATACTGTGAAGTGTGCATGCAAACATTTTGACTGGGAGCTGCTGTGGTGAGCTGACGGCACTGGCACCTCTTACTGCAAATATTTTGCATCTGCTGGGATCGTGATCAAAGTTTAGAGGCTAAGGAGGGAGGGAGAACTTAATTTCCAGCTTCAGGGAGGGTCTGGGTGACTCTGGCTTCAGACGGGAGACAGAAGCATTGCACAGGCTATTATTTCAGCTAGATGACCTCAATAGGGAATGAAAAGTTTTCCAGGTAACTGCACGGGTGAAAAAGAAATCCATTTCTATGCTATTTTAATTGCTCTGCTCAATAATCATCATTGCTCATGTGTTGGTAGCGGCAGATGAAACAGATCTCCAAAAGGAAGTTCTTTCTTGATACGACCAGGTGTTGGATGGTGTCAGTTCGTGCTTATTTGGAAAGGCAGGATTTGGGATGTGGAAGCTTGACAATGCTCTTATGCCAACCCCCAGTGTCATTTGGGATTTAGTCCCAACAGCTCATTCATAAATTAGGAAGCTGCCTTGATCACACCTTGCTGGTACAAGGACAGAGAGGGGAAGTGGTTATCTATAAACAGAAGTAGTTTAGACCTCCCTTTAGGAATACATTTTGATTTAGGATTGTACCAGAACACACACTTCAAATCCCACTCCAATAAAATTAAAGTGCATGCCCAGATCCTGGCTCATCAATGTGTCTAGTAAATTATTCCTCTTGCAATTTTCAGGGTGCTACAGCTCCTCCTCTTTTCACTCCAGCCCTTATGTCACTGGCACGACCACACAACTGATCTGGGTTGAGTTGTAGGGCCCAGGAACTGTTTTTTCAGTTTCAGTCCTTGCCTCTTGAAGTCTAAGGGGGCAGTGTGAGATTGGGAAGGAAAGCACCCCTAAAATGCAGAAATGAATTATGATGGAGCGGCGCTGCTGGGAGAATGTGCCAGAGGGGAACACGCTGAAACAGAATGGTTATTTGGAGGATCCCAAGGTGACAAGCAGGAGAGCTAAATAACCAGTCCAAGAAGGCCAAGTCTTCCTGGTAAGTGACGGAAGACCTAATTGGTCTGGCTGCCTTCTGGAGGAGGACATGTCCTCCAGTGGGGGGGAGCTGGCCTGCACTGTGGAAGCAAAGGGGGCAGGTTAGGAAACACAGGGAAGCCCCACCTGCACTGCTGGGCACAGATTAAATCCCAGAAAAACAAGAGAGCTCTTCAGCCAAACATCTGAGGGCTACACATTTTTGCTCTGGGTTCCTCCACTGTGAAAAGGGGCTGTTTTAGAAACCTGCAGCTTGTTTGGTGAGATCCCTCAGAAATAACAATTGCAGGCAGGTACGTGAGGAAAGGACATCATTGGTAGAAAAAAAGTATTTCATTTGCGTTTCAATCAGCACCTGGAGGGAAAAATGATCCAGGAAGGTGATCTAAAGGACTGCTTAGTTGGTACACAATTCACACGCAGCAGGGTGATGGAGAATGTGAAAACACTGGGTTCAGAGGGCTCAATCCAACGTGGGAGGCAAACAACACCTTTTCCCTCAGGGGAGCCAAAAAAATGACATGTGTGAGCATGCAAGTCCTTGCAGACAGGCTTGCCGCCCTGAGATAGCTCGGTAAGTACAAGACACAAGAAAAGAGAACATCTATATGTACAGAAGAATTGCTTCAAGCGGTTCTGCATGTTGCAAGGAGCAGGGAGGTGGCAGTCCTGAGCTGAGCCTGGGCTCCCCGGCAGAGCGTGGCTGCGCTCCTTTTTGCATATTCCTCGGTCGTACATAACACTTATTGCTTCACAAATTGCAGGGATTATTTTCTCTTAACTGCTAATGGTTTTAGAGACTGTAAGTGGGGGTAGTGCTTGGTAATTTAGTGCCAGAGGGGAACGTACCTGGGCAGGAGACGAACTTTTTTTCTGTCTATGTGCTCAGGCAAACGCAGTTACAGGAGGAATATGGCAAAGAGACAGTTCATTTACCAGCTCCTCACTTTTCTGTGCTGTATTGAAAGTATATCAGGTTTGGAGTGTTTTCTAGTCAATGTAACTAAGAAAAGATTTTTTTTATCAATCGATAAATCACCCATATTTCATCTTTTTGTAGCGTTTGTGATAATACCTAGTGTTCGCTTCGCAACTATAGTGGGAAGAATTCACTGCATTTAGTACAGCAAAATCAAGGAATAAAACAATTTAGTTACTATTACATGTGCTGTGTTGAATTACACCCTGAAATTACTGCTTTCAAGCCCACTGTCTGATATTTTGCCCCCTTTATATATGTGTGATTTTAATCATGACATTTATCAGCCCTAGTTTAATGTATTAGGGTTTGATTTATTTAGCAATGCATCCATTTATTTACATTTTAGCTTCCAAGTGAGCCATTCTTCTGACTTTGCAGTCAAAGGTTAAACACTTCAATCCATCCTGGGGCAGACGCAAAATGCGGAATAAACAACTACAGAGAAAGTGCACACTACCAAAAAGCAGGATTAACTCTAAATTTACACCCCTAACAGGCAACGCTCATTCAGCATCACAAAACCAGTCTGCACAGTAACAGAATTTTTTTTTCCTCAGATAAGCAAATTACTTACTGTAATTCATGTGGTGGGATGAGAAAAGAAAATACCCCATGAGAGATGGGGGTCGAACATCCAAGCGCGATGGGGGAAAGCTTGTCTTGTTACCTGCTGTCCCCAGATCTCAGCTTGGTGACAACCTGGCTCCTGCAGCTTTTGGCAGGAGGCTCGGGGAGGTGAATGGGTGCTGCCCAGAAGAGGAGTGGGGATCACACCAGAGCAGCTCAGGCAGGATGGGAGACCGGGGCTCCTGGGCTCCCCTTTGCCTGGTGCTCCTCACTGATGGGGATGGGCAGCTCTGTTTGTCAACGCTTCCTGGGTGCTTTGGGATCCCAGAGCAAGGTGCTAGGAGGCTTGTGCTAAATAGTCTTCTTCACACTTGGCTCTGGGAGCAAGCAAACTCATGTTCTGCAGTTCTAGAAATAAACCACGATATTTTGTTAATCTGGAGCATATTTTATACTTTATATATACATGTATTTCTTAATATAGTTCCAGTAATTAAATGATTAGCTAATATATAGGATATATATCTTTTTTTTTCTTTTTTTTTTTCCCTCTTTCTCTAATTTATTTGCTTCCTAATTAACAGAGGTAAAGGGTTGCATACTTTATTAATGCAGATGGTTACTTATTTCTACTTGTATAATAAAGCCATGTCCTGGCCCTGGTCAGGATCCTGCTGTGCTGGATAAAGGTAAAGCAAAGAGAGACAGAGTCCATCTTGACCTCCTGTGCGCAGCAGTCAATGCCCTGGTCAAATCACGTTATTGCAGCATGCATTCTGTCACTGGGCAGAACCTTCCCATATTGCCTACATGGTGACTGCAAACCATCTTCTCCCCTGTTCTTTGCGGATGTCCAAACCAGTCTACACCCACCAGGGAAGTGATAGTTCCTTGAGGAAAATCCCAAATGTGCAAAATTGTGCCAGGAGTCTGAGGGAGGAGGCAACCGCACACACAGCACAGGTCCAGGAACCCCACGACTGTGTCAGTAGGGACTGGGCTCACCAGACACAATGAATGCACAAAGGTGTAAATCAGGAATAATTTCACCAGTACTAGGGGGAAGTCAGTGTCGGGAACACCATCAGAACCAGCCTGCTGTATGACTGGCGTTCCTTTGCTTCCTTCTTCTGTCAAAAGATGCTTTTGTATCACATTGCTACTCCCTTCACAAGGGAAAGAAGAAAAGGCCTCCCTGATTTTCTTGAAGGGACTCAGAGATAAAGACTGATCACATTTCACTGTAATTGGACCTTCATATCTATAATTGCATTGATTTCTCCTAAGTTTCAGGCATCGACTACAGTGAGCAAGAGCATTGCAGTAGCGTATGTCTGCCAAGAATCCTTCTGCACCAGGGAGGTGTCAGGCTGGGAGGCTCGCTGTAGTTTGGTAACTGGCATTGCAAATTACTTTATGAACAGTTTAATGCATTTAAGAGGGCAACAATTTCAGGTCCTACCATACAATTTGTTGCAGTGGTGCAGAAGCGTACCTAAAAAATTCCAGGGTGAAAGGAGGCAGGAGAAGGAGGGAGGAGAAGGGAGAGTGAAGAGAGGGAGGCGTTGCAAGGGGGAGAAAAAGCTAATTGTTTTAATCATTCTTGATATTGCATTGTGAAATTATAATTAACTTAAGAAGTCAGTCAAAAGCAGTTAATAACTGGGGTGCAACTTGGCTGATCTGAAATGGTATACGGAGGGGAGAGGAGACGATGGCAGCAGAGCTGCAGAGCTGGAACCAGGTGAGCTGAAGCGGTGCAAAGGCCCTCCGGGAGGTTTGAGGGTCTACAGGAGCAAGGACCTGCACACACGTCTGCAGCTCAGCCTTTATCAGGAGTGTGTTGTTCCTGCTTCACTTCTGATGGTGGATGGAGAAGCACTTCCAAAGGAAGATCATCAGCAATCTTCTCAGTAACATCACTGTTTTAGCTCACCTGAGGGCAAATCTTTTCAAGTGATGTTGTTGCTGTCAGAAGATATGAAGTCATTAAGATGAGAGTGTGAATCCTGGTCTTTGCTTATTTTCCTAAAATCTCTGAGAGTATGTATGAAACTGTGAGCAGGGCTTGAGTTATACAGTCTTCATTGCCCATGTTCTGTGTGTATGCAAGGGTTAAGGAGCAAATCACCTGGGATGATGACAGTGTCCCAATGATATAAATATCCCAAAATACATATACAGAGGTGGACAGTGCTGAGTCCTAGTGGAGGCCAATGGTGATAAGGGTGGTGGCACTATAACTAGCTCCACAGCAGAAATATTTGTCATGGAGAGGATGCACCTAGGACAGCTGAGTGCATACCACATCTTGGTGTCACAGAGTACCCTAGTGCAGCAGTGCCATTTATGTTCACAGTCCAGAGAATATACAGGGAGTGCTGGGCGATGGCAAGATATCGGCCTGTACAGAAAACCTGAGGGGGAGGAATTAGAGCAGAGTGGGAACAAGTCTGAAATCTCTCCTCAGGAACCACATGTGGACCAAAGGCCTGTGGGCACCAGTGCAGCACAGCTGGGCCAGCTGTACTACCTGCCGTCATCCCCGGCCTTATAGCGAGAAGGAGAGGAGCTGGTGGCCATCACAGGAGTAAATACAGCACCAACACACGTGTGGGTGCTCGGGGTGGGTGTTTGGGTCAGCTTTGCTCACTCTGGGCTTTGCTGCCTCTCCCAGAGCTGTGGCCCCAAGGCAGCTGCAGGACGGCCGTGCTAGGCCGAGCTGGGTCAGTGCTTCCGAGCAGTGCTGCCACGCACCCTAAGCCCATCTTTCCTGGTAATCCCAAGGCCAAGAATAATCCATTTGTTCACAAATGCCCAGGAAGCCATGGAGAAAAAGTGGGGAAGGGTCTTGGACAGTATAAAGAGCTGGGCATGCTGTCCCTCTCTGGGAAACTTCCAGCGTGCTTTGGCCTTGGTGCTGCACATCTACTGGAAACGAGCTGTGCTGGATTGTTTTGTCTTATGCATTCATTACCACCTTTGGAAAATATTACACAAATAACTAATCTATTAACTAGGAACTTGCAGACAGCTGGAAACTTCCTTAGAAGATATCTGTCTGTCCACCTCCCCATTCTACAACTGCTTTGGTGAGGGACTACTGGAGGAGAACCAAAATGAAATAAAAAGCCCTAAAAACATTAAAGGGTTTCTTCCTCACCCCATATTTTTTATTTTGTTTCTCATCAGTATTTCTGTGACAACTCAGCCCCAGCAGCCCCAGGGGACAGGGCAGGGAGCCGAGAAGGAGTGGAAGTGCCCTTTGACTAAGTGGGCATTAAATGTTGGCTAACAACCGAGAGACGCTGTGTGACTGGAGAGAGGGGGCAAGTTAAAAAGAAAGAAAGAAGAGCTTTTCAATATGAGCATTCATGTAGTTTTGACAGGAGCAATTTATCACGGCTATGAAAGGCGGCTCTGCCTGCACCGCTGAAAGACAGCCTGGTTAAACTTTTACCTGCCCCTCTCAAAGGGTGGGGAGCGATGGCTCCCTGCTCCGGTGATGCATCTTTCCGCGGGGCCTGGGGGAGGGCAGGGTGGCGGTTCCCAAACAGCTTGTGCCCATCTGTTCTGCACAGAAAGGAACCCTGACAAGGAGGGGGAGGAAGCGTGCGAGTAAGGTTGGGCAGCTCGTCCCATGGTGATGGGGTTTTGGGTTGGGATGGGAGCAAGGCTGTGAGCTGCAACCCCTGGGGTGCTGCAGGGTAGCATTGAAAATTTTGCTACTCTCTTCAGCTACTCCAGAAAGAAGAAGCATTGTGGAGCAATGCTTCTAGCTAGCGAGGTGACCTGATATTTTGGGGTGTGCACGATTGGGTAGGTGGCGGTGGAAGCAGGGAGCACAGCAGTGGGGCTTGTGTGCAGGAGGAAGCACAGCCCCATGTGTGAGAGGTCCTGTTGGCATCCCTAGAAATTGTTGGGAAGAAAGAGAAGGGATTGCATTGCAGAAAAAAACAAACAGCTGAGCTATTCTTTTGCAGGGTTAAGCATTTGTTCTGTCCCAGCTCACAGCAGGTGGGAGCTTGGGCTGGGGCTCCTGTCCTGCTCTGCTTTTTGGTATATTCAAGTAGATTGAAGAGTTCCTGAAAAAATAATTTTCTACTGAAAATAATGGTCTGTATAAATCAAAGCATTCCACTGCACAGAATGGATTCCTTTTAAATTTTCAATGGTAAAATTTTCCATAGCCAATGTTCTTCCAATAACCATCTGGTGTTAAGCTACATGGTACTGTTTTTTCAATATTTTACATGTTGTATGCTAAGCATTATACCATTACAATGGCTATATTTTACATTGTATAAAAGCAAGCAAACAATACTAGAATTAAACTTCAAATACGTATCAAAATTAAACTTTATTTTACCCTTCAAAAACTTCAGAGCTTTCCATGTTACCCTCTCCTTCAAGAAAGATAGAATGACATTTTGAAATCTCAGACGTGTAGCCACATCTGACTCCTGGCCTGCCTCCTCCCCATGGATGTGGTTCGGTGATATCTGTCAGCACCTGCCCCTATTCCAGTGTGAGCGGGACAATTGGTATAGTTAAGGAGAGGAATGTGTAAAGCATTTCCCACGTTGCAGGATGAAATCCAGCAGTGCTGTTTCACCAGAATAAAACCCCAGCCAACTCCTGTTTGACAGCTCAGCAGTTCCCTGACTGTGACACAGTACATCGAGTCATCAGGGACGGACAGTCACACACCAAGGAGTTGTTCTCACCTAACTTTAACGATCTCAAATTTAGGCTTCTTTTTTAAGCCAGTGATCTGGCTTCTCTCTAGAGACAAGAGAGAGAAAGAGAAGATACAACTGCAGAAGACAATCTGTTCCCCTCTTAAATGCAACACCTAAGACATTGCAGAAATTAGCTGAGGGTCAAATTCATCTCTCTTATCCTCTGTGTGTTGAAGTCCTGTCTGAAAGCTTTGGAACATTTGATCACATTCACACAGCTTCACAGAAATAGTTGTTGTTCTGAGGACTGTTCTGAGAGCCCTCATGCCAGAGACTATGACCGCATTATATTTGAAGCAGAAGGGGCATTAAGCATACAGATATTCCCACCAGGCTTTTCATGTCATTAATTGGTGATCTTCCAGCTCTGAAATAACATTTTTCCCCCTCACATTCCTTATTTCATTATCCCCAGTTCAATACACATCAGTGCAGTATGAGGCAAACTAGTTAGATATATTAAGAATTATTTAAATTACAGAGAGATATATGGGTAGTTAAATACTCAGTCTACTATTCTACCCTAGTTATGTACCAAATTACACTCAAATTATACCAAAATATAGATGTAGGGAGGTAGCCCTGAAATTTACAGGAGGTATCAGGAGGAGAAAGGTGAAATTAAGCAGGTGGTGCTGGCAGATCTGAACTAATGCAGTATGGAAACCGTACAGGACTATCATTTTCCATTGTGTCCCACTATTACCAACATTTGCTTAAAATTTCTTTGCAAACAAGACTCGGTAATGAATGTATGTCTTTCTTCCTGATAACTGTTCTCCAAGTTGGGAGGAAGCAGTTTATTTTTCTAATGAAAGAGATTTTTGCTCTTGATTTTAATGCTTTTCTGATTCTCCTTCCTCTTTGTGAAAACAAGGGTGTCCCAGCAACAAAGCAGGTTTGTCACACAGCCCAGAGATCGGGGAGGCAGTGGGACAGGCTGATGCCTCTTGAACTGGAAAGCATCTTGCAGCCAGCATTCCATGCAGCAGTTTTGGTTTGTAATTGCTCTGGCTGCACGCCGGTGGTGCTTTCATGGCGATGTTGTAAGCCTGCACTTCCCTGACACCTATATAGGTTAAGCTAAGCTGTTTCTACACCCATACCTTGATTTACTTGGTAAGAGTTTGGTACTCTTAAAAGGCTTTCTAGGAGATAACAAAGACTAACTGAGCTCTGAAAAGAGTTGCATTGTCTGGAATTTCTTCCTTGAAATCCTCCTCTCCCAGTGGACAAAAGGAGAAGCTTTGCTCCTCAGCACGATGCCAGCCTGGTTTGGAGAGCGAAGGGAGATGACAGTGTTGCACAGCAGCCAAACACACCGCTGCAGCTGCTGCTGGTATGCTTCTGCCACATTCTGGCTCCTTACTACCGCAGCCTGTGTCGAGACACCCACACGCTGCTCAGCTGGAGAGGTGCTTCTGGCATCAGCTTTGGAAAAAGTAGCAGATGGTCCCAGAATCCACGTGTCCATCCAGCAGAAATGAGTAGCAAACTCTACAACTGGGGGAAACATCACTGTTCTGCTCCTTCTTGAAGAGGAAAACCCTCCCCCACCCCAAAATAAAAACCCAAACAACCCCCAAGTCTGCCAGCATGATAATTATGGTCTTTGAGGACCTCAGGATCCAACACCTACGCTCCTGCGGTATTAAGAATATCTCTGTGGCAGAACACGCTAACAGCAGGTCTAGGAGCAGAAGAAACAGATCTCACCTCACACCTGAGGTGTCCCTCCCCTTCGGCAGCTGCTGGTGAGAAATCTGGAAATGTATTGTGAGCCTGAGGGGTGGCGTGCACCTTGTCGTTGCTTCTATGCACAGCTTTGGGAGGAAGCGGCTATAAATGCCAGCCGCTTCCCACGGGCAGGGGTTATGACCTTGGTTAGGGCTGCAGCAAATGGTGGAGGAAGTTGAAGGCGCTCCTTTCCCACCCAGAGAGCAGCCAGAGTCTCTGTCCTCTGGGTACTGATAGAGCCCATGGTGTCAGAGAAATGGAAACCCAGCCTGTGGGCTGCGGTGTCTTGCTCCTGAGCATGAACAAATGTGGTGTCAGTGCTGGACCAGACATAACTCTGCTGAGAATAATACGGGTGTTGCATGGAGGACAGGATGGCAAGACCATTGGTGACTTCTCCCAGATGGCTGTCTGTGATTCTGTGAGCCTATTTGATACTCACCTATGAATCCAGTTCAGTGCTGAGAAATTAAAAGTGAGGGGCAAACCTAGAGACTGGCACGCGCAGCTGCATGCTGGAGTGAGGGCAGAGAGCAGTGGATGCTGCTGGGAAGCTTCTCCATTGTGCCATACACTAACACAGACAGATAAAATACTTTTTTTTTTTTGATGAAAAATCAAAAAATCCCACTTATAAAGTGATGTAGGAAGCAAGTCTCATGTCCTACAGAGCATCAGACTGCCAGTGAAGGATATTCCAAAAGAAAAGCAGCTGGCTACTTAGTCTTGGAAGTATTCATGAAGCAAAGCTGGTGTTAGCGTTGCTGAGGCTGATTCAGAGCTGGAACCCTGAATCTGTTTTGCCTTCAGCCGTGCAAGAACCCAGAGAGATGAACGCCTCTGGTGATGGACCCTGACATCCCTGGGAGCTCCACAGTGAAGGCAGAGAGCAGGGCAAGGTGGGCAGGCAGCAGTCCTACAGCCCACGGCCCCTCTGGGAGAGCAGCAGAGAGGATGCAGACACTTAGGGCAATCTAGAAAAAACGTGCTCTATTTTCTGCATTTCTTTCACAGGATAATTACCACCAACCAGAAGTAAGTGTATGTCCATCCAAATTGTGTATTTACATGGAACTGACACTTAGACTTCACTATTTTTCATGCTGTTACAGAGCAACTTGCTTAGCAAATAATAATAAGTATTTGGCCTTGCAAATGAAACATTTCTGATGTGCTGCTGCAAAAAAAGGCAAGGTAAGAAATGCTGCTGGCACAGGCGTGCCCTGCCTTAGCTTTCCAAGAAATGCTGCGCAGGCACAGGCAAGCAGTGGTGCTGCAGTGGAGACTGTCTGAAGAACACCAAAAGAAATCCCAAAATTTCATTCTAATTTGCACCCAAATGAAAAAAGATCACAGTTTATTGATGGACAAAGCAGTAGCCTTGATCATTCTCGGCTCTCTTCTTTGTCAGCAGAACACAGACATGCAGAAACGCAGCACAAAGTACGCCGGGCAGACCAGCAGCATCACTGCTCGCTGGCTTGCAAGGTCCATCCTCTGACATTAGCAGAGTGAGGTTGTGTTTTGCCCTGTGTTGTGTAGCCTTTTTATTTGCTTGTTTATTTTGAACATGGTTCCTGGACAGTCTATAGCAGCTCGTGGCTTGACATTTGAAATCCAACCTCTAAGTGGCACCGGCTGGTTCTGATTTGACACTTAGGTCACATATTACAGCTTTATTTTCTTGTTGGACAAACTTGGCTCTGAGAATTAGATGCTTGCTTGGTCCACATAATCCCATTTAATCCCTCTTTTAAATTTAGCATTGGCCACAAAAATGTTGGGAAAGGAACTCTAGCTTTCTTAGTATTTGTACAGAATCCAACAGAGTCCTAATATGGCTGGGACTAATGTCTTGTGCTGTAATTCTAAAAGGAAACAGCTAATACACTGGTTCCTTGTATATTACTTTAAAATACCTGATTATGAAAGGAAAGGATCTGAATTCAAGTTAAAGCACATTTGTTTAAAATATGAATATTTAATTTAAAATATCATTTTTTAATAGATTACTTTTCTAGCCCCTGCTTTTGTCTTTCTGCTCTGCCTGTCTCTCTCACACTATGGCAGGATCTGACCATGTCCACCATATCCTAAAATGCCCGACCTGGCTTTTCGTGCTGATGTCCCTTTGCACGCCACAGATGCACCTTTCCAGAAGCGAAGAAGAAATCTATTTGCATCTAATCGACTGAGCGCTTTAAGTGCTGAAACTAGTAGACCAAATGAGTTTATTAGATTATCATTGCGGAAGTTAATAAAGAATTAATTTCTCTTCATGTGACATCCAAAGGCAGTTATTTCTGTGGCCTGTCCATTTACACAAAGCCAAGTATTTGTCAAGTGTCAAACTCAATTCCCATGACCCAGGCCTCCTCAATAATTCTGGATTAGGAATACCCTTAAATGACATTACAAAAATTTTATTCCAAGATGCATTGAACTCTTGGGACTACTCAGGAATTTCAGGTTAGTGAAGGTTATGTAGTCAGCAAAAGCTTGTTGGATACAAGATCTGGAATGGAAGGAGTCTGTCTGCTATGCTTTTGTGACAGGGGAAGGCAGCGTGTAAGAGAGATGCCGCAGATTTCCAAAAGAGAGTCTTCTGTTTTTTTCCCCTGGAAATGATGCAAAGAGAGCTTATCTGCATTGCAAAATAACCAGACAGGGTGATCTCCAGCGAAGGCAATGCTGTAGGAAGGGCAGCATGGGTGCAGCGAGGAGGAGGAGGCAGAATAAAGTCATCAGCTGCTGCCGTGGGAATTACGGGCTATAAAACCTCTTCATTCACTGAAGGAGTTGAGATTTTTGCACACTCCCAACTACTGAGTCAGATGCAACATGAAAGGAAGGGGAACATCTTTTTGGTTTGCTGTGCTCAGTAAATTTACCTCTGACCACAGAACGTACTGGGTAGATGCAGAGCCTCCTCTCAGTCCTCTAAAATGGAGATGGCGTGGGATGGGACCTAGACGGATGATCTATACCAGACATCACTCTACCCATCAGAAAAAAAGAGAATCCTTGTGCATATATTGACATTATTGCATTTCAAGGTTATATGAAAATGGAAAGCTAGATGGTAATCAGCAGGAAGAGGTGCTGAGCACTGGGCCCCTTTGGTTGGGATAATGCACCTTTAAGATTTAAACGGACAGTCTCAAGCATTGTTTTAATCATTACTAATTTTTCCTTTGAAGGAGTCACTCCATCATCTCAACAAATGAATTTCTCTCCCTCCCCTTCATCTCCTCCACATCTCGCCTTCCTCCTTATTGCCAGGACATTACGAATGCTTCTACCCAGCCTTCTGATTAATGCTGAAATAAATATGCCTGAGAATCGATGGGCAGGATCTTCAGTGGGGAATCTTGCCCTGCAAGTGTCAGCATGCAGGGAAAGCAAGACCTGGCAGTATACTTCTGCTCTTCCATCTCCATACCTGTGTCCTCTTTGATGATGCGGGAGATTGTTGCGACCAGGGCTGGGGAACAAGAGTGGGCATTTCCCACCCTTGCTCTGAGAAACAGCTCAGTGATAACTCTCTGCCCAGGAAAGCTCATGCAGTTTTGGGAGCGAGACCTGGATTCAGCTCACCTAACACTATGGCCTGAAAAGTGTCCAGGGTGCAATGATTTTTGCTTCACTACAGCTGCCTAGAAGTTAAGTGACCAATCCAAGTTTACAGTCTAGACTTCCTCGACTGTCCTGGGAAAAAGGCAGGATCTCCAAAAAACTGATTCATCTGCTCTGAGACGCTTGCCCTAGACAGAAGGGGTGAATCGTCCTTTGGAAGCACCCACCTCCTCCCTGCATTACAGAAGAAGTTTGGGCTACCAGCCTCGATGAGGTGCCCAGCCTGGGCAAGCTATGGTAGTGAGGTGTCATCCTGCCCGCAGCTTGGCCACATGAGTAAGCTTGAACCAAATCCTGTCAAAAACTTGTGGGCAGTTTTATACAACAGTCTTAAGAAAAGCAAAAATTGAAAGAAAAGAAAAGCAGACATAATGTCCATAACACATTTGAAACACAAATTGAAGCAGCCACTCAGAATTAATTGTTTATTAGTGCTTAGCTTCAGCCAGGTGTAAGCTTGTGATTAAAAGTAAGGATGTGCTGGGTTGCTTTGATGGACTGGGATGGACAGGAATGTTTCTCAACACCTTTAAAGTTGCCTGTAGCTACCATAAGCATCTGAGATCAGTGAGAGGGGATGTGCCACTTGTTATGGGTTGTTTATGGCCGCTTAAAAAGTCCGTGTTAGGAACTTAAATGCAAATGTGATTTCAAATGTTTCAACTTCTGGACTCTCAGACTTTTCTGTACAAAAATTATCTGCTTAACTTCCCTGCACAGGAATTATGATTGCCACAGGTTCTCCCCAGACAAATCTGCAAGGGTCGTTCAGCCAGTTGTTTGAACGGGGAACTCTCGTCCCTGTGTTTGCAGTCAGTCGCATTGCCCATGGAAGTGGAGGCATGTGGCCCTGCCTGTTGGTTTGTTTGTTTGTTTGTTTGTTTTTCTTCTCACCTACAACAGTTCACCAAGAGGACTAAACAAAGAGCAAACTAGAGCTCAGGGGCATCTGAGCTGTGCTGAGGATCTCCACCACCTCTTCACCACCTTCCCCTCCCTTCTGCCCACATTACCCTAAGTGGGCAGCATGGCACGAATGCACAAGTGCCTGTCATTAACAGGCACAGCAAAGATAATGAATAATTTCCCCCCAAATATTATTCAAGTATGTCGGAAGTGAGAAAATCAAAGTGGATGCCTTAAAAATAGGCAGGATGACACAAACTGCTGTGAAACCTCAAAGACCCTCTTGCCAGAGTTGCAGTGTTGAAGTTTAACCTGTTTGTGCCATGCCATCCGCCTCAAACTTTGCCCCTCAGGTGGAACCCCAGGCCACAAGCGCTTGGGCAGCCTCCTGAACTCCAGCCTCATCCTCTGCGACGCAGGCACAGCAGGCAGCCGGTGGAGAGGGAGGAATATGGGTGCCCATAGCATGTTCCTGAGGTGGGTGCTGTCCTTGGCAGCAGCTCCAAGGTGGCTGGACTCTGGCTGACTTTAAACAGCCCAGCTCCGCAGCGCTGCATCCTGAGGCTCTCTGACACCGGAGTGTCACAGAGGGCAGGATGAGGAGACCGTGGTGCAGAAAGAAGGGTTGTGCATGAGGGAAGGGGTCTGTAGTAGGAATGCTGTCCTCTTTGTGCCTGAATGTCACTGGAAATGCAGCTGCTCTGGAGCCACACGTTTTCAAGGTAGAAAAAGGGATCTCAGGGCTAACCTTTTCCTTTTTCCCAGGAGTCTCAAGAGGTGACTTTGATTTAGAGCTTAGCTAGCCTCCTCCTAGTGAAACTCCTTCTTTTCTCAGCAGAAAATTTCCTTGTCTTTTAATATCCAGCAAAGCCATGCTGGCAGTACACACTATGAAATTCCTCCCAGCCAGGAGCCTGCAGCATGGAAATGTAGAGTGGAGCCTCGGGGCCAGCAGCTAGCCTCAGGCTTTGCTTCATTGCCTTGGGCTACCAAAACCTGGCACCAGAACGATAACTAAGCAATGTTAGTGGGGGGTGGCATTGCCCACTGACATCGAGGCATGAGGTTCAGGAGCAGGGCTCGTGATGCAAGAGCAGCACCATGAAGCAGGTTTTTTTTTTTTTTTTGGGGGGGGGCGGGGAGAGGGTGAAGATGATGAGTGCCAGGAGCTGACACGAGAATGATTCATGTGGGAAAAGGGGGGGTTGCTTATGTCCCCAGACCACTGTAGGGGTTTAGCAGAGCCCTCAGGAGAAAGCAGCTGGGGAAGGGTTAAACTTTAACCAGCTGCACTGGCACCAGGCAGCCCCACAGTGCCTAAACGGAGCCTGAGCAAGAAGGATGCTGAGCTGCAGGGCAGCGTGTGGGTGAGAACAAGACGGAGATGCTCTCCCTGCCCTATCCACCCCCAGGCTGCAGCAGGAGCCTCTGGAGGGCTCTGCCCCATCCTGCGTGGGTCCATCCTGGTTCAGAGCATCCTCGGAGAGTGGCTTTGTATCCGGGTCATTCCTCTGCGTGCTGTCTCTGGAAGCTGCAGGACCCTGATGAATGACTCCCATATCCTGATCAAAAAGTCTCACTAACAGTTTTAGTGTGTTTGTGTCCCCCTAGTTAAGATAAATTAGACAGGCTAATGAGACTGATTAGTCTTTAGCTGCGACCCTTGGCCTTTAGGATGTACTTTGAGCTAATAGAGAGAATGGGGATTATAGGCTGTGATAATGTGCTTGTGTTGGCCTTTTAAAGGAAAACACATTTATTGCTACTTAGAGGAAATTGATCTAATTGTGCTGGAAGCATTTCCACAGACTGAATATGGAATTTTTATTAAGTAGGTGACCCAGGTTCAGCCAGCATTGCCAGATTTGAAATGGGCAGGAGATATTTTCAGAAGATTCCACCTGGAAATCCTTCTGGCTGCCTCTCCAACCGATAATGAGTTTCACTCGTCCTGACTTTGATCTGCTGCTCTGTGTGTCAGACGTCAGAGCTCTAGGAACTTGGACTGCAATCCCCAGGTCTCGTGGCTCCGGTCCAAGCTCACAAATCATCAAAGTCTTCCAGTTGTGTTTACACGTTGACTAAGGGTTCAACTATTTGATTCCCTTCTCCATCTGCAAAACAAAATGGTTCCCTTAGTTAAAGGGATCCCCGGAGGCAAGCGAGGAAACCACAGGGTGTTTGTGAGAAAAGCCTGAATGACAGGGTGCTCAGTGGCCCAATCCTGCCCTAATGATAGGGTTTGACTTCATAGCCCAAAGCCTCACATTTTCTGCTTCATGCACAAAAGCAGCAGTTGTGCTCCTGCAAGCTTTCTCCAATAACATCTGTTGGACTAATAGAAGATACTACTTCTTCCTATCATCCTTACTGTTATGGGCTCATGTTCTGGGATTGTCTGCTCCTCTCTTCCACTATATTCAGAGGGTTTAGCTGATTTCCAGCAAGCTTTGACAAAGTGCTGCTCTCATGCCCCCTCTGACAAGTTTTGGGAATGCAAGGAAGTGGCTCTGGCTGGGGAGAGGGAGCAGTGCTGCAACGGGGGTAGTCTGCTCACCTGAACTCTTCCCTCCGAAGCATTTGTAAAGGGTCTTAGAAATGCTTCAGGCTTGAGAGAAGCCTTAGTTGGAGATCCCAATCAGCAAAACCCAGAAGAAACAAAGTCTTTCTAGTGCAAAACTTCTTCCTTATCAGAGTATCTGCTGCCTCTGGGCACTTCGGTGTGCAGATGCACAGCCATCGCCGGCATGGACATTGCTGGCAAAAACTGCATGGGTTTTGGTCCAGAAAACATCAGCAGCCTCTGTGTGAGCTACCACAGCAAACTTGTTTGAAACTATAGCACTCGGGCTGTGAGCTGTAACAGGAGCTGGGACCAGCTGGTAGAGGACTAGTTTTGTTTTGCTGGGCTTTCAGCTGGGTATAAATCTTGCGTGAAATGCTGGCATTGCTGGCATTTCTGTCCCTTATCTCGAAATGATGCATAGGCCTCCTAGAAGAGGTGGAGGCTGTGCCATGTTTCTCAGCGCCCCTAGGGGTATCACTTCAGGGATATGGCAAAACCTCTTGTAGTCTCTGTGTGGGATGGAAACTGTTTTCTGCAGATCTCTTTTGTTGGTATCACTGTCAGGATAGTGAGCAAAGAGGGAAGAACCACTGACCTGCAGTTCATGAAAGGCAAACTGCCTGCTCCATCCTTCTGTTCTTCACGACGACACTACCAATGTTTTCTTTCTTTTCTTCCTTCCTTCCTTCCTTCCTTCCTTCCTTCCTTCCTTCCTTCCTTCCTTCCTTCCTCTTTCTTTTCTTCTTGGTAACCTCCACAGCATATCAAACCCTGTGCAAGTTCTTAGGAAAGAGATTAACTGAAGAGGTTACTTTTGAAAATATTATCTTCCAAGGGACCTACAAACTGAAGGATCTCTCTTCTCATTCCTGCCCTATACTGCAGCGCAGGTCTAGCAGTATTCACTGCTTTATGAACAGGGAAATCAGCACATAATCACTGCAAAGAGAACTCCGAGTCTGCTTTCAGAGGTCTCTCTTTTAACAGAATATGGTAACTGCAGACTGCAATTTGGCCAGGTCAACAGCACTGATGTGTTTAATCTATGGTGAAAAATGGCACCTTTACTGCATATTCCTGGAACGATCACGAGCCTGGTCCTGGATCAAGGCAACACTGTAGGTACTGTATGAGCAGAGAGGGGAAGCAAGGCCCTTCTCAACATCAGCGGATCAGAAGATTTCTCCAGGTAAGGCAGGTACGTGGCCCTCCAGCAGTCAGATAGCCATCATATGCTTTTCCACCACATTACAGTTTGGGGGGGGGGGGGGGGGCGCAGATCCTGCGGGAGGTTGATCCCCGTGAATCTGTTTTCTGGACAAAATCAGGTCCTTGTCTTTGCTGATGATCATTTTCCAGAGTCCCCCAGACATTGTGATTATAGAAATGGCAGCTGAGGCTGTTGTGAAAAAAGAAAAGAAGCAACCCCAAAACTGAAACCCAACCACTCAAATATGTACACCACAATTAAAAGAAAAAAAAAAAAAAAAAAAAAGGCTGGCCTTCTGGTATCTCAGGTTTCTGCAGCACAGATTTAGGCATTTTTCTGTTCTGTAGACTTGGAGGACTTTTGTACAATGCTGATATCTGTGTGCTGCTGTCCAGTGACTTATCTCAGTGACAGCAGCAACATCCGTTCCTTTAGGAGGAGAGACTCACCGGTAGAGATGGCAAGACCAGGGCCATCTGGCTGAGCTTTGCTCTGTAGCAGCTTGTTGACTGAGTGCGTTATCATCAGGAGAGAGCCCATGGCTTTGCAACAGCATTGCCTGAAACTACAAATATTGCTGCAAGTCATGGGAATTACTGAAGGGGCTTAGCAGAAAGGAGAACTGTTAAGGAAACATTAAAGCTTGGGTCCCTGCAGCCCTCTCTTTCATTTGTTGCTGAAGATCTGTCTTTATTTCCAGCCCTTAATGCTGTGCTTCCTTCTGATTGCTTCAGCAACATCTATGCTCTCCTTACTGAGCTTTGGACAGGATATTTCCAAAATGTGGAGGTACAGGGGTCATGGCTCCAGCAGAGCTGATGGCATGCAGTCCTGTTCTCTTCCTCACACCCCTTCCTTCCATATCCACTGTTCACTTACAAAGCCAGGCTGGTTGCCCAAAACTTCATCTCTAGGTCACTGGGAAATGCTCTCTTTCCACCTGACTCTAGAGGGAACCAAAGAGAGTTAGGTGTGCAAATCCCTCTGGGCAGCTTCCTTCCACCTCTGTGATAACCTGGTATTTTTCTCCATTTTACCAAAGCAATGGTTGCTCTATAGCACACCGTGATTTACCATGCTCTTTCATTCACATAAAATCACAAACTAAAGTTCTGGGTAAATCGCAAGCTTGTGGTTTGCAACCCAAGTAAACCCACATGAAAAAAAAAAAAAAAGTTTTATTATATGCAACTCCTTCCCCTCTGACATCACCTAGGCATTAGTCAGGATGATCCTTGTCATTTTCCATATTCAAGCACCTTGCAGTAAAAAGTCTTATCACTCTTTTACAGCCATGGAAATTGAGGCCTGACTCAAACAAGGTCAAAGTGGCTCCGTGGGTCTGAGAGCACGGGAGCTGCCACCTTCCCCACCTATGCACTGGTCCCACTTTGCTGAAAGATACAGCTGATCAAAGGTTTGAGCCACAGCCCTGAAGTCAGTGGAAGGACTTCCAAGCACTAACAAATCAATTTACAGTGCTCTATTGCATGTGATAAATCCTGAACTTTGCCACCTTTCCATGCAGTGCTTTCAGATGATGAGAAAACAGAGAACAGAAGCAGGAGCAGATCCTTGGCCAGTATAACACCAGCTGAGGCCTGGACTGGAGCTGTGACCGTTTACACCAGCTACAGATCTCTCTCGTGTCCTGATATTGTCCAGATTAAATAGAACGAGCAGCCAACTTCCAACTGCAACTGCTTCAGTGGAGATAAAACTGAATTTCTTCAAAGAGGACTGAAAATCCCAGCATCACAGTCCCTGCTTGTTAAATATCCCTGTTGTAGGCACCCAATAAAAATGAAAGTCCTGCATAAACAGTGCTTTTTGGGGTTTATATAGAACCGAGCAGAAATATTAGTAACAAATCTGTATTACTTCAGTGCTGAGACTGCCAAAACACTCTTGAATGTGGCTACATGAGCCCTGAACTGAGAAGGGCTGTCCATGAGCGAGGTTACATGTGAAAGTAAGTTGCAAGGATAGCAAACAAACCGCAGTATTTGGGAAACTTCTCGCCTTTAAGTAAGGGCATTATTTCTCACCTCTAAGTGCAAACTTTAGTATTTGGGTCATTCCAAGCTCCAGGAACTTTTGATGAACAAGCTTCAGTTTTGAATCAACTGTTTGGATCAAAAAAAGGAATGTTAACCATTCAATGTTTCTTTTCAATATTTGCAAAATAGACACTTAGATTTTTCAGCTCAAACTAACTTGACATTTCAAAACATCCTTTCACTTTCAAATACTCTAAGCTGAACTGAAACACTTTGCCTGGCCCTGAACAGACTGATGTTGTCTTTTCGGAATTTGCAATAAAAATTTGGTGTGACCAAATAAGACAGTCTTCCTTTGGCCACTAGCCTCTTTCTTCACCTTCATTTTGAGGGAATTTCTAGGGAAGAGAGCACTCATATTCTGTAGCTGTGATGTCTCTGCTCCCTGGGCCTTTAGCAGATCTGCAATAGCCACAATCCTACCACCATCATGGAACTGCTACTATGCTCCATTGGGGGTCATGATGCCCAAGAAATCTGTCTGCCTACACTAGCATTAATCTCCCCATCCTGATGATGGAGAGTTTTCTCAGCTCCAATTTGTTGTTATTTGCTATAATCCAGGTCAGGTCATGAAAAATGTGTGTGGTATCCCTACTATTTAAATTCAAGAGGAGATTCCAGGTTCTTTCTCCCTCATGACTTGTTCCTGCAACTAGTAGCCTCTATTACCTTTATTTTAACTTGAGATTTGTCTGGGCAAGAACAAGACCTTCACAGCATCCACCATTCAGCATGGTGGCTGGCAAAGAATAGCCTCCAGCTCCAGTAAATCAAGTGGAGTTACATCAGGGTTGATGTTGCTTGAAATTCTTGCATCAGTGCTCAAGAGCCAGAGAGGAAAGAAAAGGAAAAAAAGGGTTGGGGAAAAAGAAGAGAAATGACATGCTGCTGATTTGAATGAGACCTGGTCACTTCCCTGCCCTTCATTGGCAGCAACAATTTAGAGATAATAGCTGGTCAAGAGCCGTCCAGGCTGGGAGTTTTGAAACTGTTCAACATCTTTTGACTGTCTGAGGGATTTGGATGTCCAGTTGCTTTTCACTCTCACGGCCTGTTGTTTTCACCATTATATGACTGTCTTGTGTGTGCTGAATTAGCAGAGGTCTTGGTCCATGAGGAGCTTTTCCTTTTAGTAATTACGTGTATAGTCATTTGTCACTAAAAGCTATGGAACACATCGACATCCAAATTTAATCACTAGTGAAGACTCATCTTAGTATGTTGGGTTTTGAACCACAGGATATGCCCATCTCCAAACATTTCTCCTTTCACCCCAGTCCTTGAGCATGTTATCACATAAAGAGAAATATCACTATAATGGCAAAGCTGATGAATATTTCCTAGCCATTTATCTTTCTTGTCCTGGGAAATGTCCTTTGTTTAGAGCCCAAACTACACTCTGGTCTTGGTGTTAGCTGACCTTTCCTACTGTCATGTCTCTACACCTTCTCCTTTCCATCTGGCCTGACAGATTCTTGAAGCTGTTAAACAACCCCTGAATTTTAGACTATTGCAAATTAACACTTGAAAGCAAACAGTTTTTATTATTATTATTGTACTCGTGCAAGGAAATTATAAGCATTACCTTTGGCTTCCGGAAAATAAAATATCAGCATGAGACACTGCAAGCATGTGAAGTCTTGGGTCCCAAGTCAGGCTATTTCCTAATGTTTCCAAGAATTCTTTCAGATGGCATTCCCTGGGATACATGCGATGAATGCTTCCAGTGACAGCAAAGATGGCTTCAAAATGGGTTGGGAAGTTTTGTCACTGGAAGAGGTAATTATTGGCAGAGAACAGAGAAAGGATCTGATGTTGCAAAACGCAGGGTATCTGTAACCCCTCGAAAGGTCATTTGGGTGGTAGGATCCTAAAATGGGATTTAAGAGTGATCAAGATCACCAGAACTGGAATGTGAGGGTTATAAGAGAAGGCTTAACTGAAATGTTTGCATGCAATGCTCTGTGCTGAGCAGAAGTGCCACTGGATATAAGCCTTATGGAATACTGACTCAATTATACACCATTTATTAAAATTACATGCTTCAGGATCATTAAGTCCATGGTTGGAGGCCCCATTTTGCTAGGTACTTTATAAAAACAGAACTAAACACTTGTTGGTTGTTTCCCTTGGATGATTCTGCATCCCAAACAGTTGAATTTTTGTACCATTGTATCAGAAAAGATGCAAATCTTCACGTCACAGAGATGAGGTTTGATGGTGACCTGAATTTCAGCCCTGGATTTGAATGGCAATGCCAGTGGCAAAATAATGGTTTAATCTTAATGCCAAAGGATATTTCCTCCTGCTCTTCATAAGTTTGGTGCCTGATCTCTTATCAACTGGCTACTTTAAACTTGGCACCACTTTAAATTTGGCAGTGAAATGGAGCAAAGAACAATAGTTATTTTCTCCTTTACTTATGAAATATTCAAATCTCTGTGGTTTGAAAAGTTTCTCCTGGATGTGACCAAGGAGGAGCGGAGCTGGCGGGCCCAGGGCTCTGCAGCTGTGATGCCAGGCAGCCACCCCATGAGCAGAGGGCTCCCTACAGAAGCCATTTTCTGTTGTGTGCATTCAAATCCACATCACTTTATTAATGACTGGAGGAAGAAATGGTCAAATCCACATAAATAAATAAACCAAATGGCTGCCATCATGTACACTACTTTGGGATGGGTCTGTGTTGTTGTTGTCTCTCTGTATACAGTCACTGGAGTGAAAAGGAGATAGTTTAAGACAAAAACTGAGTATTTGTGGCAGGCTATCTGAGCACAGGGAAGAGCAAAGCACCCTGCTGAGGGGCTGGGGGAGAAAAAGCCATCCTTTGAAAAGATGAATATTTGAAAACGCCAACTGCTGCAGCTACTGTGGGCAAATTCACCAGTGCTCTGCACTGGGCTGGAATCAATCTGTAGGGATTGGCTTGTTGAAAGGAAGCAAAAACAACTGGGGCTTCTGCTTCTGGGCCACGCAGCACAGAGTGAACAACTGGTGCCAGTGACCCAAGCACCCAGGTCCGGAATGGGAGGAACGTCTCTGTGCCACAAGGGCTTACAGAAAACGCCTAGCATTTCACTGGGATTCCTGCTACAGGAATTAAAAGAATGTTAATTGTGGGTCACTGAGGTTTGTTCAGCATAAAGACACAATGGGAATTTGAGTTTTGAGGGGCTGGCAGCAGAATGTATTTTTCAAGAAAATTTGGAAATAAAGTTTCTAAATTTATTTTGTTCTTCTGGGAACCTGTCATTCTGTACCAAGTTACACATTCCCTTCATCACTGCTCCCATTCAATAAATGGAGAAGCTACACGGAAAAGTGAAACATCTCTGTGGGAGGATTTAACACTTGTGCAGGTGATAACATGCACAGCTGCCCCGGTGATGCAGAACAAGAGCAGCCTCAATGTGACTTTACTGACATACCTGTTCACATCCAAGCTTGTAATACGTTTAAGCAGTCACAGTTTTGAGGTAAAACAGTCAGAAATCAGACCTAAGGCACCTGTGTAATTTGCACAGTTTGTTGAATTAGCAGGCTGGTACTACTGTGCAATATATCTATTCCTGTGAGATCAATCCCCAGCGTAAGTCACTTTTGTACTGATATAACTGTACCCACATTGTGGTTTTCTGGGTAGAGCAACAGTGAAAAAAACAATCACACTTTTAAAATCTCATCAGTGAAGAGCTGCAATCTGAATGAAGGATTTGAATCTTGAATTAGGACCATGGGGTGACACTAGGAGACTGCTGCAGCCCTGGCCATACAAGCAAGCCAAGCTATGATTACACCGTGCTCTCTGTGAGGATACTGCTTTGAGCAGTTTTGGAATCCCAAGGCCTCAACTAATTCCCGCTTGTGTTTGTTTATATTTTTACTGGCTGTCTTTTCCACTTCTGCCTCTCAGATTACTAGGGCTGGTGACAAGGAAATATGGGAATAGCCACCCAATCAAATTACAAAACATTAAAAAGGTCAAGTGCATACAGGTTGCTTTCGCGCCATGAGTGGGAATCAGATTTCCTGGTATCTCAGTAGAAGTGACAAATAGTGTTAACCAGATAAGAAAATGGGAGCTTGTAAGTCTAAAAGCTGGAGTAATTTGCCAGTGGATCTTTTTTCAAGTAAAAGTGTACGAGGATTAGATTTCCTTGAAATTTCTGCCTCGTGGGTGAAAGTTGCCTGACTGTATTTTTGTGCCTTTCTCTCATCAGCGTGGTCATGGGATCACATGCATGACAGTTTCTGCAGACCTGGTGATGCCACGGGAGGATGAAAGAGGAGCAGTAAAGGGAATAATTGTCCAGGGAAATTATTGTTTGTATAAGCTGTCCTCTGGTAGGGAAAGGAGGAGGTGGGACAGCTGAAGCCCTAACAGATGCCACCTTGATGGTCCCTTCCACACAGCAACCGTATCTCCAGAAGCCTCCATTGCAGCCATACAGTTTTCTACATAGACTCCCCCTTTTTGGGCAAAGGGGTGGTGAGAAGCAGTTCCAGATATTGTGATAACCAGAACTACCTAGTGAATGCTTCATAGAGGAACATGTCCTTAGTAAATAGACTTTCTCCTCTTGAAGCAACATCCAACCAAACATTTTGACAGAGATTTTCGAAGTCACAGCTGCAAGTTCAGATGCTCAGTTGACATAGCAAGTGCCATATGATGTGCAGCATATCGTTCTGCTCTTCTTAGTGACCTGTTTTCATTGGTGTTGGCCAGGGCTGTGGGCTCTTTCTCAAAGGTCTTGTTTCTGCTTTACCCCAGGATCAGTGCTCAAAGCAGTGGAGAATGGACTGTCTGCAGAAAAGCTTTGCTTCTGTGGTATTCACATAAGCTCTGCAGTCTCCATTTTCATCCACTCTTTCTGTATGTGATGCTTGGGATTTTAGAGACTGTTATGTTTCACTGGAGCAACTTTCATTTTTGGAGAGAGCAGCCCTAGAAATACTGAGTAAATAAACCCCTGCCACCTTGACAGGCCAACATTTCCATTTCCCCCTTCATTATTTATTTATTTATGGTTCCTGAAACCTATTTCCTAAATTCTCCTCCCTCGCCCTCCTCCCCCTACTTTGTTTTAATGAATTGCGGATTGAATTCCAGAGTACATGCGTGAGGCAGAGATGATAAAGCACCCAGTCTGATGGCAGTCCTGTAAATGCTACAGTGGCTTCCAAAGAGTTAATTCATTATAGTCCATTGTCCAGTCGACTTCATAGGTAGCAGCAGATTGGAGCCGACTTGAAATGCTGAAGTGGGAATGAAAAATGAGCAAAGCCTTGGTGTGCATTAAATATTTAATATTCTCTCAGTGGGAGGTGTCAGGAAAAGGACCATATAATAAATACTACGAGAGACAATTCCATCACTGAACTCGTCTGTTAATGACCTCATTTGCTTTGACAGAAACATTACAGATGCAGCCTCTTTGCTTCTGTGGCCCTATTAAGCAGGCCACATTCCGGTTGGAGAGCAAATTCCTGCTTCTGCAGCGCGGAGGAGTGGGTTGGAGTGATGATTGTCTCCTTCTGTCTCTGTCTCCCCCAGCTCTCCAGATCTGGAGCATTCAGAAGGAATTTTGTGTGGCATGAAAGGTATTTGTGGTGGCTGCGTGATTCTGGCAGAGAGACTGAAGACTTTATCCAACTACCTGCAATACATGAACTCAAGAAAATGCTCCCATCCCATAGAGGAGCTGAGTGCCTCCTGCCTCTTGCCTTAGCATCACCTACCTGTAAGCCGGTGGACATGGGGGAGACCATCTCCAGTTTAATTCCCTGAACACCTCTCATGCCAAAGATGACGGGGAATCTGCTCAGCCACCTCTTGATGAGAGCTTCTCACTTCAGCAGGCGTGGAGACCTTGAATCCCACTGTGTTCCTGGAGCACATGCTTGCAGATCATGGGATTTTCTAGCCTGTGCTGTGACTTGCTGCTCTGTTGGTCACACTGAGGCTGATATTCTGCCTGAATACCACAAGTACAAGATTCTGGCTTGAAACTAAGGGGAGAAAGTGCTCCTGAGAGATAGGAAAGAGAGCAGAGGCTGTTCAGGCTCCAGCTGGTGAACAAGCTCCAATTCTTACCCAGCACCATCCCCTTCTCCAAAGCATTGAAACTCCCTGGTTTAAGCAGCTTGTTTTCTCTCTTCCACTATTGTTGTTCAAGGGGTCCTCAAAGGTATTCCTTCTTCAGTGGCTAGAAGCCACTTCTTCATTTCATACCTGAATATATTAGTGTCCAGTGTATGCTCAACTGGTCTTTTGCCAGCTTTCCCCTTCATCTTAACTAAATCTATTCCTGCCTGGGTATATAGGCCTTGAATAACTGTCTTACCTCTCAGCACCTTTCTGGCCTGATTAAGGGAACAAACCTCCTCACATCTCTCTAGACAAGTTCTCAAGGGCCCTCGGCATCTTTCTTCTAAGGCCTTGCACACAGCTGCAAGGCATTGGCAATTAATATTCCTGTATTCTTCTGGTCTCTGTTTTCCTCCTGTTTCACGCAAAAGCACCACATCTGCAGTTCTCTGAGTTTTTGTACGATGTTATAGGTAGCAGTCAAAAATACAGGCCTGCATGTTTACTTAGATTGAAAAGTTAAGGGAAAAAGTAGCTGTCTGCCTTCTTGTGAGGTGAAGAGTGTACTTGTAGGCCCAGACACTCTGTTTTGATAATCTGGGGATCACAATGCTGTCTCCTCTGTTTTAAACTAACAGTTTCCTGCCTCAATGGGAAACTTGACTATAATAAGCACATTAAAAGTTGTAAGGGATTATGATATTATGACAGGGGCCTTCGAGACCCTTTATAGCACCACAGGCCTGGACATCAGAGCTGCTAGCATTGGCCTCTACAGGCCAAGCTCAGATGCCGGTGTCTTTGATGATCATCTGTGTTTTGGGATGGATTAGAGCCCTGCGGCCTTCCCCTTCCCAAAGGGCCTGGGGGCTGAGGGCCAGCACGGTGCTGAAAGTAGAGCTCAGGGAGGAAGAGGGGGGAGAAAAAAGGCCGGGCAGCAATGGGAAGGGAATGGGCCTGTGCTGCGTGGGCTGCCCTTGGATGCCGCGCATTCTACGCATTACAACAAGGCAGTTGTTTGTAGCACTGGATCCGTGCAACATGGAGATAAGGTTCTGCCTTTGTATCAGAAGCAGCTGCAAAGGGGCAAAAAGGTCTTAGAACAAGAAATGAGTTCATTTGAATTTTCTTCTCTTTCTTTTCCTTCTTCAAGCCACGGCACCCCCCTGCTCTCATACCCTGCACGTGTCAGTTCGCAGTACCTTCAGGAATTTGTTGCTACCAGACTGCAGCCCATGGCTTTGGCAAGAAGACAATAACAGGGTAAAAAATGCTCTGTAAGAGGGCACAAGCCATCCATCCTGTGTCCAGCGTGGGGAGATGGAGAAGATACCTGAACGCATGCGGTTAGGTTGTGTCATGATTCACAGGCAGGAGGGATTCAAATGGCCCTGGACAGGCAGCCTTGGGCATGGCACAGCTGCTGAGTGCTTGGCTCTGCAACCTTAATGATGTTCTTTTAATGTAGCTTTTAAAAGTGCAGGATATAATATACAGCTCATGTCCTGTCTGCCTAGTAGAGCTCTAAAAAATGATTCAGGTATATGCTCTGGCATATGAAACCATTTCACCCCAGTGCACAGACATTCTGCCCCCTTCAAACACAGCTGAAATATGCTTTAAGGTTTAGGTCTGTGCTTAAAAAATTAGCACCTGTTTGGTAAAGCGATAACGTTTCCTGCCTTCAAAACTCCACGCTGGTATTTTTGTAGTCTTTGTTTCTCAGGAGTTTGGCAGTTCCCTTGCAAGCAGTTTCTCTGGGGCTCGATGCCAGCTGTGCAGGCTGGAAACTTGTTTGTAAATCCGGGACAGGCTGCAAGCATTGCTCTGTGCTGTTCCTGCCTTTGTGTCGAGGTGGAGTTGTGGGCAGATGAAATTCAGCACTCAGGAGAAAGGAGAAGGAAGCCATGCAGTGGGGAAGGAAATGAAATAGCCCTCAGAGCCCAGCCAGGGTATTCAGCACTACCCAGGAGATAGAGTCCCGGAGCTAGCGATGCTGCAGCCCTCCTGGCAATCTCCTGTCTCCCCAGGGCTGATTTAGAGAGGTCACCTGTCACTTGGGTAAAGGTCGCCCAGGGTCCGTGCTGTGGACAGTCTCCATGTTCCCGGGATGTCACATAATCATTTTATTTTACATCGCCTCGGTCCTGCCAGGGGAGGGAGGAGGAGAGGGAAGACTGCGAGGTCAGCAGCATCTTTATGGATGGTGGAGTGAATGTGAGGTGAAAGGGATCGTTGCTTTTGCCTCCCCAATAAACCCCTTTTCTCTGCCTGAACGGAAGCAGCGAGGAGCTGTTCAGCTAATTTATATTAATTCAACTCCATTAATGATGAGATATCATCTCTTCCCTCAGCAGGAGAACCATCAAAAGGATTTAATACTGAGCTGCTCTTTTGACAACCCCACATTACAGCCTGCAGCCGTCCCACGGCTGGGCTGAGCTTTTCCCAGGCTCTCAGCCTTTTCGCTACGAGCGGCGATCTCTCCCTAATAGCGTTATTTCTGAGTGACTCCTTGCACAAGCCTCAGCATCGCTCAGGCAGAGAGGAGCAGGAAAGCTCTCCATGGGAAAGAAGAGACACCCCATACCCTACATCTTGCAAGAGTGGTGATGAGCAGGGGGTGTTTTACGTGGCAGGAAACCACAAGCAGCGCGAGTTGTTGTTCACTCTCCAAGGTGGTTGTGGGGCAGGACTGGCATTTTGGAGGGGAAAATGGATGAGGCTGGTGGCTGAGAGGGGTCTCCTGACCCCTGCCTGCAGCAATGCAGCAGTGCCAAGGTGTGCACATTGCCCATCCCATGGGTACGCAGGTCATCATCAAATGTCCCTCCATCAGCAAATGTCCCTCCATCAACCCACAGCTTGGTTTTCTTGCTTGCCCCTTCATGCAGGACAGGCATGCTGGCACTAGGCTGTGTAACTCCGTGATGTGTTAGGGGGCATTAAACCTCCTGCTGGGTAAGGGTCACTGGTGTCCCACAGCAGTGAACAACATTTTGCTCTGTCCTCACTGCAGAGGGGGAAACTGAGGCAGGGCTGGGGACATTACCCAGACACCTCCACAGCGTGCTGCTTGGAGCAGACACTGAGCTAAAGCAAGGAGGAGCTGTCATTTTATCCCATGGAGGGGACAAATGTAGCCCCAGGGATGACTGTGGCAGGTTGTGGTGGCCGGGGTGGCTTTTTGGTGGCCACAAGACCCCACATCCAGCAGGGCTGCTGGAGGGCTCTCTTGTCTCCCCATCCATGTCATGGCAGTAGGAGACAGCACTTGGTACTAGTCACGTAATTTAATTTCTCTCTTTGCTTCTGGCTGATAATATTAGACTCCCAGCCTCTGAAACACACATACAAATCTTTTTTTCTCTCTCTCTCTTTTTTTTTTTTTTTTATATTAACATATTTCCTTTTGAAACTGTGTGAGGCTTTTCTCAAAACTAATGGATTTTTTTTCTCTCCTTGTCTGGGCCAAATGTATTCAAATCTTAACTCAGTTAAGTCAGAAGATTCCTATCGTCTCAGCAGGGAATCCCACCCTTTTTTCCACAAATCAGCATCCTTTTTATTTGACTTTCTGATCTCCAAAGGAAAAGGGATGCTTTTTTTTAGAGGTTTTTCTTTTTTTTCTCTCTCTCTCTTTTTTTTTTTTTTTTAGTTTAACTCTGACGTTGACGTTGCAATGCTCTTTGATAGCCAAGAACACAAGGACTGACTTCAGGAGCAGCTGAAACTTCATCAGGAACCAAAGCATAGAAAGAAGGGATGGGGAGTGGGGAATGGTAGAAAGTGATACTGTTGAAACAGCCCTTTGAAATTTCCCAAATGATGTTTGATCTGTGAGTCCCTTAAAGCCGCTGCAATACCTTTAGTATCAAACTGATATGTTTTTCTGAGGTTTATGTGGGGGATGGAGGAGAAGTATTTTATTATTTTTTTGTTGTGACACTCTGAAGAAATAAGTTTAATTTTAGCATGCAAAGATTCCACCTGGATTTTTTTAAATACATGTTTATCAGGGATTCAGTAGGACCCTTAAATCACTTTTTTTTTGTTGTTTTGTGTTGTTTTTTTGTCTGGTCTGCTTGAATATTCCTTTATTTCAAAGAAACTGCAAAAGAGACACGAGGGACCAAAAGCTGAGGAACAGATTACTTCTGTAACACACACTAGTCCTCCTTTACCCACCCCCAAAACACCAAGCCACTGGAAATGAAAACATGAAATGCAAACTCTAAGAAGCAAAGGCAGGAAGGGCCCAATTCTTCCCTGGGGGATCCCAGTGCAGCTGCAGTGACCTGCCTGCCCGATTTTATTTTCAGACCCATCCAGGTCAGCAGGCCACCTGCCTGCCCCATGAGCTTTAATCCAGGGCACGCAGTTGGGAGCTGCTCTGGGAAATACCCCATGGCTCTGGTCACCCTGAGGCAAAGGCAGACTTTTTATTTATTTATTTATTTTGGATGCGGTAGAAAGAGCTGCTGTCTGAAGTGAATTAAAAAGAAGGGCAGTCAGAGTCTGATAATTTTGGAAAGCAACAATTCGAACAGGTTGCCTCCTCTGCCTGCTGTTTGCACCTCTCATCCCGCTCCCTCGCCCTTGTAGGAGAACATCACATAGGGGATGTGCTCCTCTGGTGAGGAACACGCCTGTTTCTTCTGCAATTAATAGCATATGCAAATGAAATGTTTCCACTGAAAGTTTGCAGAAAGGGAATGCTGCCACTTACTATCGTCTCTGCTGAGCTAAAAGGTTTTGCACAGATAACATTTTTCATGCGGTGCTGGTGTGCTTTACATTTATTGAGCCCTGGCAAAATGTCTGTAAATCAGCCCTGTACAGATCCAGCCAGTCTGCAGGAACTAGCAAGGCACAAGGATTAACCGGATAGTATGAAACCTCTCTGGCTGACAGCACGGAGAGAGGGATGCAGGCGTGACTCTCCCTACAGCTCCCACTCCGTGCGATGTTTTTCCCCCTCCATTTGGTGTCTTCAAACACATGGAGCTGCTGCTGTGAGCTGTTTAAGGACTGCTGTGCTCCGCTGCAGGCACACTCACCTTTTATTGCGGGACAGAGAATTTCCTTCCCACAGCATGTGTGAAGTCTTGCACACAGCACAGAGACCAGCATCGCCACAGCAGCCCTGCAAACCAGATCAGTTGCTTCTAAATACACAAAAATAAGGCTCCCTGCCTGTGGGATGCTCGCACATTCGGAGCAGGGCCTGGGACCTGGGTTTGTTGCTGCGTGCCTGCAGCTCACAGCCCCAGGGCAATGCTGAAGCCCAGGCTGGACCCACTCAGTGCAGCTGCAGTCGGTGGGGAAGGTGCAGAGCCCACAGCTGCAGCGTACAGCTTCATTTCCAGGAGCCGCCAGCCTGCCCTGTGCATTAGCGATGTGCTGGAGCCCGAGGAGGAGCAGGTGAAGCATCCCTCTGCCTGTCTGCTTAGACACTGAGAGCTGTCACCCACCCACACCATCCCCACACACTGCGAGCAGCAATTCCTGGCACTGAAAAAGAATCAAACTGATTATTTGGAACTGCCTGTCCACCTCCAGCAATGGGGTTTTGCACGCAGATTGCTCTCTACTCGACTTTACCAGGAGGGAGTTTTAGCCAGAGCACTTACAATTAATATTAAAATGGAAACACGCATTTCTGCTTAAGCAGATGACCTGCTTTTGGGGCAGAAGCTTTTCTCCTGCTCCTGTCTTGCACAAGTTCCCATTTCTAAGCCAGGTCTCTGCTAATTTTGACTCTTCTGGTGAGAACCAGACACTTCAGAAATTCTCCTTGTGAAAAACACGTGGAGAGTGGGTTAAGGGAGGTGGATGACTCTTCTAAGCAAGGTTATATGTGACAAGATGATTATTCAGACACTAATTCTAGCTGAGACTAGAAATACATGGTATGCACAGATGCTATAAAGCAGGATGGGAGCTGCTGGGATCTGCCTGAAGCCTTGGTGATATTCAGAAGATTTAATATCTTGAATCAGTAAGAGGGAGGGCAAACATTAAAACTGGGCACTTCCTAGAGAAGTGCCACAATTGGGAGCTGTTGCACAACCCCCTCATGGTGTCAGAACAGGGCATGTTTCTCAATCCGGAGCAGTTGTGAAAGGACTCGCAGACGTTTCTGGTAGTCCTAAGGCTGTCTAACGGGGCCAGTTCCGTGGGTGGGAAACGGCCTGGCTGGAGCTTTGGCCAGCCATCCTTTTGTTCCAGCACCCAAAGGCAGTGCTGTGACCACAAGGCCAGCTACAGCTACTCGGATGTTGCTCACGGTGGCCACTACAATTGCCAAAAAAGCAGGCCAGGAGATGACAACCCCAGATTCATAGCCATTCATTTCTCCCCTTGCGGGGAACTCACCCCAAAGGCCCGGGTTATTCTTGCCTGCGAAGCCTTGAGCAATAGTATCGCAGGGAGAGATTATGATGAAGAAATAAATAAAAAAGTCTAATTTATGAAGCAACCCTTTCAAAGCGTTAAACCATTCATGGCTTTATGACTACATATTAATCTGCTCTCATTTATTGCTTTGTAAGGCTATTTTGACAAAAGTTCATTATCAAGACTGCTAAATGCTTTTAAAGCATTGATTGGGGGAATTATTACATCACGGTGATAGACACAGTGTGTTAAGATGGATTGTAAGGCTCGGACCATCTGAAATTTCCCCCCTTTTAATTGGATCGATCCCCAGAATAAACGAAGTTTAATTGAATTTTGAGGAAAATTGAGCAGTTGTTTTCAAGTCTCTGTCAATACACATTATTTCAATTACATGATGATAAGCATGGAGAGAGTTTGCAAACAGCCTACATGGAGGTGGAGGCTGCACACCAGAGAGGCTCCCTGCTTTTACTTTCTTTTTTCCAGGACAAGCTACATTTCCCAAAAGCACGTCAGCAACGGCAGGGGCTCTGCTCCTGCAATGCAGCCCGTGAAAATATTTCAGAGAAAATTACCCCCTGGACTCCCATTTTCCCAGCTGTCCTCTTGTCCAGGTTGTGACTTCTGCCTCAGGTCTCCCATAGACTCCTCCAGAGCTGGACAGGTTTTCATGACAAACCCAAGGTTTTTGTTCAAATACCTGAAAATGGCTTGGAAACATTGGCTGAGATGCTCTGGGCTCAGAAATCTTCAATGAAAGGAAGTTAAGAAGCAATTGCCCCTTGCTGTCTATCCTGCTCCACTCCAAAGCATACCTTCCCTGGAACTGCTGGTGAAGGTATGTCGAACCCAAAGGGCTGCAAAACCGTGTTCCTTTTGAGGGCAGAAACCATTATTTGGGGCTGGGGCAGAAAGCTGAAGGTGATGATCTCCTGAGCAGGAGCTCGCCTGCCAGGCTTCACTGCCTACAGCCACACAGCTGCACCGAGGGGTGGTAAAGCTGAGGCCACAAACTGGGGCAGGCTCCCCATAGAGTAGAGCATCCCCTTTTAAAAGCAACAAATGCCGCTAGCTTGAGACCTTGTGCACATTTCTGGGCTCCTTGGAAATCTTTTCTCGGCTCAGAAATGTTCCCTCCTCCTTCGCATGCCCTGGGTCTGTGCCAAAAGCAAGGGAGACTCGACCAGAGGAAAAAGAATTCAGCATCGCTAGGGAGCAAAGAGATTCGATGCAGAGATGCTGAGCAAAGTGTTCCCCTGGTTCTCTGTGTGTTCCCTCGACCATCCCATTAGCAGACATTCTTTGCTGCAGCTTTTGCCTTCTCCTGGTCGGGTGGAACCTGGTCCCGGTTTGGTGTCGGCTGCTGTGTCCTGAGCTGCCCCTGGCAGGGCGGTGGTGATGTCTCCCTGCTCCGAGGCTCCCTGACCCACACAGCTGCAGTCATTGTCTTAGCTATTTTCTTTCATTCAATATCCACCCAAAAAATTAAGATCCTCAGCTGTGGAAGACAATGCCACGTTAAACCTCCGCATAGTCCTAAAAGCCCCTTTTCCCCGACTTCATTTGCAGTCCTAGCTCATTGGAGTTTGTGTGGGTTACAGTGGCTCCCCCTGAAGAAATACAAGGTGCAGACTTTGTGCAGATGAAGCCATTTCTCTTCTTTCTTCTCCTCTAATGTTACCATCCTGAATTCATTGGGGAGTCCCTGCCCAGAGCACGGACAGACCTTGGCAGTCCAAAACACCCCAGGACCTTTGCAGCCTTTGGGATGTCCCAAACCCCGGGCTGGTTGTGACAAGTATGAAATTTGCTGTTGGGGGTGGTTTTTAGCCCATCTCAGGCCTGATAATGCTGGCAGAGATGGATCCACACCTCAGGAGCCAGGAACGAGTGGCAGGAGGTGGCTCAAGCTGCCTCCCTGCTCCGGTGCCATGCAGCAGCATCCTCCAAAGCTCGGTGGTTCCTGGCTGCGCTTTGCTTCCACAAGTCCCCGCAGTGCCCCATCTGGTTGCCTTCCCTCCCACCCGCCCCATCCCCTACAGCAATGCAGGTGAGCCCCGGCTCCGCCGGCTGCAATTAGAGGGAGGCACGAGGCCAGGCGAGGCGGCCTCAGCGAGCCGAGGGTCAGGATGGGTCCCTCCAGGGCTCCCCGCAGCAGCCGGCAGCGAGGCATAAAGGGTATCGGCGTCGTTATAGATTCGTTAGTTATTCATTGTAACAGCCTTGATCCTAATGAATTCATTTGGTATTCATTGGCTGTCACACACAGTTCTGTAAGTCTTCAGCTCTAATTTCGGACAATTAAAATGAAGTGTTAGCAAGCAATGTTTCCCCTGCATTGCACAATCTATAATATTTTCTTTTCACGGGAGGGATGCAGACTAACCCGGCTCATGCTGCTGATGTTATCAGGGAGTGAGATCTTACAGCCTGATCCTGCAATGCTTAATGAATTAATACAGCAGATATAATTTTCATGGGTCAGTGTGTTATGCTGGCCTGCAGATCTGTCTAGATTAAGCCCAGGGAAAGACTAATTGAAAAATACATGTCTTGGTTTGCTTAAAAACAATAAGCAGATATCTACCAGGGAGAATGTACAAACAAGATGCATAAAAGCGAGCCAGTGATTTGTCATATGCTTCATAGTTCAAGTTGTAAATTAGACGATCTTTCATAATCACAGGGCTGGGGGAGGGGGAGAACCCAATCAATTTGTCTGTAAAATCCTAAGTCCTTTTGAAAACACAATTGAAATATAATTCCTCTGTGTTTCCCAGTTAATTATCATTTACAATATTTCTGGCATCAAAGCTTTACTAGCATGGAGGGATCATTTCTTCATCACAATACCACTTTCAAGATTCATTTATCTTGTCTTTTAGACTAATTATCCCCAAATTCACCAATAGACTGTCACACTTACATGCTCCAATAAATGTAGTTTTAAATCAGCAGCTTACTTTGCTGCAGTGGTACAAGCTTTCCTGAATTGTGTCTAACTAGAGTCATTCATCTGTGATCACAACACTAAAGGGAGAACAACAACGTTAAGGTTTGTATGAATGATCATGCTTATTTATATGCAAATACGTCTGACAAATCAATAATGTATGATTTAGCTGTTCACTGTGCATTAGTAGAAGTGCTGCCAGTCCCAGGTGGCGGCCTCAAAAGGATCCTCAGCTCTTCCCCCACTGTCCCAGCCCTGCTCCAACCAGCATCACCGGTCAAGTGGCTGCACGATCAGCTGCTTCCTCACCCGTGCAGGAGCAGCGGCCACCCCGCTGCCGTGGAGGTGTTGAAGTTTGGAGATGCTGATGCCAGCCTGCAGTGACTGCACTGCAATCCCTCCCGGAGAGGTGCTTTTCTTCCCAAGCCCCTCAAAACACCCACAAATGAAAGGGGCAGGACCATGAGTGGGTGTGCAGCCCCAGGTGCACGCAGTGGCACCGTGTTGTCGTGTCCTATGCTGCTCACACCCTGCCTGAGTGCACCATGGTGCTTCTGCACCTGCATCTGCCTCGGGACTGGCACTACCCAAGTCTCCTGTGCACTTACAAGAAAGTTGTCAGGAGCTAAGAGATAACTGCAATAACTAAATATTAGATATCTCTATCTTGCATTTGAGCAAACATGGATGCTGGGCTAGATGTTAAGGTGGTGTAAATGCCTGTATTTCTCTGGAGAATTTGCTTACGGCAGTGGTGAATTGGGCTTTCAGCTAAGGCCAGAAGCAGAAGGAGCAAGAAAAAAACCACCTGCCCTCATCTACTGGTACTTTTCTTGCTGTACCCTGCAGGCTGAGCAGCAATAGTGTTCTTCTGACCAGGGCGGAGTGGGTGGGAGATGCCTCTGTCATGTTTGTTCACCCAGTGAGAAATATCTGAGTGCTATGGAGTGAGGTAAGAAATTCTCTGCCTCCTTCAGGACCACCCCAAGCCTCCTCCAGCACTAGACGAGGGAGGTGGAGGAGGCGGAGGGGGTTTCTGTGCAAAGGGAATGAGCCCAGCACCGTGGTCTAGCAGTCGTCTGATGGACTGGCTCATAACCACCTTCCTGGGCAGTCTCTGTCACACCCTGGTGTCACCCATCGTGCGTCCTCCTTCCCCCCCTGCTCTGGGTGAGGACACCCACAGCTGGTGCAGGAGAACACAGGCTGTCTGTCCTGGCGCTCCTACTTGCCATGACAGGTGACAAGAAGAGCAACTTGAGCGAATGCTATGTCCTACACTCCGTTCCAGGAATAAATTGCTTGGTTATTGCCAGCTTTGGAAGAACTGCTCAGAAAGCTGTGAAAGCAAGCAAGAAATCCCAATGTACACAATGCTGGGGGGACGAGGGGAGGAGTAAGTTTAATGGCCTGCATGAATTGTCGAGCAAACCCTCTGCAGACTTCAGCATCTTCAGTGGCACATTCTCATTCTGACACAGAAGCGACATTTATAGGTCGTAACTCTGAGGAGCAGTTGGTCTCTCTGGCACTATTACACTTAAATGTGAAGGGCTTCATCTGCTGACTATCACAGTGGAAAAGGCAAGTTGAGCAGTTAAAGTAACAGTTCAGGAAGATCCCCCAGGGACGGAGTGAGCAAAAGAGAATAATCAGGCATTTCCACAACTTGCCCCTGTAGTGTATTAGATTCTGGCGACTAAGCTGCTTTTAGCTTTCCCAGTTTATTTTTAATCACGTCTATAGAATATACTGCTCGTATTCCCATTGCATTTATAATTATAATTGGCTATCTAACTAAATAGCCTGCAGATCTGTGTGCAGGAAAACACGCTGTGCAGATGTGTGGGTGTGTGTGCACGCACACCCAGACCTGCACATCCGCACACCCCTGCCCTCACACATAAGCTCTTAAAAAAAGCAGTCGGAGATTGAATTAGCTTAGAAATGGAGCATCTGCACAACCAATAATTTCATTACTGGGGAAAGCAGGAAACTGTGTTTCTCAATGAAGCTCAGATTATGAATCCGGTCATTTGCATTGGAATTTTAATAGGTTTGTACAAAAAGGGACTGGCACACATCAGTTCTTCTTTGCACGTGGCTTAATGCGAGGGGGAAGCTGCACGTTCTCCTGCAGGTGCTGGGCAGGGCAGGAGGTTGTGGTGGGCTGCCAACAGGAGCATCCCCACCAGTCCTGCCAAAATGCAGGTGGAAAATCAGTACCTATGCTCTGCTGCACTGTTCTCTCCATGGAGTGGCTAATTCAGAGCCTGAGGAAGGAGCAGATTGTTGATTTAAACAATTCCATATCAATGCCATGTCTGGTAGATGGAAACCATTGCTATGTGGGGACAATGGTGAGAGCCAACACCTGGAGCGGTCCCCTGAGCACAGCCGTGCTGGGCTGAGCTCTCAGGTGCTTTCACTAGTGAGGAAGGAGGATTTTATGAGTGGCTCATGCCGTAATGCTTGCCTCACTCCAGAAATAGGACCCATACCCTGAGCACCCAGTCCTACAGGGGTGTTGATGTGCAAGTCCCATTTTTCTTGCTTTTATGCACCATTTTCCCCTTCTGTCAACCCGAACTGGTGCACGCAGGAGGAATCACCAGCTGTTGAGATAATTCTGTGCTTTGGTCAATGCTTTTTCTGTAGGCTCCTGCAGTCCTAGCAGGCTGCTGCAGCTTTGCAGGTGGCCTCCTGACAGCAGAAATCCTCCTCGGCTCCCTCTGGCATGGTGGGGAGCAAGACTACATCTCCCAGCAGCCCCAGGAGAGAACAGGATGGGATTTTGAGGGCGGGCTTGTTTCTCTTCCCTAACGAATGGCCCTTGGAAATTCACTCTCTGATTGGCAGATTATTCCTTTTGTTTTTCATTAACTCTGAAGAAGTTCACAAGAAGGGGAGGCGGCGTGTATTTCACCAGTTTTGCAAGAGTTTTTGTCGAGGAGATACATGCACGTGCAGAAATCAGCACTGCAACTCACATCCCAGCCTGCCGGGGCTTTTCCTACAGGGTGCGGACTAATATGAAATATTGAAAGTGCCATATCCTTTCTTTCACATATTTCTTCATATTCAGCCTGGCCACTCAATTGATATGTAAATAAAGTGTACCACCACTCTATAAAATGCAGATACCCTGCATTATTTAAGCTGCAAAGGCAATGCATCATCCGTTATGTGGCTCATTGGGGGAGCCCTGCTGTGTATTTGGCAATAAAGCCTCAGAGCGCCTCATCAGAAACAGCAGTTGGTCCAGGGGAAGTTCATTTATGCATGAAATATTCACAGAGCAACAATGCAAACCTTAAACATCAGTAATTGTTAGATTTCTATTGCCTCTAACTAGTGTCTCTAAATTATTGCAAAAGACCAGCCAATTTGCAAATTACATATATTTGTCATGCTCTTGTACCTTTAGTGAACAGACCATAATGGTGATAGCATTTTTAATGTACACAGTCACTGAGCCTCCTCTGGTGAGCTAGCCAAAGACTAGCTCTTTAATGGGAAGAGCTGGCCAGGTTTCTGAAGAAAGTCCTCGCTATATTAACTGACTCATTGCCTGTGATTTTTTTTTTAAATTATTTTTTATTTTTTCCAAATGGTTATCTCCAGCTTTTAGTTTAAGAAAAATCTTCATCTAAGATGTCCTCCTTTGTGTGCTTTGGAGAAATTACATCTGATCATGCATGATAGCAGCAACAAGCAGGCCATGACAGCAACAAGCCCATTACAGGCTTTTGCATGGGCTCTGCAATTCACTTCTGGCTGCTGGGCAATGAGCTTGCCCACAGCCCAAGTGGCTTAGCAATTTTGGAAGAGAAAGGCCTCTGGAAAGAGCAGCTTGACCTTCCATGCTGACAACAACAAGGCCAAAAGGCCTGGTGTAGCCCCCTTGAATGTGCAGAGGTGTGCCAGGGATGGCTGATACCTGGGGAGCCGTCGCTGGGTCTGTTTGTAGCCCCTGGTGTGCTCTGAAACAGGAATGGTGACAAACAGATCTGCTTGATGCTGATCCAGGAGTCTGTGAAATGCTCTCTATTTCCAGCTGGGGATTTTTCAGCTCCCTTTAGCCATGTTGAGCCCATCCTGGCCATCGTGTGCCTGCTGTAACGCCTGCCTCCGTGCCTCTGCCCCTTCGAGAAGAGCGGCCAGAGTGTGGCAGGCCCAGAGGGACATGCTCTGCTGGGAGCCAAGGGCTGCTGCAGCAAGGGAGGAATTCATTTAATGCCTTCAGTTTCATTAACAGCCCTCCCTGCAAGACCCCAAATAACAACTGGGAGATCAAGGGTCAATTAGCACTCCCAGCTTCTGAGCTATCAGCAGATTAATTCCCGAGTTGCTTGATGGTCAGGTATTCCCTGTGAAAGGTGCAGGAAGAAAGGGCTCTGTCTCTGTCTTTCCACTTCCTGGTTAATAGTTAACAGAAATCTTTTTATGTGCTCTTCCATTTAATACAGTAATAAAATATAGCATCACCTTTGACAAATCTCTTCCTCTTCACAAAGGAAAGGGCAAATTTCCTCAATAGAGAGTGTGTTACTTTACCTTTCACGCTGTGTGTCTCTTTGGGACGGGAAGCTCCTCCGTCAGGTTGATAAAACACAACCGCCTTTCCCCAGGCGTATTGGTCCCTCAGGAGGAGCCATTAGCTTTGCAGAGGGTGGGGGCCAAGAGCATCATTTGTGGCTGTGAGAGGTGGACAATGCAGGCTTTCTGGGTGCCTGGCTATACCTGAAGAGGTTAGTGGCTCTGGTGGAAGATAAAGGATCACAGAGCAATCTCCACGTGGGGTTTGATCCCTTCTACGTGCAGGGAGCTGCTTGCTGATAACCATTGCACATGGTTCGGAGGGTTTTTTGCACCTCTAAATAGCCCACAACCATCCCAGCCATCTGAACGTTGGCCTTGTGTACACGAGGGGGCAAAGAGGAGTGTGGTGGGTATATGGGATCTCCCAGGCCACTGCTAGTTCTGCCCCCCTGGCTCTGTCTCTTGCTCGAGCCCTCAGCACCACCCCAAGAAGAGCACAGCTTGACGTATCAGCCGTGAGCTGGGCTGGTGTCTCTTGACTTCATCTACTTCACAAGTGAGACCTGCACCTCGTAACTGGGTCCTACACAGCCTCATGTCTCCCCTCCAGGGCCTGGGCTGAGGGACATACAGATAAATAAAGATAGATACTCCAGAAATTTTGCAGTGCACGGATATTACAGGAAAAGAGGCAGGAGCATGACTGGCTTCATCTTGGTTCCGTTTGTAGGGAGGAATTATGTCCTCATCAATCTGAGGAAGGAGGCAGCTCACAAGCAGAACCTGAGCAGCAAAGTGGCACCTTTTGGCCACCTAGCAGGAGATGACAATAAAAGCTAATTAAAAAAAAAAAAAAAGCACTGGAGTTTTTAGTCACTTAACGAAATGAATTTCTTGTATAAGTTCTGAAGCTGAACTCTCTCAAAGGCGATCACTCCTGACTCCAGGTTTCTCTCTGACTTGTTTTATGATGTTTGCTGAAAGTTCAGAAAATTAAATCTTTTGGAGTTTCAGAAATGCACATGATGGATGTGTTTTGGGATTCAAATCAAGGGAGGGAGAATGCTTCTTTAAATTATTAGTTTGGCTTCTCTCCACCATGCTGCCGCTCTGTTAATTAAACAGCGGACATATGTTAAGGCTGTTTTACAAGCATCTGGAAAGAAAAATTAACATTTTTTATCACTGTCACTGTAATTTCTTAACTGTATGTATATGTGGACAATATGAAAATTAGTTTCATCTAAAAGTTAGAGTGGTTTGCTTCGATTAGAAGATAGACAGGATGATGAAAGGGAAGTCTGGTGGCTGAAGAAGAATCTGGCCTGGAGAGCAGGAGGCAAGACACGATGCCCAGTGAGGCTGGTCAAGCAGAGCGGAAATCTAATAGTGGGTATTTTTATTAAAACAACCAGGGTGCACATTTCTGGAGGTAATTTGCAAGTAAAGCCAGCAGCACTCTGTGGAGCAGATTTGGGTTGATAGTCTTGGACTTCATGCTGTCCCCCGGGCTGGTTGGCTTCTCTCATTGCTGCAGGTCAGGACTCTCAGCACATGGGGTCTTGAATATTGAATCTGGCACGTAAACACAATTGTTTGGGCCCTACCGTTCCCTCTCGCAATGCTTCTTGCACCAAGTCTCCCATGCTGGAAGAGTTTCCTGCTGGAAAATGGGGAACCTCATCATAGCTAACCCTCCCAGGGCTTAGCTGTGAAAAATAGTTTGGCTGTGCTTGCACGGGAACTGTGCGTGGCCTCTTTCAACCACGCATTGTTCGCTTTCAACCTGGACACGGAGGCCAAGAGGAAAAAAGGAGAGTGTCAAAATTAGTGTCTGAAACTAATAGCTGTTTCCGTAAATTGAATGCAGCAGAAAGCCCTGCTCCGGCCAGGGTGGGTGAGCCTTCTCAGGTTGCACAATGCGCTGCGCTGTGTAAATTAAACAATATGTTCCTAAATTGACAGATTGGACGGGCTCCATTTCCAGGATTCCCAGTCCATGCTCGCTAATTATGGCAATATGTTGTTTATCAGTGAAGAATTGTCCAAATCCAAATTTCCCTGAGTAATGAGGTGCACTTAGCTCCAGCTGGACTGAATAGACCATAAGCAGAACATGGCAGGGATTGCTGCCTTTTCCCAGAGCTGGGAAAGTCACAGACTTTGGGCCAGATCAGGCCCAATTTATTCACATAAACAGGCTGTATGAAATTAATGGGGCTATACCTAAGAATAAGGGTCTGGTCCAACAGCTTTTAAAACCAAGGGTGCTTTCACAGGCTTCAGAGCCCCTTAGATTAAGCAGGGGGTGAGCAGGATTTGCTCATGTGCTTGCAAGAAAAATGAGCAGCGAGATATCTGCATGGAAAATGGAGAGAACATAAGATTATTTAGGGTTTCCAGGACCTGAATGGTTTATTTTAACTTTTTTTTTTTTGTCTTTACTGTTTGCAACCCTAAAAGTTTCTAGAAACTTTGATTTTCAACCAGAGAATATTCACAGGCAGAAACTATCAAACAGGCAGACTGGGACCAAACTGATGTTCATTTTTCCATGCTGCCTCCAGTCATGTTCCCCTTGAAATCCAGATGAAATCATTAACACTTCAGTGAAGGAGCCCCTGTAAGAGGGGCAGAAGCAGTTCCTTGACCTGTGTGCGACCAGCCACTGTGACCAGCAGTGTGCTTAATCCAAAACTACCATTTTTGTGTTTCTCTATTAGTTTTCTTACAGCAGTAAGGATGATCTTTTCACATATCCTACTAACAGGTCAGCTGGGATTTTTGCCCTAAACCAGGTGCTTGTAACAGCTCTGAACAGCTCAGTCAGGTTAGCTGACTGGTTAACGTGTATCCTGGTCCTGTGTGCATGTTGTTAAAATAATGAATGCAGGAGACTGGACTGTCAAACGAATTAATCTTGGGCTCCTGATGATATCACAAACCACTAGGGCTTCACTCTCACAGGTTGCAATTTCATCAGCCCCCTTGCCTATTGATTTATACCTACAGAATCCATCCTTCTCCCTATCCATTATCCTAAATGCAATGCTAACGTACCAGAGAAAATCTATTTGAGTTCATTTGAATTTTTTTTTTTAGCTCCTGAATTAATGTTTTCTAAAAGGCTATCTTAATCAGGCACTTTTTTATTAAAAGAAATATTACAAGAGTAAAACACCAACCCCCGAGGTTCAGTCAGTTATGGCAAGATAGCATATTTGGCTCTTGCTATCCCAGTGTGCTTTTTTTCCCCCCTGTGAAATTAGCAATGTGAATTAGATCCAAGAATTTTAACCCTATTTGACCAGGGAGAGTTAACTGATGAACAGAGTTAATTTATTTGATGAATCAGTGTCAGGGGGATTGGTGAGTTTTTTTCTTTCCTTCTAATAACATAAAATTGCAAAACTGTGTGTTATGTTATTAGTTTGAATTATGCTGTTACAGTGACTAGTGAGATTTGCCTTTTTTTGTTTTGCTTTTATTGACAATGTGTTTCTGAAAATGAGTCTTTGCATTCCTGCATGAGTTAAAACATTACTGTTTGCAGGTCGTGTGTGGCATCATTGTCAAAGTGAGTGGGCAAAAATCGGCTCAAAACTGTTATGAGTTTGCTTTTTTTTTTGCTCCATATGAGGTATTTGATCGTGCCTGGTTTGCAAGACTGTTGCTTCCATTTAAATCACATTTTGAAATTTCTCATGCATAGAAATTTTACCAATCTCTTTTTCTGTCTTTTTTGTAATGAAAACTGAGGTTGCTAGACAGTCATTTGTTTCCAGAAATTGGGGCTTCAAGGAAAACACTATATCCATCTCACACGGTCTGCAATATTGTCATGGGAGCTAACAACACTGATTCCTCTGAAATGTTTGTAATATATACAACAAGCCAAAAACTACAAATCTAAAGCTTCACATTCAGTTTTTCCCAAATGGCAAAGGCAAATAATGAGTGCAGTCATTCCCCTTTTAATTAAAAAAAAAAAAAAAAAAAAAAGCAATTGATTTTATCATAACCATCTTTCTTAGAATGATAAGGCTTCCCAGCATCACATTATGTATCGCTCTATACCAGTACAGGATATCTGTATGTGTGATATGTATGCATACATATGGGTGTACTAGCATACACCAACATGTTTGCAGGGGCTTGTTTCCAGCAGTGTGTGGGGAGTCACAGTGCTCACAAAGCGAGCAGGGGAGCAGCAAGGAGAGGGAAAAGCGAAGCAACCTGGACCTCAAACACCAACCCTATAGCTTGGTGAATGCAATTAACTCGAATCATGTGGCTAACAAAATCAATAATGATGTTGCCAAGCCTATCTGAATGCTCAGGTCCTTCAGAGGACTCGGTTTAGAAGATTTTCTCTGGATCACAAGGGAAATCTGATGGAAAAGTTGTAAGTTAAGCTGTGCTTGTCCAAATTCTGCACTCACCATGCAAGCATCCTCCTCCTCAGGTTTATGAGAAATAATACAAGCATACTGCAGGGATTTTCAGGACAGGTTGCTCAAGTCCCTCTGCCTACAGGGAAGGAATCAGATCCATACAGATTCTGTGCTCTGTTGATTTTTCTGTCTGTGCTTGCAGGAGCCATGGGCCTTCCCAGCTGTGAGCCACTGGTGGCTAAGTAACAAACTCTTTGGAAAAGAAATAGCAGGGATGTGTTCCTGTATCCATAGCTGGTCTTAATTCTCTGGGGGCCTCGATACAGGAATCCTAGAATCACGGGAAATGGAAAACCAGCAAGGATTAAATGCATTTGACTTTTTTTTTTTTTTTTGAAGGTTGTGAGGCAGGAAGGATTGTCCCTGCTCAGGCTAAAACTGCATGTGGAGACAAACTGAACCCCCAAACTCATCATTTCCAGGTTCCAGTTTGGCTCCAGGTTTTGCCATACGCATTTGTTGGTATAGAGTCCAGGAGACTGCTAGATGAGAAGTGGAAAGGAGAAAGAATTTGAACAGGACTAAAAACAAAAACAACAAACCAGCTGCAGGGACTAGTTGGTGAATTTGTGTACACTTCCCGAACAATTTAAATGAAATTTTGTAATGATTTTTTTTTTTAAACAGATTTCCATTTTCCTTTCATTTCTTTGTAAAGCACAGCCTTCATTTCTAGCTGCAGTTTGCTGCAAAAATTTCTACTTGTAGGAGTTCATGTTGCTGGACACCCGTTCAGAAAAGTCTGTTCTACTGCTGTTCGGGATAACGTAACACCTACATTACTTGTTTTGGTCAGAGCTAGCGGGGGGGGGATAAGTCCAGCTTGAGCCAATGTGTAACACATCTTTCACTTCCAATGTTCAGTCCCCGCTGCAGACATAGGCTGGGAAAAGTATCAGGCATACTTGTAAGGCTTGCAAAATACTTTCTCCCTGCATAAGAGTCCTTCACTGTCACAGTCTTTGCCTTTGTGGGTTAATAAAACCATATATCACACTTCCCGATGACAGATGTCTAAATGTCCGAATAATACCCAGCACAGAGAGCTATGCGTTTTGACAGCCAGAATCGGGTTTCAGAAGAGATTGAGACGACTCCAGAAGTGAATGGAATGCACAGATGTTAGCAGGCCTGTCCTTCTGATTAAGTTTGCTGCAATGCAGAAGGTATAAATATGTTCAAATGCTCGGAAGGCCATGGGAAATGAGAGACTGCATTTTAGCACCCAGCACTTTTGAGTCCCAGGGTAATCCTGATTTTAAGTACACCTTTTATAGACCAATCTGGCTGAATTGTTCTACAAGTTAAATGAAGCAAAGACTTTGTAGAAGTATTCTGGCAAACAATATAATGTATCACTTAAAGAGCTATAACCAAGCAAGTGGAAAATGCAGCTCTTGTCGCAATTTAAAGTAGAGTAACCATAGTTCATATTTAGCATTTTATTGTGGAAAATGAAAATAAATATCAGTAAGCAAATAGGCGCTGTACCCAAGTGCACTCTGCTCCCAGAGATCTACATATGTTATTGGGTAACTGTCGTCAGGCGGCTGATAACTCTCAGAAGCATGTCTGTGGATGCCTTCTGGGAGGGAAGAGGCTCTTATTCCTTCATTCTGGTGCTCCTGGTTTGGGGACAAAGCTACTAAATTGCTGTGGAGTCTCCTCAGAGCAGGAGGTAATGCTGAGGCTCGGCAGCCACCAGATCTGACAGGCCCAGGGGCATGATTCAGGCTCTCAACCCACTGCATGGCTGTGAGGCTGCCCAGGTCTCGCTGAGGGTTGCAGACCTGCGAGTTTCCCACCTTTCACATTCCAGTGACTTCACCACGCAAAGCTTCCCACTGGGCTTTCTGCAAGGAGGAGTGGCCTGGGAGAAGTTTGCTGTGCTGAAGTTTGACCATCCGTGGTACAACTTGTGCATCAGTGGCCCGGCGGCCTCTTGGAGCAGATGCCCACAAAAACCATGGAGGTTGCTGTCCTGCACCGCTGTCTTACCATAATCCCACAACAGAATAAAATCAGACCTGAGAAAAGTTCATTTCCTACCAAAGAAACCCCAGCAGAGGAGGGGTAATAAATCAGTGATAAGGGAACCTCTCTTCAGTCCTTGGAGCTTATCTATCCAGTTCGGAGCTGCACCAGCACATCCTAATCAGTCACTTCCTGGAATCTCCTAAAAATTCCTGGGGGGCTACAGCTGCTCAGTGTCTCTCAGCCCCCAGAAAGCTGACACTGCAGAGACACAGCGTGCAGAGACACGGCGTGCAGAGACACGGCGTGCCGAGACGCACCGCGGGCCTGCACCGGGCCGTGATGCTGCACAGGCCGAGCCAGCGCTTCAGAAAGTGGTGCTGCTGAGTGACTGCGAGCAGGGGAAGCATCCTGTCAATTATCCGTGGATCTATAGCTGCTGCCATTGTTTTATTCCAAATGATATCAGTAAGGCTGCACAATTATGGGACTGGAAATATCTTCTGAGGGACTTCTCCGGATGTTGGAAGTACTCACAGGCCCTGATGTCGCAAGGGGTTTCTGCCTGGCTGGTACATCTGAAATCCCTAATTCAGTCAGGACTGAAAAATGCTTTAGTCTTGGATGAAGCTTCAGAGGGGATATTTACACCTGGATTTCTGTAGCCTGATCTCAGCAGAAAAAAGGAGTAAATTTGGATTTCCCTAAATGAGCTCAGGAAGAACTCCTCACAACTACTCTGTTCAATTTAAACTTATTCTCTTGAGCACTCACTTTTGCTTTGTTTGCTTTAAAAATCTCATTTCACAATAGCCAACATCCCTTCTTTCTTTGAGTCCAGAGGGAGGGATGTTACCCCAAGCTCTGCTTTTCTTCCAGATCTGCCAGCCTGCGTCAACAGGCGCTGGGCAGAGCCCAGCACTGTGTTGCACTCACAAACCACACAGAACACAGGGCAAGAGACCGCTGTGTGCATGTGCATGCAAGCACGAGGGGCTGCTAGGCTCACCTTAGCACCATGCAAACCCTGGTCATTGCCTCTGAGTGAACAGAAGCATGGTCTCCAGCACAGGGAGGGTTAACAGCTCTAAATCTGGAGTACTCATCTGCAATCTCAATTTGCTCAGAGTCCAGCAGCTGCATTAGTTGAGATAATTCTGTCAGCGAGTGCTGTTTGTACCCAGAACATGCCTGCTAAATTTGTTAAAGAATACCCCAGACTAACGCATCATTACACTCACAAAGTCATCTATCTTTTACTTCAGATTAATTCTTTTTTTCCCTCTCTCTTCACCTCCTCCATAAATCCTGGTGCACTTAATTAATTTCAGTTCCAGTGTAAGGTCCATAATACAGAATTGTTCAAGCAAACACAAAATTAATTATTCTATTTACGGCCTTCTCATTGAAAGGAGCATTTCATCTTTCATAATTACATTTTGGAACGCCCAATTATGAATTCAGACTTCTGCTGCTTTGCATACCGTGATTGTGCGCAAGTGTCTCCATGCCAATGAGAACCGAGATTTGGGTCTTACATTTCCTTCCAATTAGACTGAATTCGAGTACAGTTCCAGTCTGAAAAACCTTTTCAAGAGGTGACAGAGGGAGAGGGCGGGAGGCGGGGGGTGCCTAAAGAATCAGGTTGGAAAAATGCGTATGTGAATGTGCGTTAACATTTCTTCTCTGGCGAGAGAGATGTCTTTATAACACAGAACGGGGCTTGCTGTAGCTGGTTCAGTAACCCCACCAGCTGCTATGGGCTTGATTCTACAAGCAAAGGACTTTATCTAGCTCTTTTTGAGATAATGGGAAATTTCCTGGTTCTATACCTTTAAAAAGAGCTTTTGAACTCGTGCACAAGTTGATATATATCCCCTTGATTTGTGTTAATTATATCAATTTTTAATGCCTTGGATCACACTGGCTGTTTTCCTCAGAGCTGATTTGTAAGTGAACCATGAAACCGTGAAGGTTTTCTGCTTGGAACCCTGGGGCAGATTTGGGTTTTCATGCATTTTTGGAGAAATGCAGCTCATACCCACAGGCTGCAGGGGATGCTTGGTCCAGCCTGGGACTGAGATGCTGGGGAAGCAGGAGGGACAGGGGATGCTCTCTCCAGGGAGAAGGTTTTTCACCTGCCGGGGCAGCATAGCTTGACTCAGATTTGGAGACCGGGGTATCCCAATGGGACCCTGTGTCATGCTCAAAATATCTTTAGGGAAATGCTGAACCCTGGTGAAGGATCTTGAAAGGTAAGCTTTGTACCTGCATTGTGGGGTTGCAGGAAAGCAGAAAGCCTTTGTTCCTTTGATTAGAGGCAGATGGGGCCAGGAGACCTGCCTCAAGCCCCAGCTTTGTCAATGACACTGTGGGTGACCCCAAGCAGGTTGTTTCAGGCCTTATCCATACATACAGGTAGGAGCTGTGGGCAGGACGAAGCTGGTGGAGGCTTCTGGATGGACAAAGGGAGCACAGCTGCCCTGGGGCATCTTTGCCCAAGCCCTCCCCACGACAGCCAGCCTGGCTTTCTAGGGATAAGACTACATCAGAAACAAAGCCATCTTTTCCTTCCCAGTCCTCCCAGCACACGAGCACTGAAAACTGCCTTGTGTGCTCAGGAGCTGAAACTACATCTAGCTAAAGAGGTCACCCCGGCAATTCGATGCTTTTTACACCGTCCTTCCTTGCATACTTGAGCAAAGGCTATGGTCAGTCTGACCTTTTGAGATATCTGGTTTAAAAATTCCTGGCCAGTACAGGGTGAAATGAGCTGTTATAAGAGCTCCAAAGTAGTTCTAGGATCTGCCTGTCAAGTCTGATCATGCTCTGAAAAGTCAAAATGTGCCCATCTCCTTTGGAAATGCGAATAAATTGCTTTAGCCTTATCTATAGTTTTCCAGTGACTGCTATTCTAATAGGATGAAGCGTGGTAATCAACTTTATAGAGCATATTTCCATGGCACACCAGTTATGTCATGCCTTGTTTACACAATTGGAATTAGGGATTAAGAGGTACACATACTGGGCAGGAGGCCAAAAATACTTTTACAGGCCTGATTTACTGGCTAGCCCATGCAGGATAGGGAGCTGTGTGTGTGCTGGCTGCACTGGGGTTGTTACTGGCTTTGGCATGGAGGACATGGCAAATTGCATCACAGTGTCCAAAAAAATCAGGGAGAGGAGATGCCTGGCGGGCGGACACTGCAGGTCACCCCAGCAGCTTTGGTGGGACAGATAGGACAACTGCTGCTGCTCCCCTGATGTCCGTGGCATCTTCAGCTGCTGATCTGATACCTGGGGGTTCAAACCCTTGGCACAGTGGGTGGTAAGGAACACGCTGAGAGTGATAACGGAGTTTAATCTGCCGTGGTGTCTAGGTGGTGGGCAGCAAGGGCTCTGCTGGGAGCAAACAGCACCGTGGAACCGATGAGTCCTGCTTTGTTCCTGGCTCTGACAGAGACAAACAAAAAAATGAAGAGGACTCAGACTTGAGAGTGAAGAAGGTTTTTCACAGAATCACCATTGTTATTAGTAAGAGTGATATTCCTTGGCTAGGAATTTTAAACGCCTGTGTGGAGGCAGGGATAGCAGAGGGACATTTCTGCTGGACTGAGTGATGTGGTGCAATGGAAGACAACAGTATTTCAGCACACAGAAGATGGAGAAAGACTCGTGAATCCACAAAGTTATCTTTTCTTTCTAACAATCTGATGTTAGGAATCTTATAAGAAAGATTTTCTCATTGCTAAACCGCTTCCACTTGTTTTCTTCAATGTCATACTTCTGCCAGCATTAAGATGAGAGGTAGACTTGACTGCATCCTTTTGGTATATGAGTCATAAAGGAAAAGCCACAAAAAGAGTTTTTAATCTTGAATGAAATCCACATGCCATTTGTGGCAGGGGAGCAGGGGGAGCGGACCATGTTCTTTCACCCACTTGCAGTGCACTGGTGCGGAGCCAGCCTGGGTCAGCCACGTTCTTTGGGCACCAGCAGTGGGGACAGGAGCTGATGTCCCTGGGGACACACATGTACACAGTGCTCATGGATCCAGTGGCCAAAACCTGCCATCTAGCCTCAGCCTGAACCCAAGTGTGTCAAGTTGGGAACAGGAAAGATTTTTCTTCCCTCTGCAGATGCAATTGCTAATTTGTTAGCTGCGTGCAAGTGTTAAGTTTGCTGGGGGAAGCCAATTTGTGTCAGTTTTAGCTCTTTCAGTGGTGATGTCTGCCTTATCTCTTGTGGGAGTGACTCCATGCCTTACATGAAAAGACATAAATAAACTGTTTTAAAAGCTGTTGGAAGAACAGTAGGTTTCTGGGTCTCATTGCCAGAGGGGATCACAATGACCCTCTGGTCCAGCCTCTGGCCTACCATAAGCAATTCCTGAATCAAAGCCCACATCTTGCAGTTGAGCTGGAGCATGTTTTATTTTATTGTTTTTAAACACATCCAGTCTTGGCACCATCGCCTCATTCTGTAACAAAATATTTTTCTTACTGTCCTTAGCTGGCAGGAGTTAATTGCTCCCTTTTGTGAGCTGGAATGGCTTTGTGCTGTTCCACCTGGCATCTCTGCTTTTGTTTGCTAATTAGGTATTAATTGTGGGGGCTGCTGAGGATTTGTAGGTGAAAAGAGTACATGTATATTGGTCCTGCAGAAAGGGGTTGAAATGAATTAAGTTTGGTAGAACAGCCCTCAAAACATTACTGATACATATTTTCCAAGCAGTGTTGTAGCCTGATGTTCAGCAAGCTACTGAGAGAAAATTACAGAACTATAGGAAAGCTGAGATGAATAATCAGAGATTTTATACCTTTTAAAAAATAAATTACAGAATATATTTATATATGGGGACAAGAGAAAGAGGAACCAGAAACTCTGAGGAACAAATACCAGGAAGGACAAGACACTGTAAGAGATACAAATGGTTCTTTTAAGGTACTTTCTCCAAAACTTCTATGAAATCAAAATATTGAGCTATAATTATTTCTGTCATTTCTGATTAAAGAATATATTAAAAACATAAAAAGAGAAAGCTACATTTTGAAAAATGGAGATGACTAAGCTAATTGCTTGACCTACAGGCTGCAGGGCAAAGGCAATTACTTCTGGGAAACTCCTTGAGGAAAATAGAGAAGTAAAAATACCCACTTTCCCATGGCAGGACTTATCACAAGCAGGAAGGGATAACATGAGGGCTATGGCAGGAGGGGATAACTATGGACCCTTGGTCTGCCTTTCTCTTTGAATTTGGATTTGCCAAGCCTATCTGCCAGAAGCATCTTGGGAAATCCTAAAAATTCACTTTCCAGAATGATGAACAGGGCAAAAGAAGGTGGAAAACAAAGTGGGGAAGAGATTTGCTGTGGAAAGCTGAACAATTTCCTGTTTAATAGAGTATTTTAATGTTTCTGAGCTTTTATTGCTCTGCCAATGACAGCTCAGAATCCAAAACCTTGTATGGACTTTTTAAATGATTTTAAGTCAGCTAGATAAATATCTAACTCTTACTCCTGATGTGCTGGCCCATGTAAAGCCATGCCTTACTTCTCCAGCAGTCTTGTTGAGTCATTGTTATTTCTTTACAAAAATCAGGCTCTTTCTCCTTACCTCTTTTGCCAGCCCTGCTCTAAACATTGTCCCTTGTGCTTGCTTGTGCTCTCATATCAAGCTCCTGTATCAGGACAATGTGTTTTTCCTACCCTCAGCACCTCTATTTATCCTGCTCTCCAAGGTTATCGGGGAATATGCAGTCTCTGTGATCCAGACAAACATCACAAAGTCATCAGAACAGACTGAAAATATGGATTATCTTCAAAAGCAGAAGTATTCTGCAACTTGTACAGGAGTTGTGGATTTTCCACCATCTGCCAAGTACCCCAAAGCATAGATCCCGGACAATAGGAATGTCAACCTGTGACCTGAAAGACAAAACTGGGGGTTGTGGACAGTTAATTGCTCACCCCCTTGAGTTGATCTTATATTATCTTTTCTGTGTTTCTTCCATTTTGCACAACTTGGGCCTGAAATAACATGCCAGTTCTGCTCCTCATCACTATCATAGCTTTTGGGCAGCAAAAACAGCAAGGTGTCCTGACAAAGCGGTGCATCCATGGGCTTTGCTTAGTGCATTACCTTGCCATCCTTCTCTTTCTTTTTCATCTGTCTTCACCAGAAGGCTTTCTTGTCTCCTTGAGTTTGCTTGTTCCGCCCTCCCCCTCTGTGCACACCCTACAGATGCATTTCTCTGATTACATGCACGAAAGAGGGCATCCCAATGTTTGTGTGAGCAGTGGCACATCTCCCTGAACATAAATGGCAGTGGATCAGAGGCAGTGACTGGTCCTCTTGTTTTAAAAATGTATTTAATATACATATATGTGTGTGTGTGTGTGTGTTTATCTTTCTAGGGCACACTTCAGCACACTCAAACTGATGGTGTTGTGATGTCAGTAGTGAGTCTAGGAGGCTCTGCTCCCTTACCTCATGTAGCCACAAGTCAGAAAGCACCAAGGGGTGGTTTAGCCATCATCTGAGGATGTGCAGAGTGCCCAGGGAGGTGTATTTGCCAAGGTGATGGTGGTGACAGCTTTCCAGATGTGGCTGAGTCCCAGCAAGCAAGTATTCACAGGGCTGTTTGCAAAGTCCTTCATGCTGCCATGGTGTTAAGAGGTGTTTTCAGCTCCTCACAAGGGATAATGGCATTGCCCGATGGATTCTCATTTGTGCACTTGGCTTTCATATCGAGTTTAATTATCTGTAGATGACTGTTGTATCTTGGCCAGGAAGGGTGCTGAATTGGCCTGTGACATTTCTCTTGGGTTAGATCTATAGATTATGATTTATTATTTATTTTTTTCCAGCAGCTTTATTGCATTGGTGATAAACCGCAGGCATTCTTCTTATAAACAACAAGAAACTTTGAACCTTTTAAGCACACGCTGAACTGTGGAGAACTTGTTAAGCTGTATAAAACTCAATGAGAAAGCAAAGTGCAAAGTACTGCCTGCTTTGCGTTACTCACAGGTCCATACACGTGGCCTCGGAGCGAGGTTCCTGGTTTACTAGGGAGCAATGCAGGGTGCTGGGCAGATAGGGGCACTTGCTTCGGTCACTGTGGGAATCTGCTCCTGTGAACCCCTGGTGACTGCTGGAGAAGAGGTCCCCTGGGTCTTTGGCATGTGTCTTGCTGAAACAGTGTGTCACTAGTTCACTTCTTGATTCACCTCTCCTTCACTCTCCTTTCCTCCAATGCTGTGAGCTTTTCCCAGCATGATGTCCATCCATCCTTTATTCTGGACAGGGGTGTTGAGGTCCATAAGAGCTCTGAGAACATTTCCTGTTCTTTCCTGTGCTGATCCAGATTAGTTTCTTGGTGGGGATGGGGTGGCAGGGCACGTCTCAGTGAGAAAGTGAAAAAGAAAGCCACGGGGAGATGTATGGTGCCAGCAGGAAGGAAATGCTTGCTCACGGCTCTCCCTTGCTCTTTCTTCTCTCAAGATGTGTCTAAAAATAGGAAGGATCTCCAGCTGGCTTCAGGCCAGCTGAATTTTGAACAGTTCTGCAGCTCACAGCATCCAAGTATCACTTTCAGCACCCAGAATGGGAGAAGCCACACTGAGACCTCCCATGAGCATACTTTGTATGACTTGCGTATCATCGCACCGTGTAACTTGGGGCATTGGTGAAAGCCTCTCGCTGTGAGTGTGTTGGACTATGGATACAGGAATAGGCAGGAGGTAGTGCTAAAATTATCACGGACAGTAGCGCATGTGGTGGCTGTGGAGTGTCTGCCTGTTACAGACACCGAGTTAATTCAGACTAACTCAGTGCTGTAATCTGCACCGAGAGTGACCAAAGGAACTTATTAGAGAAATATGGGAGGGTCTTAAATTTCTCTAAACATAAGCAAGGATGTTTTTCCGAGGACAAAAATACAAATTAAGGGACATTCTATTGAAAATGTAAATGATGCATTTATTCCAGAAAACTTCTTTGTGTTCTGGAGAACAGAAAGGACACATCCACACACCAACAGGACCATCCTTAAGAGAAAAAAGTGTTTCACTACCACCAGAAGCCAAACTACATTGTTTGTCCTACCTTCTCTCCGGCCCTCTCCAAGTACAGTGTGAAAATCATTTCTTTTGGACTTGGGTGTTCACCTGAAAACCAATGCACTCCTCTTTTTTTTTTTTTTTTTTATTTTTCAGAGCTTACCTACAGATTTGCTCCTAAAAGCCAGGTGAATTCAGTGGTTAGTTAATGCCTTGTTTGACTTGTTTAAATTCCTGTGTACCTCATATTTTATGTTAAGGTATTGGTTTCAGTACATTTCTGTTTGTTAGCAATGAATTGATTTTTTTTTGAACTATATTAATATTTTAAGAGACCCAAAGCTCTCCCTTGCTGCCAAAACTGATGGTTCCTTAATGATTCTAATATTCCCTACTTTTATTGCCAGACATGCTTTTAGAATAAACTGGCTATGTGAAAAATAATTACTTTATGCTCTTACTCTACACTGGTGTTTCAAGGAGTGGGAGGAAGAGGAGGAGGTAAGCCTTTGGGCCCCTTGAAAGAAAAATTGTCAATTGTTCACCTGACCAGGAGCTGGAGGCAGAGCTGCAGCCCAGCTCATTTCCATGGCCTCTATTTACAACCCACGAAGGTTTAGGCAATGCAGGCAGGGAAGCCTTGAGTTAGATTCATATTGGCCTAAAGCAGACGTCAAAAATACACCTGACAAATTGTGCCAACAGAGCATCTATTTGCTGCAGGGAGCAGGGCGTGAGGTTGGGTTTGCAGGCTGGGCATCAGCTGCAAATCCTTCCCCATGGGAATAATGATATCCACAGCCTGATCTCGGAAAAGCCTCGCAGAAACACTGAGCAGAGCTGATAGGTGCGAGTGTGGACTTTCAGGAGGTGGCTTGCTGCTTCTCTCAGATGTAAGCATTTAATTACAAACTGGGCTTTTCTTTCAGTAAAACCAAACCCACTTTACCCAGGAAGGCACAGTGAGGCAGTCTTCACACATGGAGATTTCTCTGCAAAAAAGCAAACTCTTAGAATTGTGTGAGTGTGTGGTGGGGAGTGGTTAGAGTAAAGCAATGACATTTTCAAGTCTCAGAGCTTGGTTTTGAAAAGACAGTAGGCCAGTATTTTATCATCTCTACATTTGTCTCACCAAGATAACTGGGGAAAAAAATCAGAAGCAAAGATAGAGTGTTCACAGCTCACATGCATCTCCCATGGTGCATTTTCCTCCTGTTTTTCCCAGAGGAATTTCCTCAGCTGTGCAACAGCCAGAGCAAGAGGTGCCAAGGAGAGTGGCCGGCACTGAGAGTGCAGCAAGGTGTACTCATAACCCCTGGGCCCTGCTGCATTTCAGGGAGTGGGAAGAGAAGGTCCAGCTGATTTGGCTGGTCAAGGGTGATTCATCTCAGCTTTGCAACAGGGATGCATTTCCCAGCATCAGGTTATGCAAGCTGCTGAGAGTGAGGTGGGAGGGGGCAGACTGCAAGTCACTTTGTATCTGCGTGAAAATGGAGTTCAAAACATTCCCTCTAGAGTGGTATCCAATACCAAAATTGGATTTGGGAACTCAGAGTACATGAATATTTGTGCTGTCAATAAGAGTTATCTGTATACAGAACCCCTTCCTTGTCTGCTTTCTCTACCATGCTTCCTTCTTAATTCATTTTCAGTCTTTAATGTACTGTTGTGTAGCATCCTCTCCCATTAGGCCCTGTAATGTGCTCCGATTGCCTTCAGCTTGACTGCACTTAATAGCCAGCGTAAATAGAACTTAGTGTAGCATGCACTAACATCTCTATCCATTGTCCGGAGATTAAATACATGCCACAAATGGTTTACGCATCATCAGCCTCGAGCCCTCGTTTCATAGCTCCCAACCAAAAGAGGATATTAAATTAATTTGCAGGTTGCTTTAGCAAAGCCTAACAAAAAGAAGGAAAAAAAAAATCCTGAGGGTCATTATGCATATAATATCCATCAATCAAAAAAGAGGGGTGGAAAATGATAATAGCAGGTCATTATAAGAGGACAGGTGCACACATATTTAGCTCTATCTCTAGTTCAGGTCAAAGCTTAATGGTGTTAACTGGAGAGGAATGCAGGCTATGTGAACAGTGTGTATGTGTGAGGAAGAGGCAAAAGGGCAGTACTGTGTCAGGACAGCACGGTCTCTTCCAGATCTCCATGCTTAACTCTTCACTCTGCCTGGGCATGAGCCGTTGAGTAATGCTGAGCTTGTGTGAGAGAAAAAGCAGAGCAGAGATCTCCATCTCTCCTCCTGCAGCAGCTTGTGCCATGCAAAGTGTGCAGGGAAGCAGAATCAGTGCAAAATGGAATTGCATGATGCCAAGGTTTGGATCAGCAGCACCTGGGAGTACTGGTTATCAAGGGCATGCATTTTGACAAACAGAAAAGCACTTCACTGGAAGGGAGAAAGGAGACCCATGGTCAGCAGAGGACAGCAGCTGATACGAAGATGAGCAGTGATCTTCAATGAGGGCCAGGGCAGAGAACTGAAAAAGCAATGGCAAGGCTGTATTGCATCTACTAAAACAAGAACTGTCAATAAAGTAGTGAGATGTGTTTGAAACCTGCAAAACTCTGTTAAGAGTGCAGGACTGTATCCTTGATTTATTTTTATCAAAGGAAGACACTACATGTGTGATCAGACACAGATGTGCCATCCCCACTTGCCAGTCTATCCTTTGAGCTTTGTGAGTGTGACAGATACTGAAAGTGGCACTGCTGTAGTCATACTTACGGGTTCCCACAACAACCAGAAAGAAAGATACTGCTGGTGATAAAGTACCAGGCTGAAAATTGGGTTGCCTTGGTTTGGTTTGTGGCTGTGGCATGAAATGTCTCCCACAAATGCAAATCCTGTTTCTTTATGTCTCAAATTTGATATCCACAAAGGTGGATGAAAATATCAGTGGATGAAAATATCACTTTTTGCTTGTTTGTTTAGATGCCAGCATCAAATTTGGCAAGGTCTTATGGATGAATAATCACTGGATCACTTCTAGAGCGATGTGGCTCAGTGGCACATGCCTTAGTGTCCTGGGGAAGTTTGTTTCCAAGGGCTGCATTCTGTGGTTTTCACAAGGAAATGACCCACATCCTCCCCCAACCCAGCAGTTACACACCTTGCTTGACATGTACCATTCTTCTGAGGCTCAGAGTAAGTCCTGTAAGTGACCTGGGGAAGGATATACGGGAGACCAGCGTAGTTAAGCAAGGCAATATCCTCTACCACAAGAGTTTAAATGCTCAAGGACTGCTCTCATAGAAATCATGAACATACAGTCTGTCAGCTATTACTCCTTGCTGATTTTCACAGGCTGGGGCCGTGCACCATGAAAAAGCCATTGCCACTTTCCAAGGCTTCAGTAGAAGTTGTGAGAAACAAATTCACTGCAAAAGATATAATCAAGGAGTCGATTTCAAGGAACAGGGGCATTTTAAGGGCACGAGACTGGTTTGAATGTATATGAAAAATAAATAAAATAAAATAAAATAAAATAAAATAAAATAAAATAAAATAAGTAAATAAAAAGCACAACCAACCACAAATCATTGGGGAAGCAGGAAGAGCTCTTCTGGGGTGTGTTTGTTCTTGCTGGGGAAAGACAGGAATTTCATCCTGACCTGCTACAGGGCAACTTATCCAGTTCCTGGTCTGCTTTTCACTTCGAGCACATACTCAATCCATGCATCTGTGTGGCTGCCGTGGGGGGAGAGGGCCAGCGAGAGGAGAGGGAGGTGAAAGGAAGGAGCCCGAGGGGCTGGGCTATGTCGTGTGCTCCACAACAATACATGATCACTCTTAATTATGGCAGCCTGAATGAACATGACTCTGCCAGTCCCTTTCCTCACCGTATCTGATCAATACAGCCTTAATTGCTGAAGGAAGGGAGTATCGCACACAATCACAGCACAATGGTTTAATCACTTGGATGCTTAAAGTTAATTTCAGGCAGTTCATTTTTCATTGATGCTCTCACTCCACCAGAGATGGCTTGTCTTCTTGCATGCACAGGTGCACATGTGCCCTCAGCTAAAGGTGGTTTATTAATAGCTTTTAGCAAGATTATTTGAGCTAATTGAAGAAGTGAGAAATGTTATTATCAAGCATATGTTTATAAGGAGCTACTTTTTTTTTTTTTTTTTTTTTGAGCATATTTGCTGAGAGCATTTACAGAGTCATTTCTTGAGGGAAGAGACAGAAAGGTCTCCTCTGGGCCATCTTTTCTATTACTTTTGTGCTGATCTGTCCAGACACCATGGGAGATCTCCAGGGTTAGGGAGCCGGTGGTGTGGCAGGATTTGGTGGCAGAAGACACGAAAATCATGGTTTGTGTAAAGGCTTTAAATCCTGGTGACTTGTAGTTGCCTGAAAAAAAACTAGATCAAGAAAACCACCAATAGAAATTAGTCATGATACAGAGACACCTGGTTTGTAGGAGACCTGAGACGTCACGTTGGCTCTTGAGTGAGCCTAGCTTCTTCTATTTTATTTTTTTAATGATTCTGCTACAGTTAGGTGTTGCCCCTTGCTGAATGCAAACACTGTGAATGGGAACTCTGAAATCTTCACCTGGGTGAAAAAATCCACTCTGGAAAATCCGTTCTGCCAGGACCCAGGATGATGTGGAAAATCTGAGCCAACGTTGCTGACCAGCTTGTAGGGCATGGCAGCATGGGGACGAGCACCATACATGTGACAACAAAAATGTCCTATGAAGCATATCCCTGGTGATGGGATGGGATGCAATAGGGATGGGAAGCAGAAAATTGATGACAACTGAGGCGTTTTAGTCACCTCTTTGCTCTATATTGCACCACCGTGCACTAGGACGAAGCTTGGAGGCAGCCAGGAGTTACTGCGCAGTGTTAGGTGGTCAGATAAAGATGAAGTTCACGAGGTATAGTGACATTGCTTTCCTCCCAGAAAATCACTTTAGGATAGAAATGGCATCCTGTTTTTTATTTATTTATTTATTTATTTATTTATTTTTTTGTTATTACTTTCTGGCTACTGCATATGTGAAATACCATACTCAGCTGCAGCTCTCTCTGCATCCTGGAGATCATTTTCCATGAAGAACAGCAGGCAATGTTAGAAATCTGATAAGAGTGTCTTTCTCCTTTGATGAGTTCCTGCCCAAAATCTGAGGCAGAAGATGAGGAATTCAGCATGAAGGATACGGACCAAGAGAAAGGACCTGACAGAAGCACAGTCACTCCCTTTGTTGCAATGCTTTAGGCTAACCATTATTCACAGCCCTTTCCTCATATTGCATCTTTCATGATTTGCTTAAGCGATTTTAAATTGCTTTTGTGATTTCATTTAGCAGAGACCACAATAAAAGTGACCCTTGAGTCTATGAAATGAAACAGCCTGCACAAAGGGATTGAAGGCCTCAGCAGAGTGTGTGGGGTGACGGGTTTCTGTGCTGCAGTGGGTTTGCATGGGACAAAGGAAGGATAAAGGGCTCCCGATAAAATGGTGCTGGCGAGGAGCATTGCTACCAGCGGCTGCTCAGAACAGCTCATATAAAATCCATGCTAGCCACCTCTTTGCCTGTGCAAATGAAGGGAAGAGCTTTGTCAGACAATCCGTAGCAAGCTCACCAGCCACATTTTTTTGTTAAAAATAAGGTGATAGAGGCAGCAGGCTCATTTCCCAGGCAATGTCTTGTTTGTACCCAAACCCCAGCTACTAGGGACAAGGGTTGCAGGCCCCTTGCCCTGATGACCCCCTGCACCACCCCAAACCCGTGACCTGTTACGGTGATGCCTCCCGAGAACACGGTGAGTTTTTGACTGCACACAAACACACCCAAGCCTCTCTGGAGCTGAGTAAGGCACAGATGAAATAAACCTCAGTGAAGTTGTTGCATTTTTGTGCAGCTGCTTTGCTGGGCTGCTTTCAACTGTGCCAGAGAGCAAATAACCCTTGGTAAGTCCGCTATGAAGGAATCCCAAGCCCGAACTCTGCTTTCTTCCCAGAGGCTCCAACCTGCCCCTGGGGCTGGCTTCCACCACCAGACAAAAAGCACAGCAGAACATACGGAGGAAACGATACAAAAGCTACCTATTTTCATGATATTTGGCTGCTCTTTACTGTCAAAGACAAGTGGACTGGTGATATTAGACAGCTCCCAGGGGGATGAAGGGCAGGGTTTGAAGCACTTTATCGGTGACACCTCATTTAAGGTATTACTCCCACTTCCCTCCACTTTGCAAAGATGGTGTCTGGAAAGCCCTGGGGAAGGGGCTGCCTGCAACCCTGCCTGCGTGCCCCCCTGCAGAAATCCCTACAGCTGGGGGTAGGCAAGGTGAATTTTATTCCAGCCATGTAGCACCTTTTGCCTGTGCTTTAGCAGGAGCCAGAGGCCGTGCTGGCACGCTGCAGCCTGGTTTGTTTCTGCCATGAGCTTTCCAGGGGTTGGTCAGGGAAGATTTACAAAAAGAACTGTCCCTGCTTCCTCTGTGTTTCCTAAATTCGTGCAAGGAAGAAGGAAAACAAACAAGCAAAAAACAGCAACAAAAAATCAGAACAAACTTTTGTGGAAAGGAGAAAGCAATGGGAGAAATCTGATTTTGAGATTTTTGTCACTGTGGTGGCACAATTTCCTACCGTGCAGCTGTGTAATGAGTTCACATCTGTTAATGCCACATGTTGCTCTGCCTTGCACAGATGCAAAGTCTCAATTTTTCTAATTAGCAACAACATGAAGTATATCTTAATTTTCTGTCCCCCTTCCCTCTAATAAACGTGGTATTAACAAGGTTACATGCCTGCTTTCACGGGGTTTAATCGAATGAGAAGCAAGATTGAGTTAGATCACACCGTTCTTTTTAGGTGGGGTTTGCCCAGACGCAGAGATGTCGATTCATAACAGCAAGCAGAAAGCACAGGACGGGAGGGGGGGACATGCACCCCCCTTTTGCAGCAGTCACCATGAATCCATGGGCATGATTCTCCAGGCTTCTGTGGACTGGGTTGCATGAATGTGTGTGCATGAATCTTTATTTTTTTATGGTGTGTGTGTACACTGGCTCTGGCTGGAGGTTCAGCTGTGTTTCTGCTTGGAGAGGATGAGGACACCAAGGAGCAAGAGGTGCAAGAGGCCACCAAGGAACCAGCTGAGCCAGGAGAGAGCCAAAGGGCCGGATCTGTACCTTTTCATGCCATGGGTACTCAGTGGCAACCCTATTTGAAACCAAGCAACTTTCCCCACCGCTGGCAGTGCAATGCACTGCCAGGGCTGCCTGTGAGCAGCAGTGGGACAGTTTTGCCCTGGGGTCCCCAGCGTAAGGATGGGGGGGGCACAGGGGCTGTCACCGCAGCAGCCAGCCCGCATTCGTATTCTGCCGGTCTGCTGGGAGAAATCCACCGGGACCCAGGCAGCAATTACTTGTGTGATTTAATTGGCATTATCATTTTACTGGCCTGACAGAGATAAATCGCCCTATTGGATAAGGCTGCTACTGTGACAGCAAAAGCAGAAGGGAAGACTTTCTCCTTCTGTCTGAAATAGGAGGTGACTACAAGTGTATCTTAATAATTAGTGCTGTTATAATTAATCGGACTATTTGAGAGCCAATCTAACAAACAAATGGAGGACTTGATTGTTTGGTAACTGACAATTTGTTTCCAATATGGTATCACTCACATCTGCATGTGTAACAAATTATAAAAAAATATAAAATAAAATCAAGATTAGCCGAGGGCTGGGCCTTGGCCGCAGAGAGGACAAGTGACTGTGTGAGAGAGCAAGGAGGAAGGAGCATTCCCAGGCACGAAATGTCCCAGGGAGCCATTTGTCTTGAACTTGCACACACAAGCAGCGATTCTGCCTGTTTCTCTGCTTTCCAAGCAGTTGCAGCCAGCTGTCACTGCCTGTGCGGGCAGTTTTATGGAAAGGCAGGGTTTCCAGACCTTGGCCTTTCCATAGTGTTTGCACCCTGGTAGTATTCCTGGATCTGCTCTCTTGGTGGCTGTATTTGTCCCCTCTCCTCATTTCCCTCCTTTCCCCTGCACTTACCCACAGCTCTAACATGCCCATGTGCCATGCTGCGTGTAGGTGCAGTGTGCCCCTTCCTGCTCTCAAAGAAAGCACAGCAAAAGCAAGCAGATTATTATTAATTATTTAAATGAAGCAAGCAAGGCACCAATATTTTGCTGGTAACATTCACGTACGATGCTATCAGACTTCGAAAAGCAGATAAGAGTCTGATTTCTCCAGGAGATTCCCTCTTGCTCTCAGGTTTAGATCTTTTTTCTTCCTTTGACGTAAGAACAAATACCTCCAAGTCCTCAATGCATCAGTGCTCCCATGGCATGTGCTTGACACTCCTGGGCTTCCGAACCCCATCGGTGCTGGCCTGGAACAGGCTCTGGACCACAGTAGAAAGGCAGTAATGATGGATATCCATGGAGCCTGGGGAAAAGCTTTTTGGGGCCAGCCCTTGCTCCCAACACAATTTCACCCTGTTACAGCAGAGTTGTTGCTGTACCCAAAGAGGCTGCGAACAGCTCTGCCAAGTGGCAACGTTTCTCACCCTGCCCCGTTTAAATAAGACATGAATAATTGATTGGCCTCTTGAATAATTAATTGGATATTCAATAATGAAAGTAATTGTTTGGCTCATTCCCCCATTGATAATCAAGCTAATCTTTTCCTCCAATATGCAGTCCATACGGGTATGTAAAGTATGTAAAGCCGTGGGACAGTTTATAGGCTGATAATAGAGCTAATGTGCTTGGTGTGAGGTCACCTTGTCCAAATACCCTGGCAGCTCCCAGGGCTGCTCTCCGCTGGGTTATCTGCCGCACGGCCAGCCTGTGTGCAACAGGGCTTTTTTTTTTTTTGTCTTGGCTTTGATTGCTGAACATCTCCTGTCAGGGAGGAGTCTCCTTCCACCGTTTAAACAAAAATCGTCAGAGGCTGCTTGCTCCAATTAATGCTTGCAAGGGGGGGTTGCTCCTCTTCTCCTGGTCGATAGATGCAGGTTAAAGGAAGCAAGAAGCTCTAAGTGCATGGGGCTGCTCTCTTCTAGAGGCAGGCATTGGAGCTCAGCTCTGCAGAGAGGCTCCAGAGCCAGAGCTTGCCTTTGCCACTAGCCCTTTAAAAAACAAAACCAAACCTAAACATGTTAATGGTGGCTTTGCAGCTGCTGCACTTTTTATTTGTTTGCTTGCTTGTTGAGCTTCTAACATTGAAAGGCCTAAAGGCCTTCTAAAGCTTCTAACATTCACCAGGCCCAGAAGGCTGAGGCACAAGTAGACGTGCTGTGTGGAGAGGAGCTCGGCAGGGGCAGTGGAGCGTTTGTGGATGACACACTCACAGCTTATCCCAGAAGCACTTTTGGGATCTTTGACTGTTTACGAGGTAGTTTTAGCAGCTGCAGCAGCATTACAGTACCATATCTGGGGTTGAGCCACAAAGTAATGCCGCAGAATCCAGCAAGGATAATGGAGAACCGTGTTGGTGGAGACTAAGCTACGCACTGGAGTATTTTAAAAAATGCACTTATAAACTGCAACACCAGACAACCTTGCCTGTATCCTCCATGTCCCACTGAGCCTGTGACTCCTGCCTGTTCCTTGTGAGTCTGGGCAGGAGATGGGGTCCCAGCAAGTGATGGGAACCATGAAATGTGGAAAAGCCTTGCAGGTGCTGCCTGGCCTGTCCTAGAGCCCAGAGATGCTGGTGCTAGTGGGCTCATCCTCTGCCCCATCACAGGGCTGTGCCCAGCAGGAGCGACATTCAGGGAGCTCTGTCATGAGCTACCCAGTGGGGTTGGAACTAGGTGATCTTTAAGGTCCCTCCCAACCAAAACCATTCTGTGATTTTATGATTCTATGATTTTATGATCTTGGGCTTGTTTATATTGAAGTTAAGGGCTGAGAGATGCCTGTCCCTGTTGTATTGTGTGTTTAAAGACTGGTCACACTAATTACCAGAGCTTATCAACATTGCAGGGAGAAGCTAAGCTGAAAAAGCATCTTGGGAGGCTGAGGGCAGCTAAGAAAGGATGGGACGGTCCGGAGTGAGGGGAGAGGCAGCTGTGCTGCTCCTGCTCTCATTATACCTCCTGAGTGACCGACCCCACCACTCTCTTGGGCTCTGCTCCATGCCCTGCAGACACACAGCTCTCAACCAGTCTCAGACTCTGCCCTGAACTCCTGGCAGGTCTCTCTGTAGCTGCTGTGAATGGAAGTTCCTTATGAGAGGCATCTGAAGGAGCTTTGCTGGGTTATTTTTAAGTCGTGGCCAGGAATATTCAAGCACCTTTGACTATCCAAGTCCATCCTCTGGAGGCAATTTCAGGTGGGATGGGGGCTCCCAGCATGGACCCTTTCATCCTGGAGGTCCAGCCCGTGGGATGGCACCACTCTTTCTGAGGCTGCTCTGAGCAGGGGAAATCGTCAGGCATCTGCCTGGAGGACAGGTGGTGAAGATGCAGTTTGAGAAGATCAAAGCAGTGAGCTTGAGCATTTTGTGTTTCGTCTTTGAGCCTCACACCCCCAGGGTGATGAGCAGCCCTTGAGTGTGAGTGAGCCACAAGTGGATGGTGCATCCTGCCACTCTGAGATTTCATCCATGGATCCTTTCTGCTCCTAGCACAGCACAGAGCCAGAACAGTCACCCGGGGATTGGTGCACCATCATAAATGTGCATGGGGGAACTGTTTTAAAAAAAAAATGAAGCAGCAGAGTGTTCCTGAAGGGTCTGTTCCAGGTGATGGTGCAATCTAGGAAACCCTCTGCTGCACAAGACACATGAATTTAGGTGCCTTTCTTTTCAACCACTTTAATTTCTTTATGAGGGTTTTCATTTGAAAAAGTGGCAGCATGGTCAGGGCTCGGAAGGATTCATCTTCAGGCAATTTACTCTGCCACTGATTCATCATTTCTTCAGTAATTTAAGCAGAGACACTTGTTCATGCTTTCATTTATATTGCTCGGAACTGCTTGGTTGTGTGTTACAGGACCGATTGCTGGGGAAGGGGCAATGCCAGGAGATCTAAAAAACCTCTGCAAAGATGACGTTGTCCATGGAGAAAGGAAGATGACAGGAGCTGGGTAAAGACAACAAAACCCAACTTCACCTAAAGCTTTTCCCCATCACGGGCTGGTTCAGCGTGCAGGTGGCAGCATCGCCCTTCCCTCCCCTCCCTTCCCTTCTCCAGGCTATTATGGGGTTTGTGATGGGTTCCCAAGATCAAAGCTCCCCCGGTGATTTAATTGATGTGTGGCTGTGGTGAGCTGCGGGAGGGAGGGCAGCGGGGAGGGATGCACCGTAGCCCCGCAGGAAGAAATACTGCAGAGAGCCGCCTGCCTCCACGCAGCGATCGCTGCGTTATTTATGCACACACATAAACGGCTTCATGCATCCCACTGAAATCTCTGTTATTTGTCAATGAGAACCCCCCTCCACCCTTGCTGTGCCTTAGCTAACATTTACAGTAAATCTGTTACACTGACCATTAAATCTGAAGCTGCCCTGAGCGATAGTTTCAATGGGTGTGTTGACAGCCCGAGTGTTAATAATGATGCAAACACTAACCTGTTTATTGATTTGCTTTTTGTACCCTTCATCCTAGCTCACTCCTTCTCACTCTCGGAGGAGAAATCCTAGAATTAGTAATCAGGTGACAGCTCAGAGCCCCTGTCTGTTCCCAGCAGTGTCATCCAACCCAAACTCCTGGAGATAAATTACAGGTGCCGTATTCTGCCTCTGCGAGCCATTCAATATACTGTTACTCAATGCAAGATGTAGTATTTGTCATTGATGCCAGCAGACGGGGGAAAAAAAAAAAAGAAACATTAACACAGACATGAAAAGCTTTTAACTTTGACAAGAGAAGCAGAGGAAAGTTTTAAATTTAGCTCCTCCACCAAAGGCCACTGCCTATCCATTAAAGCGCCTTGTCGGGGGGGTGGAGCAGAGCCGGGATGCTCAGAAGAAACAATGTGATTGTGGTGCTTCTTTCTCCTCTTTCTTGCTCTCGTGGGTGCCTGCCCACAGCAATGCTCAGGAGCATGGAGTTGGGGAAGGGCTGGTTGGGTACCTGTGGACAAATGAACATATTCCTGAGCCCAGGTTCCTTGAGATGGAGGTGGGTGCGTGGAGGGGAAGCAAACGGCAGCTTCATTTCACACCCTGGGGCTGGGAGCAGCCCAGGCAGTGGAATAAGAGGAGCAGAGATGAAGCCCTCAAAGTACTGACCCCAAAACAGCCCTACCTGAATGAACTAGCAGGGTTTCCCAGGTTGTAAAGTGCAATGAGAGGTGCAAGCAGAGCCTGAACAAGAGCCAAACACTTCAGTCCTTCAAACACTTATCAGTCCTAGCCAAAGCCAGGAGAGGTGACACTTGCCCTGTGCCAGGCTGCAGGTGACGTTGAGGGCTGTATACCGCAGCTTTACCCATGAGCTATGTAGGCTTGTGCAAGGAGCTGGAGTTAAACGAAAGCTGGGCTTCATGTTCCCCATCTAGCAGTGCTTTTTGACCTATGGTTTTTATGGTCGGGAGAAAAACCTGCCAGTAAATAAGTAGAATTTATAAACCCTGCAAGGGCTGTGATACACTCCCCAGGAGCTGGGGCCCCTATGGCTCTCAGTGGCATTTATAAGCTCCACTCAGTTGTCAGGCTCCTTAGTTCATTTTATTTCTGCTAAGTTTATAAGCTCTGAAAAGCCGTCTGCAGCGTTTATTAAGTGCACCACAAAGCTGAAGTGAAGCAGCTGATCCAAAAGAAACACAACTCTACCTGCACTGCTTAAACGTGCTGCAAATCAAAGCCCCATGGTCTGTTTATTTTATCCTGTCTTCTAATATGCACACATCACCAAACAGATAGATGTTTGTTATTTTAGAAAATAAAACTACACCCATGTTAAAAATCCTTGCAGATGCCTTAGCTCATTAGAAGGAAACCGACCCAAACATTCAACAAACCACTAAAAGTTGGAGTTCATCAAGTCCCAGATATTAGTGTCTATGTGAATATTCAGGTATGTTCATAAAGAGAAAGTAAAATCTAATAAGGTCAGTGAAAACAAAAAAAATATATATATTTTTTAAATTATACCATGCATGCTTCAATATGACTAACACTTTTAAAATGGTGTTTTTCAGCTCTGTGAAACACAAAGCACTGGATCCTGGGGGCTAGGGAATTAACAGTGGCAACCACTATTTAGCTAAAGAAGTGTTCAGTAGTTTAGTTGTCACTTGGAAGTAGCCTCAGGACAGCGAGGTCAGCCACTGGTTTTGACGTATATAAAATAACCATGCTCATATTATAAATCCCAGGGCATTTTAGGCTAGCTAGTATGTCTGCAGTGATGCTGAGGAAAACAGAGCTGTTTCTGCGATGGACTGGACATGTAGATTTGCTTCAGTTACTGGTGTAAAACAAAGCAGTGACACATTCCCTTGCCCCTCATCCCCTTTTCAGTAAACATATAGGGTGAAATCCCATCTATGAGATTAAAAAACCTTCAGTATTAAGGAATCCGTACACCATCCCAGATTTCAAGGCTGTTTATTTTTCAATATTTTTTAACATTCTTCTCCCTTTTTACTTTTCCTCCTAATAGTACCATCTGCTAAATGTTGTGTCCTTTATCAGAAAACTCTCCAAAACCGTAGAGCTGCTCACATTCGTGAGGGCTGGGTGGTTGTGAAAGATGGTTTGACATTTTGAGTTTAATTAAACATGCTGACATGCTTGCAGTCCAGCTTTTGAGCAAGAATGAGAGCTAAAGCTCATGACTTGTCTGACCCATGTCTTTCATTGTGGGAGCTCTTTGGAGGTCCCTGGTTGGTACCGAGAAGTATGTGAATTTAGCAGAACAGAGGCAAAGGAAGAAGAAACTGTCCGAAAGTGGAGGGCTGGGTGTGCTGGGAGGGCTGATGAAATAACGAAGGTATTTGTAGACAGAATTACTAGAAGTGGGAAAAACACAGAAATAAAAGCAAAGCCCAAGAGGAACAGAAAGTACATGAAATTAGCGGAAAGGAGAACAAAGCCTCATCCTGTGAGACACGGGAGCAGGCCAATCCTAAATAATTATAGTAACAGCTTAACTCTAAAATCAGGATGTATATTTGTTGAGGTTCCTCCAACAGTGCAAGTCTCCCTCCTCCTCTCTTTCTTTACACAGATTTCCCCAGATAATTCACAGTCCCTCCCTTCCTTTATTTATGTGGGTTCATATTTCATGGCTTTTGTTTACAGTATTCCCATCGTGATTAATGACCAAAGAGAAGCACTGCGTCCAGGTGATGATCCAGCCCATTATCTGTAAGGAGATGCTGACCACCACATGGAAGCACAGAGGCCTGTTGGACAGCATGATGGAGAACAAGCAGAAAAAAAAAGGAATTCCAGGTTACAAGGGCATAAAGCACAATTCTTGTAATTTGGGACAACTGGATACAAAGAAAAAAAATATGCTTTCTCCTATTATTCCTCTCCCTGTATAGTCTTTGATTAAAAAAAAAAAAAAAAAAAAAAAAGGTATCAGGAGACCAAATATATTCAATTTGCTAACGCAAGACCCGAAGGAATGTCATGGAGCTGGGTCAGGGGAGGGTCAGGCTGGCTGTTAGAAAAAGGTTCATGAGACGTTTTGTGGGTTCCTTCCAACTCGGGATGTTCTATGGTTCTATAAAGATGACCCATTAAAAATGCATCCTTCACAGTGAAAATGTCTCAATACCACCCTTAGCTGGTCTGGAATACTCTACTTTTTCCTTCCAGTTTTCTGTTTTGCCTTTAATAAATCAAGAATTCTTTGCCCTGCTGTGCACCTTTTCAGCGTTTGCAGATCATTAATACCAAGAGAGCTCTCGGTCCCAAGGTGCACCGCCCTGCTTGCAACTGGAGATGCTGGGACACAGATGGGACTGTGCCCACTGAGCAGGGGGATGCACCCCAGGGGCCACATTAACTCCCAGAAATGTCCCCATGGGGTGCCTGACTATCCTGCACTGACAGCATCCTTTCTATTTGGGGGTGGATCGTGGGATAAATCTGGGCTCGAGGTGTCTGTCTGCTGTGAGCCCCGTGCTCAGCTCTGGAGCAGTTTTGCTGCCCATATCCCACTTTAGCAGTGCCTTTGCAAAAAGCGTATCTCCTTCACTGACTTTACTGGGCCTCATTCCCATTGCTTGGATTTCTTATCCAGTTCAGCCCTCCCACCCCCAGCAGTATGTAGAAGAGGTTAGCCCCCTTGCTTTATTTTTTAGGTCTGTTCATATCAGAGGAGGGCAGGGACAAAGCCTGGCAATGAAAGGCAATATCTCCTAACTTGGTGGGCAAGTGCAGTCTGGTAAGAGTACTTTTAAACGACAACAACAACAAAAAAATCCAATAACTTCCATATAAATTGTCCAGGAGAGAAAACTTTGTGTTTTTGACATTTGTAGCTGTTTCAGCATTTTTTCCGTGTAAGATGAAAAACTTTTGCATTGAGCAAAACACAGATTTATGATCAATAAAGTGAAGTTTAACAGTTTATAGGAGCCATACATTCTTTTATTTTTTTTTTTTAAATGATATTAAAAAATATTTTTCCCTCCCAGCCATGTGAGAAATCCTCCACAGTGTCAGTTGGAGTTCCAGCATAGCAAAGCAGCTTGCAGTGTGCAGTGGACAACCACTGGCTGGGGTTTGCTGCAGGACAAAGTGCCACACAAACTGGCCCTCCCTTACCCAGGTGGACTCATGTGCAATAAAGCTTCCAGATGCCCATTAAGACATTGATATGGACCTCCTGGTGTGAGTCTGGACTTGCCCAGTGCTTCAGAGACTTTGGGAGCAGGAGGTTGTTGCAGGTCCATGTCTGAACCATAAACCAAAGCCATTCCTAATGACTGTCCAACACGGCTCTCCAAGTCTTACTGTAGTAGGAGCTACAGCCTGAGAGCAAGCAGCTGCCAGAAAAATCACTGACTTGCACAAATGGTTTGGGAACAGATCATGAATATTGGGTAGATGTGAGGTTTTATTGGCACAGCCTTGTGTTGGGCTGTGAGCAGTCAGGGAGCCCAGGGTGACTTTGTCTCAGCTCAGTTCAGATGTGCAGGGGCATGGAGCAGTCAGATCTCATAGTCCTGGTGTTTCCCCGTTACCTTCACCTCTCGCCAGAGGATGCCTGTCTTTGTGAACACTGAATTCCACATCGACAAGCGTGCCAGGAGCTATTGCAGGGATGCTCAGCACATGAGAAACAGAAACAAATCTTATACTCTGAACAGACCACGGCAATTGATTGTTTAATATCTCCTAGCAGAAAATCATGGCAAGAGACCATCTGATAAAAGTTATCTGGACTTGGTTTTTATAATAACCTAGACCTGAGATGCAATTTTGAGTATAAAATTATTGAGTGTAGGGCCAATTCCACTGCCACTAAAACCAATGAGAAATCTCCCTTGATTAGATTTATTGTAAATCCAGAGAGGTGAGTGGAGAAGATAGCTTGTAACTCTTGTCTTGTACTCCCATTTCCCCGATTATGCAGTCTCTGGGCTTCCAACACGTGGCAGCATGTGGAACCACCTGAACTGCTCCTCCCTCTTCAGCATGCTTGAAGTTAAGGCCTATCTCAACACAAGATCTAAAAAATAGGAGAGTGACCATAACCTAATCACCTAATCAAGGCAAAGATTTGGCTTTTTTTTTTTCTTTTTTTTTTTTTTTTTCCCCTACAGAACATCTGGTGATGCCAGCATGCCAACAAATTTGTCAGGGAGGTGAGAGTTGGACTAAACCTATTAGGTCTGCAGGTCTGCACGAAGAATAGCGCTACAGCATACCTGCACCAGTCGGGTCCTCTTCATCCCATGATATGCCTGGAAATTTATGACCTATTTTGAGATTTAACTGCACAAATCCCCAGTGAATTGATGGGCAAGGACAACCTTGCTGAGGTTTATAGGGGGGGTCTTAAACCCTTAAATGCTGGTGGCAGCGCGCATTCCCCATAAAGCCCTGACAGCAGTAATTTACACACAAGGATCTTGGCCATGGTTCCTCTGTGGAAAATCAGGTTGAAATAACTGGGAGCTTCGAGCTGAGCAGCAGCTCTGGAGAAGGCCCATGGGGTGCCGCAGCTTCTGCGGAGCATGCAGCTGCTTCCACTTGATTAAATAAACCTGGGTCTCAGAAGATCTGAAAAGTATTTTTCAGAGAGTTCTGTCTAAGAGCTTGCAAGTTTTTCTGTTTCTTTTGAAGAGAAATTTGCACTCAGAAAATTAAAGAATCTACCAAGTGATATTTTCTGAAGCAAACATTGGCATTATGAGCATCTTAAATACTTGCACTGCATCTCTGTGTTAAGCTGCGGCGTCTGACTGACAAAACCATCTCTTGCTAAAAGCAACTGTTATAAAATTATGACTAACGCATATATAATGTTTGTGTTTAACAAGACGACAGAAATGCCACCTTAGTAAAAACTGATTATGGTTACAGCTGAACAATTCACATCATGCAAGATTTATAATATTAAGGTTATGCAATCATCTAATCGGAGAGACAAGCCTTGAGTAATAATATGAAATGCATGTACTTCAATCTGCAGAAGTAGATTCATTGCTGTTTTCTTATTAGCTCATGCTAGCATTAGGGCTGCATTATCCATTTTGCCATAGTCTAATTCAGCATTTCCATCTGAAAACATATGCACAATAAGTGATCTATGCCAAACAATGAAATGGAGGCAAAGCCATTTGAGTGACTTCACGGCTATAAAAATATACATAATCTGTATGTCTTTCGGCAGTTCTCAATACTTTATACTACACTTCTTTGCATGGGATGTTTTCCCAAAATAAAGAAAGAGATAGAAATTGCTCCTTTTACCCTGGAGAACAATATTTGGGGGCTGTGTCAGATCAGGAATACACTCCATGAGCTTGTCATCCTGCAGGTGGATCGTCAGTTCATCTTGTTTGTGCTGGACTAGCTATCTGGCAGATGTAACTCAGAATGGTATGGAATGACTTAAAATGTGCATCTTTCAGCCCAAATAATATTGCTAATATTTAAATTGAAAAAGATTCTCTGTTTTATTCTTAGAAATGTATCATTCCTGACATTTGTAAATGTTTCAATTGCTATCATCCAACAAATAGTAGCAATATATATATATGTATAGAAATATGTAGAGGAGTTCTAATTGTTTTGCTGTTGTACAGAGAAGACAGAGTGTAGTTCAGGTTTAAAATATGTTATTTTGGGGGCTGAGAAGTACAAGCATCATTTTTTGAAGGTACATATTACAAAATACGCCAAGTGTTTATAATGCCATAGTCAAATTAATTGACTGAGATGTCAGATTAAAATGAGACTTTTCATGCGAAGCTCAGACTGAGCTTTCCCCTTAACTGCACATAGTGGGCTGCGACCATTCTTTTTAGACAGGGCAGGCTTTGATCCTACAAGATACTGGGGTCTTGGGGCATCAGGCAGCACTGGGAGAACTGGGGACCCCACCGGACTAAACCCTGCAGGTAAAGAGTTGTTTGTATGCCTTTACACGTGGGAGGATACATCAGACTTTTGCAAGAAATACAATTCTCAGGGAAAAAAAAAAAAAGTGTTTCAAAGGTAAACAGGAGGCATTTATGTCCTGGAGTCTGATTTATTAAACACACTATATATAGCTGTCATTAAACGAACAGGCTAACATGCAACTATTCATCACAGGGGGGAAATGAACAGGCTATTCTCTGCTTGCCTAGAATTGTTCATATTTCTGAAAACTAAAAGCAGTGTCTAGGAGAAGAAAGAATGCCTAAAATGCCATGAGATATTTGATTTATTCTTTTCAGGCACTACCTCTCTTAGTTCTCTGTGCCCAAGAGTATTATTCAAATCAATCGATCTTAGAAACTGTTTCTAGCAATCCCCTGTTTCCCCAAAACTCCCTGCTAAGGAACTTAATCTGCTTCCTTTTGTTGTTATTGTCATTAAAATGGACTCAAATAGTCTGTATTTTTTGTTTGACTTTGAAGGAGAGTTTCAATCAAAAGATACCTATTCATCTTCACATTTGTAATACCAACATCTCCCTTATGAGTCTGCATAAGGTGAGCTGCAGCATCCTTCAGATCTCAGCTAAAACAATTCTTAGCTTGCTGTCTGGTTACATGAAAAAGAAATGACTAATACAACTAATACAACTAATTCTTAGGAGTTGCGATCAAAATGGTTGCTTCAACAGAATATTGCACTGTAGTTAGACTACGTCTTTCATGACAAGGCACACTTTCCACTGATATGTGGTTTTCCTCACCAAAATATGGAATGCTTTTGGCTGAAATTAAATACAATTATTTGGATTTCTGGTGAAAAAAAGTGTTCCAAAAGAGATGCAAATGCCCCTGAGGAGAAGGCCACATGCGGAGGGGGGACTTGCCGTCCCTCAGCAGAGGAGCTGAAGGAGCAGAGTCCCCTGGCAATGAGGGCATGCGGGTGCCTCGCTTCACACCTGCTGACACCCAGTGCTGACCCACACAAAACACCATGGCAAAAATAAAAGCAACTGAAGCAGCTTAATTGAAGTGGTACCATTAGATCCCACTTTCTGCTCGTTCCTGTGTCCGATGAATCAGAGGTAGGTAAGGCACAGGCAGCCCTACCTGCCCTTGATGCTGTACTGGGTTTTTGCTCCTCTTTTCTCCTTCCCTTTCTAGTCATTGGGGGAGGAAGGTAGGGGCTCAGCTGCCCGCTTGGCATTGGCTCTGCCCACTCCACCCAAGCCTTCCCAGCCTCCCAAGTTGTGCTCTTCAAGGAGAAATGCCTGCTCAGCTTCTGCACTTGGTTATTTGAAGGGCCAGGTGGGTTCTTGAGGGTAGCATAGGATTTTGCTGACCTCGCCTGCTGTATTTTTCCTTTCTTAAATCAAACAACAGCACACAGTGATTGCATCCTCATCCCATCTCCTGCATGGGGCCACCCTGGCTCCCAGCTTCTTGGAACCCCTTGGGGGTCAGAAGTTGATGGAGCCAGCTCTGTACCAATAGGTTGCTTGTCCTTCCCCTGCTGCCTGACAGGGCAGTGGAAAAGCAGAGCCCCAGGTGGCGTTGAGATTCAGAGCAGAAGTCAGGACTGATCTCCCAGCCAAGCAGGTGGTAGTAGAGCACTTTATTTTTCCTTCGCTGTGGCCACTGCCTTCTTTAAAATAGAGAAAATGGCATTTAATGTCTTGGCACACGAGGCGAGAGTGAAATCTTTTAAATTGCTGGTTCTTGGCAGTGTAACTCCTCCGTTTTGCTATGGTTTCACTATGCGACTCAAAGCACAGACCAGAACACCTTAGCCTACACAGGCAAGGATATATTTCTGCAGCGAACGGTAAGACACCCAGCTTCAAGTATGTTTGGGACCTTTCCTGCAGCTTCCCAGACACACCATGAAGCACACCTCCTGGCCATGCACACACACCCACCCACACCATGTCCCAGAAACAGCCCCTCCCCAGGCTGGTGAGCAGGAGGGGATGAGGCTGCACTGGAGCTGCTTACGGGCAACACAAATCCAAAAAGCAATCAGGGTGTTCTACTCTGTTCATGTGCAGGGAGGAGAAGGTCGGGATGCTGATGACATGCTGTTTTAGGACAAAAATGACCCTGCTATGAGTGGGTTTCCCCCTCTGCAGCTATATTCCATCCTCTCACTCATCCCCTTGTAAATATAAAATAACCTGCAAGCCAATTAGTGCTGAATGTGTACCAAATAATCACATTTAATAAACAGAGCTGGTGGGTTTTATAAAATGTCTTCTTGTCTGTGACCTTTTCTTAATTTTGTTAGATGTAATCTGAAATTCTGGACTTTTTATTTACATTTGCAGTTTAATTAAAACCAGTCACTTCCCTCAGCCTACCTGCTTGTAGGCACGCCTGGGAGTACACACACTGGTGGTGCTTTTGCACAATTTCTCTCTCACTCTCTCTCTTTTTTTATTTTTTTTTTCCCCAGGAGCTGCCGTGCAGAACTTCTTTCACACATGCAGCTTAATGACCACAGAGTCAGCGTGCATGTGCATGAACAGTACACCCTGGTACCAAATCAGGAACACAGAGAGGGATTTTAAACTGGTTTGGACCAGTAGCATGTAGCTTTTTTTCATTTTAAGTTCTGTTTTAGCCTTCTTCCATGGCCATCACTTCATTTCACGAGAGGAGGTGCTGTGGAAAGCTCTTGTCTCACTGTACAAAGAGGAGTGATCCCCTTTGAGCCCTCTTTTTAAGTATTTGAAAGTAGACAAAGCAGAAAAGACCTGACAAAAGCGCTATGAACAACAAGCTGCGTTTTCCAGAACTGATGGTGAAAACCAGGAACATTTAAGCTGGGGTGAGGGATAAGGCCAGAGGGAAGGGGGTTGTGAAAAGGTGCTAGGAAAGGTGCTTGTTGTCTGGAATCTTTAAGAAGTGGGGAAAAGAGGTGGAGAATTAAATATTGGGCTGAGATGATGGGTACAGTAGTTAGTGACACCAAGGAACTGAATGGCAGTCTACTAAATTTGTGTCCACGTTTTCCACATTTGAGGAAAGCATTTGCCATGCAGGAAAGCTTCTAAGTGAAAATTTAGGATACTTATAATTCAACAGAACAATGAACTCTTTCTGGAACACCCAGTAAGACTGAAAATTGCCTACATATCCTGCTTGCTTTCCCACTTGCTTCACTGACAGTAGAGTTCCAGGTTATGGTGCTTTTGGTGGCAACAGTAGCTTAAGAAGTTCTCACCTTCTGCTCATTCCTCTCCCTGTCTCTCAAACTGCCTCCCCTTTCATCTGACCAGGTTAAAAATAGCTCCCTCCCACCTGCAAAAAGCACAAGGCAGAGGTTGGCAAGGCTTGCCAAAGGGGCAGAACTTGGGGAGTTGGCTCCTCTACCAGAGGCAGCACAACACAGACCTGCAGGCTTCTCACCTCATCCTAGTGCCAGGCTTCCAAATCACCCCAAATGCACCTGAGATGCCTTTGAAATTTGCCTGCTGCTCTTGCCTGCAGCATTACCCTTTGCTTTGGATTTACAGGCCAGGGGAGCACATGGAGCCATGTTCAGGAGCTGGTGGTTTCATTTGCATATCAGAGGCCAAAATAAGCAAATAAAAACTGCCACACAAAATGAACCAGAATTGGAATTGGCTAAACACTTTCCTGCAAAATGGATTTTAGAAGTGACTCTTGAACTCTTCAGTGGAAAGACAGATTCATTTTCAATGGAGTTTGATCTTGCTCTTCAGCTTCATTTGTAAGACCAATTACAGAGCATTTTGTACAACAATTACGGGCATTAAAACCGCTCTGTTCCATTTGATGAATTTTAATAGTAATTGAACAGAAGAACCCATCAACTGAAAGATTGTCCAATCAAGTATGCCCACACACTGAACTGTAATTTCCACTCCACAAATGTGTAATGCCATTTGAAACTACCAAAATGTCCTCTCCTCACCAATAACCAAGCAGATTCTCAAGGATTTGTTCCAAAACAACTTTATTCCTTCAGGCTTTAAGTACACAGAAAACACATTGACCATGCTCCTCCAGTAATTCCTGTGTACATCTTCCCCCTGCAAAGCTCCCTGGAGCTCATTCTTGGACAGGACATTTGTAGAGTCCTGGTGACCACAAGCATTTGCTGGGGGGAACCCTACAAACCACCTAGCGCCCTTTGGTCCTCCTTGTGAAGAAAGACATTGTTGAAGGATTCCCTGCAAGGAAAGAGATTATTATAAGAGATTGTCAGCGCTGGGTGGCTTCTTTGTGTTATTGCAGAAAAAGGAGTCCATCTCCTGGACTCTAGATTTGGTATTTGCATTTGGGTTTGGTTCAGCTTCTTCCCTTGCAAAGAAACAATGTGCAGAGTGGTGGGTTGAAGAAGTATAGGCCTGAAACAGATTATTTGGTTGTGAAGATAAGCCCCTCATGGCTACAGAAGAATAGATGGACCAGAAGAGTCCAGATGTATCCCTTCCACATGGTCTCAACAGGCCACAAGCCCTAAAGAGCCTATGATTTGTGTTATGAGTCCAAAAGCCACAAATGCAATCTAGTATGGCAAAGCAGAGATCAAAGAGTCACCAGTGCCCTGGCTCTCTGAAGAATGCTAATGCATTTCTTAATCTTTGTGCATGAATGTTTTTTTGTTATTTTTTTTCCCTACTAAACTTGCTCTTTCTGGTTAGTGTTGGCTTATGTGGTACTGAAAATTCCTTGAGGGAAGCGACTGTATTATTCGTTGGATTTGCTGGAAAATAGAAGAACAAAAGAACTATTTTGATGAACTTGCTCTCAATGTGATTTCCAAGTTAGCTTGGGAAATAAAAAGAGATTGCTATAGTTTAGATCAGTGGGAGATAAATGCCCAACTGTCAGAGTGTTACTTTGAAGTGGGTTGCCCCTTGCCAATGGTCACTACAAGTTTAAGTTCAATTTAAACACCAAAGATGAAGTCTTGGGCTTACTGAAGTCAATAAGAGCTTTGTCACTGACAGCTTGGAGGCCAGATTTTCACCCAAGTTGTTTGTACAGGCACTAACTTTAGCGTCTACTGAGAGCTGCATGAAATATTTATGTTGAAGAGTGAAACTGTAGTGTTTCCTTGTAGCTCATTCTCAACACAGAAATGACCCTGCCTCGCTGGAAAATCACCTCTCTTCTCTGTAAAGAGCATAGTATCAGTTGAGAGATACCTCTCTGAAGTATGAGTAAATTAATATCTACAATGTGTGATTTAAAAATAATTGCCATACATTTTCTTTGTGGAATACATATAATTTGTTCCTTTTAATTTTCATTCTGGTTTAGAATAGGGGAAGAATGAGCAGTGGAGGTTTTTCTATAAATTTGAAGTTCTAGCTCCTCCCCAACTAAAATTTCAATCCAGAGCTCCTTATATTTAAGAATATTTTCATATCCCTGCCTTTGAGACCTTAACAATGAAGTTTCTAATGAGGATATTGAAAGTTACATATTTCTGTATATGAACAAAATAAACCAGACAGAGCTCATTTTGGTAACAGACACACAGCTTAGGGCACAAAAACACTGTTTGCAATGATAATCTTGAAAGGAATGGCATAATATTTTGAAATGTCAATATGACATCTCTTTGTGCCCTGGCACCTCTATGGGTGCTCACAGTCACCAGTGTCTGGCTCCCACCGCACTGGGCAAGTGTGAAGTTTTTCCCATGATGAAGGGAGAAGCTAAAAGTATCATGGAGCCTATGCCGAAGGTCTCCTCTCCAGCCCCAAGAGCAAGGAACACCTTGCAAAAGCTCTTGGGAGAAACAAGCCTTGAAAGTCTTCCACCGTACTCCAGAGACCAAAATGCAGATATGAAGGGTCTCGACTGAATCTTTTCTCTTCCCTTCTCTCCTCCACCTTGTAAACAGAACTAAACTTGCCTAAAAATTATGCTTCAAAGGAGACTTGTGTGAGTTAATTAGTTAATTATGAGTGCAAGTTCTGTGTAAAAAGCTAAGCATTATTGAAAGACCTGCAGAGGACCTCAGTCCAGTAATGAAACTACCCAAGCTTCTGGAATGTGGACAAACACAAATCTAGAATAAATCCATTTATTTCCAGTCTGCTGAGGCTCCTTTCCAATACCCTTACTCCCCAACAGAGACAAGATTGAAACAGGTAAGATATGAGGAGAGGAGAAAGGTGGCAGGGGCTAGGGACAGAGGACAGGGAAGAGTGTTTTATGGATTTGTTTTGAAAGAAAGAATGAAATTAAAAAGCCAGTGAAATTTCTTCCCTCTACTCTCTTGGTCCGCTCTCCTTTTCAAATATCTACTCTTATTTGTTTAATTTTATGTGTTTTAGCTTTTCAGTCACCAACTGCTATATTGTTTTTTTTTTCACCCTTTACACACCATCACATACTGCCGGCCTTTTTCTGACCACAGTCTATGTCGTAATAATAATAATAAAAAACTGAGCCTGATTTTAATTTGTGTAATGTTTTTGTTAAAAAAATAAAAACTCAACAGCCTAATTAGGAAACCCGTTAAATGGCTGCAATTCAAATATAATTCTATTAAATTCTCCCTGTAAAGTTAATGTTACAGACTTTTTAACAGATGTTTTAATTAGACATTGTTATTAAAGAGAATACTGTAGAAATTAAAAGCAGGCCCTAAATGTGTTAACAAAGACACTTTTCTTGCATGGCGTCGATGGTGGCAGAAACCTTAGCAAAGAGATTTCGAGAGCAGGTCATGAAAAAAAAAGAGAAATGCATTAAAGGGAACAAAACGCACTACGAGATATGCATTGCTCAGCTACTATGTGATGGGGGTTCATTTCACATCCAGCACCACCTCAGGCCATTGCCTGAGCTGGAAAGTAGGTGGGGAAGATGCTTCAGCACAGCGCTAGCATCACCCATTCAGGCACCAATTCGTCAGAGGGATTTGCTTGCGACAGTTGCAGCTTCAAGAACTTCAGGGGAAGCATCAGCATTACTAGTTTTTGAGGTTTCATCTGCTGCCTGTGTTTTGGGTCATTTTCTTACTCTCTCTCCTGGAACCAAGCACCAACGTAGGGACTGCATGTTTTTGCAAGGCAGGCTTACTCTGCACCCTTCCCATGGCAGGGGGTGGCTGGGAAACACACATGCTGGGAATGTGAGCAATCAAAGAAACCAGGCCTGCATATTTGGGAAGGAACGTGTGAGCAAACCACACAACAGTCTGGGCCCTGGGCAGACATTTTCTGAGACTGGCAACACCACAACCAAAATGCAGGTTAAAAAGGTGACAAAGTGGTCAGGCTTCACGCCAAGGCATTTTCTTGGGGGCTGTAGGTGTGCACCCCTGGGAGGCCTCTTGAGAATCCTGCCCAGATCTGCTGTAGTCACCAAGAGCAATCCGCTGCTAATCACCGCACAGCTCCTGCAAAGCAATGTCATTTTGAGGGGCCTAGGTGCAACTCTGTGCTGATGGGGGCTCTTGCAGAGGGTGATTCAAAGCAGAAATCAGTAGGCATGATATCAGCAAGGGAGAATAGAAGAAATGTAGACAGTTGGGTGCACGGTGTTGGATGCTTAGACATTTGTCTAAAGGCAGTCTGTTTCAAACACAGGAACAAGGGAGGGCATCTGGTCTGCAGGAGGATGTTTGACTTGATGTCCCAAAGCCCAATCAGCTCTACCTAAATCATTCCTAATAAACATGTACCAAAGCAACTCCATTATATCTCTTCGCTTACAGATTATTTTTTATGTGTTAAGCTTGATAATATTAGATCTTACCTCCTTTTCTTGTGAGTACCTCTGACTCTTCAACTTCACAGCTCTTGAGGGGTTCAAGGAGAGCAGTTGACACTGGAGGGGATACCATTTTTCTTGCTTTATTTACACAGTAATCTACATTTACATAGGAATCTACATTTACAAGGGAATCTACATTTCCCTTTCAGACTCCATTTTATCTCAAGGCAGTGGAAAATTATAAATCCCAGGGTTAATTTCCTTGCAAAAGGTCAGCTTCCTGCTGCCCGTCAGCTATGAAATGGTTAAGAGGGTTAAATCTGGGCTCTTCTGAGCAGTTTGGTGAATCCTGCGAGGAGCAAGTGATGGGTAACACTGATGGAAAAGCCTGTAACATCATAAAGGGGGTTTGGTGGCATCATAAACCAGAAAGGCAGATTTGCTCTGATGTCACCACTACACTAATGTGGCTGTATGGGATTTTTAGCAGAAGAAACTTCATATTAGCTGAATGGGTGGATATGATATTTTAAGGGCTTTTTCCCCCAAACCTTTTTTTTTTTTTTTTTTTTTTTTTTTTCTGATAGATGCTGCTGCCATTGTATTCGTGAGTTAGAAAATGATAGCTGTTCTTATCAGCAATGTGCTGATTTTGTATCTCTCCTTGGATTGCATGGTATATATGGAAGGGAAAGTTGCTAAAGTGTTGTGAGGTTGTCCAGGAAGAGAGAAAAGCATCAGAAGAGAGATCCCTGAGAACTGCAGGACAGGTTCATGCTGATCTGTTAATTAGCATTAAGCAATAAGGTAGGGATGCAGAAAAGTAGACAAGGTGGCAAAGCTGCATGAGATAGGATAAACAATTCAGAGAGAGCTAAACCCTCAGATTTCTGCTCTCTGTGGGAGCAACAACTTCCTTCTACAACACTGGGAGAAAATCTGATAATCACAGCTCCGAGTGTTTTATCCCTGTCATTGAAACCTCTGTTATTGCCCGCTCTGGGAAGAAGGATACTAGCCTAGAGAGAAAAGACGCCTGGAAAATCACATTAAAGTGATTTTACCGTTGATATTAGCTAAAAGTGTCAACTCTTGTTCCTTCCTCTATCCATAGACTTTGTTCTTTCAGCCACCTCTACCTATTCATAGACTGGAGATTGGCCAGACCCAGAGCAGGATTCCCTCAGAGCTTGGGGGTGTTTGAACACGGCTGGAGTCACCCGCCAGTGGCTCCCCCTCACATCTCTGCCAACATCTGCACAATTGTTCTCTTATTGTAAACTCTCACTTTCATACATTTTCAAGCCTTGTTTACACTTTATTTTTCTTTGTTACCTCTCCCCTTTAAAGGCCATAAGCTTAAAAGCAGTGTGCTAACCAAATTAATGCAAGTATTCTAATTTTTATGACCATCAGAGCTGAGCAAACTGGAAAATGATTCCTGTGCAGCCTTGAAGATAAAAAAGAGAGGGGCAAAAACTCTCTAACAGAGACAACTGGCTAATTAGCAGAAGTAAAACCAATGTGAAAAAAACAGAACCTAGAAAACAAATGAAAACCTCTACAGCAATTACTTCGAAAAAGGTAACATTTTCCCAATTAAAACCATTCTGAGAACTTTAGTTAATTATGTAGGTATTCTTCTCTCTCTTCTTCCCTTTATTTCTTGCTCTCTCTTTTATTAAAGTCCATCAGGGCTCATGACGTGTGGGAAAGTGCTAACATTTGCAAATTGCTGTTTATGATAAATGAATTGTGGAAACTCAGCGCCTTGGTTGGGACCCGGCTAGATTGCAAAGCACCAGCATCTCCGGCTGCTGCAACCCTGACCCTGACTTTACACCCATTGATCACAACTGGTGCATAGCCATGACCACCGAATGCATACATTGTAGCTGGGGGACTTGCTTTTCCCATAGTATTTCATCATCGTTCCACATCGCGAGCGCCATAGTAACCTTTGGCATGCCGTCCTGTAAGACTAATACCTGCAGGAGATTTCCTCTTGCCCCAGTAATCACTGCTTCAACTGCTCCATCTTTAAAAAACCCTTAGTCATTAACCCAGCTTTGGTTTTCAAAAAATACCCGTTGATTTCAATAGTGCCAGGAGGGGAAGGAATGGATGAGCCTGTTGGAAAAGCAAGCCCTAGATAATTCTCACATCCATCTATAACTTCCTATGGCTTCCCCTCGCACTTCCCTTTGAGACAGAAATTTTCAGCATCTTTTCTGGATGTCAGTTCCAGTGGTCCTCAAGGTTGTATAAGGAAAGAAAGAAAAGTACATTTAAGGAAACCATGGAGTGACACGCAGCGTGTGCTCCGACCCTTGGTCTTCATTCTGAATGCTCAGAGTGCAGGAGTGCCTACAAGAGCTCAAAGCAAAGCCATGGGCGGGATGGCACAAATATATAAGGGTCAGCCTCTACCCCATGAATGAGAGAAAGCGTGCAGGTGAGATGTGCAAATTCAGCCAGGGAAGTGGGACTGCATTGCAGCCTTGTGCTGAGGAAGGGGCAGGAGGTGCTGGTGGCTACCAGGAAGTGCTGGTGGCTACCTTGGCTGGAGCCAGTGGTGGGACGTTATCTCCATTCGGTGTCACAGGGTGTTTTGTGTTGGCTTTAGGGACTATTTATGGTTTCAGGGAAAACATAACTGAAAGGAATGCAGACCTCGGCAGCTGCACGTCAGCTGAGATTCCTACACAGGGAAATTTTTTCCATTCACACTTTGGAGTCTGCGGCCAGGTCCTGATCGTGCTTTAATGAAAACAATGCCCAAAAGTCAAGTGCATTTTTCTGATTGGCACATGGATGTGCTATTTTATCTGCAGACTCTGACAGATAATGCTGAGCATATGTAAGGAAGTGCGTGCACGTGTGTGTCAGCTCGTACACTGGCTACACACACATACAGCAAAAGGAGAAGCCCTTAAACAGAGCATCAGATGTGAAATCCACCATCTATGATCAAGTCTGGGTAAGAGATGCTAGCGTCCCAAAGAGACACAGAATAATGAAGTTATGGAGAGCTGGGAAATATTGGTATTACTTTATCATATTGTATTGAAGAGAGCTTGTGAGCTAGTGCTCTAAGGGTTGTATTCAATAAAAAATAATACCTCTGGTTTCCGCACAAGGCCACTGAAGTACCAAAAAATCAATTTCAGTCATTGAATTGGACCCTAAGGTGCAGCAAAATGGGTAAGATTCACAACAGGGCAGGAAGGAAAAGATGTATGGTATCTGGCTGAGGAACATTTCCCCATTTCACTACTGGTTTTGACCTGCACACCTGCAGGACAGACGGAGCACCCCACTGTCACCCCAGACATTGCCCACTGACCTCCCTGCCCCATGGAGAAAGCCTTCTGCCTTCTCCCCTGTGCTAAAACTCCATCGAAACAGATGGATTTGGTGCAAACCCCCAGTGGGCGTGCGATGGGCAAGCTGTGACACTGTGGCTGTGCCTCGGGAGGCTCTGAAGGCAGCTCAGCACTTGGTGCCCTTGTGCTGACCCAGTGCTTTGGCTGAAATTGGCTACTTTGAGCTCAATTTGGGGAGGTCTTCGACAAACACAGAAATGGGGGTGAGTTGGACGCCTCTGCAGAGGTCATCCCAGCACATGTCAGATGTGAATAATGTGAGGGGTGTGGTAATTGGTTTTAAAATCAGATTTGAACAGAGAGGTAAATAGTATCTGAAGACAGAAATGCTGGAAAATTCCTGCCAGAATTGGTTGGCATTTTCCAGGAGCTTGGTCATGAATTCAGTGTCTGCGTCAGTTCTCTCTTGTCTTTATTAGTCCTCTGAAGCACAGGGTCTGAAGAAAAAGTTATTGAATTTTCACTAAACCCTTCCTACACGCAAAAGCTTTTTCTGCTTTAATGTTCAAAAAAGTCCAAGTCACAGCCACCACCTCTAGCATGTGCCCATATCTTTTCTCATTATAGGCTGAGGTCCAAAACCAATACGAATTAAATAAATATCCCACTGAGAGCTGTACTTTTGAAAACAGCCTTATTGCGGTGCAGATGTGTGCTATCTAAAATGGGCTTAAACATTTTATTTATATATATATATATAAATTAAGAAAATAAAATAAAATCTAAATATTATCCTGGAAGGAAGTGTTTGCACTGGTGGATGTTTGATTTTCATTTTTCTCCCAGCATGCTCTGTCCTTTCATCCTATAATGGTTCTTCTCTATTAATCCTTCTCAAAATCCACAGGTAGAGATGCTTATTGATAGAAGTCCAACGTGTATCTCAGTTTACAAAGGCATATTAAAGGATACAAGTAACATATTTCTCTTGATGTCTTCTTATTAATGCAATTCCACTCAGAACATTTTGGCATAAGAGGCATTGCCAGATGGAAGATAAAACTTCACTTTTATGAGTATTTTAAGGAAGAAAACATTTGGTTTGCATCAGTTCTAAATGAATAATATTTATTGCCCTAATGATTTGTATTTTATAAGCAGGATAACAAAAAGCACTGTCAATTACTTAGTATTTTAACAAGGTTTAAAAAAAAAGTCTGATAACATCGAGTCATTTTAAATGATCAAGTGCTTTTAATGCTAAACTGTAATAACCCAAACCGATGGGTTGTTTACATAATAAAAATAAATAAACACTGACCACAGCTTGGTTGTATTTATGGATTCTGTCATTTGTTACCACAAATCGCAGCTCACAGCATGCTTTGGGGAACCCAGTATGTTACAATTACAAACACATCAAACGGGCGCATTTGGGGCTTGGCGCACATCGTGGTGTGGGGATGGGAGGTTTCAGGGCTGCTCCCGGCTGGGTTTGGGGAGCAGTGGGGAAAATTCTGCAAGTCTTATTTTCCCAGGACATCAGCAGGTCTCCTGAGGTCTGTGCTTACAAAAGATAATCTTCCTCTGATCTTTACCCATCAATAATTTGTTTATATTTTTCTCTTTCCTTTATTGTAGATTGTAAAATTCCATATTTTTTTCTTAATTTGCATGTTTACCTCCTGCTGTTGAACATATATATATATTATTTAATGCTATTACAGGCATTTAAATATAAAATTAAATCAACACAGTGAGGGAACTCTCCCATTTTGGTGAGACCATTCCAGCAGAGGGGGGATGAAGATGTCCCAGAGCTTGCAGTATCATCCATGGGAGCATGAAAAACAATCTTACTGCACCACAGGTAAGATTTTGGAGGTGTAGTTGGTCCTGCTGGAAGCTCTCTCTCTGTCTGGCCAAATACACAGACACTTGGCTTCTCATTGAGCTGGATGTTTTTTCCAATTTCCTTCAGATCAAGCATGAAGGGCTAGATGATGTTTCCCATTTTGGATACTGGAAGGAAAGCAAAAGGAGACCTTGAACACTGGCTATGTTAAGGTTCTGTTGAAATAACATCGGATTTACTCTGACATATTCCATGGGACTTAATATTGATTTTCAAATAATCTGGAACACTGTTTTTATAAACAATTATTGGCAAGGGAAGGCATTGTTTTTGGAAGCTCTTGTATGTACAGTAAGGCTTTATTTCTTCTTGTTTTGAAGTGCGGCACGTCTTTTAAAAAATGCTGTTCAGGAAACATCTGCTGTCAATTAAGGAGTAACACATTAAGGCATATTAAAGTGCACTCTTATTAGTGTTTCGGCAATAAAAAGAAAGGTTTTCTATTTGAATCATATGTTCTTTAACACATCTGCCAGCCATCTGAAACTTGTAAATGTTCCTCAATAAAAACATCTTCGTAACCTTGTAAAAACTTAGTAATACATAGCACTCTTTTTTTCCAAAAATAATAATAAATAAATAAATCCCTTTACACACTGAGTCCAGGTAATTCTCAAACAGGTTATTGGGCTGATGCTGGTAGTTTTCAACAGTGATGAGGCCTGTGGGTGCTCTCTCCAGTCAGTCCCGTTGAACCCTTAAAGGGGAGCTGATGGAAAGGCAAATTTCACTTTTTCATTTTTATGAAAATGGAAAAGTAGAAAGTCTTCCACAGAAAAAATTGACTCTTTAGCAAAAAATAATATAATAAAGCATCTGGGTTGGGAAAAAAGTATTTGATTTGGAAGGGGGCTGCTATGTGTTAACAAACAGTAGTTTTTACGCCTTGCACTCCCAGCTCTGTTCAGACTACCTTTCCCATGGCACACTGTGGTCTCTTGTTGTTCAGCAACGTTGTTGCATTGTGTGAAACCCTAATCAGCTGCGTAGCAAATATATGAGCCACAAGGGATCATTTGTTCTTAAACTGCTGTGATTTCGGAGTGTAAACTGTCCCAAGCTCCAGAAAGGCTCAAGAGACTTGAAAGCTGAAGTCTCTTACCAAAAATGGTGGAAAGTAATAATAAATTGTCCAGAGAAGGGCAACAGAGCTGGTGAGGGGTCTGGAGAACAAGTCTTACGAAGAGTGGCTGAGGGAGCTGGGATTGTTCAGCCTGGAGAAGAGGAGGCTCAGGGGCAACTTTATTGCACTCTGTAGGTACCTTAAAGGAGGCTGTAGCGAGGTGGGTGTTGGTCTGTTCTCCCATGTGCCTGGTGACAGGACAAGAGGGAATGGGCTAAAGTTGCACCAGGGGAGGTTTAGGTTGGATAGGTTGGTAGGAAGAACTTCTTTACTGAAAGGGTTGTTGGGCATTGGGATGGGCTGCCCAGGGAAGAGGCTGAGTCACCATCCCTGCAGGTCTTTAAAAGATATTTAGACGTAGAGCTTAGTGATATGGTTTAGTGGTTGACTTGTTAGTGTTAGGTCAGAGGTTGGACTAGGTGATCTTGGAGGTCTTTTCCAACCTAGATGATTCTGTGACTCTGTAATTCTGTGATTATTATTATTATTTTTACCAGTAGGACCATGGAGATGACACAGTTATCCATGAACACAGGTAAACATGGTACTAGATATTGGTGTTTAGGCACCTGACTACTTTTGAATCAGCTGACAATAAAATGGGGATAACTGGGCAGGGTAAGAGCACATCATTGTCACCAGTCCACCTGGAGAAACAACACCTCTAGGAAACCCTAAGAAATGTTCTTGAGATCAAGACGGCTGTGAGTAGTATAGTGTGGGATCCCACCACAGGGACATGATGGGAATGGTGCAGAAGGGTCTGCTACACTCTTGGCCATTTTCCTGTGAAGGGAGGGCACCAGGAAGGCTTGGCTGCTGCATGGCCTAAGGAAAATCCTGGGCTTGGCATCTGTGGGCAGATAATTGTCTGCTTTTGCTGCTGAGGTTGCTGTGGCTGGTTGGCCACAGCCAGGACTGTGCATAGGGACTGACAAATCTGGCACCCAGATTCGAAGAGAATCACTTGTCCACCAAGTACACTTTATGCCTGATTATCTTTAAAATTCCTTGAGAAAATATCAATCTGATCTTAAAGAGGGTAGGAGAGAATGAAAACCTGCCTAGGTAAAGAATCAAACATTTTGATTGCTTTCCTTCTGCTAGTGCTTTTAAACTCAGATCCCAAAGGTAGGGAACCACTAAAGGAACTCAAGCACAGCTAGTTGGTTCGTTTTCTGATACCTTGAAAGTGATTTTTACTGCATGGATCAAAGCACAAGCCAATAAGCAAAGGAGATTTCCTATTTCTGCATTTTTAAGGAGCTGGTAGCTGTTGTTACTGGCTGGTGCAGCATCTAATGTTCGGTGATGGATGCATCTGCTTGGCGAAACAATACAGATCTGCCTAATTAGATGCTGTATGAGACTGACCTGCTTCTGTGACTCCAGCATGCAGATCTTCTTGCTGAAGGATGATACTGTTCTTCCCTAGAAAGTCACAAATCAAAGCTTGAGCATGCTGGTTTCTAACAGCAGAAGGATTGTTTATATTTTCCAGAGCTGCAGGGGGAAGTTTGCTGGAGGTTTGAACTACAGAGGGGAAAAAAGAAATGTAACTTTCATGCAAAGCTCACAAACTAAATGCCATTTGCCCACTGGGCTTGCTCTTCATGGGGAGCTGCAAATTGCCCATTCAGCTGCCAAGCAGAAAACAAATCTAAAGACAAATGCAAAAAACTACTGTGTTTCTGAGAGGCTGGGAACTATACGCTTGTTCAAGCATGGAAAGAGAACGTGCAGCTAACATGCGGCGGGGGACTTGGAGGTGGACCAGCTTCAAAGCCTTTGAATCTTTCTACTGGTCCCAGTGGTCTTTGGACTCCTGGGTCCTGCCCCTTGCTGGATTTCTTTCAGAAGTAGAAGGGAAGAGCAGTCAGATCCGAAACCAGAGATGATGGATTCAGAGGAGTTGGCTGGGGATCAGGCTCGGACTCAATATTGCTCTGTTTTGATGCAATTACAGCCAGCGTGATTCTGACAGGACTTCCTCACTCAAAAGGAGATGAACTGTTTTCCCAAGAACCATTCCCCTCCAGCTAATCTAGACTCTCCCCAGGTGGGTCTGTGGCAGTGTTTGAAAACTATTTTTCTTAAAATTCACTTTATTATCAGTTACTCTATAACAACAATAATTACCTGTCTTACCAAGCAGGCATGCATGGCCAAAACACACCATATCCCAAACAGTTTGGTAAAAAATAGCATAATGAAGCTAGAGTGCTTCTCCCCGTGGGACAGTCAGGTCGAGCTCAGACACACTTCCAGCAAGGGGAATTTAGGATATGAGCCCACTTTGAAAAACTCATTAAGTAGATCAGGAAATATGAAATATAGATAACAATAATGAACAACCTGGCATGTGAAACACTCCAGCATTGCAAGACGTGCTTAAATCTGGCCTTATAACCATAGCTGCCATTGCACATCAGTAGGTTGTCTGGGGATGTGTTGATGTCCTGGGTACTGAAGACAAGCAAGAACAGGCTGGCCTCTGCAAGGAATTTAGGTACACGTATGACCATATTTTCAGATTTGGAAATGAATTATACAGGAAAGAAGAGAAAATGTTGATTGCCTACAAGGAAGACAGATGAGGAATTTCAGGTAGTTCTTTAAGTAACTAAATGTTGGAGATTGCTTTCTCCTTTCTCTACCTCCTGGTCACCGTTATTAATTTAGTTGCAGAAGGTGGGAGGAAGGAGCCAGAATTTTGGCAGCCACCATGAAATCCCAGCGTTGTCCTCAAAGCTGACAGGTGATATGTCAACTACAGGCCCTTCAATAAAGTTCAGAATGAATTGGTTAAGGGGTCCTCACATGACAGACAGCCTGTAGGAGCTTTGAGAGCTGTTTTCTGTCTGAAACACCTAATTCCAATAGCACCATGCAGCTCTGCAGTGTGCCGGTGAACAGAGCTTGAGAATCTGGTATAACTTGACAAATGTGACTTTGCTTGCTGGAATATTTAACTCTCGTAAAACAAGCAGAACAAGAAGCAGAAGCTTCTTTGCTGAATCTTTTCGTCCTGCAACACAGTACCTGGGACAAAGTGTGTTGTGACCAAGCACAGGTGTGTTCACACGGGAGGGAACGAAGGATAGATCAGAGAGCCCAGGATGGATGTTAGCAGGCACAGCACTGTGAAAAGAAGGCTGTTCTGTGAAGATCTTATGATTCTAAGATGAAGTTATGGGAAAGCTAATTCAGGAATCTTGGCTTCAAGGCCCTGCTCTATCATATATTTCTTTCATGATCTTGAACAACTCAGAGCCTCAGTGTTTAAGTCTTTAAGGATGGAGGTGCTTGACTGCATGCAACCAGCAAGCCTCGGTTCTCCATCTCAAAAGCAAGGCAGGTAAAACTTCCTTCAGGGACTGTCCTACAGAGAAACAGGTTACAGTGAGACACCGAGACTCAGTGGGAAAAAGGCCAATAGAAATATCTTGGGTGATTATTACTACTCTCCTGCTGAGAGACGCGTGCCGTTTTCAGGCAGGTCTGATGGGAGGCATCCTTCCTAATGGGTCTAGAGAAAATTTCATTCCCTCCTGAAAATGAGACTCCCAATATCAAGCTCTCACACTGAAAGCTCTGATGATGCTCTTCATTTTCAAGGTTTGCGGCCACCACTGTCACTTAACAAACCATGAATTCCCTGCTTAGAAGGGTTTGCCAGGCATAGGCAGTCACCGCACTATTTGAGCTCTCCTTCAGCTGCCCTGCTGGTGATGAATACTCTTTAATTACAAAAAGAGAATTCTGTCATTTCTCTCAGCATGGCTTCTATTGGGGAAGATTAAATATCAGCCAAACATTACTGAATTACCTTTTTAAACCTATTATTTCAACGTGATTAACTTCGCTTCTTTTCATTTAGCTGTAAGCAAAATCTTGTTTACAAGGCAAAAAAAAAAAAAAAAAGCATTTGCTATAATATCGGCAATAATAATAAAAATGAACATCACAGGGAAATAATTTATGTGTAAACCAGCATAAAAATGTCATTGATGCATGAGTTTCCTCTTCAATTAATAAAAAGGAGGAAATATTTAAAAACAATTTATCAAGGAAATACATACAGTTCATATATCATGCACTCAAAAAGACTGTACTAATATCCATTCCACAAATAGCAGCATGACCTGGACTATCACACAGATGCTGGATTCCTTTGTGTGACCTAATTTAGGGTAGGTGTCTAGGACAAGACTTTGACTTTGTACCAGAAGAAGATCCTGGATGACAATACTGATAAAAGCATATTCTGTTAAATGGGTAACAGTAACTGCTGGTTGGATAGCCCAAAATAAATAAAATAGAGCACATGTGATTCTGGTTTCATTCTCTACTTTTGACTGGGATTGTTGTCATCACCATAAAACCAGATAGTGATTTTATTCTTTATAAAAAATAAAAAAATATTTACTATATGTGTGATGAGGCTAAGTTTCAAAGTAGACACAATTTTAACATAAATAGGATCTTGTAATTAACACCTCAAAACCACATTATTCAAAAAATGAAGAGTGAAAAGAAATCCCAAAGAGTAAGCTGGAGTGAGGCTCCTTTACTAACCTTAGCTCTGAACAGTAGATCAAGATTGAGAAGACCTCTGTAGGTACATTTACTATCTTCCCCTAATGGTATCAGAACATCCCTTTGGGTATAAATATATATTGCAGTATAAATATTAGATAACAAATGTACATTTGCTGAATCAAAATCTATGGAAACATAAACCAGCCAAGGTATTAGTTTTGCTGTATTTGAAAATAAGACAAGTGAAGAAAAAAATGTTTTCTTCTGGTCTTTTACCTGTTCTACTTACAGTGAGATGCTTTGGGGCTGGTAGCATCGATTTCCTAGAAACTAGTTCAAAGTCTAACACACTGGGCACAGAGGGTTCTGAACTCCACAGGATGGGTCATGTGCTCAAAATAAAACATGTTGATAAGGCTTTGCAGGATTGGGGCTTTAAGACATGGTGATATCAAGTTTTTCCAAGTATTTCCTTGAATTTTACTGTAGGTCCTAACCCCAGTGAAGGCAAATTTGGAAGTATACAACTGTTAAAACGGCAGTGGTCCCATTTGCAGTGTCTTGAACTTGTGTCCATTTCCTACACAAATTGAATGACTCTATTTAGGGACTATGATAATTCCTAAATCATGATTTCTCTTTTAAATACCCAAGGAACTGGGGAAAAAAACAAAAGCACATCCTCAAAATGTCTATGAACAAAACAGTAACGCACTTCAACATTTCCATTTCTTATAGGATATTTGAAGGGGATATCCCACCATAACACAAACTATTCCTGGAACATACACACAAGTATTGTTTCGTGTGCTTTCAGCTCCTGATCAGCAATTAATAATTGAATGGAACAGGACATAAATAGCTCTAATATCCACCAGAAAGCATTTTGCTTCCAATTCTTTGTCTTTGTGAAAATATGTCTCTTACACCACCTAAACCAAAAAGATACTGTGGGCAGATCTCTTAATTTAAAGTTGATGTAATTCTATTGACATCAACAGATTTACACAATGGGACAATTTGTGTTGAACTAGCACTGGAAAACCAGATGTCTTGGGAGTTAGAAATGTGGAAAACATGTGGAAACAAACTCACATGTAGAAATTTCAGCATTGAAGAAAATTCCTTGCTTATTTATACCAAAGGGAGACATTGGCATTGTCTATTATATATTGTACCCTGTTCATTGGTTTGTGGCAATCTGAATACACATTTTTCCATTAGCTACATCCATACAAAGAAGCTGGTGCCTTTCCTATACTTGGCAGTCTATAATTCACCTCTTACATCAATCTCTGAAATGGATTCTCTTTTTAATGAGACCCATTCTGATTATAAAGTTATTTTTCTGGATTTTATTGCATTTGCTACCTGAAATGCATCTACAATGATTTTCAAGGGAAGGCAAATAACAAAACAAGGCTGGTCTTAATCTCATTCTGTGCAGGAAGCTGGTTCTAACGAAAGGTGTCATTGTCAGCAAGCTTTATTTCTGATGGATTAGCAGTTAACTTTTTTCTTCTGTTTTGTCATACAGATACTGAACTTCAGGGGTGGGGAAGGAAAATAAAACTAACCAGAGAAGATTAAGTGTACCAGTTAAAGTTATCCCACCAACACATTTCTGTAGAAACCTGATAACAAAGCCAACTTCCAAATGTAAAGCCTGAAAAGGGAACAAATTCAGATGTCAGAGTTTGCAGAGCACATGCTGCTGCCTCAAAAACAAAGCTTGTGCAGCTCTGTAGGCATTTGCCACTCAAAATAAATAATCAGCAACACTACGGTCCTTCTGGCAACTGATTGCAATATGATTCCTGATCTGCATGTGCTGGTTAAAAGCAGCAATATAATTTGTTTCCTTGTCATTTTTCCTGTTTTTCAGAATTGTCCTTTGGTAAATGTGTGTGAAATTATGATTGCTAGAAAAACGACAGTCTGTAAAAGCTTTTGTATCCTTCTAGATGACATGTTTGGCCCTAGGACTCAACCACAGAAAAAGCTTTTCTCTGTAGGCTGTCAGGTGTTGTACAGAAGTATCTCCCCACTTCTGTACTATAGGAAAAAGAAGAACTTGGGGCTTCCTGGTTGTTGGTGATTTTTCTTTTTTCTCTTTTTGTTTTTCCTCCTGGTGTTGTAACAAGAAGGAACAAAGAACAAATAATTTGGCACGAAGCCTATGGAAGTCATGCAAGCTTTGCTAGGAGGCATGTGCAATATTCCTCCTTGCTCCCCCAGACCAACGACCCTGCATTCCCTGCATTGTGAACAGCGAGTGCGGGCCTTGGGAGCAGTTGTTGCCATGTCCCTGAAAATCCAGTTGCATTTGCTTTTGCACCCGAAAGGAGCAAAGGACTACGTCTGAGCAGAAAGACAAGCAAATGGGTGGCTGGTGGTGCGGCTGCTCTCCTGCAGCAGGGATGTTTCCCGGCTTTGTTGCGCAGCCCCGGTGCTGCAGGACCCTGGAAGCCACAGGTGGAGGGGAGCGCTGCCACACGTAGCTGGGATGGCTCTGGGGAGGTGTGAGAAACCTGATCGCTTCTGTTTGCTGAAGCCTCTTGTTCGCTCCCTCCTGGCTGACAAGTTTCCGGGGATACTTATATCCCACCACCTGGGAAGGGTCCTCATTCCAGCAGGAAAAACACACACAGCAAAAAAAAAGGTGTAATGTTGTGCAGGACTTGGCATCTAGTGAGGATGGAGAGGAACCAGGTCTGTGCTTATCACACACCTTCATGGCAGCAGCTGGGTGAGACAGGCTCACTCAGACCCCAGGAGCAGCCCCGTGACAGCAAACATGGTGCTCAGCAAGGGCTGAGCACCAGCTGCATGTCCTGCACCAGGACGCTGCTGCCTGCCCAGCCCAGCTGCATGGTTTATGTCTCAGAGGAAAGAGCAACCTTTGGTTAGCTGTGGCTAACTGAACTGTGGTCCCCCTCTGTTTACCCATTTTTGGTGTATTGCTGTCTGTACTGCAGAAATGTTGAGTGTGTTTAACACATCCCTATGGCAGATGGATTGTGCAGGCTGTGCCGCATCTCCCCACCACACCACAAGCAAAAAAGCATGTGCAGGTATTTCTCAATTGCCAGCAGACCCCTCGGCCTCCTTCTCACACATCTCTATTTCTCCCTTTATCCAGTCTTCCAGAAATAAAAATACGGGTTTCGCCCTGGCTCTAGGGTGTTGCTGGTGCACAGCTTTTCCCTGGTGTATTTGGATGCTGCTGAGCTGCTGGAGGAGCACCAGGGAGGGTGGCTGGGGCAGAGGGGAGATCTATGTCAGGGGCAGGAGGAGGCTGAGGGACTTTTTGTGCAGGGAAAGGGATGTGGCACAAAGCATTTGTCTTGCGCCTTCCTTAATTCCAGGTCCTACCTAGCTCTTGTTATTTCCTGGAGCTGCAGGTGGACTTTCTTTTGTGGTACAGCAAACAACTGCATTTACAGATTAAAAAGTGCTCATTCTGCCACTTCTCAGCCTCAGCTGTGACCAGGTCAGAAAGGCAAAGTACTCTGCACTCGAGTCACTTCTGTTTGCTTCATGTTCAAGCAGTTTGTCCGTCAATACTTCGAGCAAGCAGCTCTCAATCCCTGAGCTGGAAACATCAATTCTTTCCCCCAAAATGCCAGAGGGCATCTCCCATGCCCCTCTGAGGCTTCACCTGGCCAGGATTTTACAAAGTGGCATTAAATTTTGCTGGCCGGGGGAGGCACCTGCCCCAGAGTGATTATTTTTAGGGGCAGAGCTGACATCCAATACAGTAGCCCAAGTTATAAAATTTGGCCAGCATCATCTCGCTGTGAGTTACGTTCTGCTTCAGCATGATTAACTATAGTTAAAAATGAGCTTTGAGGGTATATAAACAGGAGAGCAGAAGGGCTGCTTAGCAGCATAAATCAGACAAATATTAAATGAGAAAGCACATCCAAATTGGTACTTGTTTGCTCAAAACTATTTAAATTAAGGGAAATATCATCCCTCCTCAAGAAAGATGGTTCCTAATTTCCTCAAACAAGGCCTAAACCAGCGAAGGCCCAAAGCAACATCATAAAGCCCAAAGTGCTGCACAGAGAAATCCTGTACCCAAAGCCACAATAATTCAAGTGTCTGGGAGCAGCAAAGACTTGTCTTATGTGGGTCTAGCCCTCAGATTTTCCTGTTAGAGGTAACATGCATGAATTTTTGCTTTCAATGAAACCTTAAGTAATAGCATCGCATGCTGCTGTATGACTGGGTTTGCTCAAGGAAATGGCTGTTTATTCACCTGTAAAACAAACGGGTGTTTTCTCTTGGTTAAAGTCTGTGCTAGGAAAATGTCTCTCTACATCTCCCTAATGCTACATCTCATCTTCCAGCTCTGATTCAACACTTTCCTAAGTGTGTTGGCAGCACTCAGCTTGAAAGTTGATACTGGAGCAGGCCTTCCAGTTCTTCACCTGACCAGCGTCATTCACATCTCTGTACCACCATCAGGACTTAGAGTAATGTTCTCTGCTGAATGCTCACATAATTTTTCATTAGCCACTTCTGTTGGCTTCTTGTCCTTTTTGTACACATAACCAATATGCATTACCAGTTCCTAGTATGTCCATTAGGATTTTCTTCCCAATCTTCCTAGCAAATATGACAGCAGCATTGCAGGCTCACATTTAGTTAACCCCTCCATATGCTGAGCATCTCTTCTCCTCCACTGCCATCCATGTTTCCTTCTGCAAACCCTGCTGAGTTTTGTTTTCAGAAACCAGTAGTGGTTTTTTTTTTTCGTTTTTTTTTTCTTTCTTTCTGAACACTGAAAAATGAAAATGCATAGTTTGGGGCCTTGATTTAATCAGGCACTTTTATGTAAAATCTGCTATTGCATCTTTGTATAGAATCTGCTTCAAAGAAAACAAGAAAGAAAGCTGGCTTGCTCTGCTTTAGTTCTAAGTTTTTCACTAGCTTTACCCATCAGTAGATTAATTGAAGTGATCCTAAATCAGGCATGAACTTAGCCTGTAATGTTTTAAAATACTAAAAATGAATCAAGTTATTCCAACAAAGCAGCAAGTCAAAAACTGCCCAGGGTGACAGAGTTGGATTAGCAGGCAGGGCTAATTTTTCTCTTACAGGTATGCAGACATGCATGTGCACACACACAAACAAAATACACTGTGGCATGGCCGAATCCTCTGTACTAGGCTGGCAAACCTGCATCAGATAGAGCAAAACCTGCAGAGATGCAGGTGGCTCCAAGGTCAGGAAGGTGACAGCAGCTGTCACCTCCATACAGAGGACTGGTCCCTCCAGAAGACAAGTTATGTGTCAGGAGAGGGTCAAGCAGTGACAGGAGCTGGTGCATACTGGAGCCAAGGTTTTACACTGGTTCAGGCACAGACTGAAGCCTCAAGCACATCTGACAACACCAGACCAAACACCTCCAGCAGTTGTTAGATATGTTTAGAAGAATCGTGGCTGGGATCAGTTTGCACTGTGCTGTTTCAGACATAAAGATGTCCCAGCACGCAGCACCCTCACCGCAGTGACAGCCACACCAAAGCCTGCATCAATAAAACCCTTCAGTGTTTACCTTGAAAACGCTCCAGCGCGTCGATTCGCGTTGCCTCCTACTTCAAGGCTGGGGGAGATGCGTTCCAACTGCTGTGCCTCAGCCTTGTGAAATATTATATGGTGAAGCTAAATGCATGTTTATTTTAACAATAATAGCTCTACACAAGGGGAACCCCTGATGGACTTGTTCAACAAGGCTGCTGGCAGCTGCAGCTGTGGAGCCAGCGAAGAGCTGAGCCATACCCAGGCTCAGCCCGCAGCATGGGTTCTGCTGTGTCCATGGCTGAGGGACTGGGACCACACCAGTTTATACCAGCAAGACTGTGTCCTACTTTCCATCCCAAACCATGTCCTTTGCAGCACTGTCCATAATGCCGGAGTTTGCTCAAGTTACAACTTGTGAACACGGTCCTGCGCTCTTTGATACTGGCGGTTCAGCCCAAGTACATGCAGAGATGCTCATTCAGCTCCACATCCCAAGCTGGGATTTCAAACTCACCCACAGCTCATGGTTTCCCAGCACTTTGATTGGCTTTGGATTTCTCTCTTGTTTTCATTACTTAACCCAAAGCCTTTACCAGCTTACAGCCAACAGTAGGAGCCAGCCTTGCAAGTCACCTCACATTATTTTTGACTCAACCAGCCTGTGAGAGGAGTTTTCAAATCCTAACCCGAGAAAGGCAAACTTCCAAAAGAAGTGGAGTTCAGATTTGCTGTGGAGGGACATCCAAAAATCTTGGGCATCTCTCCAGATTTTATCTAGCCCAAACAAAACTGGCCTCTAACCTGGAAAGTGAGCAAGTGATCCCAAGATGCCAGCTGGACTTGAAGCAAGAACACTCTCCTGGGTGGTAGTCTCGGGCTTGTAGTTTTGGTCTAAGTCAGCAGCCATGAGCCCAAAGGTGATCATTTTATCACCTCATAAAAAGGTTATTGTGAGCCAAGGCTCTGAACACAGGCAAGATTTCATCATTTCCTCAAAAGGAAAAAAACTGAAGGGGCACACTTTTTTCCCTCACCCGACCTCCAGAGGTCCAGGGGAGCCTGGATCCAGCCCTGGGCACCAGGCACCACCAGCGATGTTCAGCTGAGAGATGGCTGCGATGGGGAATGGCTGCAAGGCTGAAAGGCAGCTGCACAGACAGGGCAAAGACCTGCGGGAAGGGGAAAGGCCTAAAGGGAAGGTGTGGGGCACAACTAGGGGCACACGGTGGTGACGCCCCCATCGCTGTCCTTTAAACTAACAGAGGGGGCCACGAGGAGCGAGATGAGTTTCTTTTCTTTGTCCCTTGGGAAAGTAAAGAAGTCATTGGCCTAGCTCATAGCAAATGGGCACTGGGGAAACGACACAAGTTAAAGACTTGGAACAATCTGCCCAGGGAAGCTGTGGGCTCCTTTTCAATGAGGGCTTTAGAGAAAGCCCTTCCAGAAAGGACACAGCCTTGTCCTGCAGCCAGGGCAATGCCGAGCTTTCTGCTCTGCAGCCCAGCCCAGAAGAGATGGAACAGAGCAGGGAGGTTTCATTCGCCCAGAGGCCAAGGCGGGAGCAGACCACCATGACCACCAGCATGAGACTGAGCCTATTTTTCCCCTAGATCTCATTCAGTTTTTTGGCCTTTGTTATTTAAAATATAGGCAAGGGGCTTCAACATCTGTTCTATAAGGAGATAGAAGGGGAAAAAGATCTTTGCATCTTTTTATGTATCTTTTGTATTTCTCTTCCATTTGCATCCTTCCCTCCCTGGAGACCCTCAGGTTGGGAGATGGGAAACATATGCATCTGCAAATTATTTCTGTATGAACTGGACTGTAGGCATTTTTGTTGCTAGAAACCAGCAGCTTATTGATCTAAGCTCACCTTACCCCCAGCCGAGGACTGTTACATGAATAACACAACCAGCCTGTAACAGCACTGCAACCAGACAGGATCAGAGGCTGCAATAGAAGTGTAATCTAAGTAAAAACACTGGATAAGTCTGTTTATGGATCTAATAAATTATGTTGGAATTGTGCAGTTATAAATCCAGGCTGTCCAGTAAACCCAACAACTAATTTGTCAGTCGCTCGTCTAGCAATCTGACTCTCCGTTGCAATTGCTCACCATGCAGATAACAAGGTGCCTTACAAATCTCTTGGTTAAATGTCATTTGTTTCAGTGCCATAACATGCTATGGATCATTGCTCACACACAGTAACCCAATTATATTAACCTGTGCAGCAATATGGTGTAATGACATGACATTAATGCGAGCACTTCAGAGGTTTCCAACAATTTGGTCTTTCCTCCAAAGGGTTTTTTTCTCTTTGAGCATCTTTCTTCTTCTCTCCTCCCTCCTCCAGTGCTTAGAGGCAAAGCAACATAGCTCCCCAAACAAATCTAAGATCATCATAATCTCCCGAATAACTGAATTTTGCTTTCGCTCACAGCTTGGAAAGCGTGATTGAGCTATGTTACTTGTTGGAATCTCTCCAGATCATAAGTATTGCTATTCCTTAGGCTCCAGCATCTCTTTGACATTTTTATAAGAATACCTTGTAAATATAAACCCTTACATTTTGTCTGTATTAATCATGTGATCCTACAGTAGTGGGGGAAGACAACACTTTTAAAACACACACAGGGAAAAAAAACAAGTCTTCTGCAAGATGAAACTGTTAATATTTTCCAGCATCAGAAAGAAAGCTGGCTAAATATGCTAGCAAGTCTCTTGGCTGATTTGCCTTCTGTTTGCATTGCTGCAATAGGCACTGAGTAACCAAATAGAGACAAGAAGATAAATTTGAGAAACTCGTGTTGTTCAGGCACCTAGACTTCTGGGAGAATTGCATAGAAGTGGTTAAGGAGGTTATTTTATAATAATGAAGGGAGGTTTTTTTTTTTGATCATTTGTTTGCTTGCTTTGAATAAAAGACAAATGGATTTTAAAGTACTGCTGAAAATCCCCTTTATTCTTATTTTTGAGAGAAAAAGAGAAGGCTACTGTCTCGCTTCACTGAAAAAAATCTCCCTAGTGCTATGGAGAGGGTGCAAGAGGGAAAGCAGGCAGCTCAGAGAGGGCTGCGGGTCCAATGGAAAGAGGCGACGGATTTACAGCTCTGTTTCCCGGTGGTAGCTGTTTCCCATCATTACAGTGTGTGGGGTGTGGGGGGCAGATCCTGATCCTTCGGTGATGCTTTTTTCCCCAAGTGGTTTGCTGGCAAAGGTGACACAAGGGGAGTAATGTGTCCACAGTCTGTGCTCAGAGTATGCCCCTATGTTTCTGTGTATTTATGGCTTTTTCGGCTTCTGCAGAGAAGGCAAGTAACCTTATCGAAAGCATCAGGCTGAACTTGCTGATATCAGCTAAACTGAGCCTCTTCCTGTAGGAAGAGTTTTAGTAAGTAAAGAAATAAAGAGACTCATCTATGACAAATCTTACCTGACACAAACATATTTTGATCAGCCCGACACAATCTAGAACAAGCGCATCTAAATATTATGAAGAAATATGTGGTGATCAGCTCCAAATACATGGCCTGTAATGTATACTTGCTAAATTCTTTCCATTGTGCTGTTAAATGCATCCAGCTGTCCATACGTTAAAGTTAAATATACTGTACTATAAAACTGAACTGAGAGTGGAAACTATTAAAATAAACCCAGCTATTTCCCTGTTCCCCCTCTCCCTCCCAATCAAGTATATTTTAGTTGGGGAAGGAGGCGAGTTATAACAACAATTATTTGATGTGGTGCATGGCAATGGCACGGAGAGAGGGGAGGGTGAGCAACAAGGACCAGGAGCAGCTCCATCTGTTTAGCAAGCAGAAATGGGGGGAATATTTCGGGTGACCTTGGGAGGGACAAAGGATCCTTGTGAGGAGCAAGCAAAACCCTGCCTGGCTGGGTTTGCCAGAAAAAGATGTATGGGAAAGGCAGGAGGGGGATGATGAAATGGATGAAAGGGGAGGATTTGGAGAGCTACGAACTTTTATCTCATAAAGGGATGAAAAATATTTTTTTCTTTAAAAAGAAGACCTTTTTTTGGGTCAGTTGGCTGCAAAGCATGTCCTAACAAATGGTTTTGGTTGGTTTCTGATTTGTCATTAGCTGCTACAGAAAAAGCAGAGATACAACAGCAAGAAGAGTACAAACAAGAAAGATTCACAGATCTTCTGGGCAGTACAGGCTGATGACTCAAGTCCTATGGTTAGAAGAGTATCAAAGTGAAAACTCTCTTATCCAGGGCTGCAGCAAGAGGCAAGTGATGGAAAAGCAATAGCCTCCAAGAAAATGCCTTTTTTTTTCCTGACTAACTTTCACCACATTTTTCTAAGGTAGTGAGGTTTGTGTTGTCTGTCTGTCTGACATGCAATTTCCACATTTCCACGTTCCCCAAATCATCAATGAACAGGTATCAAACCCAGTGCTCCTGCTGAAGGGAAAGCAATGTTGGGCCACTTGCCCAGCTAATGAGGCAAAAGATGTAAGAGGGCTGGCTTCACTCAAGCCAAAATTAAGTCAAAAGCCAATATCACATCTTCTGTTGCCTCTGTTTTGCTTAAAGCGATGCCCGCGGAGTGCAGGGAAATATTTCCTGGGCTCTGCCCCTGAAGAGGCAGGGAGATCCCCAAGGCAGCCACCCTGTTCCCAGGCTCTCTGTTGGAAACCATCACCATTTCACGGTAAATTTGCCAGATGTTTAAGTATACATGATTTTCTTGGCCAACAGGCTCGTTTAGAAACAGGAAAACAAACCTGGACAGCAGAGAGGGAAAATGTGTCTGCAAGCAACAAAACGAACGAGTGGCACAGCCCTTACAGCATTTCTCTCTTCCTGTACGTGAGCATATGTTTACAGATAAAGGTTTGTACTTAAACACCCTGGCAGAACAAGTGTAAATCAGTTTTGTCCTGCAGTACCTCTCAGTGAGTAACAAACATTAAACTACGAAAGAAAGAAAGAAAGAAAAAGAAAGAAAAAAGCTATTTCAACATCACTTTTACAACACAACAGATGCTGCTCTGTGATGTTTGAGCTTTATGCCACTGTAGTGCGAAGCAAACTCTGGCTGGATGATACCTGTACAAGTGTATCAGATGCAAGGAGAGTGTCAGTACACCATCAGACACATGCAAATATAGATCTCAGCTAAAATAATGGATTTCCAAAATATTCTGACTATTTAAGACACTGTGGAAGCCCCCATTTTCAGGAAAAGATTTACGTACTAGGGTACTAAATCTCATCTTCTGGTTACAAGATTGAGGTCCGTGCTTTGAGATCATGCAGTGAAATTTCAGAAGCCCCTTGTTCCACGGAAGCCCACTGCTACCCAGGCATCAGCTTTCACCAGTATCTGTGACTGTAAGAAAAGCCAGCCTGGGAGCAAGCACAGCAGGCAGGAGCTGGAGAGCCCTGGGCTGCATCTGGCTGTCCTGTGTGCATGACCTCTGCACACCCTTATGTCCAAAAGTAACCCAGCAGATTGAGAGAAACACAGCAAAGAAAGTAAATAAATAACTTAAAGGGAAGTGATTATTGGTAAGGGATCACAGGAGTTGCAATGCTGATAGGTAAGTCACCGTGGAATAAGTTTCCCTGAAGATACAGGTTTTTGGCAACTGGGATGGGTAAAGCAGGGTGTAGCTCTCACCAGAAAACAGCTTGTTAGCCAGGTCAGTTAGGGACTGCTGTCATATCTGCAAATGAGGGCATTTAGTCCTTGTGAGGATTTTAAATCAGGCTTCATACATCCCTTATTTTTTGAACTTTGCAGATTAAACAAACAAACAAAACCACAAAAATCAGATGTAGAAGTGGAGTTTTGCTCTATTCTCATGGAATCACTTGATTTTATTTTTTTGTTTGTTTCCTTTTGTTTTGGTCATAAAATTCCAGAACTGTTTTTCTGAATGTGAACTTCTGCAAAAAAAACAGACTATCTATAAACGAGATTAAGCATCATGAGGGCATCCATTTCAACAGCTATTTTCATATCATAAAGAGACCATGATTAAAGACAACGTTCTTCACTTCCAGAAAGGATGAAAATAATCTCTGGGTTGGCTGTCAGTAGGTCAAGAAGCAGCAGGTTTAAAATACAACAGGATTTAGATGAAACACAAAAAGAGCTGAGTGCTTCATACAGTGCAGGCTCACACCTTATCTAGTTGTTCACGCACAAAATGCATGTGCTGCTCTCGCTGCTCTGTGATGTCTGTCAGCAGTACAGTGTTCTGCCAGTACCGCGAAGTAATCCACTTAGTCCCCAATTATTTAATGCTGTGCAACTATCTTGTTGCTGTTTGTCTCCTGACAGCCCAGGCAGCAGCAATACAACATATCTGAACCCTTAAGCGTGCCTGCCTGGCGGCTCGCTATCGAATGCAGCCCAGCACTGCAAAGGTCAGGGCCTCTGGGGGTGTCGGTGACAAGGAGGAGACCGTGCAGAAGCTTTCTGGGGTGATGGATGAATCAGCTGCCTGTACGCATGAACATATGGGCACAGAAAGCAACTCAGTCGTTGAGATTTTGCCAAAAAGGAAGGGAAGGTGGAGGGAGATATTTCTGATATGAGATGTCCAGCATATATCATTGGCACTTTGCTTTGGCATTTTTTAAAATAGATATCCCTCTGTCACACTTACGTATTTGGGATGCACAGGAATAGCAAAATCAAGTCATGTTAAAATGTCCTAGGATCACACCAGCCTCAGCTTTCGTAGCTCATATGGCCTCAAATCCTTCTCTCATGTCATACACTTGAGACGGTTGTACGATGCGCTGCTTGACAAGTGTCAGCTTTCAGGAGTGTTTGGTATCAGTCTATAACTATCAAAAGGCGAATTAAAGGTGAACTAGACTAATCTGTGCAGTGGAGAGTGTAAATGTGTGAGATAAGAGGGCTTTGACTGCAGTCCAAGTTGCTTCCTCGCTCTCCTTCTTCCGTGGTTCAGGAAGGAAAAAAAAAAAAAAAAAAAAAGGTCTCAAAAGCCATTTCTATTACTATCATGTAATCAGCTCTAATTTTTTGTCCTCTTACCCATCCATTCCCCTGCACTTTTTTTTTTGATTTTTCCATTAGTAAAGATCTTTGTTTTAAAATAAACAAATGTACTTTGCACTTTCAGAGCTTGCCTGGATCCAGTGATCTCCAAGAGCTTCATGGAGAGGCTTTCAGCACCCTAGGGAGACAAGAAATGCACTGCCTCCAGCCCCAGACACCTACCTCCTGGTGAACCACCATAGCTTTCCACCCCAGGCAGCCACTGATGCCTGGGAACAGAGAATTTGACTTTCTGGCTTTAAAGCATTTTACTCTTGGCTTGCACAGCGGGGCTGTGAGGTGGGGACCGGGGGTTTTGCAGCACTAAGATGGGGAGCAATGCGTGCCCTCGCCATGCATCAGCTCAGTGGCAGTTTGGAGGCGTCCCCAGCTCCCCCACAACTGCTCTCTGCTGTCCCTGCTGGGACATAGCCCCTTTATATCCCACCTGTCCACGTCAGATGTAGCAAGAGCAAGCAGTGCCCCTGCCATCCGTGTTGGGCTGGGGTTTCCAAAGGCGTATGAAGAAGTTTGGTGACCGATTCCTATTGAAAATGCACAGCAACTGGACATCTGATGCTCTGCAGTTCTGCTGGCTGCCTCATCCCGTGCAAGATTAATGGCCTTACTTCCATTTTTTCCATTTTTTCACTTCCCCAGCTTGATGCAATGGTTTTATAAAAGCAGCAAGAGCCCACCCCATGGCAATCTTTCACCAGCTTTGAAACACTTTTTGGTTCAGGTCTTGCAGCATTTACTAGGATGAAGTAATTTGACAGAGTGGGGATTGTTGGCCTTTGCTTGGCCAGGAGGTAAATAAAAGCCTGGCTCCCTTTTCTTCTGCTAAGAGTGAAATGATGTATTGACAGAGGGCATGAGGAGCGTTCACCTCCAATCACCTCTCCTGTTACTCATTTCCCTCGAAAAGAGAGGATTCCCCTGCTCGGTTGTTGCTGCTAAGGACACGACCTGGGAGGTGCATGGGGACAGCAGAGCAGCGTGCGGCGATACCAGTTGCAGGAGGACCATGGGCTGTTCACACGCAGCTTGTGAGGGTTTGGGAAAGATGTGTAAGGAATACTGCTTTTTCCTGGCCTGCCACTGCCCTTCAGATGATCTTGGACCAAACATATACCTATACCCATGCCTGTACCCATACCTATACCTATACCCATACCCATACTCATACCCATATCTATACCTACATCTGCACCTACACCAATATCCACATGCCCCATTCCTCTTCCCATGCCCTCCAGGAGTGTCCCTTTTATCTAACTACTAATTCGTATGCTCTACCTCCAGGGTGAATTGCTGCGGTTTGTAAAACAAGGCGAGGCCAGAGGCCGAGCTGCAGGGTGATATTTTAGGATGGTTGTGGTGAAGTCCTGTGGACTTGTTGCCCGTCTGTAACTAAATACTTTGAGGCTAGGTTTCGGGGGAGCCCATGTGATGGCTGGAAGCAGCCTGTGATACCCCCCATCCACCCTGCTGAGCTCTGTGTATTACGTCTGTGTAATACATCAAGATGTATTTTTGCCAGTGTAACTTACGATGCCTCGGTGGAGGTCAACATTTGTAAGGAGATGAAACCTCTGATGTACTTAACTTGGCAGGCAGACTGCCACTGCATACTGACAAAGCATTTATAGCAAAGATTAAGGTTTCGCTACTCTTTAATTAGGGAACCAAAGAGAATTACAGGTCTATCTGACTGCCTCCAGCAGCTTTGTAAAGGAGCCCTGGCTTGTCTCTGAGGCAGGAACCATGTATAGCCATTTCACTGGATTTTGTCCTGAAAATTCAGAAGTAAATCCCAAAACAACTATTACGGATCTGTTAATGACAACAGATAAACCAGGAGATAAAGAGATGCATAGGAGCTGTTTTTTCCTGCAACGGTGCTATCCGGAGAGAACTTTCTCCCTCCGCAAATGTTTATCTTGCATTCAAGGCCCACTGGCCAACTCCCCAGCTATCAGCCTGATTTGCTGCCCTGCCTTCAGCAAAGCTCCACCAACCACCAGCTCCAGACGAGGCTGTTAGCAGAGCACACTCAGCAGCTTCTCCCTCCTCGTGTATGCAAATACTCTAAGCACTATCAAAACCACTAGTTTATAGCTGTCTTGTGACTGAATTTCAATCCCCTCTTTTCTAAACAGGAAGTCTTCTCTGCAAAGCCCCATTCTTCCTTCATGTATAGGGACCAAAAGGGAGGGAAAGGAAGATGCTGGCCACTTCAAAATAAATAAATAAAAATAAAATAAAATAAAATAAAATAAATAAAAAAGAAGAAGGAAAAAAAAAAGAAATAAAATCCCAAACTGCTCCAATTGGCTGGGATGTGGATTCCTGCTGTCCTCCTACACAAGCCACCTGCCCTTGATAGATTGATTTTATTTATCTATTTATTTTGTAGGTACTATTGCAGAAATCCAAAGGGAAGCAAGCTACAAAAAGAAATGCTGTCACTGGAAAGTTAGTCATTAACAGCCAAGTGTCTCCCTGACAGGACAGAGATGCTGCAGCCCCTGTGAAGTTTGCATGTCATTACAGAAGGATGTTGTGGCATGACAGACACAGGGATTTGAGACAGATCTTTTCCCTGCCCAGGGTCCCCTCTGCTTCTGCAATGTTTATATGGGATTACTGAGCCATATCAAGTATTCAGTACCAAATGCAGGCAGTACTGTCCATGTGTATCACCCGACAAGGAAAATTAAGTTTGCACTGCACGGCAGCACAGAAATACTCCCAGGGCAAAGCAGGACTGCCCTGACAGAGATCTTTCCCTTTATTCCCCCACTCTTCTCATTAAAACTGTAGGTGGCTGATAGAAATGGCTTACCTAGCACAGAGACAGACGGCCAAGAGCTGATGTGCTGCCGGAATTACCCTATTGTGGTTCTGGATAGAGCAGTGATGTAGTGGCACCTTGAAAGTGCTTAAACCACTTTGCTGAATCAGAATTAGATTTAAAACCTAGCTGGTCTGCAACACAATGTCCATTATTTTATGCTGTAGCTGTCCCTAAAGTGATAAGCAAAGTATCCCATCTCTCTGCCTTCAAATCCTCACAGAGCCAGTCATGGCCTCACAGTCTGATTTAACCACCAAGGAGATTTGGGGTTTCAGCAGTAAGCGGGTTCACCACTGGTGGCACCAGGCAGCTAGCCCCAGCTCCACAGAATGGTTTTGTGTCCCCAGGGTGGTGGCATGGGCAGGGCAGGGGTCAGAAGGTTCCCAGGTTTCTTCCTCAGAGACATCACCCCTGAGCAGGGTGTTGTCCTTACCAGGAGCACACCACTCTCTTGTTTTAAGAAGGTCCTAAATCAGCCTGGAAAGGACAGCTTGGTGAAGTCGGAATGCTGTGACTGCTCCAGGAGAAATCAACAGCATCCTCTTTAGAAATACAGACCAGACTTGCAACAGCACTGAAAAAGGCTGGCCTCAGCTCTGGCCTAAGTGATCTGGTATCAGGGATTCTGGTGTGCCAAGGCGGGGCTACTGAGATCCACATGGCTTTGGTGGACTTGAGTGAGGAGAAGCCATGCAGTGCAAAACTGTTTTGCTGTCTGTGCTTTCGTTGCTCAGGGGAGCGAAGTAACAGACTTGGGGACATTTTTCTCAGGGCAGGATCCATTATCTCAAGTAGTCTAATCACAGCATGGTAATGAAGCTAGGCCTAAAAGACTAACCAATAATCAATACCAGAATGCACTAATACATACCGCAGACCTAACACACCTATTTCACATGCTTGATTTCATTTTTCAGTACTGTTTTCTTTTCTTATACAGAGCACCCAAGTGGAATGACTAACACCACTTCAAAACTCTAGCAACATTAAAAAGGTCCCCTTTTGGTAATATTTCAGTGATGATTCACTACAAGTAGCCATTGAAACAATTTAACACGTGTCGTTTCAGAGCAGAGCTGAAAGAAAGGAGACCTGAGTTCAAAGCCTGAGCTGCTGCTGAGCTGCTGCTCCCGCAATTAGTGTGTTTCTTTCCTCAAGCAGTGCATGAGAGAAGCAATTTTGTGAAGAGAAGGACAAGCACTTTGCATTGACAGGAGGTGCAGAGGGAGGGGAGGAGGCAGGGAGACTTTGCTGTTTGATGCCCTTAATCCTATTATCTGTAGAAGCATCATAAAGTACGCGTGCAAGAGCTTCTGGAACAGGAACAGAAGAAAAGACTGCATTTTTTTCATGCCCTTCCTTGAAAGCTAAACCTGGCTTTTTTCTGTGTCATTGTGCCCAGAGTTGCTTACACAGAGAACATGGATTGCCTGACAGTGATGACAAGCTCAGATACATCACTCGTGCAACAGAGATGGACACACAAAGCTTTGCTTCTCGTCCCAAAAGAGACTGATGACCTTCATGTAACCAGGACCACTAACCAAATAAGGGATCCAGACCACACTTCTTCTGTAGTCTGCATCTGATATTTATTTTTCCAGAGTAATTTCATACTTTAAATGAGCGTTCAGTGTGGGAAACATGAAGCATCTTGGCCTCTAAAACTGTTTTTGTACTTTATCAGAGGGAAGAGCTCTTCTTTTGTTCCATGTTTGTACTTCACCTCAAGCAGAACAAGTTCCCCAGACAAGACTGCAAGCTGGTAGTTACAAGTATACTGCTAAAAATTAAAAAGCACTTGACAAGGTAAAGAAAACCCTATTTTACTGCACTTATAATTTTAACCAACACTTCTGGTACACCAAACACCCCAACCAGCATTATGAAGGCTCAGTGTAAGAGAGTAACAGCCAATATCAACGCACTTAGGTCGATGTGGCTGGTTCTGGATACAAACACAGAAATAATGGAATAAGCCTCTTTGCTTCAGCCTCATAGAAACATCCCCCACCAAAAAAGCTACCGCCAAACTTGACTTTTTTCTTTTTTTGAAGAAAAAGGCAATTTTTCACATTTTAATAGCTTTCATTCCATGTCTTAATAAATGCATGTTTGTTGATTTGTGTAAGCATGATGCAGGATTCTGCAAATGAATGTAATCTGCAACAAGGGGATAGCTAACCACTAGCTAACACTTTTGAATAATGAATCCCTACTGTATCAGATGGACGCTATTCATAATAATTCCTTGCTTTTCTCATTTTGTCGTGTACAGTAGCGATTAATCAATTTGCAGTGTTATGTCACCCGCAACAAATTGCTAGCACCAAGACAAATTTATTGCTTTATGATAAAAGAACTCGTTTAGGTAGAAATAAATTAAATTTGGGGGTTGTTATTTGAGTTTGATGTTTACATATATGACCCATGCTGCGCAGGCCAGCAGAGGTAAGGGTATCCAATTATTACTCCAGTGTTTTGAGGATAGTTCAAAGAGATGCAAAAGCAAATGGCATGTTCGTACAGCTGACTAGTCCTTGAAGAGAGCAAGTCCTCCTGGGAGCTCTCTGTAACCTGGATGAGGCTCTTCACGAGGATTTGGAAGGATTGTCAGGGAAGAGGGTGGTGCGTTCAAGGTTTCTTCCATTTTAAAACTGCTTGATACACTTTGTTCTGGGGGTCTAGAGGAGAAACAGCTCCCAGGACCCCAACAAGTGACATATCTATAGACCTTCTGAGGATGGTATTGCCTTCTGGAAAAGGACTGAGCAGAAAGAGCTTTGCAGGAGAGAGAGGCAGGGAGAGCCCCGCCCGCCTCCAGCAGCCACATGCAGCCTCTGGGGATGCTTCCCGAGGTGCTCAGTGGAGATGCCCAGCCTTGAAAGTGTGAAGGCTGGTTAGCTTCCAGCAATAAGAATGCTTGGCTCACTGCCTTTATTTTGTTTTGTTTTGTTTTGTTTCGTTTTATTTTATTTTATTTATTTTATTTTATTTTATTTTATTTTATTTTATTTCCTTCAACTTTTGACAAGTTCTGGTCTCCTGCTCCCCATAAATCAGCTTACTCTTCTTCACAGTTCCTCCTTCCCACTGCCTCAGAAATCACTTTGACTCTTTCTCCCTGGGTTAAGTGCTGCTGTTACTTCTCTTTCTTTGCTTATTTCTTCCACTCTTCACTTTTTCTCATTTCTTGTATTCCTGACCAGGCATTTTCTGTAGCTCTAGATAATACCTCTCCCCTCCCTGCTGCTCTCTACTAATGTCCCTGTCAGCCTTCTCCTGAATCATCATTGCACCATCCCAGAAGATGTTTAACTGAGATTATACCTCACTGGAACCGCAGGGCTGAGAAAACCAAAAAGTGTCAAACTCTTCCTCCCCCTGCACACTCGATTGTCAAGGTGACCCCAAATTCTTGAGAAAAAAGGAGAGGAGAGGAGAGGAGAGGAGAGGAGAGGAGAGGAGAGGAGAGGAGAGGAGAGGAGAGGAGAGGAGAGGAGAGGAGAGGAGAGGAGAGGAGAGGAGAGGAGAGGAGAGGAGAGGAGAGGAGAGGAGAGGAGAGGAGAGGAGAGGAGATATTCTTTTGATTTGTCCCTTTATCTGAGGCATGTATGCTATGTGAGCATTTGTCCCATAGACAGCACACACACAATTCAGACAATAGTGTGGACACAGCCCCCAGATGCTATATTCCTAAAATTCAGGTCAAAGCCTATAACTAAATCCAAGTTTCACCAGGCTTGGATAGTTTCTCCCGATTTTTGCTGGTGTAACTAGTCTCAAATGGTTCCAATGTTAGCCAATGACAGCACAGTAATGGTCTATTAATTAGCCAGTTTCTATCAACACCCATAGTGCAGTTCTATTACCCATGACGGCAACCAGCCTTCGATAACAATCTGCCCTCAGGATCAGGTGAGAGAGCTTTCACGCTTGCTGAATAGTCATCATCTCCAACAGTATCTTATGAAATCAAATGATATTTCACAGAGCTTTCCCACCATCAAATATTCCTGAATCAGGGATTAAAGAAAAAAATCCCAAACATGACAAACGATGTCTTTTTTTTTTTCTTTTTTCTTTCTTTCTTTCTTTTTTTTTTTTTTTAAATCTGGTGCCTGGTTTGGTTTAATACATCAGCTCCCACTGCACTTAAGCCTGGAGGTTTAAAACTACCATGGGCATGCAAGAAATATAGTGACAGAGAGCTGGGGGATTGTCTGGGGTAATCAGATTTTTGATGTAAAGAAGCCTAAGCATTAATATTATTTTATTATTATTATTTTTTATTTGTATGATAGCAGTTTTGCTATGTCACAATCCAATCATAGCATGATCGTGCCAACTACCATATGGCATATATGGTACGTTTTTATCTACATTGCAGCGTAAGGTATAATTGGGACATGTGGACAAGCACAACCAAATTAATTTCAAACAACTTCCAGTCTAGCACAGCAGCTAATTTCTGCATGGGTTGGCCACCGAGTGCTTAAGCAGCGTCCTGGGACAAAAACAGCAGCCTGCACCCGGACCCAGCCCTGCAGCGGCTGTTTTGGCTCCAGCGGCTGCTCGGGCTGCTCCTGTTGAAGCCCACAGAGCCAGTGTGGTACATGGTGCTGTTCTGCACTCACATATTCCTTGAAAATATTGAGGTTATGTTTTTTTAATGTATTTTTTTCTGTTTTAAAGAAGGTAACAATCATTTTCAAATTAAAAAAGCAGGGAGAGAGCACTGAAGTATAGAGTTGGAAAATCACAGCTGATTCAGTCAATTAATTGGCAATATTAAGTCCTATAAAATAAGTAAAAAAAAACGTAAAGTGGGTTTATCCTTATGCACATTAGAACAAGGGGGAGGCACTGTGTTACTTTTAAAGTGAATCAATATTTTGACAAAGCTGATATTTATGCTTGCACATTTCCAACCCTTTGATGCCCACGTGGGACTTGGCCTCACAAACATGGGTTGCCAAATGCATATTCATTAACCTCACAATTGGCTAATCCAATAAAAGAAAGAAAGAAAGAAAGAAAGAAAGAAAGAAAGAAAGAAAGAAAGAAAGAAAGAAAGATCAATGCCCTGGTAGCATGCTTATGGAGTCATTTATTGTAAACATGATCCAAGCAGCTCATTCCGGGCGTGCGTCTAAAAGCTTAAAAAATACTGGCACCGCTCACCCCCAAGTCAAACCCTGCGCAAAGAAAGGGCCTTCAGCCCAAGCCAAATGGAAAAAGGGAATTAGAAGGATGTTACTCATTCATTACTGCCACTTTAATCACTTAGAGGTCCAATTAAGAATAAATCATTAGTATTAAGTTACTTTCTCCAAGACTCTGTGTAACACACATGGCTGGATTCAGAGGGCTCTCAGTGGCTAGATGTAGCGTGAGCTGAGAAAAGCAGGCAGACGTTGGTTTCCCCCCTCCCCTTCCCTTTCTCCCTCGCTATGAAATTGATAAATGAAGGCTGCATTCTAGGTGCAGCAGTAATTTCTGTAGTGCAGTCAAGTGCTAGGTCCCTTGTCTCCTCCGAGCAATGAGGCCACCATCCCCTTTAATGCCACAGCCTCCCCCTGGGCTGCCAAAGGGCCAGACCAGAACCAGGCGCAGTTTCATTTCCATGCACTAATCCCCCGTGCGGGAACCCTTCCTTCATTAACAGATCTGTCCTTTCCAGAGACAGTGGGCAGAGGGAATGGAAAAGCCAGGAGAGAAAGCGGCTGCCATCCTGCCTGGCTTCTGAGCACCGTCACTGTCCGCGTCTCTCCGGTGTTGGAGGCGTGCTGGAGAAGTGATGTAATAGCATCCTTTAGGATGCCTTCCTCTTCCCTTCCTTCTTCTCCCCTTCTTCCTAGGGATAAAATTTCCCCAGCGGCCTAGATCACTGGCTGGGAAGCATATTTCCTTCTAATCGGTTTTACAGCTCTTTTAAAGTAATATGTCAGATCATTTTCTCCATATACATAGTTAATGAAAGTAACCCTACAAATTCATTTTAAATAGATGGAAGTTGTTATAACCCTGATCTGGAATTTATTACATTCATTACAATCTTGCTGAAGTAGGTAATGTAATGGACTATTACTTTTATTATCTTTTTAATCCCTCAAAATTATTAGGAACTGACTAATATTTGGCATCACCCTGTTAATGTTTAAACAGAAATTGATATATTCATTCATCTAATAAATGGTGGGATCTTTTTTTTTTTTTTTTTTCAGAACTAAAGCTGGTGACTTTTTCTTTTAACCTGAACTAGGCCAAAAGATTTCTGAGTAAAATCATAAACTGACAGTGTAATAATTTAATTAAACCAGCCCTTTTACCAACTTATGAGACAATTTTGCAGAATTATTTCCATGGCTCCTGACTGCCTGGGAGAAGTCTGGGCCCCACTTGTTTCTGTGAGGAATAGATTAAGATTTTATTTCAGTGGCCAGTCCTCTATGCCAGTGTTTTGCCTCTTGACCGACAAAACAAAACGCAAAAAACTGTGCAATAACTTCTCCTCCTTACCCATCATGACAAAGTTTCTTCAAAACTGCGTGGCAAGAGCAATGTTCTTCAGGAGTATCCTCAGATGCTTTAAACCAGCTTCCTAAAACCATAGCTTTCCTGCACATGTTCTTTAACATAGTGTTCAGTCCCACCTCTTCGATACCCATCGGGAAATAATTAACCCCATCTTAATTCATCACACACATTTGTCAAAAACAGTAGCACATCCTTCTCATCTCCCATGCTCTTTGGTAGCAATGCTTGCAAGTTCTTTGAGAAAACTTTTTATTTTTGGACAGAAAGAAGAGGCCACACTTCTCATCATCCATTCTGTGGTTGGAAGTCTTGTGGGGGCTGTTTCGGGGCAGCAGATGGAAATATTATTGGATGGTAGAAAATTCCCAGGGCCCATGCATGCTCTCCTGTGTGAGGCCATCAACATTCAGTGGTGGATGTAACGTTAAAAGTGCAGCAGTGGGGTTTTGCCATTTTCCATGTATCCTGGTAACTGGGACCAAAGCCGCTGGTAAGCAGTGGCAGGAGCAGAATTCAGCCCCATGCAAATGGCCTTTTTGCTTTTCCACACCAAATCTATCACTTGGACTTCACTTATGGCTGAAGTCCTGTGCTATGCCAATGACTACATTGGACGCAATTTCCAAAGAAACCTAAATGATGAAGTTTCATTTTTGGAAGCTATTTAGATAGGGACTGTAGCGAGCAAACAAGTTTCTAAAGGGATTTGCAAAAGCACCTCAATTTTATTTTAAATTGGTGACGATGCAGGTGCTTTTGAACTTTGCATAAAATACCTGTTTGTGCTTTGGCATAGCTTTATACAGCTTTACAAAGAGGAATCGAAGTCACTTCTAAAATTGCATTAACAAATCTGGCCCTTTGGCACTTCCAGAAATGTTACCCAGCATGCAACCTTTGAAAACATCCAAGCTATGTTTTAATGCTTTTAATCTCTACCTCACTTTACAAGTGCTATTAATATTCATTATAGATTAAGGCCAAAATGAAGATAACAAAGAGTTCTTTACAGTTTCTTTTGAGCTAAATCTGGGTTCTGCAGCACAGTGCAAATGAAAGCAAAGAAAAGTTTCTTTGGACAGTAGCCCTAAAAAACAGTTACTGAGGTATATATATATTTATATATATTTAAAAGACCTTTTTATTAGTATATACGTGAAAAAACGCACAGAGTTGGTAGCTTGATAAAAGAACTACAAAGGGGACTCACAGCTTGGTTTATTTTTAATTGAGATAAAAAATGGAAAGTATAAAAATTTAGAAGCAACCTTGAAAGTGAAACATTTTCTTCAAATGGACCCAGAAAAATGTATATCAGATAATATGTATTCACAGAAGTAAAGAACCCCAAGACAAAACATGAAAGGTAAGTCCTAGCTTTAAGTGAAAAGGCTGAGAAATTATCAGGAAAAACCTGTTTGTGCTGCTTTCAAGGAAGCTTTGGAAATCAGGCAGAAATAACCAATCTGCAAATTTTTACCTGCAATATTCACATATTCAAATATCACTTTGTGCTCCATATTTTGAGAGGAGATGGGGTCAGGGAGGCAGCTGGGCTCTCTCTCCAGGTTATGCCTGGACTAATGCCAATTTATACCAGCTAAGGATCTGTTGCAGACATAATCATGTTTTGAACTCAAATGTCCTCTCAAAGATCAATTACCATTTTAATCTTGTAAAACTGAACCTGCTGCAGGTACCTGACCAGAATAATCACTGAACCATGCCAGCGCTGTTAGCCACAACCTGTTTTTAGTTCATGGACCAGACGTCCACAAAAGGATGTGGCAGAAAGATGCTATTTACTAGGACTTCTGTATCCTAAATACATTTTGAAAATACATTCTCTTTTTGTCTCCCTACTGAGTGTGAATAAACAAACAAATAAATAGATTTGGTAGCTGATTCACAGAAAAACAAGTCTCTTAGCTGCACATTAGTACTGATACTTTCTTGTCTTGCATTAATGCTGTTCGTGTTTTATGATCTGCCGCTGAGGCAGAGGAAAAGAATCCCTTTTTTGTATTCCAAATACTGCTTTAATAAGACTGAAACTCTCTCTCTTTCTCTCCTTATAGCCCTACAGCAAATAAATGGAGGTGTCAGCCCAACACCCTTGTAGGTTTAAACTGAATGGAAGTGTCCTTTTGAAAAGCTTGTTCTGTCTGACAGTCCTGAATGTGCTCCTATTGCAGTTCCTTTGAACACCCATCTTTTCTGTGTTGGTACTCTGCTGACATGGCTTTTCGTTTAGTTAAAGATTAACAGAATGCTACAGAATGACAGGACTTTGTGATAACTTAATTGCATGAAACATAGCTGTTCCTATGCAAATCGGAGTATAATTGGGCACTAAGAAATTGCTCTCCCTGTATAAAGATGGCAAAGTGGATTTTGGACACACATAGGGAATAATAATCTATTCCTTTTTATTGTACTTGAAAAACATAGTTCACAGATTTTATGGTGAGTGTTTTATATGCATTTAATGGCATGAAGGTATTTGATTATGTACATTAAATATAAAGTCTGAAAGCTCTAAAGTCTTCTTAGTTTTAAAGTGTATGTTAACTGCTGACATTGAAATTAACATAACAATGTGGGAGCTCTGCAATACATTCATAACCTGTGAATCGTAATGGACATACCTCTCAAAGGTCCCAGGGTATTTACAAGACAGAGCAAACACTGCAGAAACTCTTTTAAATGTGAAAAAAAAAATCCAACAGAACAAGCTTGCTGAAACTCTTTCTTTATTATAATTAGCTTTGGGTAAAAGGGTAAGTATGAGATTATAGCATCATCTGAACAAATATCATAAACCAGATAGAAAAATGATATTATAATCACAAAAGAACTATTTGAGGGCAGTTGCTGCAAGCCAGAGTAAAGGTCTGGGGTAAAGGGCAGAGTGTAAAAAGCAGGGTTTAAAATGAAAGTGATGCACCACCATGGAATTGGTGGTGGTACTATCTACCAAACTACTCAAGGCTCTACCTTTAACAATAGCAAGGGATCATAAACCAAAGTACATGAACTAAGCTCTGTCTCACATCGAAAGGGCAATTACAGTGCATCACATCCTTCTCTCCCAGTGTTTCGCTGCAGACAGTCAACACTTTAGGAATGCTAAAGCACAACAAAATGGAAATGGTATTGGAACAGAAAGAGCCTCCCAAAATGAACTGTACGCAGACCGTTGTGTTGGCATGATTGATACTGGAGCATGTAGGTGTAATGAAACTGATGCTGTCTCTTCTGCACCTGTGATTTATTGAGTACAAATTTAAGATGAGAAAAGGCCCCATACCAGGAGCTGCATCTTCCCCCTCAAAGAGGGTATGGTCATCCATCACCAGCCATTGCAAAAGGCCCAATAGTGAGCGGCTCATCAGATGAGCCAATAGTCCCTTTGTTGGGATTCCTAACAAGTGTTGGATCAGCAAAAGTCTATTTAGGCTGGTGGACCTTTCAGGACCAATTTGTAGTGGGTCACTGATTCTGCTAGTGTATTATCTTCTTTACTACTAGTACCAGTTGGGCAAGCAGCAAAGATTAATGATTTTAGCTGCTGCCTGTTTGTGGCAATCTACTGCTTCTGGACCAAAGATTAAGTTTTTTTGTGCTTTACTCGAAAGGACACACCTTTTATCCAGGACCCTGCTTATTTGCTGAGTTCTGTACAAATAATAATAATAAAAAAAATAATGGGCACCTCAGCTGCATTTTTAATGGCAATAAAAAGGATTTTTGCTAGTGCATAGCACAACAAAAAGGGTTTTGCAAGGGAATAATAAAACTCAAGGCTAAGAATAAGTTTCATTCTCATCGGACTGGAGAATATGGCACAGCACAGCTCTTTCACCCATCCCACAATACACGTTGCTGGGGAAATACAAAGATCTCCCTCCTTCTGTTTAAAGGAAAGTGAAGGAGGGAAATGGGCCTCTGTACAGGAAGAGTTCATTTTTTCTGGGTTGATATTTCATAATTTTTCATTGCCTAAATCCCCATTTAAATAGGATTAGTGATGGTGCAAAATGCCTTGAGACTCATCCCAGGAACCTGAGCCTGTGCTGAGGCATCTTGGCTTCAGGGAGCTCCAGGGATGCTGGGTGGCTTTGGTCAATTTTGAGCCAGTTTCTCTGTAAGAGCCCAGAATTGATGATAATGTGACCATATCATCCCCAGGGTGATAAAAAAGTGTGTCCTCAAAGCTATCAGTCCTGTTTTCAGTAGAGCAGAACAACAAGTGAGCACTGATGGACAGCTTCCAGGAAAGCAAACAGGAGAGGGGAGAGATTTGGGTGAATTTGTCTTTTAAGAGATGTTAGCTGTCTCTCTCTAGCATGCTAGCAAACAAAGATATGCTCCCAGGCTCAAGTGGGTGGTTCAGCAGGACACGGGACTCTTCTAGAGAAATGAGTAACTCCTTATAAAATCCCAGACCTTGCACTGCTCAGCCCTTGGGCCCAGAAGAAGGGACAAGACACCGCTGGTGAGATCAGAAATGAAAATACAACAACTCCTAAGTAGCTCTGCTGTTCAGAGCTCTGCTCTGAACAGGTAAAAACAGGATAAAAGAACTCAAACCACAGCACTTCTGAAAACCTTGGTGCAAGTTTTCATTATTGGTATTACATGTGCTAGAAACTTTCCAGTGACTGAGACAGAGGTTGCAGCCCTGCCATAGGCAAAGGTCAGGCCAGCAGAAAGATAGGAGCCGCTGGTGGTGTGAAACTGGCTCAGAAAGCAGCACAGCTCCAGCAGGGTGCTTGGCAGGAATTCATCTTTGCAAAGGGCTTCAGCTGCTGATAGGCAAAGGGCTCATGGGTGAGCTCGGGATGTCCCATGTGCTCCTGAGACTTTCACCCACCCCGCAAGGTCAAAGAAGTCGTGCAGCAACGTTCCCAAAGGGAAGCCCAGGATTTCCTCTCGGATGGAAAACAGTACAGTGTCCAAGTGCATAAAAAACGCACTCGTCCAGGATCTAATTTTTAAAGGGAAGAATTCTATAAATGACCTAATAAAAAAGTGATCTAATTGTTTCCACAACTGCTTCCTAAATTACCGGGCCCTTTTCTCCTCGCCTGTCATTGTTCGTGGAGTCATAAATCACAGCCCGGGAGATCACTCAGCTCCTGACAATTTGCAGCCGTACTACCGAGTCCCGCATTTGGCTGGGCCGCGATCACTGACAAGCTGTTACTTAAGCAGTTGACAGGTTCCGAATAGCACCAGCTACAAGGATACCATCAAGTAAAGAGCTTTTAATTCATTTCTTTAGATGCTTATCTTCCACTGTTCTTATAAGCACTGTCAGAAAACATGAGTAGCCAACTGCAGGTGTTTCAAAAATCACCTGCAGAAATCTACTATGAATTTTCTTCTGTAGTACTTATTGAAATATCATTGTAATTTTGTAAGGCAGGCAAATGCCTCTCATTTTAAAGGACATTTATTCCAAAAAGTCTTCCATGTGTTACATGCAGGATGTTTTCTCACTTCAACCGCCGCCACAGACTTTCATCAAATATGAAACACACAGGAAGCTGAAAACCATGGACTTTCTCGAAACCAACAAATAAAACCAACCATCAGCAGATTGCATCTGGTTCTTTTTGGGGGCCATCTCCCCAGATTTGTTGGCGGGCACATGGCTTCTGGCTCCCTGTGAGCAAGGTGCTAGAGCCAGGGCTCCCCTGGTCGGGAGAAAAAGGGGGAGCTCCTGCCTCGGCCAGCTGCCTGAGCAGCCTGGGGCAGTGCCAGGCAAACAGCACTGCTCGCAGCAAAGGCAGGGCAATGATGTATATACTTTAAATCCCAGCTAGGCAAACAGCAGTAGGTGTTTCTCAAATTTGATCTGCCGGATGACAAACACCCTTCGCGCTTTTGTTCCCCCAGCAAAACTGATCTTGCCCATGTTGCAGCTGTATTTCATTCTCTGGTCAGTGTGGCAGACATGTTTTGACATCACTTGGTGAACCTGGGCCATATTTTAAGCAGACAGCTATGGAATGTAGGGTACATCTGGCACTGTAAAGCCCCACGTGGAAATCTCTCTCCCCTCATAGGAATGGCAGAAAATGTTCTTCACAACTCATGTCACCAATAATCCTACAATTTATAAGGTTCAAACTCACTCCTCCAGACACATCATTGGATTTATTGCAATTAAACAAACAAACAAACAAAAAATGATACTAGATATTAAGCTGAACTGGTAACTTCTGGCAAGCTCCCTTGTCAGTTCTTCATTTTGGGATGGTCATCCCACATGCTGCAGTTTCTCTCCTTAAGGAAGTGCTCCCATATCCAGGGAAAGTAATAAAATGAGTTTCTTCAATGAATCATCAGTAGGTGACCTAACCTTTGCTCAGAAGGAGCAAACACCTGCCAGAAAGCTGGGGCTTTTCTGGCCAAAACAAAAGACACCAAGAAATGAATTTAATATCTGGACATCGGCATGGGGAGAGGCAGTGTTGTGGTGAACTTCTAAAGCAACTGTATTGGAAACAAGAGGGGGAATTATCTGCGGCAGAAGTAAAAGTCCTACAAATAACTTTATGGTAGGAAGAATAATGAAAAGGAAATAAGCAAACAAAAAGATCCTGCTGAGACCTTATAGTGATTTATTTTTTTCCAAACACTGCCAGCCTGAGAGGACACATCCTTTTTTAATTGTTCTTTATTTGATTTTGGCTGGTATGGTTCATGAAGCCTTAGAGCACAAGCAGAGGATACCAGCAGCCTGTGCTAGGCAAGGGCCTAGCAGTGAGATTGAAATTTTCCCAAAATTTGGCTGGAGGGCGAAGCCACGACTGCTCCTCATGGCCAGGGAAGGGGAGAACATGCTTACAGCAGAGCTGTGTGCAGCAGGGCACTTTCCTGAGCCCTCCCAGCCAGGGTACAGGAGCTGTAAATGTTGCTTGCATCTGCAGGGGAACTTGCTCAAACTCAAGTCTTCCTGCTTAGTTCAGGTTTTGCAGAAAAATAAAATGCCCCAAATGCAGAAACCCTTTGCAAGCAGGGCAGAACAACAGCTGGAGATTTTCCTTCCCTTTCACTCTTAAGTAGAGCTTTATTGCGTCCAAGTTCAGACTTGGACACAGGTTTTTTCCCTACTGAATTCAAAGGCAAAGCACACAGCTGGCCTAGGCTCCAGCCTTCTGTATACAACATTGACCTGCCTTGAAGGAAGATCGTATCTCTGCTGATGATGCTGAATAGCTGGAGCCAAGGAAAAGGGCATCCCTTGTGGTGCAGCTGGCCAGAAGCTGCTCAATGAGACACGGTTCCACACCGAGCAGAGCCAAGAGGCAGAGTGCTCGGGTGTCTTTGCACGGGGACTTAGTGGATGGAGCACCTGGGGCAACATGGCACGGAGCAATGTCTCATCGTTATACCTGAAGAGAGAATGACCCCCCTGCCAGGGGGTCCAGGACAAAGGCTGAGCGCACATACAAGTATCATCTGCAAAGAGCTGCTTTCAGAATTGCCTTCCTGAGAAAGGACAAAACCCTGGAGCACAACTAGCAGCCCCAACCTATTCCCCTCCATTCACATATTTAAAGATCATTCTGTAATATCACAGCTCTTCCTTAGGAGATTTTTAGCCAATAAGGCAGACACAGAAAATCCAATTGACACAGCCATGGCTACACAAGAAATGGAAGGCAGAGCAAGAAAAATGATCCCCCCCCCCCCCAATTCCATTGGTTGCTCAAACTTCTGAAGGAAGGTGCTTGCAGAAACCAACAGGAGTTTCAGTGGTTTAAGGTCATGCCCAGTCACAGCAAAACCCTGGGGCAAAATGTATTTCTCCTCCTCTCCCTTCCCTCCAGCAAACCCATTTTCCAACACTTTCCGTGGGGAAGGTCAGCCCTTTGCTGGAGTCCCTTGAATACAGAGAAGCTTCTGGGAGCACACTGAGTAAATGGGTTATTTTGAAAGGACAAGTTAGCTCTATAATTTGCCTTCACAATGTGTTCTGCACTCTAATTACAAATGCAAACACAGTAATTGAGAACAGCATCATAAAACTCTAAAGGAAGCCATAAGTGATATAATACACGGACATGCTTACCATTTGGTGTAGCAGGATGCCTCTGTGATGTTTTCCCCATGTTTAAACAGGGTGGAGATTTGCTTTTCTTTCATAAAGTTAATTTCATGACAGCAATTCTTCCCTCAGCCTGCCCGCTCCCAAGCCTGGGTCAATTAAAATACAGCTTTCGGAAAACATTTCCTCTTTTTTTCTCAACTGGGAAAAACCTCTTTTTCTTTCAGATGATAAGAAAAGGTTAATTAAAACTAAAGGGGAGAAAAAAGGGGAGATCCCAGCATGTTCTCCCCCTGCTGTGCCCCAGCCCCACCTGCAGCAGCAGGTCCCTGGGCAGCCCTGGGGCTGCTGCTCCCCTGTCTAAGCTTTGCTGTGAGGGACGTGCTCCCCTCCAGGGGTCCTCAGGAGAGGGGTTCCCCACCCAGCTTTCTTCCAGCTGCTGGGACAGTGCAGGAAAGCAGTGCCCATTTAATGAACTCTGCCTTGTGCTGGGGAAAGGAGAGAGTTCAAAGCTCCAGTTATTCCCAGTAGAGCAAGAGTGAGTAGTTTAGGTCTATGAATGGCAAGTGAAGCCAGGCAAGCTGCTCACAGGCAAGCTGAGAGTTTTCTGCACAGATGGAGAGCAGGGGAGTCTGTAGACCCTGCACATGATGCAGTCCCACATTCCTGTCTTCATTGGCTTTGTCCCTTTTCCCTCTTGCTACCTGCTCCTGTCCATCCTTCCCTGTCATCTCACAGATCACCCTCCCCATGTTAAACCAAGCAAAGACTTCAAAAATCCGGGCACAGGCCTGGAAAGCCCTCCCGGACACAACGCAGCAAATGGAAGAAAAATGGAAAAATGAAAGTGATACCTGCCCTGTCCCCGTGGGAGCTTGGGCAGAAGAGAGGAGCAGGCAGGAGCAGCACTGCAGGGGGACCAGAGGCACTGAGCCACTGCCAGAGGAGGTGGATAGCGGGGTGGACAAATCAGCAGGGAGGGGATTAGGGCTCGGGTGTGCAGCAACGCGGTCCTACAAGCTCACCTAAGCTTAACAACTGCTAACTAACACACCAAAGCGTGTGATTCGAGCCAGAACAGCTCAACCTCCCTTTTGAGATCAATGAAGATGCGCACCCCATCTGCGGCTTGCACTGGCTCGCACGTGCGCGCACCCCATCTCCTCGGATTCGCTGAAAGCTGCTACGACCTGATTTCCAGAGGTGCTGAGAGCCTGCAACTCATCGTGACAGGCTATACATCAAATCCATCACCTCTTGGGAAACTTGATTACCCTGGTGGAAAGCCTCATTTCAAGCATTTAACTGGTTCCTACTGGTTTCAGCCAGCCAGCTCAGTTTGGGAATGGATCACTCGGTTTGGGCTGTGCTAATCCTTCAGGAGAAATAAATCCAAGTGTATGAAAACTGTTTTAGGAATCTACTGAAGTGTCTAGTAAGGTATCAATTAAAAGAAAAAAAAAATAGCTATTTTAAAAACACTGAACCAATAAAAATAACTCACACTTGGCTGGTTAGAACTGTTCATCAGGTGACTTGCTGCTGAACAGATGTCTCCAGCTGGGAATTCTTGGATGAAATTCTCTATCTTCTCCTTTTTTATAAACCAGTTATTAAAGAAGTACATTAGAGGTTTGAAACGTGTTAATTCGAGTGAGAAAAACAAAACAAAATAGAAACCGCACATACATCATCAAGAGAGAGATTGCCGAGTTGTAGTCACAGCTTTAAAGGGGTGAAGCTCCTTATCTGGATGTTTGAAGGATAAAAACACAGTTATTAAAAAACCTGCAAATACAGAGTTAAGGTTGAACATAAACAGAACACTCACATGGAAAGCATGGGCAGTCTTAGAGAAGCTGTTCAGGAGGCTAGAAATGGGTTTTTCACAATGCTCAGAAAATGTACAAAGCAGTAGTTAATTGTGTTCACCTGAGATTATTTGAGGGTTATATTTTTTTTCTAAATTTTCAGCTGTGTTGTGTATTAATATATATTTTAATAACTATATTAATAACTGCATTACTGTTTAGCCAAAGTCTGGCTAGAAGAGGGATAACTGAATCAGACTAAACATGGATATACGCTGTTTGCTGCAGGATTCTCTTCCTTGCTGCCTTGCAGAGCATATGCTGGAAACGTTGGTATGTATTTCGCATCCCCTAACACGTGAGGAACTGATCCCACCAGAGAAAAACAAGCAGAAATAATCTCCTTTCATACAGGAAATCCAATGTGCCATGTAGGATTGCCATTAAAATAGACTCAGGAATGAAGCAACCTTCCCTAACCCCCTTTCCTTTTCAGAAACGCCTGCACAAACCTCACCCTGCCCTTCTTCTTGCTGCATTTCTCTGCGAGCCCTCTTTACAGCCAGGGAGATGTGCTCACAATTTATGGGATCTCAGAATGACCTGTACAGCAACCGGACAACTTGACTGGAGAGCATTTTGCTCGGCAAACAGGGGGGTGAGGATTTGTAGCACCACTGTGCTGCTGGCTCTCCCGCACAAATTAATATAACCGTTCTGCAGAGGAGTTCTAAAAGCAAAGAAATAGTTAGCAAGGAACTGCAGCCTGCCCCAGGGACAAAAATCAGCTTCACGAGTCCTCCCCGTGCAGATCTGCTCCCCTTGGATCCTCCACAGGACCCTCGGAGCAGCCGATAACAGGAACACCTCCAGCTTTTCCAGGGCCTGGAGGAACGGCGAGATTTAAGCCAGGAGGTGCTCACACAGAGCAGCAGTGACACAGACACACATGCTAAAACACAAGGTTTCTTTTTCCTGGAGAGAAAATGGCAAGTCGCACTAGGAGCCAAAATCTAGTTGGGGCAAACGGAGCAAAATTTACATTTTGAGCCTGATTTTGAAAGCAGCCGATCCGGGGCTATTCAAGGCTGTGGGTCTGTTTATGTGTAAAAGAAACACAGATTGGGAGCCGTTTTCTTTCCCCTGTCTAGGTAACAGCTAACAAAGTGCTCCTCAGCCTAGCAAGAAGAGCAAATGAAAGTGTTTCCCCCAAATTGTCCCTTTTCTTTGCCTCCCTTCCTTTTCCTCCTCATATTTAGGACTGTTTGGGGAGGAAGGCAGACGCTTGCATAAATCACTTTCTTTCTAGTTCTGCTCATCTTTCTCTCTCAGCAATGCACAAAAGGACTTTAATTTCACTGAATAACGGCTTTCTAAGTAAATATGTCCTCGCTTTTCTTCTGCACCTGGATCTATGTGGAGGGGCTAGCGTAGGAAGATTGCTGCATTTCCTTAGGTGAATAAAGAGCTTCATTCCCAAAGGGCACAATAAACCTGATCCTTCCTCCTCTGATCAACAAGAGCACGGAAGCTGCAAACCTGACCAGTACATCAAAAAGAAGCTTGAAAAATACTTTGAGCAAAAAATGCTAACGGTGCATCCTTCTCCTGTAACTGCACTGATATTAAATCAGGAAACAGTACAGAAGAACCACAAAACATATATACAGGGGCTATCAAAACAGAAACAAAACAAAATCCCTAATGGGGACTAAAGGTGCAAAGAGCAGAAAGAAGAGTATACAGTATAGGCTTTATGATTATATTTAAATCCTTATGCAGCAAATGCCAGAAAGGGAATTCCAAAAATTTTCTATATATAAGCTTTTTTTTTTTTTTTTTTTATCCAGGACTTTGTGCAATGAAAAGGAATTACAAATCAGTCTGAATGAAAGGGCAGGAGTCCCAGCGAGTGCCAGAGTGTGCCTGTGGGCTCCTGGGCTGTAAGGGACAGTCCCCCCGTGCTGCAAGGGCCAAGGAACACGCAGCTGAGCTGCGAGCAGCCTTGCTGCTGCCACTGAATCTGAAACAACACTGGTCTTTCCTGAAAGCTATGCTGCCTTGGTCCTGGATTTCCTCAAGCACAACTGAGGCCAGATCTTCCTTTCCTCCCTCCTGACCATCTCTGTTCATCAGGAGAGTGTCCTGCAGAACCGCTTGGGAAAAGAGGTGAGAGTGGCCAGAAAGGTGGGCTGAGCTTTTCTCAAAGATCTCCTGGCTGCCCATGACTCTGTGACCTTGGGCATAGGTCTGGATCACTTTTGTTTCTCCCTGGCATCTCCCTTTCCTACATCCCTTGCAAGGAAGCTGAAAACCCTCTTTAATCACTTTTTCTGCCCAGAAATCTGTGTAGCTCCTCTGTATTCACAAGAGAAGCATATAAGCAGGAGAGAAAATTCCCTAAGCAAGATGTAGTCCAAGTTCTGAAGTGTTTGAGAAACCTTTGAATGCCGCTTGCAGGACACGGCTGCAGTAATTATAGTCCTCCAGCCTCTGCTGGCTCCTTCAGACCTGAAAGGCAACTTGTGATCACTCAGAAAGGTTTTGGTGCTGCTTATTAGCTAAATGCTCCTAACGGGGCTCAGATCATGAATTCAGCATGCAAGGGTTCAAATGGGAAGCAGGACCTAGCCAGGCACAGGAGGAAAAGCAACCCTAGCATGGTCTGAACAGGGAGTTTTGTGTATCTGTATCAGGCTTTTCTGCCAGAAACAGTTTTTACCATGGTGGCAAGGGGAATAATAACAAAACTATGTGTTAGAGGGGGCAGTGATGAGACTGAACTGTTTGAAGATGATGAGAAAGAGAAAAATTCCCGTTAAAAAATTAAAAATAAATAGGATCGGCTCATTCGTGGCACGATGGGGCTCAGGCTGGAACAGAAAGGAGGAGGGTTCTGCTCTCTGCTGACCTCCCTGCCAAAACCGTCCCCACGGCCGTCGAGGAGGAGGAAGAAACGGCTCGGCCCCCCCCCCTCCCCCCGCAGCCAGACCCCGAGCAAACTGCAGAGGGTGCCAGCGAGGGGCTGCACGGAGCAAGAGCTCAGAAAGGAGGGAAGCAAGGCACCCCTGCACCCCCTGCAGCCCCCCCAAAGACCCCGGGGTTCCCCGCTCCCGGTGTCCTGCATCCCCTCTAGCCCCCACTCCCCACCCAGCCCTTCGGGGCACCCCCCCCCCCGAGCAGCTGGGGGGTTGGGGGGCTCTAGGAAAGGTCTGGGGGGGGCAGAGCTATGCCACCCCCCACCCTCACTGCGGGAGTTGCCCCCCAGCCCCCTCCCAGCCCCTCCAGCGATGCTCGGACGGGGGCAGCCAGCGCCGGCGGCGGCTGCGGGGCGAGGGGAGCCCGGGGCCGGGTGCGGAGCTGGGGGGGGGGGGGACACGGGTCCGCTGAGGGCTTCAGGTCCGCACCCGCACCCCGCCGCGACCCTCGAGGGTTTAAGCAGCCGTGCTGCCCTCAAATCAACTCCCTACAAAGCGCCGTCCCGCATCGCGGCTCCCGCCCGGCTGCACTCATGCTGCGGGACCCCCCCGGCAAGGGGCAAAACCCAAATTCTCCTCCCGGACACGGCGATCCCTCCCCAAACCCCCCTCTCGGCGGGGGTTTAATGCTGGGCACTGCGAAGCCTCGGGGAAAAAAAGCACCCCCACGAAACGTACCCTTCTGAAGTGCTGCTCCGCGTCCTGCCCACAGGTCCACCTGTGAAAACCCTAAAGCCAAAGTTAGCAGTGGGATTTGCCCCGCTCCCAACTGGTTCAGGCCAAAATCTGAAGAGGTCCCAGTTAACCCAGGACGGCACAATGGCTTATTTTATACTGCAAAGCTACTGTGCAGACTTTGTCCAAAGAATGTTGCACGCTTTACTTTGACAATCCCAGCAGAAAAGAGAGGGGGAGAGGAAACAAAGCCTTATGATTGCCATTAGTAATTTAATCCTAAATTCGTGGGCCATTCCCATCAGCCCGAACGAGCAAACATCAACACTTTTCTTTCTCATGCACATGTATCTGCGATAGATGATTAACCAGGTCCCTCGCTGCTTACACAGGGGAAAAAAATATCATGACAAACAGCACGGTGTCTGCCCGCAGTTTGCGAAATTAAAAATCAAGAGGGGAGAGGTAAGAATTAGAAAAGTGATGCCCCTGTTCTCCATCAGTGCCGGCTGCCAGCCGTGGGTGATTTCGGTTTCTGTGTTTGTTTGTTAACAAAACTACCACTTCAGACAACATATCCCACTAATGTTATGAGGGGAAAAAGCTAATTCTGGGAAAAACGTAGCGGTCAGCTACCAAAACTGCGGAGCGTTTCTCACAGAACCAGAAGCGTGGAAAATACATAAAGAAGAGTCTTTGCATTTTTTTATCAGTTACCTAGATCTGCTATTTCTAGGAATTGGGGATTAGGATGCCACCGTAATATTATTCCCCATTTAAATGTAAAATCCACAAGTTAGGCAGGAGCCCTACTAAAGCATACCCGTGTAGGCATCTATATGCACCAGTTTTCAGGGCGAGCTTTCAAATTTCAGTGTCTCAAGGACCTCCGCTGCCCTGCCCTGGGCGGACATGCCGGATGGAGCTGATCTGAAATGCCACTACCGTTTGGTTTGAACTCTTCCTGATTTTGACCGAGAGTTCGCGAAAGGGAGGAGGGGAGAGAACGGAGAGCGGGAAGAAGTCATTCCGTGTCCGAAACTAACCTTCAAAAACGGATCTTGAAAAACAGAGAGGAGGAAAAAAAACGAAAGCCGCTCGAGTGGCAGGGAGTAGGGAGTTTTGGGTGTCGGGAGTAGGTCGCGATTAACCAAAAAATCGCGACCACCTGGGGCAGGTGGTGCCTGTCCCCCACCGCCAGCGGCGGGGCGCTGCCTCCGCGGGTGCGGAGCGGGGAGCGGAGGGACAGAGGGACGGAGGGGCGGAGGGACGGAGGGACGGAGGGACGGAGGGATGGAGGGACGGAGGGACGGGACTCTCCCAGCTGCAAGCCGCTCGCCCCGCGGAGCCCCCTCGGGTGCGGGCGGCCGCGTAGGGCCGGGGGTGCGCGGAGCCCCCCCTGCGCGCATCCCCGCGGCCGCCCGGCCCCGCGGCTCGGCGGCTTGGCCCCAAGGAAGGGAAACCCTGCCCGGGCTGCTCAGCCCAGGAATCCTCTTCTTCTGCTCCAGCAACATTATTTCTTCCCCAGTCCTTATTAAAAAATTAAAATAAAATAAAATGTATCGGACGGAGGATGATCCCCCTAACATACAAATCCCAGGGAGAATAACCTTTGTTGGTTGAATTAAAAGCATTACAAGAAACAAAAACGGCCTTTAACCGGGGATTCCGGGCACAAAGCGGTTCGTTTTTTTAGCCAGCCGTGTAACGCCGCAAGTTTTGCGGGATATATTTTCTGGAGGGGAGCGGGGGATGGAAGAGCAAATAAACGGACCCAGAAAGTGCCCCGAAATTTTATGACGATGATGATGGACACGCAGAACCGGTCTGCAATTCACAGCTTAAAAGATTAAGAAGAGACAGAGTGTGTACGGACAAGGAGATAATCAGATCAATGCTTCCTCCGCCTTTCAGTAGCTCCACCTTGTGAATATACCTCAGTAATTATGACAGAAAAAAAAAGTATTATCCATCTAATGGCACATTTTTTCAGGGCTGCCTCCGAGCTTCCCGAGCGCCCGCCAGGGTCCCCTTCCCCTCTGCTGGGCGACATCCCTGCCCACGGTACCGTTTAATGTGCAGGTAAAAATAAAGCTCTCGCCATGCACTTTCCAGGACCTCATAATTAATAACTGCTGCGGGCCTCCGAGGGACGCTGCCGGCTCTCCCCCAGCCTGCGGGGAGGCAGCGGTTGCGGGACGGGGACCACGCAGCTCCTGTCCCGCTCCTCTCTGTCCCCACGCCCGGCACCGGCCTCTCCCCGGCGGGGCACCGCACAGCTCTCCGCCTCTCCGTGCCGCTCGTTACCGGCCCAAACCCGGCGATTTCCCCGATTTGGCACCGCTGGGAACCCGAGGGCGCGGTGACCGTGCGGAGCCCGCGGCTCCCACGCGTTACAGGCGGGGAGTGCACGGAGGAGGGAGGAGAGGGGTCCCACGCCCGGTCCGCGCACACGCAGGGAGCAGGAGAGGGCAAAGGGCGGGCTGCTGCTCCCCGGGGGGCAGCCCCTTCTCGGTCGGGATCGGGGGGGCTCGATCAGCCTCAGAAAATTCTATCACGCGTGGGCATTGCCGGCGGGTGCGGAGCGCACGGACGTGCACCGATCCCAGGCGGTGCCGTACCGGGAGTTAAATGCCCTCCAAAGCTCGGGGGGGGAAATGCAGACCAGGCGGCCTTTCCTCGCATTGCCGCACAAAACTGAGTCCCGGAGCGCCTGCAATAATAATACGAGGGGGCATTTTATCCAGTTCCCCCCCCCCCTCCCCCCCCCCCCCCCCCCCGGTTTCCACGTCCCCCCTCCAGCCCGCTGCCGGTGTCCCACCCGCAACTTTTCGGGGAAGGGAGCACTTTGCGTGGCTTTGCCTCCGCGGTTCCCTACGGGGCTGTGGGGCAGCGGGACAAATGGGGCCGGGCTGCGGGCATCGCCCCTGTACGGCCTCGGGTCCGGCAGGGAGGGACCGCCGGGGAGCTCCGCTTGGGGACTTTCGCAGCGTTTTCTCTGTCCCAGCACCAGAGAGGCAGTTCCTTGCTAATTACTTTCTAAACAGAAAAAGGATCTTAAACTTTTTGTTTGTTTGTTTTTGGGGGGAGATAAATTAGAGTGGGGGGATTTGGGATGCTGAGGAGCCGCAGGTCCGGAGCGGCCGGGCAGGGTGGGCGCAGCCCCGCTCCGCTCCTTGCCCGCCCGGCCCCTTTTTTTTCCCGGGTGTTTTTTTCCCCGTGAAATGTGGCTGTTATTCTCCAAAAGGACACTTGGGGTCGCACTTTCTGTCTGTTTGAGCGTAAAAACAGTGTAAAAAGAAGCCTTAATCTCCCTTAATCGTTACAAAATGTTCTAAAAAAAAAAAATCCTGTTACCGGACCAAAAAAAAAAAAAAAAAGAAACCAAAAAACCTTACAAGTCGAGTACTCCTTTGCAAGTAGTCACTTACTCGGGCAAGAGCGGAGGAAAGCAAACACGGTCCCCTCAGAACTGAAATGTAATTCTATTTTCTCCCTTCTCTCCCCAGTATTTGCAATTGTCTGTGTCAATGCCTTTGCTTTACTTTAGGGCGAGATTTGCTTCCCGTAACCGGGAGGGTTTCCCCGGCTGTCGGAGCAGAGCTGTCAGCCCCGCCGAGCCCCGCTCCCCGCGCATCTCCCCGGGCACCTCCCGCGGCCCCTGCGCTCGCTGCCGGCCGGACCCGGGGCGCGTTCGGGGCATTTTGGGGCATTTCCCCGCGATGCCCTCGCACCGGGGACGCTTCCGTAAAGTTGGAAGCGGCGCCGCGGGTGCGGGGGCTGGGGGCAAGCTGACCGCTCGCAATCCGCTCCGGGCCGGCAGCGGGCACGAAGGGACTTTGTTATATTTAGAACAAAGGGACGGGCAGGATGGCCCCGAGCCCTCCTCCTTTGCGGATTGCCGAGGCCGAAAACGAACGGAGGGGGGCGAGGGGGGGACGGGAATAAATAAGAATAAATAAATAAAAGAGGCGGTGGCGCGGGAGGGGGGAGCACCGGGAGGACCGGGGCTGGGAGCGGCGGCCGCTCAGCTGGCGCTGCGGAGCTGTCACGGCGCCGCCCGCCCCCGCCGCCCCCGCCGCTGCCGCCCAGCCCGGCCCGGCCCGGCCCGGCTCGGCCCGGCCCCGCCGCCGCTCTGCCATTGGCGAGGCCGCCGCCGGCCCCGGCCCCCGCCGCGCTGTCGGCGGGCACGGCCGTATAAGAAGCCAAGGGGGGCTGCGCTGCGAAGCACAGCTGCACAACGAGCGCTGGAGGCGGCAGCTACCAGCGGAGCCCTGTTTTTTTTTTTTTTTTTTCCCCTTTCCTCGTCCCCCCTTTTCTATTTTTTTTTTCCCCTTTCCCTTTCTCCTCCTTCCTTCCCCTCCCTCTTCCCTCCTCCCCTTCCCCTGCTCCGCCGAAAACTCCCGTGCAAAGCCCGAAGCGCGCTCGGGCTGGAAAGTTGCGGCAGGCTGCGGAGCTCCGCGGCCGCGGGGAGAGGAGAGGAGAGGCTCCGGACTTACAAACCGCGGACGGGGGCACGGGTTAGACGCCGCGCACCGGCCTTCTTCCAGCGCCGACCCGGAGGCAGCATCTTTGTTTTGCTTTGCTTTTGCCCTCCTGCTGCTGCCGTTGCTCCTTTCGGCGTGCAGCCCGGCGGCTGAGTGCTAGGAGCTGCCGCAGCCCGCCGTGCGCTGCGAGCCCGCACCGAAAGGCAGGAGGCGGCCGGGCGTCCTCGGGCTTTGTTGCTTCCGAAACGAGAAGCCCCAAGAAGCCGGGAGAAGGAGGCGGCCGAGGGGGGAGCGGCGGAAAGGAAAGCGAGGAAGCCGAGGCCAAGTTTCTTTGGAGTAAGGGAGAGCGGCCAGCCCTCTGCCAGGCTGCACGCTGGAGTGAGGTCTCCAGCCCCCTCCGCCCGGAGAGGTGCCACCAAGACAGCGATGGCCGGAGAGCTCAGCATCGGAGCCGAGCTGCCCACCAGCCCCCTGGCCATGGAGTACGTCAACGACTTCGACCTGATGAAGTTCGACGTGAAGAAGGAGCCCCTGGGCAGGAACGACCGCTCGGGCAGGCACTGCACCCGCCTGCAGCCTGCCGGCTCTGTCTCGTCCACCCCCATCAGCACCCCCTGCAGCTCTGTGCCCTCCTCGCCCAGCTTCAGCCCTACAGAGCAGAAGACCCACTTGGAGGACCTGTACTGGATGGCTAACAGCTACCAGCAGATGAACCCCGAGGCGCTGAACCTCACCCCGGAGGATGCCGTCGAAGCCCTCATTGGGTCCCACCAGGTGTCCCAGCAGCTGCAAGGCTTCGAGAGCTTCCGGGCCCACCACCACCATCATCATCACCATCACCAACACCACCACCAGTACCCCACGGTCACTCACGAAGACCTGGCCGGCAGCGGGCACCCTCACCACCACCATCACCACCACCACCAGGCCTCTCCCACCCCTTCCACCTCCTCCAACTCTTCCCAGCAGCTCCAGAACTCGCACCAGCAGCATCCCCCCTCCAGCAGCGTGGAGGACCGGTTCTCAGATGACCAGCTGGTCTCCATGTCCGTGAGGGAGCTCAACAGGCACCTCCGAGGCTTCACCAAAGACGAGGTGATCCGCCTCAAGCAGAAGAGGAGGACCTTGAAGAACAGGGGCTATGCCCAGTCCTGCAGGTACAAACGTGTCCAGCAGAAACACCACCTGGAGAACGAAAAGACCCAGCTCATTCAGCAGGTGGAACAGCTCAAGCAAGAAGTGACCCGGCTTGCCAGAGAGAGAGACGCCTACAAGCTCAAGTGTGAGAAACTTGCCAGCAATGGCTTCAGAGAGGCTGGCTCCACCAGTGACAACCCATCTTCCCCCGAGTTCTTCATGTGAGTGCTTAAAAAAAATAATTAAAAAAAAAAAAGGCAAAACAAAAAAAAACCCACCCCACACCTGAATCCTGACCCCCATCACCTTCCCCCCCCGCTCCCATCCTCCTCTGACATCTTCATCCATCTGTCTGCTTGACTAGAGAGAAAGAAGGAGAGAAAAATAGAGACTTGATTTTTTTGCAGCATCCAGACTTCTAGATTAGCTGTGGGAAAAGTAGGCTGGGGGTGGGGACGGGAGAGGTAAAGTGCAACTTTTTGACTTTCGTTTGTGAGTTAGAGAGAGGGACCGAGGCAGAGGCAAAGGAGGAAAGGACAAGTGAAGCGTTTTACAGATCGCTTGCTTGCAGAACGAGATGGACTTTAAGAGAATAATGATAAAAAAGGACAATGAACAAGCCATCTATAACATACTGTCTGCTTGGAAAGAGAGAGGACATATACAGCACCATCTCATGCACAATTTACCTGCTTGGAAAAAGAATAAATAAAAAGGACAATATATGCAAACTCTTCATATATTGCCTGCTTTGAGAAATAAGTTACAGGACTCAGATGGGACATTCAATCTAAGAAAGGAAAGAAAGAAAAACTCATCAGTTTTATTGCCTGCTTGATTATATAGAAAAATACGAAAATCTGCATTAAAAATATTAATCCTGCATGCTGGACATGTATGGTAATAATTTCTATTTTGTACCATTTTCTTGTTTAACTTTAGCATGTTGATCATCGATCATAGATTTCTGTTGTTGTTTTGTTTCATCGATAAGAAAAGCATCACAAGTTATCAAAACTTTTCACTGCTTGTGCAGTTTTGTTCGTTGGTTTTGCTCTCTTATTTTTCTTTTATGGTTGTTAGCTTGTAAATATCTGCTACTTCAAACCGCACAGGAAAAACAAAAAACAAAAACAACATTTCAGCAGGCTGGTTATACGGTTTGTTTGGTATTAAAGAGATACTTAAAAAGAAGTTATGGGCATTTTGCATTCAAAAAAGAGGAAAAAAAAAAAAACCCTTTGTATATCTGGTGCACTTTTTAAGTTGTATTTTTTTAGTTTTCATTTTGGTTTTTGTTTGTTGGGGCAGAAGAAAAAACGCCTGAATGGCATTGACAAACCTAAACTTAACAGGGAAAAACTTTCTTCGGTCACTAGAGACTACTGCACGCCTTAAAGTGGCAGCGAAGCTCTTTCCTTCAGGACGATTCCCAGCCTGTAGTGGTTAGACCTGGCCATGCAGCCTCCCTTCCGATCGTAAACTCAGGAAACGAGGGATGGACGAGACACAAGTTCCTCTTCAGAAAAAGCTGCCCCTGCATTTTCAGTAAATAGGGAAAAAGCCACCCTCCTGGTTACAAGGCAAGTCGCACGGCAGCGGGTGGTCCGTGTCCCCATGGAGTTAGGTTTCTCAACGGTAGCAGTAGATGAGTGGGCTGGAAAAGCGTATAAAACTAAAACTTTATTTGAGAAGACATACTGCAACTTTTAAGTGTATTCTTTTGCAATGATTTGTAATCTGCTTCTCTGCTTCCCTATGCAGCGAGTGAAAGTTTTAGCCAAAATTTATTTGCAGTTGTGTAGTAGTAGTAGTTGGGAGTCTTATGGGTGTTTTTATTACATTTTTTTTTTCCTCCTGCAGGTCAGTAAAAGGATTTACGTTGCACTGACAAAAATACCAAAATGAAAACTTATTTTTTAGTTTCCTTTTAGGATAGCTGGCACTGCTGGCCGGATGCATTTTAAGTTTGTATTAGTTTATAAATTAACAGTAATAACAAGATTGTAATGAACAGCATGGTGCTTGCAGTTTTAAATATTGTGGATATTAGTCATGCATCAGAAAACGATCTTTGGTTTTTACTGATTCAACTGTGTTGAAATCAAAACATTGCAGCAGCGGAAAAAAAATTGTTTTTATTTCATGTAAAGTTCTGAAGGGATCAATTTCAAATCCTGCTTATGATATGAAAAATATTAAAAAACCTGGTCTATTGTAGTTTTATTCAGACTGGTTTCTGTTTTTGGTTATTAAAATTGTTTCCTATTTTGCTTATTAAAATCATTGAAATGGCATTTCTTGGAGAGACCTGCTTCTCTGACGTCTCGTGTTCCGGAAAAAAAAAAAGGAAGAAAGACTTTTGGACCTTAACCTATCCTCCGACTGCTGTCCAGCCAAGGCAGCCGCCCGGCGCTGGGCTTTAAATGGGGCTTTGCGCAGCTGCTGCGGTGGCTCGGGACCGCTGCTGCCTCCTGCCCGCAGGGTCCCGGCTCCTTCCCCTGCAGCCCCCCAGTACTCCCCCTGCATTCTCCCCGCCTTGCCTCAGCATCCCACCCGCGGAGCCCCGCGCCGGGCCCGGCCGCATCCCTGCACGCTGCGGCCGCTCCGGCCTGAGCGGCTCCAGGAAGGGAGAGAAGGGAAAGTGCAAGCACTTGGGTGATTTCTTTTTTCCTTTTTACATTTAAAAAAAAAAAAAAAGGAGAGGACTTGGCCAAGTCTGTCCCCTTTCCCCCTGCTCCTCTGGGATCTGGGCTTGCAATTCACTTTCCTCTTTCTTCCTCTCCATCTGCAAGTTTTATTTATTCTGGCTTTTTTTTTTTTTTAATTTTATTTCTTATTTTCTTTTTAAGCACGAGCAACGTGCAGTCTAGAAGACTCTTTAGATGCATGTGGAGATGGGGACAGCTCTCCCCTCGGCACCCCCGGGGCTCTGCAGCACCCCGCAGCCCCAGCAGTTCCAAAGGCCGAAAGCTGCCCAGCTCCTCTAACCGCAGCCGGGGAGGGGTCAGAAATCGGCCCTGCTCCTCGTCCCCGTGCGGGGAAGGGAGCCCCTGAGCCGGATGGCAGAGTGCCCGAGAGCTGCTGCTCTCATGGTGTCAAAACTGTGTTGAACTTTAAATCCCTCTTAAAAAATAATAAAACCCAAGGCAACACACAACCCCCAAAAATATTATCTCCCTGCCCTGCTTCTCTTTCCAACAGCAGCGAGCTGCTTTTGCAGGCACGGTGTAAGCCACATTTGGGGAACCAGCCTGTTAAGGACAGAGTGTGGGGAAAAAAAAGAAAAAAGCAAATACAGTAACTTCAAATCCCGATCCCCTCATCAATCCCAGCCTCATCCCTGCCTTGTCAGAGCCAGCTGGGCCGGGGGTGGCTGAGAGGGGCCGGGGCAGGTCCCAGTCCCCAGCTGCACGGGTCAGGCCTGGAGGATGAGCTGCCCTGCGAGGGGGGATGAGGAGGAAAGGGACGGGGAGCCTGGCTTCCCCTATATTGCCTCCCCCCTTGCCAGTAAGCGCTATGGCTGCAGAGAGCCTGAGAGGAATATTGTTTGTGGGAACTGCCACCGCATATTAATGTCCCCTCATGCATGCATTGAATAAATCACCAGGGCTAATTGAACAACAACAACAACAACAAAATAGGAAAACAGGCCTTAGAAAAGCCCTCTGGATTCCCCCCGCGGAGCGGTGGCGGCGGCGGGGCACGGCCGGGATCCGGCCAGGGAGGCTGCAGCCGCCTCTGCCCTTCCCGACTTTTCATTTTTCCGATGGAAAAGAAAAGCAAAAGCGGCCGAGCACCTCCACGGGCACAGCTGGGGCTCTGTGGATCCGGGACCTGGTGGCGCTGGGTGGCCCCGGGACCTGGTGGCGCTGGGTGGCCCCGGGGGATGCTCTGAGCTGCGCCCCCGGCCCTGCGCCCTGCCCTGCGCCGGGCCGGGGGTCGGGCTCGTTCCCCCGCCCGACATCAGAGGGGGTCTCTGACATACCGAGGGGACCGAGGACCACCGGCACTCGGCCCCGGTGTGGCTGGCCAGGGCCACTTCCCTCCCCGGGCTCCCCATAAGCAAAGGGTGACCCCCGCACTCCTCTCCCAGCCCCGCTTTGCTCTCGTGTCGGTGCCGTCCCCACGTTTTGCCGATGACCTCTCGCCGTTCCTCATTGATTCATGAAGGGCTGTTGGCACAGGAGTCGAGGGCACCATGGAGGGCAGTTTCTTGACCCCAAAAGGAAAAGGAGCCCCCCCCCTACACCCGTCTTGCTGAGCCCGGAGGGATGCTCCCCAGCTGCCCGCTCTCCACCCGGAGCTCTGCGGAGGATCTGGGGGTCAGCAGCGGGCTGGGAGGCAGCTTCCCTCCCCAAGCCCCTCTTCTCCCTCCCACCCCACCCCCGGATGTGCTGCTTTGTCTGTCCCTCCTCGGAGCCACTTTTCCCCATCACAACGCTGCCCGGGGCTGGGGGCCCGCTGCTCTCCTGGGATGTGCAGCAGCCCCGTAGCCTGTCCTCCCCCGAGGCTCCAAAGGAGGCCGGGAGGCTCCAGCTGGGCACCGGGGCTCCGGCAGCGCCCATGAATGACACAGCTCGGAGGGGCTGAAGATGCTGAAAAAATATATATAAAAAAAAAATATGCCCCACGCAAGCAAGAAGAAGCGGTCCCCAGCTCATTCCCTGCAGCCTCAGGGAGGCTGGGATCGGGGTGACAGCAAGACGGGACCGGACCCCGACACTCGGGTCACCCTATCAGGCCCCCCCGGAGGCAGCACGGCCAGGGGAGGCTGCTGCCCCCCACGCCCGGGGATGAGGCTGGGGAGAGCTCCAGGATCGCATCGCCAAATCTGGCTGCCGGAGGACGGTTCAGTTGTGAGCTCGTGTAGTGCAGGAGGACGATTCCCTTCAGTGAAAATCACATTATTTTGTTTGATCTCGCAGTTTTGCAAGAGCTATTGCTAACAGCTGTAGAGAGATTTGCATCCCCCCTCCGGGGCAGAGGTGACTACTGGCTACGGCTGCTCCCAGAATTAAACGAGACACTCAGACAGGAAACACAATTGGCAACACAACCCCCTCACCCCATTTACCGACACAAAACTTACAGACTGTCTCTGCCAACCGCTTAACAGACTGCTTCAAATATTCCCTTCCCTCCTTCCCTCCACGAGAGTGTATAAAACTGATTGCCTTTAATTCCAAAACAGAGAAATCTAAGACTAAAAAGACTTTTTTTTGGACTAAATACAGATGCATCAGTCTAAGACTTTCCAGAGATGCTGAGCGCTGGTACCGTCTGGCGGATGAGCAGTGGGGTGGGCAGGCAAGATGTGTGATGAGGATGAGCCAGGGCTTGCGAGATAACTGTTCCCAGCTGTTTTAGGATTTAATTTTTATTTTCTTTTTTTTTTTCTCCCCAGCTGGCGCAGTGCCCGTCCGGCTCTCTAGCAGGCTGCTCGCTTTCGGTGATTGACAGCCCAAGGTCAGGGAAGCTCTTCGGGGCTGCGGGTGTCGGGTTTCGGGGACGAGGGATAAAACATCGCCAGCGCTCGGCCGAGCCCCCGCTGGCTCCGCGGCCGCGCAGCCCCTTGCGCAGGGCCGGAGGGGCTCCGCGGCTCGGCCAGGTGAGCTCGGAGCGGGGCTGCCGAGCACCATGGGGGCTGCCCGAGCAGCTCCCTGCCTCCAGCATCCCTCCCTGCCGCTGCTTCGGCTCGCAGCGCTGTCCCGGATTTTTCTTTCTTTCTTTCTTTCTTTCTCCCCCCGCCAAGTTTTGATTTCCTCCTTTGCAGGATTGAAGAAAGAATAATTCCCCACGATCGACGGGGAAATGGCTATTTTGCTCCTTATTTGACTAAGTTTTCTTTTCTTTTCTTTTTTTTTTTTTTCTTTATTAAATCATTATGTTTAACTCCATTAAGGTTAGAGTGAATCTGAAGTTACACGTGTACAGGCGCACACAGCACACCCTAAATAGCTTATTGCATAATCCCACGTAGCGTGTGCAGTAATGTAGCATGCAGTGGTCTGCTAGGATCCCACACTGGACTTTTGTTTTATGCAAGAAGGAGAAGAAGAAGGAAAAAAAAAATAGCTTTCAGTGCTGCCTTTTCTTGACTTTCAAATGGTGATTTTTGGTAGTGAGTATTGAGCACAGCATGAAGTGCTACAAAATGTTTTCCTACTATTGCTTCCAGGACTGAGGAGAGACAATTTATATTTGTGAGCTGGTCCTGCCCATCGCGGTGCGTGGAAGTGTTAGAAAATAGATTGCGGTGTTATCCAGACCTAAGGTACTGCAAATCCTTTGCCTTAAACAGAATTGCTCCAGTGGGGGCTTATTGTATTCATAGGTTTGTCACAATATGGCTGGAATAAACATATTGCAGCAAAGAGAGAAAAAAGCATTCCACGTAAAGAAAGCGGTATGTTTTCCTGTCCCACAGAGGCTGCTATTAGGCTTTAGAGATAGTTGTCCTCTGCCATATTTTATTTCCCCTTTTAAAGTTTCACTGTTTGTCTTAAGGCACAGATGCAAAACACTGCATTTCCACTTTATACATGTGTTCTTTTAAAAGATTTGTTTAGATAAGGAAACCAATGCTAAGTGTTCTCACTTGAAAGAAATTAAATATATAGAATGATAAGCTGCTGCTAAAATATATAAAAAACACTTAAATTAATAATAAGAACTTGTTCTGAGGCAAAATTCAATTTTACTTCCTATTATGCAATCCTTGCATGTAAAGTTGCTTTAATGCAAAATAGCAGCTCATCAAATATTCTGTTTTATTGGTATCAAAAATTTATGATATCCTGAGGCATGAGGGGCAGAGAGCAAGGTAGGAAAGATGTGTCCTTTTACCAAGTTTAGTGCTTTCTTTAAAGAAACATCTCAAACTTGTTTCTCCTCCCTCTTGCCATGGTTTTGGAGGCAGTGGGTGAAGGTTTATACCAGGAAGATCTCCTCCAGTGACAAGGGCACTGTGCAGCTCTGATGCACCATTTTGGTAACCGTACGTTCTCTGCAGGCTCCTGTTTTCACCACGATGCTAGGAGATATTAAGTCATGTCTGCACAGATATGGAGATGAATTCATTTCTGAACTCTGATGTTTTCATTTGGTATTGCAACACTGCATATGTGTCGCAAATACACCGCATAGTTTGTGCCTGTATTTGACTGTCGAATCCTGCAGCCTCCCACCAATAAAACACAGCTCTGGTTCTGCTTTAGCCTAGGCTTCTCACTAATGGGCCTTCATTTGTTTTCAGAAAGATGCTCCTGGCTTTATAATGGATATTAAACACTCTATCACAAGGGCATTGCATGCAGTGCATTTTTTTCTGAAATAAGTGTAGCAAGAAATCCGTGCCAAGCATGACACTGCATGCAGAGAATTAAACACTACTCGGTCCTTCTTCTGCAGGACTTCAGGCAAGTAATGGAAGGAGGCCCCTCTGTGCCCTTTGACAGCTGGGTGGGGAAGCTGAGGCACCACAGGCCGAGGACAGGCTTGGTGGGACAGGTCCCACCGTGCTGTGCTGCTCCCGCAGCCGGCAGTGCGGGCACCGCATCACACACAGCAAGGGGCATGGGGGGGCAGGCGGCGCAGGGTGCTATAATCACGTCTTTTAATGGGTCCTGTCTCATTTGCCAGTGAATGGAGCAGAAACTTTCCTGCTGGTTCAGGGGACCCATTCAGAAGAGAAATTACAAAGGGCAATAAACCTGCACCTTGGACTTCTGCTAACTGCTTCTTCCTTGCTCATACGCCATGGTGCAGTTATTGCCTAAAGCCTCTGCAAACATGAGAAAGGGAACGTACATTTCAGACAGCTCTCTGAGCTCACATGGCCCTTACAGCTCGCTGGATCTCCATTTCCCCCCTATTTAAGGTGGCAAAAGATTAGAGGCAAAAGGGTTTTGAGTCTGAAATCTCTACCTATGTGATTCTAAGGGTAAGCTTTTATATTTATCCTCAGTCTGGCCCCCATCTTGCATGGCATCCAGTTCCACACGTCGTGGTAGTGCTATTGCAATGCTAGCATCAGCTCTAGTACTGAGCCATCCTGCGTGGATGCTGAAGCAGAGAAACACAGGGTACGTTCAGGACCTCAGAATGATAGGACTGTTAAACTCCTCTTGACACAGTCCATCCTTATTTTTATGTCAGCCTTGACCCATGGATCAGGCATTTCATTCTGGGTATTGCAGCGGTAACGCTACACTGGGCTGCGAGAGCACACGCTGATCTCAAGGATTGGAAAAGCACAAATTCATTCGGTCCAGCACTGGTTTGAGGAGCGACAGGTTAACCCACAGATGGATAAAGGGCATAGCAAGGATGGCAGTAGAAAATGTTTGTGGAAGGGTATTTCCAGGTCCTCTCTTTTCGCAAGCCTGGCACCCATAAGAGCAGGGTATTAAGCGAATAGCTGTGAGCCTCTGGGGCTAAGTGACTCCTGCGTAAGTCAGACAGCCAGACAGGAATCATGATAATAACAGTAACAGAAAAACCTATGGCTTTCTGATTTTCCGTATTAGCAGATCTCTCCCATGGGGTAATTGCTGTCCTACTGTGTGCAGACTTAAACCATGAGGTGACATAAAATAAAAGGACCCTTTCCTGGTAACATTGAACATCAGGTAAGTTTAAATTTGAAACGAACAGATTTTATATTCACATTACTCAGCTCAATAATTAATGAGGTAGAGTAGCTGGGATCAAATTTAAAACATAGCAGAGGTATCAGCTGGTCTCTGCTCCAGAATATAAACCAATGTTTCTATTAAACATCTTGTGTCTTTTAAAAGAAACCTTTCTCCATAATCTGTTTGCAATTGAACATGACAGTAAATATATAAAGCTTACTGGATCACATTGTTTACAGATGAAGCAGTTTAAAGGTGAAGTTATTTTTGCTTTAAATCTTCCATGTTTGAAAATGAAAGGCATTTCTGGAGTAGCTGCTGAAAAACCAAAAATGCCAGGAAAAAAAAAAAAGAAAAAAAGAAAAAAGGAAGAAGATAAAATGTGGCACTGTGAGGGTTAAGCAAGGTCCTAGGATCCAAGTAAATATTTATATGAGTTCTCAAAGGTGGGGGGGGGTTGGGGAAGGGGGGGAATCTCAATATAACCAAAATATAAATCACGGTGCTCTATGTTAGCTGTCAAATTATTCTAGCCCCTGCATTCCAGTACTTGCTCTACTGGTAATGTCACATACAACATGTGGGCTTATGCCCTGGTGCAGGTTTGGCAGGTAATTAAATTCAGTTGTATGGAGGTTTACACAGAGTCCCTCCGATCCACTGCAAGACAAACAACCTGTTAACTGTGAGCGCTGAGAGTGTGCGAAACAGTTTGGGAAGAGGGATTCTCACGAGCAGGGGAGAGAAGGCAGCCTGGGGCTGTGGGCTCCCTGCCTGCCTCCAGCACACGTTAACTCCTTGGTGTCTCGGCAGCTCCTACGCTCCGCAGGGGAAATGAAATCTGGGCAGTGGCTGAAGCGGCAGCCAGGCGTTTGTCAGAGGAAAATAATAATAATAAAAGCAAGCCCTGGGGGCAGCTAGCCCTCAGGTCAGGTTTGCCTACATTCTTGACCTGGGGGAGACTAATCGTTCTAGAAGTCATCTGGGTGATTTAGGCTCCCTGCTTCACCCTGGCTCTGTATATTGCAGACTCCAGTCAAGACAGAGTGAATTCTTCCTGGCAGCTTCACAATGCAGCCTGCTTCCAACCTGAGATGGTCCTGGAGAACCCCAGCTCCTTCCCTAGGAGCCTGCAAATGATGGCCAGAACTTGCATCTCACGGCTTTGGATGAAACTCTTTCAGAAAAAATGAACCAGAATCAAAATCGAAAGCATGTCCACTTTCTTCTCATTTGGCTCCCTTGCATGAGTAGGTGGGAAAGGGAGGCTTTCAGATACACTTTTCGTTTTGCCCTTTCCTGCCAGAGGTGCTCCCATCTCCCTGGGGAGGTCGCAGCACTGGGAGGCACCCTCGCCTCTCCAGCCCCATGTAGGGATGGGTTGCTGGTTCGGCGCTGGGAACCGGAGTGCCGCCAAGCCCCACCTGCGTGTGTGCCCCGTCGGTGTCAGGGAGCCGTGCCAGCAGCAGCACCAGCGCCGTGCGACACCCTTGTATTTAACCGCGGAATTAGCATGGCACCGAGATGACGGGTTATTGCCCTCCGGCTCTCTCCCCACGCAGTGCGTCAGCTCAGCCTCCAACCGCAAAGACAGAGGCTGGGGGCAAAGAGTAATTCCTTCTCCATGTGGGTTACATTTCGTTGCCTTTCTGTGGAGGCTTCCAGAAGGGAAATCAAGCTGTAAAGGGGACACCCATCCACAAGGATAGCCCCACGCCAGCAGCACTTGACAGGGGCTGGTGAACAACCACCATCTGTTGAACTGCCATCCATTTGCCTCGAAGTGAGAGCACCCATTCATATTCATCTAACCAGTCTCTTATGCTAATCTCTGTCTACCTCCTTTCTTATCTTCTACTCATATACAAAATCAGAGAGCCCAGGTCTTCCTAAATGAGCCCAGATTCCTGTTACTCAGCTAGGGAAATACTGGGTTGAATCCTGACAGTAGGGAAAGAAAACCACACCAGAAACCCAAAGCAAGTGGAGATTAACATTTGGAATTGCTCAGGTCCATGTATCTGCCCTGATCAAACAGCGATTTGTCTGTCTGATAGGAGTTTAGATAAAGTTTTCAGCAATTTGCAGTAATTAAATGTGAAAGGGGAAGAAGCAGAGGGTTTCCAGGCAACATGCTGCAGAAGGGGAGTTTTGGAGGAAGGCAGAGAACCCCTCGTTAAACATCTGCCACCCTGCATGGAAGGTAGTGGTGATTTCCCTGCTCTGAAGGAGTTCCCCCCTCCTCTTTGCTCCCTTCATCCTCCTCGTGCTGCTGCTCAAATCAGCCAAGGGAAAGAGAAAATCCCTGGAGAGCAGGAAAATACTTTCCAAAACAAGTTCTTGCCTCTGATTACAAGTGACAGGTATTAAAAAAAAAAAAAAAAAAAAAAAAAAGGATCCCAAGGAAAGAGCCTATCACCTCCCCCATAAGGACTTTGCTCCCATGTCACAATTATGCAAGCTAGAGCACAGTGCAATGCTCAGTATATTCAAGATAGTTGTCAAGACCAAAGTATAAACATTTCCAGCAAATGCACTTAATAGAAGTTTGTTTGCCAAGTGCTGCAGCCTCCTTTCTTGGTTATGACATGGAAAAGGCCTTTTTCATTAAGTGGAGAAAAATACCCCTCCCCTTCAACTAAAAAAAAAAAAATGCTAGGCCTTTGAAAGTAAATCTATCTCTAGCTTTTTGCTTCGTGACCCATTGGCTCTAGCAGTAATGTACCCAGGGGTTACTTGAGTCCCTCCGTCATGTACTCCTTTTTACAGACCTTCACTATGAGAGCACAGCCCAGCTCCCAGATGGGCCTGAGCTGATCCAGCAGATGATATGGAGAGTGAGCTCGCAATCGGGATCCAAAGGGGATGCAGAAGAAAGGGAGTGGAGGTCCCATTGCACACAAAACATGGCCACATTCCTGGGAGAACAGAGTCCGTGGGAATTTGGCCATCAGACTTTGTTGGGGCTAAAGTTTCACCCCAGCCTCCAATGGGGGTGAGGTGCCTTCTGCCAGGAGATAGCAAAGACAGGGAAGAGAAGCAATGCAGCAGCAGTTAAACTATAATCAGTATCTGCCTTCACTTGAATCACTTTGCTCCACCCTGAACATGCAGTACAGCAGGGCTGGAAGCTCCTCCGGCCAAGAACTTGGGACTCCAGGGAAGGGGTGTGTTTGTTCCTCTTCTGAACTAACAGCTTTATTCCAAAAGCAACCACGGTTGTCTTGAGCTACTGTCGCCAATTCAATATGCCTTTAGCAGAAAACAGAAGCTTCCCGTGAATGAAGATCATCATCTTTCTGAAGATGGTGCTTCTGTTTTAATTAACTAATGTGCCCTATAGATTCATGCTTTTTTCCTTGAAATCTCAGTTGGCTTCTTTAATCGCTGTTCTCAATGACACAGTTTAATTCCTCCTCCCCAGACTGCAATTGCCTTTTCCCAGGGTGCTCTCACTGAGAACGCCCACAAGAGCCTTCTCTCGTAGCTGGAGTGCGGGAGGAGCTGCTTCGCATTAGAGAACCTGCTGATGACTCCAGTATGACTCCACGCAGGCAACAACAGAAAACCTTCCCTGACTGCATCCCTCCATACTGCCACATGACAGAAATGTTGGCTGGAAAGGCGCTCCGGAGGTCTCTCATCCATCCAACCTCCCACTCAAAGCAGGTTTGTCGCCAGCACCAGATCAGGTCATCCATGGCTTTGGATGGAGAAGTCTTGAAAAAATCTCCAGAAGTGGAGATCCCACTACCTCTCTGGGTGTCTCTTTCATCCCCATTCTGCTAATTCTATTTCTAGGAATTTACCCATCTTCAAAGCAACTCTCTCCCACCAGCAGAGCAATAACTTCAGGATGTTTTACAATACACCACACCTCCTGTCCTTTGAGGATCTGATGACCCAGATACAAACAAGAAGCTAAACACCTATTATGGGAACTGGGAACATTAAGTCTTGTGATTAGATGCTCAAAATCCCCACCAGACAGTTCCTTAAACCTACAGTCTGGAGGCACCTGCAGTATTAGCAGCAAAGCTCTTCAGGCCCATGAAGTTCTGCTCCTGAGACAGCCAGAAGCAACTGGCTGCCTGTCTCCAACTCAGGTCTCATTCACATACATGAAAATAAACTATTCTGTCTCTCCCAGGCTGAAGGCTCATGGTTTCTCAGTGCACTTCCTTCAAATCTACCCGATGTGCAGCATGATTTATGCACCAAGCAGATATGTAAACTCCCACTCATTCACCTACACATGCGTGTTTGCAACCCCCTTCCCTCTCTCTGGCACAAGTTATTCTGTCCAAAGCAGAACAGCTTTGGCAGAGCAGAATAAGAAAGCAACGGTGCCAGGCATCTTTGGGAATGGGTTCTTGCACCCTTGGGTGCTGTTGCAAAACCAGTCCCTGTCTCTTGCCCAGGCAGCCAGAACTGGAGACTGATTAAAAGGAGGCCTTGAGATGCCCAACTTTGGGAGAAAATTCTGCATGTGGTAGGGGAGCAGATGCCCAGGTAGGGCTGTATGAGGTGGGTAATCCTCAAGAGAACCTGGTTTGAATCATCACTTTATTTCCTAGCAGCTAGCTTGGATGGCTCATTGCCTAGCTGGTGGCAGGGCTCACAGAAGAGTCGTGACCATTCTGGTGGAAATGTCTTGGTCCTGGTATGTTGGCCACCACTAACACACACACACACACAAATCCCACAGAGGAAGGATCCAATAGCTACAAATCAGAGGAAGATGAAATTCCAGCCTCCAAACAGAGGGCACTTTTCTGTAAAAATAAAGCTAAAATAATCTGGTATTGGAACAACTCATGAAGGGTTGTAAATGGATATTCCATTGCTTGGAAATTGTAGGGAAAAGTTTGGATATTTTCCCAAGATTAATTTTAATCAAATTAGGAATTAATCCAGACATGTCCTATGGTCTATTATACATATGAAAACAGATTACATGGTCACGGTGGTTTCTTCTGGTCTTACAATCAATGAAAAAAAAAAAGTGATTGTGGCCATAGTGAAACAGTGAAGAAATACACCACTGAACTAGCAGGGAGGCTAACAGACATGAAAATATTATGAATTCTAGAAGTTATATAATAGATTGCATTCACTTCAGCGAGAATTCCACCATTGTTATTTTTTTCCACATTTAATTTAAAGAGGCAATATCCTTTTAAGCTTCCATTCTGCAGCAGGGTAGATTAAATTTAAAATAGAAAAGTGCTGCAGAATAGATCGAGGGATGTTCAGGGCTGGAGGACAACTTAATGAAGCAGAAACTGAAATACCATACGTCTCCAATAGCCTTAATTTATACAAATATTATCTTTGTATCTTTCATAACATGATGCAGAGGAGCTGAGAGTACAGTGTAATTCCTTTGCTTTTCAAGATAATTTTATCCATTTTAGTACCTGGGTTTGAATCCAGCCCAATTCAAACCAAAAGAGCTATAAAGATTTTTGCTCTAATTGCTGAAACAGGCTTGCACATATAAAATCAGGGTAATGGTTGGAAAGGGCTGCATGGTGTATAAATAGGGAAAAGTCCTGGACCCCCTCGAGTCCAGTCCTGCCATGGTTGTTCGGAGCGGTCAGTGCTGACACATGCAGACCCTTGGGACTGGAGCAGAATCCACTGTGATGGGGACTGGAAACCCTCCTGACACAGGTGCACTTTCCAATCCAGCACCCCATGCTGTAGCTGGCTTGGTTTTGTGGGACTGTACTGGGTGCACCTTTGCAAATTTTTTTTTTCCCATTCCACGCCAAGCGCAGGAAACAGGTGAACAGGACTGCGGCCCCAGCTCACTTGGTGCTAGCAATAAAACCCAGAGCAGCAGCAGCAGCAGGAGAGAGCTGTAGTGTGGCGTGCACTTGAGATGGGGTTTATTCCCAGCTGGAGGAGGATTACAGGCTGGCCTAGGCTGTGAGAAGGATCAGGGTGCAGTAAGGGATGGGGACAGCCACAGGTAGTCCTCTCCGGTGTGGCCCAGGCTGACGGGGGACTAGGGAGCAGTGTCACCAAACCAAGCAGCTTGCTCCGTGCTGTGATCCTAGAGGTGAAAAGTCTGGAGCAACCCTTCCCCAAGGCTCTGCCCCAGCAGGTTGTGAGGGGGACGTGGTGGCCCTGCAAGAGGAGGCAGCTGCCCCTCGCCCCAGCCTCCCCTGGGTGCCTCCTCCCGCGCTCTGGGAACTGCACCCACGCCCGGGGCTGTCCCCATCACTTCCATGGCCCCGTTCCCCCACGGCAATGGCTCCCCTTCCCTCGCAGCCTTTCTGGCTGAATGTAAAAATGCTCGACACTTTCATGTTAGAAGTAATAACTTTTGGCCTGCTTGACCTCCCAAATATTTTGGGATCTCAGCATACTCTGTAGGATAGAAGAGCCATCTCTGCTTCCCACTCATTGCTTGATCCTGGTTAAGTCAGCCTCTCTGTGAATTAATTTTCCTTTCTGGGAGGCAAAATAATATCATTTACTATCCTCTGAAAGAGACTTTGAAACTTAAATGGGAGGTATCTAATGTTTAGCACTTATTTATTCACAGATGTTTGAATCTGTTCAAGACATGTAGAACTGGGCTTTTTTCTTTTCACTCAGCGTGTTAGGAGTGGGGAGAAAGAGAAAGAAAAAACATGTTGCTGGAAGACATCTTCATTCTGAGTAAAAGTAGAGTTCATTAGTGAAGAGGGTTCATCATTTCTTTATTCTTCACAACATGCATTTTCATGATTGGTTACAAGTCTGGCATTGCTTCTCCCTTCATATGCTGCCAAGAGTTTTCTATGATCTTAATTTTTCCCCCTCTATGGAAATCTAAGGAAAAAAAAATCCATATATTAGTCTGCAAGCATTTGATTGACACATAGATTAATGTTACACAATTAAGGAGTGTTATCAGGTGAGTGCTTCAAAAATCACAATATTTCACAGGCAGGCAGGCTTCCTGACACCACGGTAAGTAGAAATACTTTATAAAAATTATTTAGAATCACCATCTATCATCATGAAAAACCCTTGTGTTGTGCTAAAATAATTGACAGGTTGATAGCTGTGAAGTGTTTCCAAACCAATAAAATACAACATAGTATTTCCAATAACAACACCGATATGCAAGGATTTACAATGGTTACCAATTTATTACAGAGATGATGGAGTTCTAATTTGTGAGCAACTTGCATGTATTTCAACTCCATGATCAGTGTCCTTCAAACTATTGCTAATCCAGTCATTTCTTTCATGAATAAACGAGCCATGAATATGCATATTAGATGTAGCACAGCATGGGCTGCTCTGCCACCTTACATCCAGGAGGTCATGGACATTTCTTAGATGCTAAATATTCCCTCCACCTCGGCTAGGTATAGAGCAGCTCCCCGGTTTCCTAATGCTGTTAAAAGGAGGTGTAATTGGGTAGAAACCCTCACGTACTTACTCTCTGGTGGTTCATTTGGAAGAAAGGGGAGCTAGAATTAAAAGGATGGGGTTGGAAATGAACCTGCCAGACACTCGCAGGCAGCTCATCAGTCAGTGAAGGGGAACCTGATGGCTCTGCTTCCTCCAGCAGCACTGCACAGCCCTCGGCTGGGGCTAGGAGCTCGGCTGCACTCGCCTTGCTGATCCATCTCAGCTGGGATGGGTAAATCCTCTGCTCCATCCCCTGCTTGAAAATACCATCAAGGATCTTCAAATAAAAAATCAAATTCCTGCATCAGCCAGGCCCCTTGGTACTGGTGGAGGATGCACTTCTCTCTGCCTTCTCCTCTTCCCTTCCCTCCTGAGAGGTGTGCAGGCAGTATGGGCTTCTCTGCTAACCAGGAGAATCAAAAAAAAAAAAAAAAGTTTGGAAGATGAAAGACCTCTTCCATTCACTCATTTCCCTTGTGTCCTTGGAGTTAAGGGGGTAATTTGGTAATTTGGATCTTCTTAACCAAGGGTTTATGCTGCAGAGGGACTCTGACATTGGTGGAGAGCAAAGGAATGAGGCTTCTGCTAAAACAACCCAACAAAAAGTCACAGAGGTTCCTGACTCAGACCTCTTCTCAGGGCTACAGGAACACAAACAGCAGCAGGTAAAATCTGTGGCTTTTTATGCAAGTTTTGTTTAAAAGAGGAATACCTTTGGACTGTTTTTTTCTTGTAAGGCAAACATTTGTTTTAAGCAACCATCCAGATATTTCCAGCAAGGTTCAAGTACCAGGGATATCCTTTCCACACCCTGCCCCCAAAATTAACAAGAGAGAAGGCACATAATATCCTAGAGTAACAATTAACCTTCAGCAGGCTTCCTTGTCACACAGCGTATGCAGATTCAGGAGGAAGAAAAGCTCAAATGAATGCACACTGAAGTACCGTCCTTTCTGATCCTTACTGGAGGACACAGGTTCATAAAGAAGTCCGTTAGAAAAATAGACCCAATTCTGCAATGGGCTCTTGTGAGGCACAGGGGTAAATGTGGTTGTCCTTCTCCTAGGTCTTACTGCAAGGCTAGAACTTTCAACAGGAATTTACTTAACTACTGGGTTATTGAAAACATATTTGTAACTCTATTTACACCTAACCATATATACAACTAGATAACTCTATATAATTATATATATATAGTCATAGTTATACACACTGTTAGAATGAATGTGACTACCATTGCATTTGCAATTATCTGACATTTTTCATCAGATTAGCTCAGTGGACCTCAAAAACTCCAACCTGGAAGCAGAAAATGCTGTTCGAGTTTTCCAGCAGTAACCTATGAAGGGAACCAGTGTGGAGTTCCCGCTTCCCACCCGATGTGGTATTGCTCTGGTCTCCATCTGCGAAAAAAAATATCTTATTGTTCAAACTATGGCAATTCTTCTCCAAAGGATGCTTTTGTTGTCAGAGACGTGCTTGTGTTTCCAGTGTTATGTGTAATTGCTCCAAGAGGAGAGATATTACAGGAGGTTATTAAATTATTTACATGGTACGCAGGATTGGATTATAATTTCCAGAGGAAAGAAGCCCAACACCCATCCAAAGTTATTCAAACAGATTAAATACAGCCACTGGTCTTAAATCCAGGCAGTGGGCTGGTTTCACCACTGCATGAAATAAATCTGGGTAGGTCAGGTTGGCTCCCCCCCCCGCCCATTTTCTTTACCCAACCTGGCTTAGACCACTTCACTCAAATATTTTCTTTCACATGTTGCTGGCAAAAGCATCAAAACCATAGCTGGGCTTGTATTACAGCTGACAAATCACAGTAATTTGTGATCAGAGCTACTGCAGTTTCTTGGAGCAGCTCGTGCAGCCACGGGGGCCAAGTGCGACTGACTGCCCTGCAACAATTACCTGCTAGAATTTCTGAGTGCTGCCAAGTAATTCAGGTTAACAGCTCTTTTCCTTGCAGAGGCACCTTGCAAAGCAGGGCTGGCCCCACAGTACCTCATCGGGATCGGTCCCAGCAACCAGAGGAGCTGCATTACTGGGATTAAATTGGCCACAGAGGTCTGTGATGTTGAGAAGATTGTTATTGTCAATGAAAAAAAAACAAAGCCAATTTAACAGCTCTCTGAGCATCCCTGGTCAATGAAGGAGGTTAGCCCTGGGAATTAAAATAGGACTCTGTCCTGCTTTTTGTCCATGCAGGCACCTGCTGTGTTCCACTGATGGATGTGAATGGTCACAGGTCCCTGCATGGGGAGAGTAAGGGCTGCTCCCTAGCACATGTTGCCACCACAGTCATTTTACAGCTAACAAAATTACACCTTTTTTTTTTTTTTTTTTTTTAAAGAGTGCTTACATTCCTTGAGAAACCTAAGTAATCTGCTTGTAATGAAAAGTGAAACTCTCAGCATCATTTCAAGGTACAAACACCAGTTCTATTCAGGAGAAGTTTCAGGGCCTCTTTTTCTAAATTTAGCCAGGTTTCAACATTACTGGAGGACAACCAGTCACAGCCTGGATTCCTCATTTGATTTTGCCCTTTCTTTTTAAGGGTTCCTTTATTTGTCTGAAGTGTTATAGAACATACTTTAAAGTTGATGCATTTCGATCATTCCCATTTTACAAACTGAGTTTTCAGCTTGCAGCTCCTGGCTTTGCCAAGAAGAGTTTCCAATACCTTTGCAGACTAGTGTATTGTCTGATGGACTGCGTCTTCAAAGGCTACCTCTCTTTGGAGGAGCAAAGCTGGCAGTTTTATTATGCTGCATGACACAAGGGTCTTTTGTGGGCACTTTGCTCGTTTTTCTTTCTAGGATTCCTTACTCCAAAATAGAAATAACTTTAAAGAAAGAGTACAAGACTTCTCTTTGCGTATTCAGCTAGCTAACTGTCATGATTTTATGGGGAGTCTCATGATAC